>NC_092569.1:6764500-7390500 GCF_037975245.1 Apostichopus japonicus | reverse complement strand
CGATTGATCGGTACCGCACATTCGATTGTTCGGTACCGCACTTTCGATTGATCGATAACGCACATTCGGTTGATCGATACCGCACATTCGATTGATCGGTACGTGTCACGAACGACTTTATTCATTGTACGTGTATTCAGTATATGCTGGTCAGGGTGATAAGTAGGTCACTCGTCGTGACTGACAACTTGTGCGTTTTTTCTGGAAGCTACGAGGAATGATGGCGCTATTCGGTATTAGCGAGTACAAATTTCCAGAACATACGGGAAGTTATTTTTAGCAGGTGACCGGATATCGTCGACCAATGAACGTTGAACTATCAGTCGTATCTTCGAGACATGGATGATTCTCGATGTTTTTCCGTCAGGATTCCTGGAAAAGAACTTTCGGGAGATTAAACCCGGCTATATAAGAAGAGATATTTTCGGTGATGAGGAGTTGAGTTTAGTTTTCCGATCTATTGTGAGAAGAAAATCATCTGAGATAAAAGATTAATAATCGAGGGGACGGACGGAGGAACCGGTGGACTGTTTGTTTATTAGATTGGTGCGTCATTTAACCGGGACAGGCGTGACTTCGGCAGAGGTTTTCGGAGTTCACCCAGGAGGAAGCCATCCTTGGGATACAAACGTTGAGTCGAATTGGACCAGCGGGGAACGGTTTTGCTCCTGACCAAGTCACGGGATACCAGCCTACGAGGGAGCCTAATCCCGACATCGTTGTTGGTGACGCAAGGAGGTCAGAACAGCTACGAAAGGAACCGAGAGCCGGCACGCGCCGCGTAAGATAAGTTAAGTAATCTTTTAAAAATTTAACGGCCGTATAATATTGTAAAATCTGTCTGTAATATTCCAAATTTCTAGTACCAATAATCCTTGTACAAATCAGTAGAGATCGTATCATTGTAAATATATCGATTTTGTTAACTTTCAGAAACCTCTCAGTAGTCTTTTGGTCCTTTGAGTTTACTTCCCTGAATCTATCTAAAATTTTATTTTTATCGGCTTTGAAGGCCAAAGGAAAAACCCGGGGTCGCAACAGAGGGGGCGCTAGAGGGTGACATTTTGTATTATCCCACGGAAGTTGTGACAGTACGGCACATTCGATTGACAAATACCGCACATTCGACTGATCGATACGGCACATTCGACTGATCGATACCGCACATTCGATTGATCGATACAGCACATTCGATTGATCGATACCGCACATTCGACTGATCAATACCGCACATTCGACTGATCGATACCGCACATTCGATTGATCGATACCGCACATTCGATTGATCGATACCGCACATTCGATTGATCGATACAACACATTCGATTGATCGGTACCGAACATTCGATTGATCGGTACCGCACATACGATTGATCGGTAACGCACATTCGATTGATCGATATCGCACATTCGATTAATCGGTACTGCACTTTCGATTGATCGATACCGCACATTCGATTGATCGATACTGCGCTTTCGATTTATCAGTACCGCACATTCGATTGATCGGTAACGCACATTCGATTGATCGATACGGCACATTCGATTGATCGATACCGCACATTCGATTGATCGATACCGCACATTCGATTGATCGATAACGCACATTAGTTTTGATCCATGCTGCACTTTCAATTGATCGATACCGCACATTCGATTGATCGATAACGCACATTCGATTGATCGGTACCGCACATTCGATTGATCGGTACCGCACATTCGATTGATCGATACCGCACATTCGATTGATCGGTACCAAACATTCGATTGATCGATAGTGCGCTATCGATTGATCGGTACCGCACATTCGATTGATCGGTACCGCACATTCGATTGATCGATACAACACATTCGATTGATCGGTACCGAACATTCGTTTGATCGGTACCGCACATTCGATTGATCGGTACAGCAAATTCCATTGATCGGTATCGAACATTCGATTGATCGGTACCGCACATTCGATTTATTGGTACCGCACATTCGATTGATCGGTACTGAACATTCCATTGATCGGTACCGCAAATTCGCTTGATCGGTTCCGCACATTCGATTGATCAGTATCGAACATTCGAATGT
The DNA here is from genome assembly GCF_037975245.1 of Apostichopus japonicus. Lineage (NCBI taxonomy): Eukaryota > Metazoa > Echinodermata > Holothuroidea > Aspidochirotida > Stichopodidae > Apostichopus > Apostichopus japonicus. Next base: position 7,388,421 of record NC_092569.1, on the reverse strand, counting down.
TCGTTATCGAACATTCGATTTATCGGTATCGCACATTCGATTTATCAATACCGCACATTCGATTGTGCCGTATCGCACATTCGATTGATCGGTTCCGCACATTTGATTTATCGGTACCGAACTTTGGAATGTTCAGTATTGAACATTCCATGTATCGGTATCGCACATTCGATTAATCGGTACCGCACATTCGACTGATCGGTACGGCACATTCGATTGATCGGTACCGCGAACTCGATTGATCGGTTACGCACATTTGATTGATCGGTACCGCACATTCGATTGAACGGTACTTCACATTCGATTTATAGGTACCGAATATTCGATATATAGGTACCGCACGTTCGATTGATCGGTACCGCACATTTGATTGATCGGTACCGCACATTCGATTTAACGGTACCGAACATTCGATTTATAGGTACCGAATATTCGATATATAGGTACCGCACATTCGATTGATCGGTGCCGCACATTTGATTGATCGGTACCGCACATTCGATTTAACGGTACCGAACATTCGATTTATCGGTACCGCACATTCTATTACCGGTACCGCACATTCGATTGATCGGTACCGCACAATCGATTGATCGGTACCGCACCTTCGATTGATTGGTACCGAACATTCTATTAATCGGTACCGAACATTCCATTTAACGGTACCGCATATTTTATTCATCGGTACCGAACATTCGATTGATCGGTACCGCACATTCGATTGATTGGTACCGAACATTCGATTCATCGGTAAGGAACATTCGATTGATCAGTACCGCACATTCGAATGTTCCGTATCGCACATTCGATTGATCGGTTACCCACATTTGATTTAACGGTACTGAACATTCGAATGATAGGTATTCAACATTCGATTGATCTGTATCTTTTTTTCGATTTATCGGTACCGCACATTCGATTGATCTGTATCTTTTTTTCGATTTATCGGTAATGAACATTCGATTGATCGGTACCGCACATTCGATTTATCGGTATCGCACATTCGATTGATCGGTACCGCACATTCGATTGATCGGCACCGCACATTCGATTGATCGGTACCGCACATTCGATTGATCGGTAGCGCACATTCGATTGATCGGTACCGAACATTCGATATATCGGTACCGCACATTCGATTGATCGGTACCGCACATTCGTTTGATCGGTACCGCAAATTCCATTGATCGGTATCGAACATTCGATTGATCGGTACCGCACATTCAATTCATTGGTACCGCACATTCGATTGATCGGTACCGCACATTCTATTAATCGGTACCGCACATTCGATTGATTGGTACCGAACATTCGATTGATCGGTATCGCACGTTCAAATTATCGGTACTGAACATTCCATTGATCGGTACCGCAAATTCGCTTGATCGGTTCCGCTTATTCGATTTATCCGTATCGAACATTCGAATGTTCGTTATCGAACATTCGATTGATCGGTACCACACATTCGATTAATCGGTACTGAACATTCGATTGATCGGTACCGCACATTCAATTGATCGGTTCCGCACATTTGATTTATCGGTACCGAACTTTGGAATGTTCAGTATTGAACGTTCCATATATCGGTATCGCACATTCGAATGATCGGTACAGCACATTCGACTGATCGGCACCGAACATTCGATTTATCGGTACCGAATAACCGATTTATAGGTACCGCACATTCGATTGATCGGTACTTCATATTCTATTTATCGGTACCGAAAATTCGATTTATCGGTATCGCACATTCTATTTATCGGTACCGCACATTCGATTGATCGGTACCGCACATTTGATCAAACGTTACCGAACATTCGATTGATCAGTACCGAACATTCGATTTATCGGTAACGCACATTCGATTTGTCGGTACTGCACATTCGATTGATCGGTACCGCATATTTGATTGATCGGTACCGTACATTCGATTTAACGGTACCGCACATTCGATTTATCGGTACCGCACATTCTATTTATCGGTACCGCACATTCGATTGATCGGTACCGCACATTCGATTGATCGGTACCGCACATTCAATTGATCGGTTCCGCACATTCGATTTATCGGTACCGAACTTTGGAATGTTCAGTATTGAACATTCCATATATCGGTATCGCACATTCGATTGATCGGTACCGCACATTCGACTGATCGGCACCGAACATTCGATTACGGTACCGAATAACCGATTTATAGGTACCGCACATTCGATTGATCGGTACTTCATATTCTATTTATCGGTACCGAAAATTCGATTTATCGGTATCGCACATTCTATTTATCGGTACCGCACATTCGATTGATCGGTACCGCACATTTGATCAAACGTTACCGAACATTCCATTGATCAGTACCGAACATTCGATTTATCGGTAACGCACATTCGATTTGTCGGTACTGCACATTCGATTGATCGGTACCGCACATTTGATTGATCGGTACCGTACATTCGATTTAACGGTACCGCACATTCGATTTATCGGTACCGCACATTCTATTTATCGGTACCGCATATTCAATTGATCGGTACCGAACATTCGATTTATCGGTACCGTACATTCTACTTATCGGTACCGCACATTCGATTGATCGGTACCGCACATTCGATTTATCGGTACCGCACATTCGATTGATCGGTACTGCGAATTCGATTGATCGGTTACGCACATTCTATTTATCGGTATCGCACATTCGATTGATCGATAACGCACATTCGATTGATCGATAACGCACATTGCATTCATCGGTATTGAACATTCGTTTGATCGGTAGCGCAGATTCGATTGATCGGTACCGCACATTCGATTGATGTACCGCACTATCGATTACTCCGTAACGAACATTTCGATTAGTCGGTTCCGCACTTTCGATTGATTGGTTCCGCACATTCGATTGATCGGTATCACACATTCGATTAATCGGTACTGATTATTCGATTGATCGGTACCGCACATTCGATTGATCGGTAACGAACATTCGATTGATCGATACCGAACCATTCGATTGATCGTACCGAACATTCGATTGATCGGTACCGCACATTCGATTCATCGGTACCGAATATTCGATTGATCGGTACCGCACATTCGATTGATCGATACTGTACATTCGATTGATCGGTACCGCACTTTCGTTTGATCGATACCGCACATTCGATTGATCGGTACCACAGATTCGATTGATCGATAACGCACATTACATTGATCGGTACCGAACATTCGTTTGATCGGTAACGCAGATTCGATTGATCGGTACCGCACATTCGATTGATGTACCGCACTATCGATTACTCCGTAACGGACATTCGATTAGTCGGTTCCGCACATTCGATTGATTGGTTCCGCACATTCGATTGATCGGTACTGCACATTCGTTTGATCGGTACGGTACATTTGTTTAACGAGACGCCTAGGCCGAATATGAAATATTCAAAGGCTACTACTGATGAAGCTCCTCCTATAAAGATTGAGAGCAGAAACCGGTCTAGTTGGTCATAAGAACCTACGCTAGTATTTCCTACTATTAACAGTACACTCAATTCACCTAATAGGTGCAATTATGTTTCACCATGAGGAGCATGCTATAAGCTCATGTTCCTCGGGTCCTCCCTTAAAAATACTTCAGGTTTTTGGCGACTACGTTGTGCTAGATAGTGTAAAACCGCCTACACTCCCATTTCATTTCTTTTCACTTCAGAAAGAGCTACTTCTCTCCTCCAACATGCAAAATGTACTTTCTCTCTCTCTACCTCTCTCCTCGTTATCTAAAAAACGCAAATATGTCCGATCAGTGAAAGCTACTAAAGCTACTAAACGAAACGCCAATAGCAACACGCATAAAGCGGAGCGCTTTGCACTAAATGCAATTAAAAACGACCGCTCTATTATTGTCAAACCCTTTGATAAAGGTAGACCTGGTAGAGGCATTGCTATAATGCCTCTCAGACTATCAGGCCACTCAGACTATCAGGCCGAAATTGAAAGGCAATTAGCTAGTCACCACTACGAAAAGTTAAAAAGTGATATGACGTTTCAAACTAAAAGTTTAGTCCAGGAAACACTAACTGAAATGTTCTCTGCAAAAGAGATCGATAAAAGCACCTTCGAGTACTTGTCACCATATGGAAGCAGGACACTTCGCCCAACAACCATTTCGCCCAACTGCCATTTCGCCCAACCTTACCATTTCGCCCAACCAGCCTGGTCATTTCGCCCAACCTTGATTAAATATGATACTTCAAAAGAAAACGTTCGGGAATTGTTAACGTTACAGGATACGAACCGAATATTAAGGAAACTTGAGGATCGATCAGTGTGTTAGGGGTTAGGTTTGATAGGTTTGATAGTAAACGTTCGGGAGTTGTTAACGTTACGGGAAACGAACCGAGTATTGAGGAAACTTGAAGTCGTGGTTAAATTGATTACATATGTGATTACATATGTGGTTACATTGATAAAGTGGTTACATTGATTAAATATAGTACTTCAATATTACGGACGGGTTTATATTTTTTATTATTTTTTTCAATGTAATAAGGAAACGGTCGGGAATTGTTAACGTTACGGGAAACGAACCGAGTATTAAGGAAACTTGAAGTCGTGGTTTAATTGATTACATATGTGATTACATATGTGGTTACATTGATAAAGTGGTTACATTAATTAAATATAGTGCTTCAATATTACGGACGGGTTTATAATTTTTATTATTTTTTCAATGTAATAAGGAAACGGTCGGGAATTGTTAGTCGGTAGGATGGATCAGTGTTTTAGGGGTTAGGTTTTAATAGGTTTTTATGAAGACCGATTCCCCTGTGTTTGTATAATAATATAACTTCCATTGTATGCGTAAACACATAGGCGTACGGGACCATTTCAGATTGGGGGCGCAGAAACTTTGGTGCCCGAAATTTCCCGTGACACTATCTAAGCGGAGCGCCACCATCAGTTGGCGCGTAGCGTACAAGAAATTTTTGGGCAAAATGTGCCTCTCAGATTGCCGGAAATGGCACTTCTGAGGCCTTGCAAGTTGCATCTAAACATTCTTTAATTTATAATCTCACATTTAGAAATTTACACTTCCCCAAAAAGTTGGTAAATTAGAAGAAGAAAAAATGGTAACATCACTTTGAAGGGGAAAACTAGGACAGTTTATTTTTTAAGCTCCTATTTAGTTACGGTATTTATTATTTTAACAAAGTACTCAGCTACCCTCAAAAAAACATACATTGTTCAACGCCGCGTAGGCTGGAAAATGTCGCTGTGTCGGGTGAGACTGCAATTTGTCTCACAAAAAAAGTATAAAAAATAACAAAGAATATGACAAACCTGTACTTTTAGGCTTGTAGGCACTCCCCCCCCCCCACCATCCACGAAAAAGAAAATGTATCTTATATACACTCATGTCGGGGATGTCCAGGTATACAGTTGACTAGTTAGAAAAATGTTTACTGCGGGTTTTTTTTCACTTCAGAGACTGCTAATCTCCATGCATACTTGTCACCACGATTGTGAGCGGCGTTCCCTGTTAATAATTTTGGGCAATAGGGCAAAAAGCGTGGTAGCCCAGATGAGCTGCGCTTACTGTGGTGTTACACGGAAATATTCGGGCAACATGATGCTAAATAAAGAAAATCATTAGGCCTATATTAATATTATTGTCACAAACAAATAACACAGAACGCTCTCCACGGAATTTTCGGGCAAAAATATGAAAAAGATTTTTCAAGCTACTACATATTTATATTTTTTTTCTCCTCTTAGGCTGCCCGAATTTTCAGGACTTTTGCCCGAATTACTTGTCCTCTTGAAATTTGGGGGGCAGTCTGCGCCCCTGCCCCCACGCCTAGTACGCCTATGCGTAAACGCCTAAAGTAGTGTAATCCTCCCATTATACCCGAAATAACTGCTCAGACTCCGATCGATATCGAGCAGACCTCACTTTTTTATTTACCTATTAAGAAGTAACCTAACCCAAAATAAATCAAATTGAACTAGTGGAATAGAAAAAGTAATATTATTCTGACTGAATATTAGTAAAAATAAGGTTGGGCGAAATGACCAACACGGTTGGGCGAAATGACCATGCTGGTTGGGCGAAATGACCATGCTAGTTGGGCAAAATGACCAGGCTGGTTGGGCAAAATGACCAGGCTGGTTGGGCGAAATGGCAGTTGGGCGAAATGGTTGTTGGGCGAAGTGACTAGAAAGCCACCATATAGCCACAAGATCCGCACACCGGTCATATATGTGCTACCAAAAATTCATAAAGCACCCCCGGCTAACTCAAAATTTGCCGGTAGACCGATAATAAGAGGAAACGGATCACCGACCGAAAAAATATCTGAATTTGTGGACTATGTATTGCTTCCTATTGTATTAAAACAAAGCACCTATTTGAAAGACACAAATCACATTCTGCAAATTTTGGAAGCCACCCCGTTACCAAACACAGTAGTACTTGCTACACTCGATGTCGTCGCCATGTATACCAATACTCCCCAAGAGGAGGCATTAGATATATGTCAAGAAGTCTATGATAAGACGGGAAAAAAAGCGAATATGGAATAAATAAAATATCTTCCATATCCATGTGCAAACTAATTGAACTCATCTTAGCAAGAAAATGTTTCGAGTTCAATAACCAATTCTATCTACAAAAGATCGGTTGCGCTATGGGTAGCCAAGCCTCTCCGGAAATCTGCGATATCGTCATGCATAGACTTGAAAACCAGATTTTACCGACAGATAATAAAATCTTAAAATGGCCCCGCTATAGAGATGACATTCTATTGCTCTACGACGGTACACATCAGGAACTTGAACAACTAGTAAAAAGGTTGAAAGAAATTCACCGCTTCTTAAAGTTTACGGTAGAAATATCACACACCGAGGTAACATACCTAGATTTGAAAATCTTCAAAGGTCCAAGGTTCGAAACCAATGGTTTATTAGACACCAAAGTCTACACCAAACCCACGGAAACCTTCCAATACCTCGACAGAAACTCTGCACACCCACTTGCCACTTTTAAAGGCTTAATTAAAGGGAAATATTACGATACGCACGTCTCTGTAACAACGAGACTGATTTCTTACAGAAAAAGAAGTTCACAGAGAAACTGTTACTCCGTAACTATAAGAAAGAGGAAATTGCCTCAGCCACGAAAGGCATAAAAGTTGAAAACCGTGGGCAATACCTCACTACCAAACCTAAACAAAAGGAACCACCACTGGTGTTCAAGCTTACCTATACACCCCATATCAAAACCACGCATTTGAAGGGAAAAAAACACTTTTGAAACATTGGCACTTAATTTCGCAACACGCGGAATTATCCAAACTGTTTCCAAAAGAACCGATTCTTGCCTACGAAAGGGCCCCAAATCTCAAAGATTTACTTGTTAACTCAAGGTTTCGTACTAACGAAGACTCAGCTGACTCTCAAGGTTCACACGAAGCTCTTTTAGATGCTCTTATAGCTGCACTATGAGTCCATAAAAACTCGTGCACAGAAAATAGATGCATTTTGAGAACGAGACGCCCATGCCGAATATATTCAAAGGCTACTACTGATGAAGCTCCTCCTATAAAGTTTGAGAGCAGAAACCGGTATAGTTGGTCATAAGAACCTACGCTAGTCTTTCCTACTATTAACAGTACACTCAATTCACCTAATAGGTGCAATTATGTTTCACCATGAGGAGCATGCTATAAGTTCATGTTCCTCGGGCCCTCCCTTAAAAATACTTCAGGTTCTTGGCGACTACGTTGCGTTAGATAGTGTAAAACCGCCTACACCCCCATTTCATTGAAGCTCCTCCTATAAAGTTTGAGAGCAGAAACCGGTATAGTTGGTCATAAGAACCTACGCTAGTCTTTCCTACTATTAATAGTACACTCAATTCACCTAATAGGTGCAATTATGTTTCACCACGAGGAGCATGCTATCAGCTCATGTTCCTCGGGCCCTCCCTTAAAAATACTTCAGGTTCTTGGCGACTACGTTGCGTTAGATAGTGTAAAACCGCCTACACACCCCTTTCATTTGTTTAACGGTATCGCATATTTGATCGATCGGTAACGCACGTTCGTTTGATCGGTAACGCACATTTGATTGATCGGTTCCGAACATTCGATTGATCGGTACCGAGCTACCAATTGCTCGGTAACGCACATTCGAATGATCGGTATTGCACATTCGATTGATCGGTACTCGATTGATCGGTACCGAACATTCGATTGATCGGTACCGAACATTTGTTTGATCGGTACCGCACATTCGATTCTTCGTTAACGTACATTCGATTGATCAGTACTGAAAATTCGATTGATCGTTACCGTACATTCGTTTGATCGGTATCGCACATTCGATTGATCGATACATCACATTCGATTAATCGATACCGCACATTCGATTGATCGGTACCGCACATTCGATTGATGCACATTCGATTGATTGGTAACGCACATTCGTTTGATCGGTACCGCAAATTCCATTGATCGGTATCGAACATTCGATTGATCGGTACCGCACATTCAATTCATTGGTACCGCACATTCGATTGATCGGTACCGCACATTCTATTAATCGGTACCGCACATTCGATTGATTGGTACCGAACATTCGATTGATCGGTATCGCACGTTCAAATTATCGGTACTGAACATTCCATTGATCGGTACCGCAAATTCGCTTGATCGGTTCCGCTTATTCGATTTATCCGTATCGAACATTCGAATGTTCGTTATCGAACATTCGATTGATCGGTACCACACATTCGATTAATCGGTACTGAACATTCGATTGATCGGTACCGCACATTCAATTGATCGGTTCCGCACATTTGATTTATCGGTACCGAACTTTGGAATGTTCAGTATTGAACGTTCCATATATCGGTATCGCACATTCGAATGATCGGTACAGCACATTCGACTGATCGGCACCGAACATTCGATTTATCGGTACCGAATAACCGATTTATAGGTACCGCACATTCGATTGATCGGTACTTCATATTCTATTTATCGGTACCGAAAATTCGATTTATCGGTATCGCACATTCTATTTATCGGTACCGCACATTCGATTGATCGGTACCGCACATTTGATCAAACGTTACCGAACATTCGATTGATCAGTACCGAACATTCGATTTATCGGTAACGCACATTCGATTTGTCGGTACTGCACATTCGATTGATCGGTACCGCATATTTGATTGATCGGTACCGTACATTCGATTTAACGGTACCGCACATTCGATTTATCGGTACCGCACATTCTATTTATCGGTACCGCACATTCGATTGATCGGTACCGCACATTCGATTGATCGGTACCGCACATTCAATTGATCGGTTCCGCACATTCGATTTATCGGTACCGAACTTTGGAATGTTCAGTATTGAACATTCCATATATCGGTATCGCACATTCGATTGATCGGTACCGCACATTCGACTGATCGGCACCGAACATTCGATTACGGTACCGAATAACCGATTTATAGGTACCGCACATTCGATTGATCGGTACTTCATATTCTATTTATCGGTACCGAAAATTCGATTTATCGGTATCGCACATTCTATTTATCGGTACCGCACATTCGATTGATCGGTACCGCACATTTGATCAAACGTTACCGAACATTCCATTGATCAGTACCGAACATTCGATTTATCGGTAACGCACATTCGATTTGTCGGTACTGCACATTCGATTGATCGGTACCGCACATTTGATTGATCGGTACCGTACATTCGATTTAACGGTACCGCACATTCGATTTATCGGTACCGCACATTCTATTTATCGGTACCGCATATTCAATTGATCGGTACCGAACATTCGATTTATCGGTACCGTACATTCTACTTATCGGTACCGCACATTCGATTGATCGGTACCGCACATTCGATTTATCGGTACCGCACATTCGATTGATCGGTACCGAACATTCGATTAATCGATAATGCACATTCGATTGATCGATTCCGCACATTCCATTGATCGATACTGCACTTTCGATTTATCGGTACCGCACATTCGATTGATCGGTACCGTACATTCGGTTGATCGATTCTGCACATTTGATTGATCGGTACCGCACATTCGATTTATTGGTAACGCACATTCGATTGATCGATACTGCACATTCGCTTGATCGATACCGCACATTCGATTGATCGGTACCACACATTCGATTGATCGATACCGCACATTCGATTTATCGGTACCGCACATTCGATTGATGGATACCGCATATTCGATTGATCGGTACCGCACATTCGATTGATCGGTACCGAACATTCGATTGATCGGTACAACTGCAAGGAATGTGAGCCACAGTGGGCTTTGCTATCCCATTGCTGTTTGTGCCTCATGAGTCATTAACGTGTTCGGGTAGGGGTCTATAAATGATAACAGTAAAATTTGGCCTAAGTCGCTTTGTTTTTCAAACTGACAATATAATTGCGAAAGTCAAATAGTCTTTCCACGTGCGAAGTACTCCATTGACTCCCTCACACATACTTGATGCAATGGTTAACGGAAAACTATACACAGTTACAGGAGAAAAATATTTACCTTGGTCGCCCTGCAAAACCATAGGACATTGGTAACTGTAGTCCATATCTTCTTTTTATGTTCTTCTGATGATAGCGATTGCACATTCTCAAGCGCTGTTAAAAGTTGGCTTAAATCAATGCTAAGTGGTATGTCATTGACAAAATCATGGGAAACACGCAGGAATTCAGCTGCAGCATCAATACGACCCCTACAAATGTGTGCTCCCTGTGAGTCTGCCGTGTGTTGTAACCTATACATGCTTCAACGTAAACGTTCGAAAAATCCATTTAGTTTTCAGGCAATTTATCAAACAATCTCCGACGGTTAGGTGTATGGCACACTATAGTACGTGCAGCTGCGCGAAACGCGTATTTTTTTCCAGGACGAACGTGGGCATCGGCCAATCAAATCCCTGGATTCCAAACATGTGACGCTTTTTCAAAAAACATGTTCTGAATCTTTTTTCCTAGTTTTGACCCCAGATTATGAACGACAATCCTTCATTTTCGTATTTGGTTCCCTAACCCACCTTCTAAATCCTAACTCTGATTTCAAACGAATTTGTAAATTCCTGAAAAACCTGAAACCCGCGGAACACGCGCACGTATTATCGATCGGATGTGCGTTGCTATCGAACCAGTCATCGTGACGTAGACTTACTCAATTCGTATAAACTATATATATTGAAGTATAAACTATAACCTTTATATATTGGGAGTATAAACTATAAACTTGATTGTTACAACTTGATTGTAACTAGCAACTTTTTAGTTGTTTTCAGCATACCATTGGATTGGAAATTGGTCACTAGTTTGGTTAGTACATTTGTAGAAATTGACAGCCTCATTGAATGTAGCAGCCACTAAGAGCAGACACTAACAGCAGCCACTAAGAAAAAAAAGGACAGTAAGACATGACACACAGTACTACAGCTGCGGTCGTGTGTGTTTGTTTTAAATTAACTGACACTGCGGTCGAGTGTGTTGTTCAATTTGTGCATAAATAAGAAAGGTTATTTTTCTCCAAAATTACGTATATACAGCGCGTTTAGAGATGTCCGTATCGGGTTAAAACTTTATGGCCACTTTTGGTCAAGAAATCATTTTTGTTACCGATAGTAGAGGTATACCACGTGAAAGATGAACCTGTCTACTTTAAAGTGGTGCTAACCGGACATCTCAATAGGCTCCATAACTCAACTTAATCGATTTTGAAGAAGCAAAAAATTATCAATATTTAAAAACTTTTAGGCCACTTTTGGTCAAAAAAATCGGCTTAGTTACCGATAGTAGGTATAACACGTGAAAGAAGAAATTTTATTCTTTGATGTGATGCTAACCGGACCTCCTAACTAGGTCGATAACTCAAATTAATCGATTTTGAAATAAGAATACATTTGGATCATAACACATTACCGCGCGCTTCGAGCTAATTTTCCAATTTGCATCCCACTCCTGTTAGGATCGAACGGTTTGTAGCCATCGGATTTCAACAAATCAAAGTGTTACTGACTGTTTTTCATACCAAGTGTAAGAGGAATAACTTTACATCGTCATTGTACCTCTCTTGACTGTTGCATATTCTCATAAATGAATTGTTTAGACATTTGAAAAAAAAGAGAAAAAAATGGTATAAAAATTGCTGCAATTTACGCCTTTCTCCACAAGATTTGGTAGGATCACAAGTTTCAGTTCAATATGGATGCAGAAATCGTCGTCACCATCAGTGGCGTCACCAGACTTTTCAGTCTGGGGGGGGGGGCACAGGGGGGCACCAGCATTTGGTGGGGGGCACTTAGGTGGATACGGATCGCCGTCCTGGGGGAGGGGTCTAAGGGGAGGGGGTGCCCCTCCAGGCGCGGCGGAACGGGAAAATTATTGGGGGGCTAATGTGTAGAGACTATCTAAGCGGAGCGCCACCATCGGTTGGCGCGGAGCGTACAAGAAAATTTTGGGTTTTTCCAACCCCCAGATGGCCGGAAACGGCACTTCCCGAGTGTTTTATGCTGCGAATACCTAGCCCTAAAATATGGGTCTCAAGCCTGCAATTTCTCAGATTGCACGTAAAAGTCTGTAAAAACATAGTAATTTGTATATTCGATGGTGTTTTAAGAGAGTAGCTATTACTCGTAGTGTACTTGCAAAGACGTTTTTGAGTGTAGTAAGGGGATGTTGGAGAACTGGCTGAAATAAAGCAAGTCATTGGCCTAAGACGAAGTTGTGTTGCGCTTACCGGTACTCACACTCACTGCTTCCACTTTTCACGGGGCGTGAAGACGCGGTTGGGGTGACAATGTGGTCTATAGCCAGGGGACGGGCCGAGGGTCCCCCAGCATTTACTAACATTATTACACCTATATAGTTTACGTGTGCATCGGACAGATCGACAAGTATGCATTGAAAAATGGGCAGATGCACGTTTCGGAGCCTTGGTAAATATTCGGGGGGGGGGGGCTTATCATGCATTTGTCCCCTCAACTTTTTCATTGTCTTGTCCTTCTTGTCCTTCTCGTTTTCTCCCATTATCTATTAAGATGTAACAGATTCCAGCATCGTTATTGGCTCCTATCAGGAATCTCACCATGCAATCCAAAGTTTGATCACACATCGAGTATGGCTCAGTATGCGGGTGTGAACATTCGCCATTTGTTCCTACAAGCATCTGACCTCAAATGACCTCTGCACCCCCTACACAACAGGGTTAATATATGGGTCCACAAATATAGGCAAGTATGGTGCCTGCGGACCCTCACATTCTCACATTTCGTCAGCTCCTAACCTGTCAACCTCAGACCAAGGGAACATACTGCAGTACCCTCCCTTCTCGCGGACGTGTATAGCCGCTGGTATCATGGCGTGAGCACTGACACATTCAATGTAAATATCGACACCTGTTGTGATGGCACGGGTTACGACTTCGATACCCGACGGTCAAGGATAAACTTTTTCATTTTTTCGCAGCTCATTTGAAGAAAATACGAATTACTGTGCTTCTTTGTCCTTATGAAAAACCAACTCAGATGATATGGGAGTTGAATATAACAAAATATATATATATTTTTTTACCAACCCAAATCTCAGATGGGGGGGGGCACTCGGGGGGCACTAGGTTTTCCAGGGGGGCACGTGCCCCCCTGGCCCCCCCTTGGCGACGCCACTGTCCACCATTAAATTCCAAAATTAAATCAAATGAAAGATGAACATCTTATCTCTCAAATGGTGCAATTATTGGCTTTTTACAGTTTGCATAGCGTTAATTAGTATCGCTTTAAAACAGGTACGAAAAAGTAACAGTCTTGTTATTGTCCGCTAATTTTGGCTGCCCTTAGTGGCTGCTAGGGATCCACTTTTCCGCCACAGCGTACCCAGCGCTCGTCACAGTGTACAAACATCAGTGGCCAACGGCGTGTAACTTTGATGTATACACTATTGGCTGCTGTTAGTGGCTGCTCTTAGTGGCTGCTACGTTCAAACAGGTAAATTGACAAAGCCAACAGGAGTCACCGTTTCAGAACATTACCGGGAAAAAAACAATTTAAAGGTTTGTTCAAAGAACATATTCTTAGGTAACCAGTACATCATTTTTATCAATTATTCGGTCCATTTTAACTTATGTTATTTCAAGAATGGTTAACCTATATAAAAAAGATCAAATAACGACCGAGGGTGTTATATGCGTATAATTAGCATGAGCTTAACCATACAGCTAGCCTAACGTATTGTACAAAAATATGAGCCTTTTTGTGACGCCTATCCAGCCTAGTTTCGTCTATAGTGCGGATGTTGAGAGCTGTTCTGCGAAATGAAGCAAGGTGAAATGATTGCGTCCCTACATTCTAACCAAGTTTGATTACTTCCGTTATGTGCATAGACTAAGGTAGGAAATTATATATCTAGTATTAGCTTCAATGAAAATGACTTGAAGCTTTGTACAGTGATGGAAAGAAGCATAAATTATGTATTCTGAGGAACTTTGACGACTTAGTTCACCCACTTACTGGAATATAACCATAAGCTACTATAACAGATGCATGATGTTAGGAAAGTTAAATTGTTCCTAGCATTGGTCAGTTAGATTTCACACAATCGATAGTGTTGCAACATGAATCCTAGTATCGTAACTACAACTGGGACTTTCCTCAACTTTCATCTATGGTTCAAAGCACTTAGTTACAAGACTGTCAATGTCATACATTCAATATGCATCTAGCCTAGGCTATGTACATACTCTTACACACACGGTTATAAAAAAAATAACAAATAAAAATAACATGCTATATTAGGGCCTTTGTTTTTGAACATACACTTCAAAGAGAAAAGCACAAAACTTAAAAAAAAAAAAAAACCTACACCATCCTTCATTCATACCAGGGTTGGCCGGTTTTTACCGGGCGGTTTTTACCGCCTCGGTAAAAACAAGTTTTTTACCGGTTTTTACCGGGAGGTTTTTCCCACCTATAAGTGGGAAAAACTGGGAAAAACCGGGAAAAACCTCAAATTATATAGAATTCCTAAAAACTCATGTGGAACTTGTGGAGGAGCATAGAATCTACAAGAAAATGGCATCTTATGGTAGGGGGTTGGGTTACATCCAAAGAACAGCTATGATCTATAACTTGTGAGTTTACCGATTAGACTACAGTATTATAAATAATTCAAATAAATAATATATTGGATGCTCAAATCAACCAACTTTATTTTCCTATCGAGATGCATAATTGCATTATCTAGAGAATGGACTTGTATCAAACTGTTGGTGCCTCCTATAGGGCTATGGTTCGTCATATTATACATGCCACATTAGTCCGCTCAGATCCAAATGATGATTCACATCCAAGAACGATCACTTCATGTCTGCGATAAATTGTACTCTGTTCACACTTCGCACTAGGCACTGTACTATGCTTATATTGCTAATAGGCACTGTACTAAGTGACTGTTGTGACATCAACTAATTTGAGAATAAGTAACAATTGGAACAGTTACTTGTGTTGTTGATACTCCTACCTCTTCAGTTAGCCTATACACAGGAAGTGCCCAGTATCACCTCACCTGTCCACCTCAAAGTGTTTAATCACTCATGCATGAATTTGTATAATAATTGGACCATGTTTGCATCAAGGTAAACAGTTTGGTTGTGTGAATGGCTCCATAGGGCCATTGTGCGTTTAATACTTTAATTGGGCCCATGTGCCTTACAAAGTTTCAAAGCAGTTTCTATTGAGCCCCCTGGATTGAAGTTCACCTCAGTAGACTGTTGCCTACTGTATTAATGGAATGAACTGTCTGAGCACATAATATTATATTATTATATGGTTCCTTGTCCCTTTGAGGCTTTGGATGCCATGGTTCGCCACTTCGTTCTATCCTCCGCTGTTCATGCCACATAATAGGCCTGAAGAATTTAGGAGGGGTGAATGTCCCAGTGTAGACCTATAATGGTTTGGGCAATAGGCAATGCATACTGCTAAAGAGATCGTGACAGAATAACTATACATGTGCAATACGAAAAATACTCTTTTTTCCACAAAAAGTAGAATAAGAACGTGATAAAATAGCTCAAAATGAAGCTAAGAAACTCCCATAGTCAATAAAATATGCCTGTCATGAAACAATATCGTGCCTACTGATGACCCTGCATTTTACGGACAATTAATACTAGTTTTCGAGACGGAGGCGGTTTTTACCGGTATTTACCAGTTTTTCCCGGTTTTTACCTGGTTTTTACCGCTTAGTGGGAAAAACAGGTTTTTCCCGGGAAAATGCCAACCCTGATTCATACTCGACATACGATATTGGATTAACACATTTGCACGTGGAATAAACTTGTAATCCGTACACAAACAGAAATTGTGAGTTCCCCACTATTCCATGATATTGGAATAGGGCAACCCCTTCTTGAGTTAAAAAGTTCCCAAGGTTTTTTTAACTATCAACAAGTCACCACGTGTTTGGAACTTCAGACTATAAGAATGTAACATAGGGG
This sequence comes from Apostichopus japonicus, assembly GCF_037975245.1. Lineage (NCBI taxonomy): Eukaryota > Metazoa > Echinodermata > Holothuroidea > Aspidochirotida > Stichopodidae > Apostichopus > Apostichopus japonicus. The sequence goes on along the minus strand of NC_092569.1, from coordinate 7,371,858 downwards.
CTACGTAAATACGGGATAATAAACTACATACGTAAGAATAGCGGTCACACTAATTAGCGTCAACAGGCCGATTTCACGACAACTCAAGACAACTCAAGACAACAAGTTTAAAATACCATCAAATACAATTGATGTTATCAGAGTATATCTGGAAACACATTTAAAACTGACTGGAACCAGCGTGCATACATATTTTTCACAGAAAAAAATGTTTTTGTCGTAAAAATCGCCAACTTTTTCCTAACGTTGAATTGGACGACGTGATGCTATTGCGCTTGCGCAATGCCATCGGACCGAACCATTATAATATGGGTTGGTTTGTGCTAGTTTTGGGAACTGCCTTGTGTACAGTGTCGGTAAGGTGGGTTGACATAGTAATAAAGCACCAAAGTATGGTGAATGAACTCCAAATCAAATTATTTAATGTTTTAAAAATAATGAATATTTCTTATTGTTTTTTCATTGTAATTAACATATGTGATTATCAACTTTACCGAGTCTTGCTTACTATCATTTTGCCTGGTTTTATTTTTCTCTCCGTCAAATCATTGAATGTTTTTAAAATAATGAATATTTCGTCTTGTTTTCCATTGTAATTTACATATGTTATTATCAACTTTACAGAGTCTTGCTTACCATCATTTTGCCTGGTTTTATTATTCTCTCCGTGTATTTTATTTTGTGTGTGGGCACCATTCTCAAATGAAAAATTGCACCTTCCTGTAGTGTAATGGTTCGGTCCAATGGCATTGCGCAAGCGCAATAGCATCACGTCGTCTAATTCAACGTTAGGAAAAAGTTGGCGATCTTTACGACAAAAACATTTTTTCCCGTGAAAAATATGTATGCACGCTGGTTCCAGTCAGTGTTAAACGTGTTTCCAGATATACTCTGATAACATCAATTGTATTTGATGGTATTTTAAACTTGTTGTCTTAAGTTGTCGTGAGTTGTCGTGAAATCGGCCTGTTGACGCTAATTAGTGTGACCCAAGAATAGTACAGATTTATTTTTATCAATAACCGGCTGTTGTTTACTCCAGAAAATATACTTTCCATACATACAATATCAATCTTTCGTACAAAAGTTCTTAAAAATGAAAAAAGTAGCAAAAGATAACTATAAATGACATCGTGGAATATTAAACGAATCCATTTCATTACAGCATCAAATCTCAAGTACCAAACTGCAGTGTGTACCAGTACCGTGCCCTAGGCTATAATAATATACAGTCCCGTGCGATAATGGATTTAAACTGGATATACTCCCTGCGGTTTTGGCTCAAAATTTATTAAATCATTATATATATTTATTATATAACAAAATGAGGTGAAATGCATAAGGGTGAGATTTTGTACATGGGAACCTTCACAATCATCGTTTGAAGGAAGAATAAAATAACTTTGAGGTCCTGTAACAGCCCAAGTAACGTTCGATATTTAGTCCAAATTACTACGTGAAAAGTTGATTTGTTATATAATATATAGGTCTAAGCCAGTACGTAAATTGATCAGATATTATTCAAACTAATAACACAGAAACCAGAAATAAACGTGTATTCTTTTCATTATTTCAAACAGTAACACGTAGATATTTTTATTATGTCTGGGATTCCCGGGAATGATACCGAAACGAATGTAATAACCGGTTGTTTTCCCAATACCGGTAGTAGTTACACATTGCACTGTGATCGGAACTAGTCAATACCGGGATCGGGATACCTGGATTCACTTGGCTACCGGGATCCCGCACAACGCTAATTGTTCCGAATCTCTTTTTGTATTTTTTTGTTCAATGTTCATACATCTTCAAAAGTAGCCATTGAAGCATAAGTTGCTAAATCAACATTTCTTAAAATGTTATTTACATAGTACTGTAATGGGAAAGGGGTCGGATCTGGCAGGGGTTGTGCCAACTTACCTAAAGTGGTTGAGGAAAAGGAAAAGTTGTGTAGACCTATCACTATAGGCTTCCGTTGCGCACAAGCCATAATACCTAAGTATTGTGTTTTCTTGTGCAGGTATTTTAAAGTGCTTGTTTTGATGGATGGCTGCAGGCTTCCAAGTTTTTCTGAGCATGCGCAATCATTTTAAGATGTGTCCCGCAGACTCAACTATTTAGATCCTAGTAACAATACTGGTGAGTAGAATGTAGTTTTGGCACATTGGGAATGCACTACGCTCGAGTTACTTGTGGACTAGCCAAATTTTAGCAAGAGGGTTGTTGCAGACAATTCACAGTATGATAAAAGCACTGTACTGTACCTTGGCGAACTTGAAAGAAGGTTAAAGTGTAAATGACAGATCATTTTGGATCACCAGGTGTCAAATTGTGAAAACCTTGTACACACGATATCTCAAGAAGGAAAGCATTGGCAGATCTCATAGTTTCAACAAGGAGAGATGTCAAAGTTAGTATGTTGATGTATCAAATGTAATTTTGAGAAGCCTGTTGTTGAGGTCAAAGGTCATTTTAGGACAGCATGTGTCTGTTAATTTATCGTTTGTCACATCACACTGCTTTTCACTTTATTACTAAAATCAAGTATGTTGTACATATCACTGTACATTACGTCAGATTCAAGAAGAAACTGTCCATGTAACATAATCAAAATCACAATGCATTTTTGCATTCTGGTTATTATAGTCTGGTGGACCCTCATAAGTTATAACTGAACATTTGCAGCACAACCCATCCAACGTGATGGTTGAGTTGATTTTTTGTTGTCAAACACAAGTAACCTATACAGCAATGGGTAGTCCATGAGTTGAAGTTGAACTAGGTAATATTAATGAGATTAATGCTTAACAGTATTTTTATGATAACCCATTTTAGTTCCAGAGGCATTTTTGATTCCTTGCCCAAAGGATCAAGGAATCTATGTGATGGTGATTGCGTGTGTGCGAGTGTGTGTGTGTGTATGTGACACCCTTGGCTCGTAAATACGATAACTCAACATTCGCTAGTTGGATTGAAATCATACTTGGTACATAGATGCCCCATAGTGCTAAGAAGAACCCTACAAACTTTGGTACTCATCTCATGAATATTAAGGAGGTCACGGGGTCAAATGTAAACATCTTCAAATGCTAATAACTCCGCAACCAAAAGTTAGAATTTATATATATTTGGTGTTAATATGTTGGTAGATAGCGGGTACATGGTGATATATGTTCAAGTTTTTATTGCATACAGTATGTATTAGGGGGCTTGGCTTAAGTTGATTTTCGATTTTCGAACTACGACAAGTTGGATTGAAGTCATACTTAGTGCATATATGCGCGATGGTGAGTAGATGAAACCTATCATTTTGGTGCTCATCTCATAAGTCATAATGAGATCTCGGGGTGAAACGTAAAAATCTCCAAATGCTAATAACTGTGCAACCAAAAGTCAGATTTTATTTATACTTGGTATTAATGTGTTGGTAGATGGTCAGCATTGTTAGGAAAGCAGGATTCTGCGTCCGGGACACAATGTTTTGGCCAGGGACGCAAAATCTTCAAATTGCTTGCGTCTGGCGGACGCAAACTCAATTTTTTTTGACCAACAAACCCCAAGTAAACACTTACAACTAGGTCAATGGAAAACATTAAAAACAAAACATATTTGAATGAACATCTTTCATTATTTCTTTTCAAAAAACCACAAATTTTTCTTAGAAAAACCAAAAAGTTCTCCCACTCCTACAGATCATTGAATTTGTTTGAAAATAAATATATCATAACAATCAACCACAACTTCCACAAGGGTTAACAACACTCCATTACGGAGATTTTCATGCTAAAAATAGACAATGCTTTCCAAAACTCCTGTGATTTGATTGGCTAATATTCCCTATTCATTGTCTGGAAACATTCTTGTACAGTATCTGTAGTGCTCAATGACAATTACTCAAATATCATAACGGTAGGTCTTGTTGTATACAGTATATACGTGTACCTTTTGACAACAATCACTGGTGGGTATGAAAATGCAATTGAATTGTTTCTGAAACTATCACGTAATATTTGAATCATTGTTTTGATCAGAAAATGTCAATGAGTTGAGACAATCTATGAATTTTGTGGGAAGCTGACATCTCTGACCCTGAACAGGATATTTCATCTCACAGTATGTTTCTGCTCTCTGCATTAAGAGTTGCTTATGTTAAGTGTGCATTCTTACCATCAGTAGTAACTGTTGCAAATTTTTTTGCGGTCCAATTGACCATGTGCTTTAGTAAATTTTATTTTGGTGCAACATTAGTGTGTAAACTACTGTACTTTAGAACATTGAAGTTTGGTTTTTTTTTAATCGACATTGCGTGAAAGCTATTCACATAGGCCTACTGTAATTTTTGAGTATTTGTGCAAGCTTGTTGAAAATGAAGCTCAACAGGCCTGCCTAGATGTACTGTACATGCAGTAGTACAGTGAACTGTGTGGAATTTAGCGAGAGATATTCACACTGTAGGTACTGGGATTTTTGAAGAGTTGGTTGTTGGAATCGCTGCAAGGTCAAAATGCAGAGCTACTATGGAGTTGGCGAGTAGGGAAGTACAAGGGCACATGAAAGAAGGGGGCTGGGGGTGAAAATTGGTTGAAACGGCAGGGTGGGCGAAAAGAGGGGCGGGCTGAGCCGAGCCGCCCTGTCAAACGGCCAAGCTAAGGCACTGAGCCATCTGCCCTATATATTGTGTATAATATTCACTAAGTACAGGCAGTGATACAATCACATCTTGCAACTACAATTGTAAAGGAGGTCATACAATAAATGCAATGGGTGTTTGATCGGGACGCAAGCTTTTTTTTATGGGACGCACACTTTTTGGGGGGCTTGCGTCCTTGAGACGCAAACTTTTTTTCTTTAATAACATCACTGATAGTGGGTACATGGTAATATATATTCAAGTTGGTATTATGCATATTTATTACTGTACAGTAGCCATTTTCATACAAACTTAAGAGGCCAAAGAAAATATTCTATCCAGCATAGCAAGTCCCCAACAATGTTGTGATATAGACCAATAGACTGCCGAAAGTAGAATATCTTTGTCCATGTTTGAGTTACAAGCGATTTTGTGTTTGTCTGTGTGTACATTTTTATTAATTTCTTATTTTTTTGTGTCATGAAACATCACTGATTCTGATTTAAGTTTGAGTACTTCTATAGGTGAATAAAAAGTTTGGCATGTTTCTCACCAAGTTCCAGTTACTTTAACATGAGTTTTAAATTGGTAAATCTGTCATTGGTAACCAAACAAATATTTTGGTTTACTTCACTGCCTCATTTGCAAGGCATCGGTTCCAGGGTCATGATGGAAATACATACTTTTCTTGTACAACACCTCCTCAGATTACTAAACTGTGTTATTATATTAGCCTAGTTAGTTCAGGTACTGACAGCAGCTTACTGTACAACACATCAATTGCAAGGGACAAGTATGTATTGTTGATATTTAAACCAAAAGCCAGTAAGCTTATTGTGAATCCTTGCCAATTGAGATCATAATCCCAAGCTTTCATCACTGTTGATTAAATTGATCAGGAAGGTTTTTTCACTGACTGTGGACCTACAGTACCTACTAAATATGTTAACTTACCATGTTAACAAGCTATTTTTAGAAGAAAAAAACTCAAACCCTGCTCCCTAATAAATGTGCATAATATCAAAATTGAACATACATTATGATGTACCCGTTATCTACCAACACCTTCAAACAAAGTATGATTCAATTCTGAAAATGTTTACATTTGACCCTGTGACCTCATTAATATTCTTGAGATGAGCATCAAAATCAATATGGCTTTTCTGCTCACTAAGGTGCATCTATGTACCAAGTATGACTTGTATTTGTTGTTGCTCAGTTACTGTGTTTACAAGCTATTTTAGTGAAAATCAACTTAAGCCTGCAACCTACAGTAGCAGCAATAACAAATATGAAAACCTGAAAAAGTTTTTGGAAAATAGATTTTTTATAATTTTTAAACATATTTAATTCTCTGAAATGTCCCGTACGTCACAGTGCAAATAGCTTGGACCTGCCCTTATATGTGTACCATCTAGCCATCCTGGTGACATTTTCATTAGTTCATACATGTATGCCATTTTTATTCCTTGCCACAAGCAAAGAGAATCTATAGGTATGCAATGGTGATGGCATGTGTGATGATTTGGCATGTAAACATGTTAACTCAAAAATGTTATGGTGGGCAAAATTCAGAAATGTTATGTGGATGCACCTTATAGAGTAGAAGAACCCTTTTGTTTCCTGCTGACTTCAAAGATAAGAGGTCAAGAAGTCAAAGTCTGAAAACCTTGCAAAAGTCATCTCTCAAGGTCCTTAAAGTGGATGAACTTTATATCTGGTATGTTGATGCACCATATTGAGTAGAAGAATCTCATAAAACCTTGCAAACATGTTGTCTCACAATGTGGAGGTTGGATGAACTCCATATACAGTACTGTAGTACATGAATGCACCTTTTAAGTAGCAGAACCCTTTTGTTTTCTGAGGACAATGGTCTTTTGCATTCAACAGAACTCAAAAATTGTAAGATGGATGAAGTATTTAGTTTGTGGATGCACCATAAATGTTTTCTGTGAAGGTTGAAGGTCAACAAAGGTCAAAGACTGTAAACCTAGTAAGATCTCAAACTCAAACCTTTTATGAATGGCTGTTCTATGTCATTTACTGACACATGATTAAACCTTTGTTCTTTTAAGTGGCTGAGAAAGTTTTCCACTTCCACTAATGACTGTTATCTGTCATCGACTTCCAGAAAGGTAGGACAGATCCTTTGCATTGTTATCTGGAACTCTTTTCAGATGTTTTCATGTACTTGACTTTAGGACACATTTTCCTCAGTTGCTCTATCAATTAGGTGAATCTATATATATAAACTAAGGCAAAGAACGCCTAAGCCTGCTGGCTTTCTGGTTATTTCTGTTACTCTGTACTCTTTTCTCTATGCAACAAGACTTAATTGTGTGTTGGGCTATAAAAAGGTTGCACAATTAGTTTATTATTATAAGTATTATTGTTTAATTTGATCATGCAGTAAAAAAAAACCTTTGAACTCTCTATGCAGCAAATACAGTACAGTACTTAAAAGAAAAAGTGATTGCCCTGCCCAGTTGAGGTTTGCATGGCACAAATATTGGGAAATTTTGTGACACTTTGCAACATTTCCGACACAAATTAATAATTCAAAATTTTAGGACACGTTTCTTCCCAGATGAACCCCTGTTAGTCCCAACAACCATGTGATTATCCCATCTCTCTTCAACCACTGTTAGTCCCAATAAACAGTTGGTTTACCACATCTCTCTTCTGTTGGTCTCAACAAATATTTGGTTTACACCATCTCTCTTCGACCCCAGTTAGTTCTAATGAACATGTGGTTATCACATCTCTCTTCCAAAAAACATAAGGATCTGTTCACCACGTAAGGGTAAAATTAATATCAGCAATTGATGGAAGAGTCTAGTAATCCTGTCATTTATGACTTTTGAAAATGTAATTCTACTCACAGCAAGATTAAAAGATTATGTCAGACGAAAATGTTGCAAGCATTGGATAATCCAGGCATCTCTGGCATTGCTGCATCCTAACTCTGATGATGTTCTCTTTAGTCTAGTACATAGCTCAAGGCATGCATGCCAAACAAATTGAAAAGGCTAATCCAAAGAAATGTTAAGTATCAAATTTGTCTAGTGCTATTAATATGAAACCTAAAACAAATTTGTGAGCAAGAAATTTCACAAAAGAATGAAGTTGCCACAATGCAAAAACAAAGATTTTTCAGTGCATGGGTATCCTCTTTTGGGATTACTTTTTTGTAACAAAACATGTATGTTAGTTATACTCATTTGTGCTTGCTATGTACACCAAAACTGCCTCTTCTATGCTTTCAATCTTTTCTTTCTTGTTTTATTTTTGGAGACGAAACTAAAAATGGATAAACTCACTGAGGTTATCATCACATGCAAAGGGAAGGCTGATGATCCTGATATTCAAGAAAAAATCTCTGGGCTACTGCAAAAGGTTTCTTCAACCTCTGGAGCAGGTACAGTACAGTATATTGACAACAAGGTTTATTGTCACATTACCATCCCTACACCTAAATAAAGTCATTGTCTTATAACAACAAATGTACTTAAGTATTGAACTTGTTAATGACATCAACTGATTATTCCAGCCTTACTTCTTGTTGATGATACCTCTTTGGCCAAAAACTAGTATTTAATGGTGTTCATAATACTTCAAAGTGGTTATCAAACATGTTAGCAGGTCTGAAATGCACTCTGTCACTCACCATTGGACAGTAGAACTTTGTCATTGGTGACTATAAAATGCACTACACTGAACATTCTGGGTGGTTGACTCAGGGTCTATTCAAACCTTAGTTCATAAGTACCTTTACTAGCCTACACAATAATATTAAGACTATTGTTGCAAACAGTTTACACTATAATACAGTATCTAGATTTGCTAAAAACAGTACAAAACCTTGGTGAACTTGCAGCAAGTTGTAAAAGTGTTTTTTGTCAACGACCAATCTCAATATGAATTAACTGCGTGTAATGGTACATGAAGCATTTTTCTTCTGTTTGAAAACATGTATAATTGGAAATGTGTTGAGCGTAAGAAGTCTAATATCATTTAATTTAAGCTTGTTTGTAAACATCATATTTAACCAATCCTTGTCCAATTGACACACTTACATTTATTTTCATTGTACAGATGAGGGTACGTGCTGTCTGAAATCAGTTGAGCCTTGGAACAGTGTACGAGTGACCTTTAACCTCCCAAGAGAGGCTGCTGTTAGACTTCAAGAACTAGCCAGATCTGGTGATAATGCACTGATAAATTTGGGCATACTGTCAGTGCAGATTGCTAATGGAGAGCAGTTAGACCTTAATGCAATAAGGGAACTGTTACAACAGGAAATGGCTCCACCACCTAACATCCTACCATCAGCATCACAGTCCACTAATGCTACTGTAGAACCACTTTCACACCATGATACTGAGCCTGTGGAACAGAAGCAAATAGCAACTTCTCAGCCTTTTCAAACACCACTTACATTACCTGCAATCAACTACAGTCAGCATCAACAGTCACCAAAGCCACCCTTGCGACCTATGTCAGGTGGATCTTTTCTTCCTTCTCAAGCACCCATATCATCTCCTGGTTTCTCTCATCCACAAATATCAGTTGCATCAAGTGGAATGAAGTCACCTTTCCCCATAAGTCAGTCTTTATCAATTGGGAATATTCCTACAGGCATCCCATCGCCTCACTTAGGAAATGTCAACAAAACTTCTACGACAGCTGGAAATTTGGCAAGTTCCTTTCCTAGTGTATACTCAATAGCTATGCCAATGGGAGGAAACCAAAGGCCACCTAATCAGACTCCTGTTTTGCAAAATTTGCCCAGCCTGCCTACACCACAGACTCCACCTATAGGAAACTTTCCTTGGAGCCGTGGGTCTAAGCCCTCAAGATTTTTGGCTACAAGACCACCTTCAGGGATAGGACCATTGAATCAAATGCAAATGTTCTCTGGACCATCAAACCTGCCAACAAATTTGCCAGGATCAATACCATCAATTGGACCTATTCCTTCTCCCTCAACCATACCTATTCCTAGGCAGGAAGCACCTCCAGCATCAAAACCTAAGAAGAAACGAGTGAAACGCACTCGAAGACCGAAGGAAAAAATACCTGCTATACCACTTCCTCCTCCGTTGATGCCACCAGATCCTAAACCCCCTCCTGCAACTGAAGGGCTCCTTCCTCAGAAGCCCCCTGGCTTGCCATTGCCCATCGCAATGACTCCTATTAGTCCTAATGAAGTGCCGATCTCTGCTGTAAAAGAAGTTATTCCTAATCCTAATATCACTTCTGTGCCTCAAACCCAACACACAAGATTTCCTTTCAATCAAACACAAGTTTTACAGACAGGACGATCAGATGTCTCAATGACTAGTCCCCTTTTAGTGAACCTTTTGCAGAGTGATTTTCCATCAAACCAGCTTCCCCTGTCTTCAGGAGACCAAATGAAAGGCACAGGAACTGGCCCAGGGCTCACTTCACACAGAATGCCAAGTGCTACAAATGTGCCACCCATGACTGGTGCGTCTCCAACTCGCCACCCTGGCACAGGTTTACCCCATCTAATGATTGCTGTCTCTCAGTTCCAAGGACCAAGAAACCAGCCACCATCTTTTCATCATTCCTTGCAAGGAACTCCCAGGATTTCATTGTCTCAGCAAGGGTTGTCAAGGGAGTCAGTAAGGCCTGACTCAATGCCCAAGTCAAGTGAACATTTTCAGCAACCTTTTTTTCCTCAGGTGCCATTTCCTCGTGGTGTGCCTGGTGGTATTCCTACTAATTTTAACAGATTCCAGATGCCACAGGTGAATTTTCCACAAAGCAGTCCTCAACACCATATAATGCAACAGTCTACTTCCCATATTGGAAGTACAGAACAAAGAATGCAAAATCAACACACCCAAAGTAATTGGGCAGGACTGCCACCTACAATGACCACGGTCTCATCAATGATACCCTCTGATAGCGCTGTACCTACTAGTGTTTCAACAGCTGGGAAAAGACACACCACACAATCACCAAAGTTATATGCTAGAGATCAATTGGTAAAGTCAGCATTTGATGAAGAGAGTGCTCTCGCAGGGATGACGGAAGCAGAGAGAGACACCTTTGTAGCTGCTGCTAAGATTGCACAAGATTCAAAGCCATCTATTACAGGTGTAGAAGCTCACACCCCTGACTCTGCTCTTCCGAGAGCTAATTTAAATCATGGAAAATTGCCACCAGTGCCTGCATCTATGGATGGATTTCTTGCTCAAGGACAACATGGAAAATCACCATCTCATATGTTTGCAATAGAAAACCTAGCAGTCAGTGATCAACAGATGAGTGAAAGTATGAAGAATTTTAGTTCGCTCACTGGAAAAGAGCAGAGACTTGAGAGATCATCTGCGAATGTTTCTCATTCATTCTTTCCACAAGTTCCTTCATTAACAGATGGAAGAAAGCCATCACCTCATATATCAATGCAAACATCACAGCGTGCAACATCTATTACAATCGATGAGGTATCAAACCAGAATATAGATGTAAGCAATGTGCAAACATTGCCACTATCAGCAGTGACACAGAGTAAACCTGCAAGCTTTCAGGACAAGCCAGCAGCACACCATGGTCAAACCAGTCAGCCCCCAAATCCCTTTTTGTCTCTACCACGTCCTGTTTCATCAAGTCCTGCCTTTACACCTTCATTTTCTGAGAAATCCCAGCAATTTGTTACTTCAAGTGGTCCAACTTCCAGAATGCCTGTTCCTCAGGGATGGCCTATGAGTGCTATTGATACCAAAGCAGGTGACCCTTTCCAATTTGACAATAAACAAAGGGGTCCCAATGTTGATTATCATGGTAAACACACTTTGCAAGCACCTATTACTCCAAAACTGGGAAATTACCCATATGACTGGCCTTTCCCAAATATCTCCCCTCCTACTCAGAACTTGTCATCAGAAGGGTTGCAGTTTATGGCAAGGCTTGCTGCAGTTCCAAATGAAACTGAACCCAAAACACAGGAGCCGTCTCAGTTTATGTCAAAGGAAGGTCAAAAAGTCATTAAAGAAGATAAACCACATCTGAAGGCTCTTTTGAATGAGATATCCCCGTCTGCAGATGGGCAAACTGCAAGCTCTCGTAGCGTGAAAAGACTTTCTTCTGAAGAAAAAAGTGAACGTAAAAGGCGTAAATCATCACCAAGACCTGCTTCAGAACAAATTCAAACACCTGCTCAAGCACATGGTAAAGTTGACCAGCCCAGTGGATCATTAGAGTTACCTAGAGTCCCAACAGCAGAGGAACTGAGTTTCAATTTGCAGCAGGCCAGAGCCCATTCTCTCGACCTTTTGAAGAGTGGGACAGGTTACCCACCATTGCCAAAGTCAGCCCCATCATCTCCTAGAGCCAAAGGTAGACCTAAGTCTGTAGAGAATCAGCCCCAGTATGGTATGCAACAGAGTGATGTATTTCAAGGGAAACACACTGGCTGCAGTTCTCCTGGCAGTGCTGCAACAGGAAATACCATTAAAACAACAGGAACCAATTCTAAATCTTCAGGTAAATCAAAAGAATCCAAATCACGATCTAAAAGCCCAAAAGCTTCTGGAAATAAGTCACACAAAGTGGATCAACCTGGTTTTGCAGCTGTGCAGCCTGCAACAACAGCATGTTCTGTGCCATTTGCTGGTGTCCATGAATTCCATCCGCCAGTGGGTCTTAATATACGTGGCCCAGCTAAACCAGGACCATTATCGTTTCCAAGTAGAAAAACCCCCACTCCTGTGAATGAACAAAAAGGCCCAATGTCACCTACTTTGCCTACATATGGACCCAAGCAGTTTCAACAACAGGGTCAGTTCCCTTCTGTTGAGTCTCAGAGAATTTCTTCCCTCTCAGCGCGCCCAGTGTCACCATTTAAAAGTGCCAGTGCGCTGTTGTCATCATTTGCTCTTTCAGCTGGTAAGGTACCTGATTTTGCTGTCACCACACCAGGACCATCTCAAAGTCCAATTTCTAGTCCTAGATATGTGACTTCTCCTCCTTTGCATCAAGTGCCCGCAACAACTATTTCTGGCAATAGTGGAATAGAAACCAAGGCAGATCTTCATGGTTACTGTGATAGTTTGCACGAATCAGTAACAGAAACTAATGAGAATCTCTCTGGCCTCCATTCACCATGCACAGATCCTAAAATAGAAGTTCCTCCATACCCTTCTGAACCAATTGAAATCTCTGAAGCTGAACAAAATCATGAACATCAAATCATCAACTTTCCTTTTAGAAGTCAAAGTGATGTTTCACCTTCTTTATGGAAACCAGCTAATAATACAAAGACTGACAGAAAAGAGGACAACACCACTATGAGGATGCCATCTGAGGGATGTCATATGTCTACTTCTAGCGATGTAAAAAATGCTCAATCCACGTATTACAATCTATCCAAACAAGAGAAAGAGACAGACAGATGTCATTACCAAAGTGATGTATCTGCAGCTGAAAAACAAGAAGATTCATTGGACTTAATCACACCAGATGAAAAGCAGAAAGTCAATGAGGGCGATGCACATTTAAGTTCTGATTCTGTCCCTGTATCATTATCAGCAGGAAATAGTGATACAACCTTGAGTGAAAATGTTCCCTGCCAAGCTCAAGGAAAAGAAGCTACTGTCAAGGGAGAGAACATAGTTGTCTGCACTGAAGTTCAAACAACACACACATCTGTCATTGGTGTAAGTAATCAAGAATCAAATGTTGGTACTGTAGGTGTTAAGAAGCTTGGAAAATCAGATGATCAATATTCATCTACTTCCAGGACTGTGGTATCAGTGAATGAAAATACAGCAATTGAAACAAATCAGGCCTTTTCAACAAGTATGTCTTGCCTTTCTGGTACCATTCATGAAAGTAATATGTCAGCAGCACCTCTCACAAGAGTAACAAGGGTCATACCTATATCCTCAGACAGCAGAATTGCAGACAAGTTACCTTTCTTTAATACCTCACAAGTACTCACAACCACACAGTGCTCATCTGAAGAAAACCCTGCTATACATGTACCTCCATCCATTTCTGATACTTCAAGATCAACAGAAACTGTCATTAGTACTACATTATCTGGTTGTGGAACACCATGTTTTGCACCACACATACCTAATGTGATCAGCTCAAGCCATACTACTGTTGAGGATGAGAAGGTTGATAACACAACTGCTCCTAAAGTATCAGCTACTCATGGTCCAGGGCTCACATCATTATCTCAAGATATATCAACTGCTCCAGTCTCTACCATAAACTCTATTGAAACAGCTAAATCAGAGTTACAGTCAGTTGAGAAGTCTGATAGTATAAACAAATCAACTTCTGTAGGGATTTCTTTTCCAGTGGTTCCCTCTGTCTCTCAGCAGCTTTCTCTATCAGACAATTCACAATTGATGATAGAATCATATAAGAAGCACAAATCAGTGCTTTCAGATGATATGCCTAGACCTTTGCAAGTTGCATCAAATGTTCCACCACTTGTTGCTGAGAATGTAGTTCTTCAAGGGGCATCAGCAACAACTAGTACAGGAACTCTAGCCACTACTCAGTCCACTGTTGATGCTATTGTTGAAAGTAACACTCCAGGTGGTAATGATGAAGTGGATGTTTCATCACTTGTGGGAATAACTGCTACACATAGTGAAGATGAAGGTAAATGGAAAGATGTAGAAGTAAAAGGCACTCCCCACAACTTTTCTCCTTCAGAAACTTTAGGTTTACATACATGCATTGTTCCAGTTTTAACTAAATCACCCAGAACAGCAGATGAAAATGTTTCTGTACCTACTACATGTGAAACATCTCAAAAGTCAGATGTAGTTGGTGGTATTCTTACCTCCACAGCTACATCTAAGGAAACAATGCCTTCAATAACTAAGAATGACCTAAGCCTAAATTTGTCTTCCAAAAGGTCTCCATCTCCTGAGAAAGCAATGGTACAATTGTCACCAACCATAACAGAACCTTTTGTTCAAACCGTCATGCCATCTGATGGAGAAGAGAAAGCAGAAGCAATAGTGATGAAAGCAACATCAAAATTTGAAGTAACAAGTGATGAAATCAATGTGGAGTCCATGATTATACAGGATAGCAGTACAACAGATCAGAAAACAACTGGTGAGGAAAGCATTACTGCAGACACTAAACTGTCTTCTATAGTAGGTGAAAGTGGGGTGCATTGCAGCATGGACCATCTGCAGAAAAGCAAGACAGATGAAGCCCTGGCACAGAAGTGCCATAGTGATGAAGATGAAATTGAAGATGCAACTCAGTCAGATGTTGAATTTATGTCCCTAGGCAATGAAGCTCTAGACCCTGAATTTGAGATTGAGCATGGAGAAGGGACTTCACATGAAGATAGTATTGCCATGCAAATAAAAAATCGAATTCGAGGCAGAAGGTCACCTGGGTTAGAAGCACCAGAAGATAGCGAAGAAGTGCAAGAGGATGACATGATGCCTGTGACTCGCAAGCGAAGTATGAGAGCTTCCGGAAGAGGTAAGCTGACATTTTCGTTACAGGTTTCTCCGGAAAAAAATTCTTTCTTTCTTGCAATAACATAACCTCATGGTTGGAAGAATTAGGCATGGTCCGGAAAGTTATGTCAAATTTCTTCATATCAGGTGCGTATCCAGGATGTTCTAGCCCGGGGGGCGTAAATTACTATCTTAGCAGAGCGCCACCATTGGTTGGCGCACAGCGTAAAAGAAAATTTCTGGTTTTGATAACCCCCTAGATCACCAGAAATGGCACTTTTTGAGCTTGAAAATTACTAACCAGATGTACACTTTTGCCTGAGAACCAAGTATTTCCCAATATAGAAAAACCTCCTTCAACCCCTGACAGACTGGTCAAAGTTGCAAGAGTAGAGGGCAGTATGATGAAGCAACAGTTAATTTATTGGTGTACAAATATTAAAACCTCTTATAACAGCTACTATAAAACTTTGTTGAAGGAAATGAAAAAATACCAGATATTTCCGAAACCGAACACTACACACATCGGCTTAGGAAGTTGGGGACTGCAGCCCGCCTCCCCCCCCCCCCAACTAAATATTTTTGTGAAAATTCAGGCAATATGCTGAGAATTTTTCAGGCACAGACTGAAGGAAAAATAAATTGCAATGACGTAGCTAAAAGAAATCAAAAGTTAAAAAAAATCTCCTTGGTAATTAAAATAAAGTACTCAGCTTGCCTTTACTAATTTGCCAAATTACTGTAAAAGAGAGTTTTGACATAAATTGGACCTCCATGCTTTTTCTCGATCTACGAAAGACATTTCGTTGTTTACATTAGCATTCGCCGTATAATGCGCAACTTTCACGGACCGTATGGTACATGATGGCATACCATGTAATAACTGATGCTTGCCTATATAATATTTACATACAGATGTTGGATTATTTGGGTTATATTTTTCGGGCAAGACGTTACAGCCCCCCCCCCCCCAAAATCAAATTGGGCTCCTACGCCTATGACCAGTTGGAGGCTGTTCATCCTAGAACGCCATTTTCATGCTCACTGATATGATGTGATATATGCTTTACAAATTGTATCCTTTACAAATTCGAATTGACATGAGACTGAAATAAATAACTGTTATCTGTTAATTGTGCAATGCTCAACATTCTTTTCATTTCCAAAGACGCACAGTTTCAAGTTTATTACACACTGAAGGCTTTGATTCTCTATCTGCTTTCAGTTTAAGGAAGATCTTGGGATTTTAATCCCTAGATATTGCTAGATATCCATACAGTAGATTGTCCTTGGGATTTTTCAGGCCTGATCTTGGAAAATTACAAAATCGGGAGTGGTCACGCTCCATGTAGGTCAGTGCACAACCTCTAGACGTCACTAAAACACAACCTGATCACTTGTTATTTGTGAAGTGGTGTGTTGCCGGATTTTGCCAAGGTCCTTGTACTACGGGTGAAGGTCATTAATTAAGTTTGTTACTCATCGGGAAGCGATAAGAGGGGTGGGCATAGGGTTGTGGGGCGTGGGGCGTGTGTTTTCATGCAGATGGGAACAATCTCAAAAAGTGATGGGTGAGTCTGCCCCCTCCCCCGCCCGCCTATGATGCGCCACTGGATCCACTACATCATATTCACAGGGGATGTGCTCAATTCTCCAATCGCATTCGGAATTTATTTTTAGATTTATTGTACGAGTTACATTACTAGGTTTGGGGTTACAATTAGCATTCATGTCGGAGTGTATAACATTTCATCTCTGGATGGCAGTGATGCATGGAAGGACAAATCTCTAGTGCAGTTTGCATATAGATTCTGGTCTAATACCGAAATACGTCATGTTCCCAGCCACAGCTGGTTTCATAGCACAATTGTTTAAGGCAACCACACACACATGTTATGATAGCCCATATATATATATATATATATATATATATATATATATATATATATATATATATTTATATATATATATTTATATATATATATATATATATATAAGTATATATAAATACATGCATACATTTGTGAGAGAGGAAAAATGGAAACATCAAAAAAGGAGTTTTCCTAGTTTAAAGGGGTAGGATGAGGTGCCCGCCCCTTCCGAAATCCTCGATCTGGCCACTGGCATAGGGATCAGCGCTGTAATAATGTCACTGCTCCTCTTTCTCTGTGTCTTGGCGTTTTTGTACTACAGGTGCTCCCTTCTTTTCTTTTTTCCTTTCCCTTCCTTCCTCTCTTTCCTCTTTTTTCTTCTCCTTTTTTTCTCTTCTCTTTTCCTTACCCCGGGGGCACGCCCCCCCTGGATACGCGCTTGCATATGCTGCATAGTTAAATAGAAATTCATACCATGTGCACTATACAAATTACTACTAAGCATTGAACTCTTTCAGTCATACTCCCGTGATGAGAAGTTTAACATATCAATCTTAATACTTTGAAATAGCAAGGTATGCACAAGAATTCTTTTGCCTTTTCAATTTTGTCTTAAATCAAGAACTGTACAATGATATTGAATTGCGGAGCTTTAATGTTGAATTTGCATGTTTTGTATTCATCTATTCAGGCTGTGAAAGGCATTAGTTTATTTAAGCACAGTTTTTACAAAAGTAGTGCTTGGTTCAACAAGTGAAACATGTGGCTATTCATGACTGAAAATTAGGTAGTGCTCAAAATGTTTACATATTTTACTTAGATATTTTGGTACAATGTTCTAAGAGTATTATTTTTTTTCTTGATATCTCTTAGACATGTATTATGGTCCCATTCCAACCTACAAAAGACGGAAGCCCAACCAGAAGTGATAACTCATGCACAGGAAGCACTTATGACATCCACAGTTCACAAGATTTACCAAGTTCATTACTTTTATAAAGACCCTGACTGCATCTTCAATTGGTGGCATGGCTTTACCATGTAATTGAATTCTGTGATGATGAAGGAAGTCTAACCATGGAGGGGTCTAACAAACTGCATCTTTAAGAGCTAGTGTGGCATTTATATACTGTCATAGGAAATATGATTCCAATGGAGCAGACATGGTAATGTAAAAATGACCAACTAGTTAGTTACCACAAGTTAAATTTGATGCCAATCATGAATTGTATGAATATCTTTTTGCTTTTGTTTACTCTTGTTCATAGTCTGCATAGTTGTCATACTGTTAAACTGCCAACTTTTATGAAAGTGGCATAAGTGTATAGTGGCATTGAGGGGTCATAGCTAAGAACAAAGTGAGAGCATCGTATCTCAGCTTCTCTATCTACTTTCTCTTCTAAGTTGTTAAATGTTAAATGTCTCATGACTGGAATGGTCCAAAGTTTACCTATGACGTCAGTTTCTCATTCCTCTGTTTATATTCAGCCAATTTAATACACTATTATTCTCTGTAAGAAACTACTGTTCTCTTTTAAGTTTTATTAACAAATCACCATGTACAATACAAAGAATAGTGATTGTAAAGAACATAGATCCCATTAATGGATACTTAGGTAGTGCTTTGTTTGACTTTGCATATTTCTGTTCAAGTACTTCATCATGACTCTACATTGAGGCTGTCCAGTGGTGTAACAGAGTGTACTGTCATATCTGTCCTAATGTGAATACTCTTTACTGTTCATTGATCTCTGAATTAATGCACTAGGATTGCACCAAATGCTCTCAACATGTGTGATGAATTTGCATAGTCACACTTTTGTATGGTATCGACTAGTTTATGGTTCCACTTGTGCACTTTCGCCAAACAAAACCTTCTGTAGAAAACAAAAGGTGCATAAATCAATTATTTGACTTGAAACTTTGAAAAATGTTTCAGGAGACCATTTTTGCAATAGATATAAACAAAATTGTATCTAAAATTGTAGTGATCAACTGGTGTTCCTGTTATGATCTGCAGTCATAGACTTGGCAGCACCCTCTGTTTATTTTGGGCGTGGCTGGAGGGCTCCATTTGTCATGCAAGGAACTGGTCTTTACATTATACTTTGTATATAATTAAAGTTTTTCACATAGTCCAATTTATCAACAATTGCAAGGTTCATCAATGGGGTACTATGGGATGTGCATTTGTAATTCTGCTCAAGAGGGGCTATTTAAAGCTTGACAAGCACTATTTATTTATGAGAAGATGCTCAGAGTCCTAATTTGTTATCAGTATTAGGTGACCTAGGTGTTATGAAATACTATAATGCTGAATGATGCTTCAAAGTGGATCTGTTTGAAACAAAAATTATGCTTTAAGTATGAATGTGAATCAAGTAATTCCCATGGAATTGTAATTATCATGTTCTTACTCCATGTGAATGTCAGTATTTGACAGAAATGGTGTCTGGTTTGAATAGTTTTCTAATCACCTGGTTGTAGCCTGAAAGAATAATTGCTTTAGCCATGAAACAATAATTAATGTCTTGTTATTGGAACCAGAAAGACAGAGAAAGGGGAAAGCAGGTTTTAACCTATTGACATGCAGTAAGGTTTCTACTTTTAAATAGCTAAGACTACTTACAAGTTGTAACTGCTTCCTTTCAAAGCTGTATTATCAGTCCCGTTTTGGCTGCACTTCTGACTAAAGATAATAGTTTTCTTCTTTGCTAAATAAGTATCTTGTGTTTTATCTTGTAGGTCTGGTTTATTTTTTGGGCCATTACTCAAATTCAATGTTTGGTTATTGTAGTTATCATCATGTAGATATGTGTGTACATATATGAATATTGCTCATGTTTAGGTGTAAGGAGTTTGTGTATGAGGTTTGATTTTGTCATGAATACATGGTGTACAGTTTGTCAAACATGTGAAATTCCCCCCAAAACAGCATGGTTTTTGTCTTAATTTCTTATAAAACTCAGCACCGTAAGTTTCCACACATTGGAAGCAATTGTTATTTAACATGGTTCTTAATAAGCTAGCTGATGGTGCCCTCATCACCCGTCTTGAAACACATTTCCCAGAAAGTTATAAACTTCTAGTAGTCAACTATCAAAAGAGGAGATATACAAGTTACAAACTAGACAATGATCACCAGTCACTCTGTTTCTTTTAGTCTTCTTCATTTATTTATATATAACCATGATACTTTTTACATGTTTGTTAAATAGACATTCAAAGAGGGATGAAATTTTGATTCTCTAATAAGCACCATTATGTGCAGCACAAACCTTATTATTAAATGATATTGCTTAGGACTGAGCACAACTGTCTTTGGCTTCAAACAATGCAAAGTTGTCTGCTTAATGTACAGTAGTTTACACTTAACAATATCTTATCAGTCAGAGTTTTATTTGACTGAAGATGAGCTCTTAATTTAAGTAAAGGGAAAATCTGTCTTGCAGATTTAATATGCTCCACTGCAATCATCTTGAAAGCATTTTAGGTAAAAAGGCAAGTCATGGGGTAACATAATGACAAGTGATGTAACAGCAGTAACACAAGTAATCTGGTGATTAACAGAAACATTACTGCACAAGTGATCTGGTGATTAATAAAGAAAAATTAGCCTTTAAAACTCATCCATGTTGGCTGCACTCTTCAGACATCCAAAAGTGTTAAAAGGAATAACCAAAGCAGAGATCGAAGACAATATTTTTCAGCACCCTCAAAACTGTAATATTTGATTTTTGATGATAATCGTAATCTTTGCATTCATGATAGTCGTACGTGTGAGTGCGTTTGTGATGTCCAGCTTGTAAACAACGCTATCTCAAGAAGGGAAGGTCAGACCAATTCATATTTGGTGTGTAGAAGTACCACATTGAGTACAAGAAGCGTATTGTTTTTGGTGGAGGTCAAAGTTCATTTGGGGTCACCAGGGGTCAAATTGTGAAAACCTTGTTAACACGATATTATTATTATTATTATTATTATAACACTTATATGGTGCTCATTATTGCACATTCAATGCATACATTCAATGGCACCTTACAAAAACGCCTTAGAAAATAGTTGAGTTTTCAATTTAAGCTTAAAACAGGTGAAGTCCTCACAATTCTGTATTGCAATAGGTAATTTTTTCCTACTCTTTGGCACCTACACAGCGAACGCATGGTCACCAAGGGTAACACTGCGTGTTGACGGTACCGTGAAATTATGCCTACCATGTGACCTTAGACTATAATGTCCGGTGTTGGAACTAACAAACATAATTTGGAGGTATTCAGGAGCTTGATGATTTACACATTTGTAGGCAAGACAGAGGACTTTAAAACAATAAGCCATTTGATGAGCAACCAATGTAACTCCTTAAAAGTGCTTCTGTGCTACTATCACTGCAATTGCGCATCAGATTGAGTTTTGCCGCCTGATTTTGAATTCTTTGAAGTGGGATATCTCAAGAAGGGAATCATGGGCAGACCTCATATTTGGAGTGTAGGAGTACCACATTGTATAAAAAAAAGCCTATTGTATTTGGTGGAGGTCAAAGGTCATTTGGGGTCACCAGGGGTTAAATTGTGAAAACCTCGTTCACACGATATCTCAAGGGAATCATGGACAAGACCTCATATTTGGTGTGTAGAAGCCTATTGTTTTTGGTGGAGGTCATTTGGGGTCACCAGGAGTCAAGTTGTAAAAACCTTGTAATCATGATATCTCAATAATGGAAGCTTGGGCCAACTCTTATTTAATGTGTAGAAGTACCACCTTGAGTTAAAGAAGCCTATTGTTTTTGGTGGAGGTCAAAAGGTAATTTGGGGTCATCAGAGGTCAAATCGTTAAACCCTTGTAAACATGTACAACCTCACTATACATTACGTCAGATTCATAAAGAAAGCTGCTCATGTTACATCATCGAAACCGCAATGAATTTTTGCATTCTGGTTAAGTACGACTGAAAACACTCGCTTTGAATATTGGCTCCTAAGGCCTCACCACAATGCACAGTATGCCGCCATTGATTATGTAAAGGACCTTTGCTGGTTTTCCCGCCAGTCACGTTCTGGGAGTGGCTCCTAAGGCCTCACCACAATGCACAGTATGCCGCCATTGATTATGTAAAGGACCTTTGCTGGTTTTCCCGCCAGTCACGTTCTGGGAGTTTTTAGTGAATATTGGTAAATAGATGCAGACAAATATCAATAGATTGGAGTCGAATCAGACCTTAGTCGTGTTTTTGCCTAAAATATCTCTTCAATCAAGCCTACCATACAAAAACACAACAATAGTCTAGGTAAAAATTTCTTTTTGATATGTTACAGAGGAACAAATTCTTAACATTTTAGTGAAATTTTACATTCAATTCATATGTACCATTTGTGAGATATTGACAGTTGAAGTTATTTGATATTCCACCGAAAGTGAACTTGAAGCAAACAGGTTGTGATATCAAAGTTGCACACTGAAAAATAATGTTTTGGTTTTTCTTTCTTTTTCATTCTTTTGATTTGACCTTGGATTGGATAGGGTTACTAGTTTGTCTAAAGGGGATGTGAAGTTTATAATACCAATACTTATGGTACATTCACATTATGGATGCATCCAATTGTGGAGTATAAAGTTAAATGTAAATTTTAAAGCAAAACAAAACATATATCAGTGTGCAACAATGACGTCACACCTGTTTGCTCCAAGTTCACTTTTGGTACGAAAGGTGGAAACTGTCAATATCTCAAAAACGGTATTGAATGCAAATTTCATCGGAAAGCTTAGATTATGTTCCTCTTTAACATATCAAAAAGGAATTTTGACCTGGACTATTCTTTTAACGTTGCAATCAGTCTACATTTGTTACTGTTACTTTAGCTCACCCTAGGCCTAGCTTCAGTGTGCTTGTTTAGTGTAGCCTATGCCTTCTTTTAACAAAAGTTTTAAGAAAAGAAAACTCTTGACGTTTTCATGACTATGACCTTCAGGTGCCTCCTTAATATTTTAAACTGCTATGAGCTGATAGAATATCCAATACCTTCTAAACTTCTAACCCTAGCAACAGCAGCTGAATTTTTTCTACCGGGAGGCAACCACATGGAAAATGACTTTGTTACGACTTACGAGAGTTGTTCCTCTCTGACATCATCAATATAGACTTTCACGTGTATAACGTAATCAATGGCACTGTGGTGAGCGCTTAGAAGCCAATTTTTCAAAGCGAGCATATTCAGTCAAACTTGAAGCGGTTAACTTAAAACTTGAATATTAGAGCGTTTAGAGGTTATTGAATCATATAAATTGTCTTTGATCCCTGCCTTCGTTATTCCTTTTAGTGTGGTCAAGCCTACTGAGAATTTCTCATTGAATCACAATGTGCATATTTAGGGAATAAAACTCATTTGACTCTTGAGCTGTCATGGATACAAACTGTTGACAGCCTTGCAAATTTATTTCTGCAAACTCATAAATATATAATTCACAAAATGAATAACTTTCCCAGGTGGCCTGTTTCATCTGCTCATATCTGTTAATCCTTTATAGTCCACAAAAACAGCATCACCAAACACATTGATTAGTCCCTGGCACTGAAATGGAAAATTTGAAATGGTAACTAATACAAAGCAATCAATTATCAGGTGGAAAACATTGTACAATTCATCTATGTTATCTGAACCAACATTTTAACAGAAAACTTCACTTACTGACTCCTCAGTGAAGGCTTAAGGAATCAATGACAGGGCATCTATCTATGTAAGTGTGTAATATATACTTTGGCTTGTAAACATGTTAACTAAGACCAACACTTGATCTTCAAATGTTGAACTTGGATCCACCTCATCGAGTAAAGAACCAAATTGTTTTTTGGAGAAGTCAGTGGTTACTTGAGGCCACTAGAGGTCACAGTCTACAAAACCTGGTAGTTCCAATAGAAAAGCTTGGATGAACTTCATACTTAGTATGTGAATTCACCCAAGGAAACTGAAGGCTTTAGAAAATGACAGGTCAAAGTTCATCATAGTAAGTTCAAGGTTCCTGTTAATTTTTGTTGAGGTAAAAGTTATTTGTAAAACTTTTATTGCTTAAAAGTTAAAGAAGGGGTTAAGTCATTAGTAAATGAACACTGCTGATCACTTAAAACTGAACAATGACCTTGAACATATTTTGGGCAGTGTTACTATACAAATTCTCAAAGGAAACACTGTTAGGTGTCACATAGTGTTTTGGTTTTCTTGTTAATGCTAAAGATCAGTAAAGACAAATTTGGTTTTTTAGCTATCATTAAAGTTGGTCAGTTATAACTATTTAGTTTCTAATCTTATTTTAATTGTTCAGCACCATGAACAAGTTTTATTTCTTTGCTTTTTCAGGCAAAACATCAGAATTTTGTAAAGCAAGGATCTGACGTTCGTCTCTAATCAAATAATATGATTCCTGTGTACATAAACTGCACTTGTACAGCAATTTCCCAATGCGATATGGAATAAATATCCCCAATAAGAAATGTACTTATTAAATATTTATTATTATTATTATTATTAAGTTACTATGTAACCTGATACCTTGATAATTGCTGTTGATTTCAGGTCATATCATGCTTGTATATGAACTGGTGTTCAACATCATAGTACACAAAAGCCAAGAATGGCTTCTATGACCTAAAAAGGATATAATGGTGGCTGAAGTTTGTTGCTTAGCAAACTTGCTGAAAGTTTTTGGAAACTATGGGCGAAAACCACATCCTCAGAGCATGTTGTATGCCGAAGATATGAATTTTCTAAATTTGGTGATACTTTGCATCTGGCAACAGTAGAATGGATGTTGTCATCGAGGCAATTCAGCTATAAAATGTCTTTGTTTTTGTTAATATAATATTTATCCACAGAAGAAAAGATAATTTCTGCAGGTAAAGATATATTTTGATTAAATTCTAAGAATAGAGAATTTTGACAACTAAACAAACATATCCAAATGTATCATGTTTCAAGCTATAATCAACAAGAAGATTATGATAGCCTCAGTAAAATATAGTAAGAGCATTTGCCCAGATGACATCACAGACCACGTACTGTGATCCAACTTCCTGGAGTAGTCAAATGTTTAGCCAGTCTAAATAGGTTACATTCAATCAACCATATTCATGAGTTAGGGGCAAGATGTGTGAAATATTTTTCTCTTCAGTATAAGTTTTAATTGATTATCACTAGAATATCCTTTAAATTTCTCAATTAATTCATTTGGAAACTTAATCACTTATAATATCTTGTACCACATCATAAACAACACAAATGCTATCATTCAATACAGTGAAATTGAGGAGGATTTATGTAAAAAGAGAATTGTTGGAACAAAGAAGGTCTTACCTGATTTTTGTGTGGATTATCCATTAAGACAAAGTCAACCATGTTGTAGGCAAGCAGGGCATTCCCTCCCAGTGATAATACATGGGACCTAGCAATAGCATTAACTTCTGTAACAAAATTATGCAGGAATCCACCAACCCCTCCAGACTGTTAAAAAGAAATGGAGAATGGAATAAGGTTTGTGAGAAAAGGAAACCTCTAGACTTCAAAACATATATTTGCAATCTGAAAATATGATGGACAGACTTTGCACCTGTGTATTAGGTCAAAAAAGATGAAAAGGAAAGCAAATTTCTTCTAAGTTCTACATTTCAAAAAACTGTTGAGCAGGCTATTATGAACTATGCCAGAAAACAACTCAATTTCAATCCTTCACACATAGATGCCTTGTGCATCACTACAGTACCTCCTGTGGTTTACAATAAAGTGCACAATATAGTTTCTAACCCTAGAGCTAAAATGAGCTATCTCTCAAATGTATATTTGCTAAACAAAAGTGTCTGTACATTTAGTTTTAGGCAGGCAGTATCATGTGGCAAATGAGGTTTATTGTCTATCTTGAAATTACAAGTCAGTGCTAACAAATAAAATTACTCTCACTTAGCACTCGGATCTTCCAACTACAAGCTTCTTACAATCCATGTGATGCTACAGAAAGGTGAAAATAAAATATATAAACATGAACCTCTTTTACTGATGTGCATTCACGAACAAAAAAGATGTTAATATTTCCAAGGTATTTCTCTACTACTGCTCCTGGAATATAGCTCAGTGGCGTTATCTGCACAGGTGGAGTCCAAAAGCTTTCTCTCTAACAACAGAAAGGAAATAAATACAGCTTACACACAGGTTGAGACAAACAGTTGCAGAAAACAAGATGAATTGAGTCACATATACAATAGCTACTTTGAAATATGTATGGGATATACTCCTTGTAGCACATGGTAGAGAGTATGGTTGTACCCTGAGGGTTGATTAAATGTTAGGCTACAAAGTCTAGAAACCATTAGAGGTTAGCAATTAGGTTAGCAATGCTTTAATCTTTATCGTCTCAAATTATATGAAAGAATGATGCGAAATGATGACATTCAATTGCATTATAGAATTGCATGGCAGTGACTATGAGAACTTCAGATTTAAGCAACAAGTCAGAGACTAACTAAAACTACAGTGAAGCTTAGCCTCTAGGAAAATTAAAAGAACAACTGAAGACACAAAAAAAATATCTAACTGTAAACAAAACGTCTTACCTTGTAGAACATTCTTTTATCCAGTGGTGATGGCGGTTTTGCTGATATGAAAATAATTATTCAAACCATTGAATTGAGATAAAATTCAAAATGGTTTGACAATGAATAAAATATCAAAATCAGTGTCTCACAAATTCAGTTTGTTAATGTAAAACTCACTACTATTAACAAGTATAATGACCAATGCTCAAGGTACACAGTAAAATAAACTATAAATGTAACTCGATCTGACAGTATGATGCTATCACATCCAATTAGTTTGTTGCTGACATGTTAATCAGCATCATACCAGACCCTTGCCTGGCACAAATGGACTCATTTATAGAGAATAGGGGAAAAAAGCAACAAACTCCACATGGGTTCATTTTCACAAGACACGTTAACTACAGTATTCAAGAATAAAGTCAAACACCACTGGTATGAAAACCTAAAATACATTGTAAACATGTTTATGTTAGGCCGAAAAACTTGAGTTTGTGTTGCTGTTACACGTACCTAATAATCTGTCCTAGACCAAGTTCTCCAACCACTTTAAATGACCAGCCTTTATTTAATGGGACATATCTTGAAAATTGAAAGTGGGATTGGAACATGCTGATTTCCTGTAGCATATCAAAATTAAAGTTATCCTATTGCCATCCTTTAGAGCCATAGCCAAACATTTAGGCAACTGATACATCAATGGGCGCAGATCAGTCTTGGATAATGGTGAGGACGCGTGTCTGTTCTCTGATACTATTTAAGCGGAGCACGACCATGGGTTTGCATGTTCTGTAGCGTACAATAATATTTTTGGCAAATTTACCTCCCAGATCGATGGAAATAACACTTCCCAGACCCAATGATGCTCCCAAACCTCCTTAAGTTTTAGATTTCATGGCTTAGAAATTTAGTTTGGGGGAAAAAATGGGCGTCTGCAGCAAAAAATCAGGTGACAAATAATTCAAGTAGACTTTTGTATACAATGGGTCTGGGGTCCTCTCCCAGAAAAAAATTATAGGCTGCCGCAAATGCGATTTCCGTCCTATATTTAACAACTGTGGTATAATTAAATGTGAACTGGACGTGAAGCTAGCTCAAATTGGCAACACACAGTGTGAGTTTTTAACAATTGTTTTGTTCGCACTCAGTTCGTTTTGCTGACCACAATTTAGCAGTCTCGTGTTTAGATTATGTTTCACATGATTGAATGTGTTAATACTTCAGCGGAAAATCACGCCTAATAGTGTCAATCTTAATAATTCTCGTCATTTATAGCATGTCATTGGCACAATGCTGGATCAAACTGTGCAAAATATCAATACAGGGGAATTTGAAATGCAGCTTTTGGTCAAGACAAATTGGTGGGGACACGGTATATCATGTCCCCACGACTGAAAAAGTTGGTGGAGACGCATCCCACTGTCCCCACCTACATCTGCGCCCATGGCTACAGCAAAGTAAGCAACCCACGGAATCTTCTATTAACTATTATTTTGGAGAATAGATCTGTGGCAGTACATGGCATTTGCACTATAACCAACCTTTTTTGGAATCTGTAACTTCTTCTATAGGAAACATCATTTCTGGTTCAGGTGATCCTGGAAAACAAAACAAACAAGTTTGCCTTAGAAGTAGAAAATCTGATTAATCTGGATCCTTTAAGCTGTCTTGAGATATTCATAACACTTGCATTTTGATATATATTGACCTCACATGACCTTAGACCTCCACGAGATTTAGCCCTCTGGCATTCAAGATGGGACATCCATAAGATATACATACACCCAATATATCTCCCAAGCTGAGCAAGATTTTTCTTAGTTTGGGGAACTGTCAAATTTCTCTATGACATAAACTAAAGATGATAGTTGAGTGTGTCTCCTTTTAAATGATCTTGTTGCTTCTGTTGTTGCTGTCAGCTTAGAGTTAACTTGGTTTTCATCTTTGTGGTGTTTACACATCTCTAAAATGTCCACCAAACCCAAAAAGCTGAAGGCTTTGTGATTGCTTGCTATATAATTTGTTAAAACTCCCACTTAATAAGACTAGTGTAAAGCAAGTAAGTTAAATTTGCCCAAGAATTTAGTGAGAACCAGAAAAGAACAGAGGTGCTCATCCACCGACCATCCCTTTAATTATTGTTATCATTGCCAACGCAGAATCAGCTGATATAAATCACAGAGAATAAAGTCAATTTTGAGACCATTTGAGATAGCCTGTTGACCCCTTGAAGCTAAGAGTGCAAAATGGATAAGGGCCAGAGTGTGTATAAATCCACCAACAAAAGAATTACAAGCAGATTTCATTTCCTGGATATCTGTATGTACTGTTGAAGACTATTTGTATTTGAGCCCATTCACAAACATACTGCACTCAATCTTGATGGGGTTCTTGTACTCTCTGGATCTTCATACCAATTCTGTATGTACTGTTGAAGACTATTTGTATTTGAGCCCATTCACAAACATACTGCACTCAATCTTGATGGGGTTCTTGTACTCTCTGGATCTTCATACCAATTCTGTATGTACTGTATGTACTGTTGAAGACCATTTGTATTTGAGCCCATTCACAAACATACTGCACTCAATCTTGATGGGGTTCTTGTACTCTCTGGATCTTCATACCAATTCTGTATGTACTGTTGAAGACCATTTGTATTTGAGCCCATTCACAAACATACTGCACTCAATCTTGATGGGGTTCTTGTACTCTCTGGATCTTCATACCAATTCTGTATGTACTGTATGTACTGTTGAAGACCATTTGTATTTGAGCCCATTCACAAACATACTGCACTCAATCTTGATGGGGTTCTTGTACTCTCTGGATCTTCATACCAATTCTGTATGTACTGTTGAAGACCATTTGTATTTGAGCCCATTCACAAACATACAGTACTGCACTCAATCTTGATTGGGTTCTTGTACTCTGGATCTTCATACCAATTCTGTATGTACTGTTGAAGACCATTTGTATTTGAGCCCATTCACAAACATACTGCACTCAATCTTGATGGGGTTCTTGTACTCTCTGGATCTTCATACCAATTCTGTATGTACTGTTGAAGACCATTTGTATTTGAGCCCATTCACAAACATACAGTACTGCACTCAATCTTGATTGGGTTCTTGTACTCTCTGGATCTTCATACCAATTTTGTATGTACTGTATGTACTGTTGAAGACCATTTGTATTTGAGCCCATTCACAAACATACTGCACTCAATCTTGATTGGGTTCTTGTACTCTCTGGATCTTCATACCAATTCTGTATGTACTGTATGTACTGTTGAAGACCATTTGTATTTGAGCCCATTCACAAACTTACTGCACTCAATCTTCAGTATTTGAGCCCATTCCCAAACATACTGCACTCAATCTTGATGGGGTTCTTGTACTCTCTTGATCTTCATACCAATTGATATGTTCAACAAAGATGCACTTTTTGAGTTATCATATTCACAATGTGTTCATACTTTGACTTATGTTGACCACAAATGACCTCTGACCTCCACCAATTTCAATAAGGTTCAATAAGGTATGATGAAGTTCAACAAACACATACTTTTTGAATTATTGTGGTTGTACAAACTTTTACCTCTTTGGACTGCAAATGACCTTGAACTTCACAGAAAAGAAAAGCTTATACTCAGTAAGACAGATGCACATACCAAGTATAGAATTGATGCACTAAGAACTTATTTGATTT
This sequence comes from Apostichopus japonicus, assembly GCF_037975245.1. Taxonomy (NCBI): domain Eukaryota; kingdom Metazoa; phylum Echinodermata; class Holothuroidea; order Aspidochirotida; family Stichopodidae; genus Apostichopus; species Apostichopus japonicus. The sequence goes on along the minus strand of NC_092569.1, from coordinate 7,341,597 downwards.
ACCGTGTTGACAAGCAGTTGTCACACACACACACCACCACCCCACATCATCACCATCGCATAGATTCCTTTTGCGTCCAGCAAGGAATCAACTAATATGCCAGTTGGCTTTGTGATTGCTTGCCATACAATTTGCACAATAAAATGGGCTAACAAGGATAAATGAACTTTGGGTGTTTAAATGATATCCAGTAAAATAACAGCAGAGTTCTCACAATTGATGTAGTGAGTGAATCAGTCCTGTAGGCTACCTTTCCCACACAACATTCTTTCCATTCCATTTTATGCTGTTCTTGCAAAAGTCATGGCTACAATATTCACTTACTGACTTTAAAGCCATTTCTTGGAATTACCTGTTAGGGGTGACTTCTCATTTTCCTTCACATGCAATGCTGCAGCTGTTAGCCACACCTAAAAAGTACAAATTATACAATAAATTATGTCCACATTATTGATGTGGGTCTACCAGAATTTGGGCAGTCACTTCCAAGTTAGATGAAACTTGAGCATACTGGATGAACTTTGAAAGCAAAGCAAAACATTTGGTTCTATTGACTGTGGGCAAGTGTCTAGGAAAACAAGAGTTTGATTGGTCAACAGACCACTTGTGGTGTTTCGTTATAACATTGATAATGTGAGACATTTAGCCCTATAAAGTAAACACTAATGAAGCAAATGAAAACTAATGAAAACTAATGAAGCTAAAGAAAAGACTAATCCCGCAATCTTGTGGCTAATGCAAACCCTTGGCCTGCATAATAGATAGTAGTAGTAACAACTGTTTAAGAGCTAAATTGGATAGTTATATGGTCTGGTCCAACAGAGGTGGAGAGCAAGCATAAGCAGCGACGGGAGTGCGATGTTAGTAGTGATGCTAATAATATGAAGTTATTAAAAAGTTAATGAAAGAAACAAAAGCAAATAGAAATTATTGAGGAAGGTCTTATACCTTATTGAACACCTACGTATGTGTACATGAAACCATTGTCAGTAGAGAATATAATTCATTTATTATAGCATCCAATATGTAATTTCTTGAAAATCGTGATACACGAGGGTAAATACTTTTTTCCGGGTACCCAGATACCCGACGGGTAACGGCTCGCGGGTACCCGGTTCCTGATTTTTGGACCTGTGTAAACACTAGATTATACCCTTGATTTATAGGTATATTAATGGGAAATCTGTGGCATGGCCCTGGTTTTGGGCTGTAGATTATTGCTAATGGGCACTCTCTTGGCATAGTATTACCATGGCTATCTTTCTTTTCCAATGATGTAAACAAGTTTGAAATTACTTTCTTTCATAGGAATGTAAGCAAAAATTTAAAACTTGAGAGAATGGACATACAAGAAATGCTGAAATTTATGGATAAATGAAGAATATTCAATGTTTTTGTTCCCTATATCTTTACTCACATATGCAATATTGTCTTCAGTGAGGAATAGATCCCATGAAAGTTTACAGAGACAACAGGGAGTGTTTGTTCTCAGTTTAAAGCAAAGACTCTGTGGAAAACAAACAAGGAACAAGGGCATAGATGTTTCTTCTTTATCTGCAATAAACAAAACATGATCCTGCTGAAGTTACTAAAAGTAAGACACACAGTGTGCTGGGCAAGCAATACGTTTTTTCTGTGTTATGCTCTTATCATAAGTAAACTTAATCAAGCAGCAATGAGATTCCTGTGGCAAGCATCAAAATATTTAGTATCACAGTTCACTCCCTGACCCAAACTTCATATATGGCTTAATATCTGGCAGAATAAAGACTTCATATGGCCAGATAAAGCCAAATATAAATGCCAGATGAAAAGACTTGACATACATATCAAGTTTGACTTGGCCATATAAAGCCAGATATAACTTGATGAAATATCATTCAGATATACAAATAAAGTTTAATATAAACTGCTAGAAAAATTAAAAATGTCATATTATGGCTAGAAATGACCACTATCGACAATTGCCTAACTATTTTGCTAGTTTTTCTGTCAAAATTGGCACTTCCATGCAGTTTCTCTAAATCGTTTTCATTAGCTATTATTGACCGATCATAGCAAAGCTTACAGTACATACCCTTAAACTGTAACAGTTGCCATGAAACTGTACACTATATTGACTAACAACAACACCACTGAAGGGAAAGGACTAGCTACTGTAGCCTAACTTAATATTTTGTGTCTGTAGTTTGCCATGCCTGTGATTATAGGAAGAATTACAAACAGAGTTGACAATCAGTCTGTTCAAAAGAAACAGCTGTATTGTATGTTTCATATTAAAATTTCAATAAGTCATCTCTTAACAGTTGTGTCTGAAATTTGGTAAATAAGCTACCTCATATAAGTTTACCATATATTGTAATATTTGAAGTCAGTACTGAGTGTATTTCAGGTTATCCATCCAGATAAATACTTTTAGGCCTACTTGCCAGAACAAAGTAATGAAGGTTTGTATTTGGTGTTTAGCTTTTGAATGAGTTGCAGTTAAGTCTTAGAAGAAGCCACAAAACTTAAAATTGTAAGTTTATGTTAATTTCTAGAGTTACTGCATAACCAATACATCTGGTTATATCTGGTTATTGTAATGTTCAGTACTGTAAACCAGACCAATGTACTGTACAACTTGATATGGTAGGCTACATATAAAGTGAAATCTTTTTTTGTATATTGCTGTTGCATCTGCAATTTCATATAAGCTTCACCTAAACTTAAATGAAGTTTTGCATGATATTTGCATATAGGCCATCTAAAGCAATTTCATACCTATATGTTTAATGTGGACAATATTAAGGGAATCCTGATAAAACCATATCAAGTTTTATATAATTTATATAAGGGTTCTACTTTATAAAGCCTTTATGAAACTTCATATGGACTATAAATTAACATTATATCTGGCCAATCCTGTAAATTGTTTTATATGGATATTATATATGGCCTATATATGGATTATATCCAGTTGGATGTGGAAGATATAAAGGGAATCCATACAAAGTTTTAAATAATTTATATAAGGATTATACTATATATGGCCTTAATAAAAACTTTACATGGGCAATAATAAACTTGATATTTTATCTGGCCAAAACTTTTAATGGTTTTATATAGATTTTGTTTCTGAGATTTTGAAACTAGAACAAATCCATGGCTGTCTTATTACACTGTTATCTTGTAAGACAACCAGATTAAAATTTCAACTGAACTAGGCTACTGTAAAGGAAATCAAAATTTGCTGTACCTGAACCATTTCTCCAAACGTATTGTTTAAGTTCTTTGTGTTAGCATCTGACAGATTCTGCCTTCTCATCATGGTTACCATCTGGTAAAAGTATAAAATACAGTTGTTCAAAGGACTGGACATCCATGAGACGATGAAAAGGGCACAGAGCATTGTGAAAATCTTAATCAAAGCTAGCAAAAACAGGAATCCCAGTGTCTATAGGCATATCAAACTGACTGTACTAATAGAGTGAGGGAAATTTAGTACAATCCTGTTGTAAATCATGCTGCTCTCTGACAGTTACTGCGACAACGGTTATGTGGTAAAAAAGTATCCAATATCCGAGCAATCTTTTGTTGCCTTGGTAACATAATGAGTTGCTTTCCAAAGAGCAATTTGAATTATCATAACTACAGGCGCAACTCTCAGTGACCTAAAATAAATGTTTCATCTCTACAAAAACAACAGGACTCTCCTATTCAATGTGATACATGCAAGGTATGAGATCTGTGAGGTTTTCACAATTTGACCTCTGATGACCTCAACTAACCGTCACCTCAAAAAACGACAAGGTTTTCTTCTGCTCAATATGAGATATAAGTGCACTAAGTATGAAATTTGTCCACAGTTTCCTTCGTTTTTGCCTCACAAATCAGTGTTGACCTCCACCACTTTACACTTTACACTCTCAATATGAGGCTTTGACATACCAAAAATTACAATCTTCCCTTCTGGAGATATTATGTTGAACCTTAAATAACCATTCAATATGATACATCCACATGCAAATTATGATATATGTCAGAAATTCCATTCTTGAAATATTTACAAAGTTTTCTTATCTTCTTACTTTCTTTTCTTATTTTTTGCCTGTTATCCGCTTTGCCTTTTCTCACTGCTGATTCAATTTTTTGACAGATACTGACATACTACAATGTTCGATTATTATTATCACTTTTATATGGTGTTTACAAGCAAGGCGTACACACATACGCTATCAGGTAACGATGATCATCGAAGCCAAAAAGCGAAAATTGAGAAAGGAAATTATCTTAAATGTTGTTGAAATGTGACTGAATGTAATGCACAGACCATTTGAAACAAAAATGGGTTTTCAATGGTGAAAAATAGTGGGAAATGCCCACATTTATCTATTGTTGAAGAGGCAAAAGTATTCTAGGTTTACTGTTCAGCCCAACTCCCAGGAAAACATTTCAATTGTTGTTTTAATTTATAAATGTTACACACTGGATGAATTCAGGGGAAAGGGAAAAATTCCAAAGAGATGAATTAGATCTTCAATATTCAGTACAGTTAAGAAGCCATACAATAATGAAAAAAAAAACACTTGCACAAATTTGGAAATTCCCTGAACAAGTTTATACTCCTCAGTATTAAAACATTCACTATGAGAGAAGAGTAGCATCTTTGTTAATTCCAAACAATGCCTTCCAATGACCTTGAAAATGACAGCATTCAGATATGCCCTTTACACTCTCGCAAAACTTCTATAATACGAAAAATGAGGAAATAAAGAGCATTTTAAGCTGACACAAACATTCCTGTCGTTTGATCACAATAAACTCAATGACCATACTGACCTGTGTCTTATGCTTACTTTTGAGAGCTTTAAAATATTTTCCAAATTTTTTAAAGAATGATGAATGTAACCTACCTGTAGGTGGTGTGCCATCTGAACATTACCTGGGAGTTTATCAGTACTACAGCTGTAAAACCCTGTTTGAGAGATACATAAGAGCTGATAAGGGTGTCATCCATTCATGTTCTGTTCTTTTGACTAAAGCAATGACAAGTAGCACTAATTGCCATTAGAATACAAGGAACCCTTATATTCATTTTACTTAATACTTTCATTTTCTTCTAATTTGTGCAACAAAATGAGTGAAAGCAGGAAAGATTAATTAACTCCACAAATATTTGATAAGAATGCAATTGATCTCTTTAGTTCTGCACAATGTTGGGGTTTCATCTTAATAAATAAGCCATATACGTTGACACAAAGCATATTACCTGGAATTTTGCTTTACCATATTTTCTGACCAAAGTGTTCCACCTACCTTGTGGGAGCCCTGGCTCAAGCATATCTGAGATAGCTTTCTGATCTTCCAAATCATCCAACTATTAATAAAATAAATAGGAAACATGATTTTGTTAAATTAAAACACACTGGCCAGCATGGGACCAATGAAGTACATCCTCCTAGGTAAAAGTTTTGTTTATCGTTCATTACACAAAATGTTAGCAACTACTCTGAATGCCTTCTTTACACAGAACTCAAAACTTCACACTCACAACACTAGGCAAGCTGATTACCTGCACCCAAGGCAATGTCACAAAAATATCTCTAAAAATAGCTTACATAATCGGGCCATCGCACTCTGGAATCCCCTACCTTTCACTTTAAAGGCGATGCCTTCTTTAGTTGCTTTTAGAAAAAGCTTTCAAAAGCACTTCATCAACATTTACTAGAACTGCGATTTGTTTTTGTCTACTACTCCATTATTGCTTCCACTTACAGTATTCTAACTGGGGAGGAAAGGCGGTGTGGGGAGGGAGAAGAGGGGGTGGTTCTGTTTGTTGATTTGTTCTCTTTCTAACTGTAAAGTTCTGTATATTTTCACGGAGTACTGTATATTTTCACGGAGTGGTACTAACCAAAAAGCCCTATAGAGGTTTTTAGAACACTTGCTTTCACAAGTTCTGTTTCTTATCTCCTATGTTATATGTCATACTTATGTTGTGATAGAGCAAAAAATAAATGAAATGAAATCAGCTATTGCTTTCAAACAATGGACAAAGTTATGAGACATGTATGGTGTTATAAGTGAAGTCATACATGTAACCAGACCTACCAAGGTGATAAATGGTTTTCATTATTAGATGATGTAATACAGACACACAATGTCACTACATAAGAGGATGCTATGCAATAATGAGCACCTATGAAAAAGGGTTGAGCTTGCATTGAGATTACCTCAATAACATAAGTGTCTGTATGACCAGCACTAAGTTGAGGTTCATGGACTTCTTCCAAACTGCCATGACTTGTACTCTCACTTTCCACTGAGCTGTTAACCTATAGATAGATAAGAAGCATTATAATCACCAAATTTGCAGATTCAGCCAAATTCCAGCCAGACTTACTGGATTCTTGAGATTTACATATTCCACCTGTTTCTTTATGGTTTCAAGGAAGAGGGAGGAGGGGTGGGGAACTGGTATGGATGAAATATATGTATACTCTTATCTTTCTACTCATATTATTGAGATGGTGATGTCTAACAACCAGATCTTCAATTGAATGAGTACTCTTTGTACAATCCTACTGTTTTAGCTTAATGCTGTAGTCTGGTATTTTAGGACATATCAACAAATAAGACATTTCAGGGCTAACAAACGACCTACTGCACAGTGTACATATTACATGAAGCCACAATTGTAAAGAGGCAAAGCTGGAACTTAGCAAGAAGTAAAATTTGTAAAGAGGTACCCTCAGAGGCGGGCAGTGAAAATTTGGCTGGGTCTAAATCAATAAAAACAAACATCGCTTTTGATCTCATCACTGCTATTAGGGTGGATGATATATTGCAGTTCCTTTGCCAGTTGGGCCATATACAGCTATGTCAGTTGCCACAGCAAGGGTTGCCATGGTAGTGGTTCATTTCCTAAGTAGCTACTCTCAAGGGTCACCCATGGTGGGGTACCCCATGGTGATTGGAATTCCATGATTATGGGAAGGGTCAAAATGTGTTTGTGTGGCTTGGTGTGTCATTGTGTAAGTGTGTGTCTAATATTGTGTACAAAACTCCTCCTAAATGGTTGGGCTGATTTTCTTCAAACTTGGCGGGAAGGCACCCCAGGGTAAACCCTTGTGTCTCTTAGGTCCATGGAACTAAATGGCAAATCTAGTGAAAATTGCTTTTTTTCTGCTATAACTCCAAGGGGTCAGATTAAATTGACATGGAAGCTTCCTTTCACAAGTCAATTTGTTAATCTGGTTTACCTTCTTGTTTTAATTATTCGCTCATTTAGTACATCAACTGCTTTAAAGTCTATTTTAAAGTATGTCATAAGGAGGATAAGGATGTATTTATTTTATGTATATAAAAAAAAGTTTGTATCATTGTATCACTTTTATCAAAATAATAGGGATAATGTTTTTATTTTATCATCTATTAAATTAAGCAACTACAGGAAGGAAGGCCATAATTTGAAAAGCATTGCGTAAGGATTTTAGTGATAGGTTGCAGCATAGCCTAGTTCCCAATACCAACTGTAATACAGGTCGTGCTTGCCAGGAGACACTATATGTGATAGCTCAGTTGTAAAGCAAACACAGTGTGGCAAAAAAGGATGGGTGGGAGGGGTTTTCTTTGTTATTGTAGGAGCTCAAAAGCATGAGGGCTTTCCTAAAAATGTTCTGAAATAATCATTATGAAAGCAAAATGCAAAATAAAAAGCTAATCCTTTTTTATGATTCACTTTAAGTTACTTGTAAATCTGGCAAATTTGTCCTTGTTTAGAAAATACCTTGCCGGATACCAATATGTAAAATTCCTCAGATCTGGACATCTGGTGCACTCCTTATTTTGAAGTCTGTATATTACAACTTTTAAAACCTTACCTGTGAATTGAGATCATATAGATCCCTATTCCTTGCAGTCGTATCTACTAATTTTTGTTGCAGCCATTTCAAATTCCGTTCACCTTTGTCAGTTGTATCCTATTATCAATGAAAGAGAACAATGTGATATCACTGCGTACAAGGTCTGCAAGTTTTGTGCTTCATTCATAGATATAATGAATAAGATACTGATGCTACAATGTGTTTGTAAGAAAGATTTGATTTTCTCAAACATCAACTGACTTTAAAAAAACTAGAGCAACAATGCTGCAGAATGTCGATACTGTTCACATGATAAGGATATTCAGTTGGCTGAAATATATATTGCTTTATATAACAAGCCAAGTCACCTTTGTGATTCCTTGCCAAATTTCACATGAGAACATTTAAGAAGTAACTTTAGCTTCTTGTAAGAAGGTGGATCTGCAAACAAAGCATGAAGTACATCCAAGTTGGAGTTCTTCTTCAGACTATGTTAATCTCAAATAAACTTTGACACAAAAATATAAAAGTATTGTTGTAGTCAATAGTGTGATTCCACATATGAAGTATAAAGACTGTTGAAGCTTTACTTCTCTTATTGTGTTTTCATATGTGAAGGATTTCAGAGACTGTTCCCTATATAATACTGTGACTGAATATTTATGTACCTTTTGGTCTTAGGGCATGGTTATATAACTCATATCCTTTTTCTAAACCAGAGAGCCAGTTAGCTTATTGTGACTCCTTGCCAATGGAGATGATAATCCCAGGCTTTCATCATTGTTGATTAAATTGATCAGCAAGGTTCTTTCACTGACTGTGGATCTACCTACTGAATATGTTAACTAACCATGTTTACGAGCTATTTTTTAGCTAAAGTCAACTCAAGCCCCACCCCCTAATAAATGTGCATAATATCACATTGAACATACATTATCATGTACCCGCTATCTACCAACACCTTCAAACAAAGTATGATTCAATTCTGAAAATGTTTACATTTGACCCTGTGACCTCATTAATAATCTTGAGATGAGCACCAAAATCAATAGGGCTCTCACTATGGCGCAGCATTTTTGTACCAGGTATGACTTCAATCCAAGTTGTCATTGTTCAGTTACCGTGTTTACAAGCTATTTTAGTGAAAATCAACTTAAGCCCGGCCCCCTAATAAATATGCATGATATCAACTTGAACATATATGATCATGTACCCACTATCTACCAGCACATTAATACCAAGTATGGATGAATAGACACAATAGGCAACTCCGAGCAGCGGTGGTCACGTGATGTATAGTGGGTAAAGAATCACAACAAATCATTGTGCGCAGTGTTTAAGCACGGGGGATTGTCGTAGTTTTCCAACAGCATAGCTGAACCACAAGGTATGATCCTTCTTCCATCGGCAAGGTAAGGCAGAATGTTCAAAAACGCTTGTTATATATTCTTTCTAGCAATCTCTGTGCAATTTAGGCTCCGGAATTCATGTGTAATGCTTTGTGAATTTGTCATCATGGACCCAAACAAAAGTTGTAGCTTAAAAATTGGATGCAGTTAAACGCAGCTTTCTCTGCTCGCGCCACTCAACACATTGTGATTGATGCATCGGTCTCTTCTCTAAGCTTATGGCTTCACATAAGCTGATTTGAAGCTTATCACGCAGACTGTCGTCTATATCAATAAATGACACATTCCTTTGCATAGCAATAGGTAGATCTGGGAAGCCTTTACATTCATGTGGTTGTTGAACCGTTGACTGATCACCACTAAAAAAACAGCTTAACTTTGGGTCTGCCGTGATCTAATAACTGATAGGAAAGGCAAGAGCCTAATGGTACGGTTCCCAAAGGAGTGTCCACTGTCATGGTTTGTTCCTGGTCACTCAGCAAGTATGAGAATGGTGGTGCGTCGTCTAAATCTCTTAAATAGGATGCTTCGTCTGTAACACCTATCTGGGATGCAACACATTTCATCATTGCTGATCTTGGATCATAGAGCTTACAAAACACTGGGACCTTTTTTCTCTCCCTAAGGTTCATTCGCTCTGTTTCTGGCTTTTCAAAGTGTGTTCCCATCACAGGCAAAGACTCCACTGACTCTTGTCTCGGAATATGCCACTCCTGTGGCCTACTGGTTTACTAACATCAATCGGAATTCAAATCATCAGAAAAATAATCCATTTGATAAAGCAATGCAAAAATGTGGTTACAAATTCCTCCACAACCTGCAATGCAGGAGCAATGTGCTGTAATAACCTGTGCTCTCCCTTCAAATGATAGAACTTTCAAATTTAATGAATGAGGAGATTCGTTCTTCTTCATGCTGCGGTGGCATCTACCATACACAATGTGTTCTCCCAGGCCGTGGCCTACTGACACTTTGCCTTCGTCCGGTAGCGACTCCAACACTGGAGCAACAAGCACATCGTGTACATACCTCTCCTTGAAAAACTTCCAGGATTTTGTGCCACTGTGTTTAGGAGCTTTGCCAAACCATTCCTACAAAGCTTGGCCGTTGACACTGGGCACACTTCCGATGGATTTAGAATAGTTGAAATCGTGATGTAACCAACAAATGCAACAAGAATCATGACCCTTACTAAAGTGGCTCTAGATGTTGTTGCCATACACCGCACTTGGTTTGTTTACATTGTTTACCCACTATAAGTCATGTGACGCCGGTCGCCGATTGTGTCTAAATTCTGACTTTCGGTTGTGGAGTTATAAGCAATTGAAGATTTTTACGTTTGACCCCTCATTAATATTCATGACACGACCACCAAAGTCAATAGGGTTTATTGGCTTACTATGGCGCATCTATGTGCCAAATGTCTTCAATCAAAGTTGTCGTTCAGTTACCATGTTTCCAAGCTATTTTAGTGAAAATCAACTTAAGCCCGCCCCCTAAAAAATATGCATAATATCAACTTGAACATATATCACCATGTACCCGCTATCTACCAACATATTAATATAAGTATAAAAAAATTCTGACTTTTGGTTACAGAGTTATAAGCATTTGAAGATTTTTACGTTTGACCCTGTGACCTCATTAATATTCATGAGATGAGCACAAACATCAATAGGGTTCATCTACTCACTATGGCGCATCTTTGTACCAAGAATGACTTCAATCCAACTCGTTGTTAAGTTATCGTGTTTACGAGCCAAAAAACGTCACATACACACACGCAATCACCACCGCATAGATACCTTGAGCCTTCAGGCAAGGAATCAAAAACACACTCATGTTACCACCATGAGGTCATAACAAATCATGAAGATTGTTCTCTTTTCTGGATTTACGATATACAATTCAAGTCACTTATAGCCATTTAGGGAGGTAAATATTGTTGTCATCTAAAGGTGCATTTGCTTGAGCTCAGGTGTACTTAATATTCTATGTTAAAGGGTGGTTGTAGGATAAGGACCTGTTTGCCTCTTGTTTGTAGCTTAGCATAGTGTCAATGTATTGTATGTATGCTATGCTCACAGCCTAGGTTTAGTACTTTGTCAAGTTTGCAGCTTCTTGACTTGGAAGTCAGAGATATGTGATTGTGTTACGGTTATTATGCTACAGGTAAAATTGACTATATATTTAATTTACAAAAGCTGTTGAAACTTGTAAAAATTTGAGTTATTCTTGTCAAATTTGAATCATATTTTTTTCTATGCCAACTCTTTGTTTGGGTAGCAGTTTCTATTATGGTGTATGTTCATATAACACCCTCATTAAGTAAAGCAACATGTTTGCACTCAAATAATTGCAAATAATTACAGTAGTGCCTTTGATTTGTTACTACATTAGTGCCTTAATTCTGTGTGTTAGTTTCACTACACACATTCTACCATTGCACTGACATACTTGATTAATTTTACCTCAACATAAACCAGATCTGAAGAACATGAAGCTCACTTCTGTTGCAGAATTCTTCCAGATTAAATTCAATACTGCCGTTATGCCTTGAGTACTGGTTATTAGTTAGGTTATGCCTTGAGTACTGGTTATTAGTTAGGTTATGCCTTGAGTACTGGTTATTAGTTAGGTTATGCCTTGAGTACTGGTTATTAGTTAGGTTATGCCTTGAGTACTGGTTATTAGTTAGGTTATGCCTTGAGTACTGGTTATTAGTTAGGTTATGCCTTGAGTACTGGTTATTAGTTAGGTTATGCCTTGAGTACTGGTTATTAGTTAGGTTATGCCTTGAGTACTGGTTATTAGTTAGGTTATGCCTTGAGTACTGGTTATTAGTTAGGTTATGCCTTGAGTACTGGTTATTAGTTAGGTTATGCCTTGAGTACTGGTTATTAGTTAGGTTATGCCTTGAGTACTGGTTATTAGTTAGGTTATGCCTTGAGTACTGGTTATTAGTTAGGTTATGCCTTGAGTACTGGTTATTAGTTAGGTTATGCCTTGAGTACTGGTTATTAGTTAGGTTATATTGATTGTCGTCATTATTGTGTGATGTTGATTGCAATGACTATCATAAAGATGACAGGAAGGTTGTCAGGCAGACATGCTGTATGGTTTAAACATTGCAGCATCCTATTCATCACTTATAAACTGAGTGTTTAGTGTTCAGATGATGCAACTTTAGATGGTTATTCTCCTTTGCATAGTGTTAACAGCAAATGCGGAAACAAACCTGCATTGGGTACATGAAAGAGATTATTAAATCTAGGGTAAAAGAGGTTTTAATATGTTGTACTACACATTGCTTCTTAGCATTTAGTTTAGTAGTTTATGTCATCACAACTTTTCTTTATTTCCTTTATTCTACAGTCACTTGCTTATGGAGTAAAGTGTGGCTCCACTGTCCTTTTGTACAGCCTAATATTAATGAGAATTTGACTATAAACAATGCAACCAGAACAAGCAGATAGACCTGGGATCCTGGGAATCTCTCTCCACCTCCATCCTCTCCACCAATTCTCCCCCCCCCCTCGGTGTCTCTGAACAAAGTGTTTAAGACGTAGACCTGTGGACCACAAATGACCTCTGACCTCGATCAATTTCTTGTACTTACCAAGGGGAATCCATGTATACTAAATTTGAAATACATCTCATCTTCTGTTTCTGAGATACCTGGTTTTACAAGAGTTCAAGCTGTTGTTGACCGAAAATGACCTTTGACCTACTGTACAACAATGGGTTCCTGCACACAATAAGGTGGATCCACATACCAACTATAAGTAAATTTAAAGCTTCTTCTTTTGTGTTATTGTGTTTAAAAGTTTCTCAGACTTTTGACTTATGTTGAACTCAAATGACCTTTGACCTCCACCAATTTCATGAGGATGTTTACAAGGGTTTCAGACTGTTACCTCAATGACCTTTTATCTCCACAGATGACAATATTGTTGCTGTACTTGATATGATGCATCAACATACCAAGTATCATAACATGTACTTTTTGAGTTACAGTATTGCAAGGTTTCATACTTTTCAACCATATTTCTGGTCCTTGCCCAGTGATCATGATAACCCATCCTATTTAAAAACAAAACAAAAATGAAAACGTTTAGTATTTCCGATGCCTAAACATATTCATGGTGTGGTAAACCATACATGATAAAATTAATGAACTTGTGCACACCATTAATGAACTTAACAACACCCCTTCACAATCAAATGTTTTGAGGGTGTGGTGATTCTCTTCAAACCATTCCTGAGTATCTTCTGAATGTATTCATGTATCCAATAAGGTGGATCTACAAACAAAGTATGAACTTCATCCAACATTTAATTTTTGAGAAATCATGTTACAAAATTTTCAGACATTGACTTAAATTGTTGATGCCAGATAACCAATAAGCTGAATCCACATACCAAGTAGGAAGCCGAGCATTACAGCATTTACAAACCAGTGTCTTACATAACCATGCATACACATGCCATCACAATCATAAAGATTCATTTGACTTTAGCAAGAAGTCTGAATGATGTAACTATAGTTAGGAATCTGTGATTCCTTTCTCCTTATCATGCTAACAAGGTTTAAAAAGATTGTTATTTATTTCACTGACTTGAAGGATCATAGATTTCCACAAACATAAACATCAGAAAATTAACTTTTCAAAGGTTCCTGAACCATGCATCATGGCTCATCATTCCTACACCATAAAAGAAACCATACTAAGTTGTCTGTGTGTGTAATAGTCACAAAGATTATCAACTAATTTGATATACTTTGATATATTGCTTATCTGAATTCTGTCCTCCACAAATTATAGCAGCATGTCAGTTATGCCCACTATTCATGATCTTTAACCTCACACAAAACAATACAAAACACAAACCTCACACAAAACAAAACAATACATCCAAGTAACCCCTCTTGAGATATCAGATGTACAAATTTTGACCACTGCTGACATTAAATGACCTATGACCTGCAATATAAATAGGCTTCCATACCACATAATGAGGTATAAACAAACTGATATGAAATTCATTTGAGATTCCATCCTTGAGATATCATGTTTACATGATTCCCACTTTTAACCTTCGATCTCAAATGACCGTTGAGATCCAACTACTTCGGGAAGCCTCGCAAATCTAACCGCCGGTTCCGGGCCGCCGGAAATCTCGCACCCCTTGCTCACTATGCATGTGCATATTGGTCCCATGGTTGAATGCACACAAGCTGGTTGCCAGCCGGAGTAATGAGCGCAGCGTCCTGACAACACAAGGCTGGTTATTGTTCACAAACAATGAGCAAACTTGGCCAAGTGACCGGTTTAACTTTGGCAGTTTTGACAGTCAATAGAGTGATAGTTTATGTTGCAAAGTGACTTATACACTAAAATCTGCCACTACCAAATGTCCGAGGTTCAGTACTTTATATAATTCTTGCATACTGTATCTTCCACGTTATCAAACCTCACAAATAAAATTTCTTGGTCTCTTATGAACAATTGTGAAACTCCGCTACTCGAGAGTTCGATAAAAACAGCCTTTACCTGGGCCTATACATGATGAGCCTTGTTCAACGAGTGGTACGTAACTATGAATTGAAAACTGAATCAGCCATTGCATTAAATATATGCCCTCCAAGAACTTCAGAAAACCCATATTGACATACCAAATGTTAAGCAAAACAATAGTTAAGCTATGCCACATATGTATGCTAAAGAAAGAACATCGACCATAACGTTGATCTCTGAAGCTAACTGCAACACCATTTCAGCTAATGAACAGATGGTTAGGCTTGATTTTCCCATTGACTTAGTGTGTTAGGCTGCCATGTAGTTAGAGATATAGGTGACTATTCGGTGAAAATTTAATGCAAGCTAATTTGCGATACAGTTTCAGTTTATTTCTCCACATCGTATTGCATTGTTTGAAGCAGAGAACCTTCAAGCTGCTGTATAGCTCAGCCCCGGTATGATAATTGACATGTGTACTCGACAAACTTTTCCAGAAACGTAATGGTAATGCACCCCACCCACCCCCATGCTCTACACCCCCAATGCAGTGATACATGATATTGAAAAAGGATGTCTACGATCTAGCTGGCTAAAAAAAAGTACAGCTTCGCTTGAGTGCGAAAAATGCCATACAGTCAACCGACTTTTTTTCACCTAGCTAGGGAGTTTAGGTCCAGTTCTATACAACTTAGTAGGATTATGCTAAAGCCTTCCCATATGTTAGGCTCTGGTTCACGCTAATGTGCACGTGTACAAGAAGTGAGATTATGATTTCAGTTTTTTAGATTTTTAAATCTTAAAAATTCAGGAAACTTGTCCTTGCAAAAAGGCAACAAAAGTTTTTGTTCCTACTTGGCCGACTGGGAAAATAAGAAAGATAGCATTTTAGATTCCTGCAGTGTAAATTCACATTTCCTTTCTTATTTTTCATAGAAGTTTTGCTTCTGCAGTAGGATAAAATACGGCGTATAAACACACTATCTTTTTGAAACGTTTGAATACCTATTGACTTAGCTATGATGTTTTGTTCAACTCACTTTAGTGTTCAAATCGGCTTAGTAAAAACATGACTGCGACTGTGAATGTAACTGTATAGCGTGGAGGGTGGTTTGGAGAGAGTGTGCACTCAAGTGTGACTCATTATCTGCTTGTTCTGTGCTCATTATAGCCGCGGATTAATTGCAAAGCTAAAATTTACATCAAAACCTATAACCAGCTCAAGTGTGAAAACTTGAAGGCAAACTTGACACTTAACTATAGATCATTGTGTACATCTTAACATCTCAACTTGGCCAGACTTCAGATCTTATAGCAACACATCAGCACAGCCAAACCTTCATTAATCTTTCCTGTAATAAACAGTTTTTTTTCTCAATAAATTCAGTTACTTCAGGCCTAAAATCAATACAAACATACACAGTATTTACTTGTTTTTTTAATTGGTTGGTAAAATAAAAAAGCATCTTACCTTGGAAGTAATTTTAAGAGTTGAAGGAGGGGGCATACCACTGACATAAACAGCTGTGGCAATCTGACAAAATAATATAATAATAGTACATTAATCTTAATCCAGTGCTGGCACATCAGATATGATTCAAATTTAAACTTTGAAGTGACATAAAACTTTAGAAGCAGCAGAAAAAAACTGACCAATTAAAATGCATCAAAGTATAGCTCTCAGTATTCATGTGTGAGATCTTAAACAACAAACTTAACACTTCAATCATCTGCAATTGATGTCCAACATTACATGAAAACTGCTACAGTCACATGATCTGTTAATTTACTCCAATCTTAAATATCATTAATATAAGAATTATAGGTGAAGGGTGAATTCATTAATATAAGAATTATAGGTGAAGAATTATAGGTGAATATAAGAATTATAGGTGAAGGTCCATTGCTTCACCTCACTGTACTAATACTTGCACATTTACAAAAGCTTGAGAAAACGACTAATGAATTCTTTCGATATGTTGAGATTTATTTCATGTGATGTCATTAATGTTCTAGTCAGTTACTAACAATTTGACAATGGATAGGAAATTGACAAATCATCAGTGTTTTCTGGCCACAACAATGATATTAACATCAAACCATGCATAAGAGCAAAAACTTACAGCATTGCCAACTAGAACATTTTCACCAACTGTAATGATGACACGCAGACCAAAGAGAGCATTCATTCCTTTTACCTGTGGATATATTGAAAATGAAAAGATTGGTGTTCTGTTACACATTACTTAGAAAGCTGTTAAACCACATTTACATTATTTGTGTGCAGAGACAGGTGCTTAACTGGCTAATCAGTTACAGCAAATACAACTCATTACTACTATACCAATGTTATAAGCTTCCGGGATAGGAAAGAGGTGGCAAAGCACAAGAAGATGATGACAAACTTTGTATTACTGTTTCAAAACAGCTGAGCCTTCTTCACACTCGTAGATATCATAGTGTGGACACTCGTTGAAATCATAGTGTGGACACTCGTTGAAATCATAGTGTAGAGACTTGTAAACATCATAGTGTGGAGACTTGTAAACATCATAGTGTGGAGACTTGTAAACATCATAGTGTGGAGACTTGTAAACATCATAGTGTGGAGACTTGTAAACATCATAGTGTGGACACTCGTTTGCATAATAGTGTGGACACTCGTAGACAATATACATGTATCAGGAAAAGGCATTCTTATTCACCAGCCATTTCCTGATACATGTATATTGTCTTAACAGACATTGAGAGGTAAACTCTTTCAAGTAAGCAATGAACAATGGTCTTGGTACATACCTTTAATCGATTCATCAATTGTCTGTGCAGTTCAAACTCAATAAATGGAAGGGCCTAGAAGAATGAGTACACAAATAATAGTACTTTAGGAAATACTTTTGATAAACAATTGTGTGTTTTAACTTTTTGTCACCATATATTCATAATCCTGCTTTTATGGGATCAAATACAGGGGCTACATAAGACATTTATGACACTCATTACTGCAAATAAACTGCTGGATAGTTGCTCTTCTGACTAAAAATAGATCACTTCCAAAGACTTTTATTTTGTTTTTAGTTGTTAAACACAAAAGTTTGGAAACAAAGGCAAGTGGACCACTACAGAAATTATCAATTAGAACTGAATTATAATATCAAATATGAGCTATTATGGTATTTAAAGAGTAATTTTTAACACTTTATGCCACAGTGCAGAAATGAAGACAGTCAGGGCAGAGTGGAAATGTGTGCTGTTTTTAGCAAACTTAAGATTTGTGACAGAATATTAACAGAGCTGACAACATCCAAAAAATTTTGCTTTATCTTAAGAAGGTGAAGATTTCTATCAACCATTAAGACTATTATCACCCCACTGGAAAGGTAAAGTCCTAATGATGGAATCACAATGGCATTTTTGAACTTATGGTTTTTTTAGAATCTCTATTTACATAAAATTGCAGCATGTTTAAACATCAGGAAATCCTTTCACATAAAGACACCAAAGAAAATTGCAAATTTCAACAGTTAATACCTGTCAAGCTAACTGAAATGTTAAGTAATAAAACCTAATCAATATCCTCTAAACAAGGTTCATGTTGCAAAGTTGATAGCTTTTATTTATTTATTTCATTTTGTTATTGAGTATTTTGTAAACCTATGGACTAAGAAACTTCTGTTTTCAAGCAATGAAAGCATCCTAGGTATAAAGGTATGTATATGCAATGTATGACATTTTTTAAGCAACCACATGGGGCTTCTTTTACAGGGATTAGAATATTAAAGTATTTAACTTACATCACTTATAAGGGCAGCGTTAATTTCTCCTTGAGCTCTTTTCTTCATTTTACAAATCCTAGCCTGTACACAGCAGCCTCTGCCAGTGTACACCAATTCCTCAGGTGGTTCAATGGTAGTGAACAAAACATCTGGTACCTTCCACTTCCTGTAAGTTACATAAGTAAGTACAAATACAAATTTGAAAATAAAGAGTACTTTTATGACACTTAACTTGATACTTCTACAACCACTGAAAGCAGCTATTACTCTCAGCAAGTGTTAACTTTTCTTGTTTATCACACACAAAACAAATACCAAAGTGACACAACTCACCTGCACAAATTACATGTTGCCAGGGTAACTGGAAATGGGAGAGCAGAGTCGTTGTAAGGAATGTGACATAGTCTGCATTGTGACGCATCACTCCCTGAGACAGGAACATCCAAGCTTAAAAATTATAAAAATAATATAACATGGTGAAATAGATCTAGTATATAACTAAGCACAATGTACTAAACCTAACTGAAAAACCCAATAGATATCCACACTGTGTGGAGATAAACACCCCTGCAAAAGCTACAACAACTTTTACTTCCCAGTGTTGTTAAATCCTTGACCTTTAATCAGTTCACAATCTGTTATCAATGCTAACAAATGAATTCATCATAGGCTTCAACATGGCTAGGATGATGTAACACATACTTAATAATTATTAGATAATCTATTCAATGATCTTACTCCCCCTTTACCAAAGATAAAGGGGTTTTACATCAAAAGTAGTCACTTGTTACCTTTCAGTCAAGGGAGGTGTTGCTGCTTGCTCTTTCTGAAATTCCATCCTATCCAGTGATTTCGTGAGGACAATTTGTTGTGTCTGGGCAGTTTCTTTAACACCAGTAACACTTACAATAGCAGCAGTACCAGTAGCAGACAGTAGACAAATTTCATCACTGTATGAGAATAATTACAAAATGAAATACTTCACTCCCTCACTTCACTCCTTAAAAATCTAAAACTTAATATCAATAAAATACCAGGGTACAAAGAATCAAATTTCAACATTTACAATAAAATATGGTACATGGTGAACCATGTAAAATTTCATAAACCTGATAAGTAGGCAAAGGAATCAAATGTAGAACGCTTAACACCTGGAAGTTTATCAATTACAACCCGCAGCTCCTACAGCAAACCTGGGTACAAGACTTTCAACTGCAGAAGGTAAATTAAAGTATACATGAATATCTAGGTATTTTCTCCACCAAGAAACAGATTTCATGCAATCTTTCTGTAGATTTTTAACATTAACCAAAAGGTATTACAAGGAACATGTCTAAAAATCTGTTTTCCTTCTTTTCTGTTCAAATGTTGTATGTACTTCATGCAACCCTTGAGTGACTTTGATGGTATGCTGCAGACTGTGTCAATCTCAAACTAATGCCTTGTGTAGTTGCACTCTTGCTGATAAATGAGGTCAGGTATAAAGCAAGAATAAAGCAGGCCAACAGGACTTCCACCAATTTTGACCTTAAATGACCTTTTGACTAAACACAAGGGGTTTTATACTCATTAAAGTTGATCTACAGTCAACACATTAATGTGTAATGGTTCAAATTGGCAGTTTTGTTCCCAAGGTTTTAAGACTTTGACTGTGGGGTATTGACCTCCAATGATGGATGTACCTACAAGGTATGGAGTTTAACCAAGCATAACTCTTTGAGGTGTTGGGTTAACATTTTCAGGATTTGGCTGATGTTGATTTAATTTTAAACCAATCTTAATGGACCTCAAGTTACCTTTGAGGCTATGCAGCTTTTGTGTACTCATTAAGCTGGAGTTACCAAGTATCAAGTTCATCCAAGCTACACTCTTGGCATTTTTCTTTACAAAGCTTTCAGACCTAATGACCTTTTATATCTACAAAGTACAATATTTAAAAAGTTTAATGTAGTTACTAAGATGGATTGGATTGTCTATTCAAGGTGTGAATCTTGTCATAGCTATCCTATTGAGGTTATTGTTTACAAGCTTTTCAGACTTTGACCTCTAGTGACCCTAAATGAGCTTTGATCTACATAAAAACCAACAGAGTTATACAATCACTATGGTGCATGTACATACTAAGGAAGCAATTCATCCAAGGCTGGCATTTAGTTAACCATTTTGTAAACAATATTTGTAGATTTCTACCACTGTTGAACTTTCACCCCAACCAGTTTCAGTAGGCTCTTTAAAATTATCAAGGGAGATCTAGGCACCAAGTATGACGCTCAACTAAGATGCACATCTTGAGTTATGGTGTTCACAAGGCGTGTTGCATATACACATACACACACATATATATATATACAGACAATTTATCAAGATCACATACATTTTGTTTGCTTTCAGCAATGCTTTAATAATATCCAAACTAAGCAAGTGTTACATAAAGTGATGCTTCAAAGTACTACAAGAAAAAGTTTAAGAATAAGGTAAGAAGGTATCAAATGCATCAAAATGTGTAGTTTTTGGTCAGGCTCATCACTTTAAACAAACATATGCCTCTATGATTATTTGATGATTTCTTTCTACTACTTACTGACATTGCACTATATCTATTGTACTTGATTCATTACTATGCCATTATTACTTACAATATGCTGGTAGTTTCTTTGTAGCCAACAACTGCATTGCAACCCATAGCAGAAGCATGTGCTCTAATCTCTGTTCTGATTTCTGTCCACCACACATCTCTTGTTTCTGATTCATCTGGAATTAAAGTTCAACTCTCATCAGGCTCAGTCAAATATGAACATGAAACAAACCAGGATTAAAAGTGGTAAAATTTAATCATTAACTATGTTGGTTTTTGAGGTAGCTAATACCTTAAATCTGAGCATGTTTTATATTTGTTACTGCTACCTTAGGCCTTACCTGCTTAAACAAATCATGACTTGCAGAAAAAATGATGAAGCAACCACAACATTACATTACGACGATGGGTATTATTAATCATCTAGTTACAGTAACAACGTCATTGAGTTATTGCAATATCGATTCCTACATCACTGTCAACAGAATTTTGATTCCTCCAGAAACTGAACCAAATTTTTCAGCTTCATCATTGTCAAAAATCTGGGTGTATATCATCTATGAAGTTCTTACACGCTTTAGATGTTGAGCTATTGTGAATACATAAGCATATCAGTAACAATTGAAAAATGATTGCAAATTATAAACAACTTGAAAAGAGAAAAATGTTTATGCTGCTCTGTATTTAGTCAAAGAAATATAGCTCGTCTGAGCATATCTTACACAATCTTTATATCATTAATGCATCTTCTATAGCACCACACCCCTTTGAATGGGAGTACACCAAAGAATTGCTAACTGTAGGAAAGAATGCAGGGTGAATGTGTGACTGAAAGAGGTAACATTAGTGCTACTACATTACTGCAAGTCATAACTTAACCGTTACTATTGTACAGATAGACATTCAGACTATCATGAAACATTTTGGCTTTTCTTTGTCTTAAATCTACTTTAATAGAATGGTGGCAACAAATAAAGAATTAAGTTTTGCACCTATTGACAGATTTCAAGATGCATTGATACTAATGTACTACAATTTTACAAAAACTATGTAGGCCTTTTGTAGCATAGTGCATAAGTTGGCAATATGAGGTTTAGAATTCTTGGCAGGTTTATAACCAGCTTGTTACCATGTATCTCCTCCTTGATCTTTCACCTTTCCATTCTTTGGTTTGTGTTACATGTATTTGGAAATGAGGTTCTCATCGAGTTCAGTTGAACATTACAATCATAGTTTTTACCTTCCTTGTTTAGCTTGATTACCATTTATAACCAAAAACGAGCAGCATGGGAGTGGTTATATCTCTCTAATATATCATTTATACTTTTATAGTGCCAATTAATAACACTGTATACTGAGGCTTGGGCTTCCAGTCCGTAAGCTTTACTACAGGAGTTGGAGCTACATTCAAAGATCTTGTATAGCTGGACCCTGATGCATATTTAGTAATGCACTTGTGTCAATTACATAAACATCACACTGAAGTGTTCATACCTCATTTATCTCTGCCAGTTACAGTTTGGCTTGTGCAGCAGATTTAACAGCAGACAATATTTTGGTATATAATTGTTTCCCAAACGAGCCATAGAAACACTATTCAATCTGATTCCTTTACAGGGATGTGATCTTGCAGATATTTCATGGCTAATTTCTAAATAATCATTATAGGCCACAGTCACTATCATTACATGGTTTATGCCAAACATGCAACACTATTTCTAAACATTTTGATTTCTGCATATTAACACATTGATCAGTTTCTAAGATGAAAATTTACTTAACTTTTAGAAGATCACGCAAAAAGGTTTATTTTGACATTTTCCTGCTAAGTTTGCCTTCCGTGAGTTTCTGAACCCCTTGTCTGTTGGAACTGGACGAGAAACTGGGTCATCCGAAACAAAATTAACTTGTCTCAGATCAGTGGACCACTGTTAAGACGTTGCCCTGAGCCACCCAGTGATACTATATTTATTTCACTCCTCGCTTCCCTGTCTCCCCACAACCTTACCACCCTGGTTCTACCCTGCCTAGAATGAACTGGTAACCTATCAACTATTTTTAACAACTTTCTCTGGCCAATGCCCTTCCTTATCATTCTACCATCCAAAATGCCAGCATCGTTCATTTTTCCCGTCTAGATTTTTCTTAACGTTATTCGTACAGAACTGTGTCCTTGGATCTTACTTTCCATCCATTGGATACAGAAGTAGTTACCAATCATGCAAAGCTGGATAAATATTACCTTTTTTTGCATAGGGAGGGGTTTTTAGGACGTTTTTGAGGAGTGATTACCGCCCCACTAAATTTCATATAGAGTCCATAGTACGAGTAGCAGTTCAGCGAAACTTTCCCCTTTCTCACATTACATGTACAGTAGTAGCTCATTCTCTCACATGTATATGTATATTTTCAACTTTTCTATCTATCCTGTTAATTCTAAGTTCTTTAGCATGGGTTTTTAGTTGTTTACTTGCTCATTGGCATTACCTTACTAGGTGTTTTATGAGCTAGTATGTTACCACTCTTGTAAGCTGAGGGCTTCAAGGCCAAGCATGTTGTTAAGGTACTCCGTTGTATCACTACTTTCTGTTAGCTTGTATCCCTTCCTCTGAATTCTCCCATTGCAATTGTTAGAACTGTTTTGAAACATTATTCATCTTAATTCGGTGTTTACGGGACGATCATGATCTGTGCCCAATATGTACAGTAGGACATGCACAAGACGGGACCCATGCCTAGTGTGTATTCAATTCTTACCCAACCGATGGCAAAAATTCGACAGTTGGCTTACGGGGAAAAGGAAAAAGCTCCAGGGGAGCTATCTACCTGCTATCTACCAACACCTTCACACAAAGTATGATTCAATTCTGAAATTTCACCAGTCTAGCCGCTGTACTATACAAGTGAACAAAATAATTATACCTGAACATAACCGTTGACACCTGTTTTGCCCTTGCACATATTCTTGACAAGAACCCAAGAAATTTTATGCAAAAAGTTGTAACCAGCGCAGATTTGAACAATGCACCACAGTCAAACACAATGTAAGAAGTAACTGATGCGAAATTGGAAACCATTTGTAGCCTATCACGCTAACTTGCACAGGGCTTGTGGAAACTCCCTACTAAATCATTCCAAACATTGTGTATCTTATAAGAAGCTGCAAAGAGTATCATGGATGTAGTTTGTAAAACACCATATACTGATAAAAAGATTGTATTTTGAGAATCAAGTTTGCATATCACAATTTGTTGCCGGTTGGTTTACGAAATATTTCAAACGTGAATTACTTGCAAATTTTCGCTAGGCTAATGGTAGGATATAATTTTTTAAGGAAATGAAAATATTGAAAAATATTTTGGTTTTGGTTCTGTTAAACACTGGGGTAGCAGATGCTCTTAGACAGGATATATGTCTTTTCTACATGAAATCAGTTTATTCATCACATGATGTCATCTTTTAACATTTGTGGCTCCATTTCGTACGAGACTTGCAGCCTATGTGTTGAACGTAGTTGGTCAAACAGAGTAACAAATTGTTCAACAGAAGTAACAGGATGTATAGGCTTGTGTTTTGCCAAGGAAACAATGCTAGCATAGTTTCATGCATATCAACTTGGTGGAGCATATGATGTTCATTTAAAAAGAGGTTAGGACTAGTTAGACTATATAAAATACATACATATTTTTACCAATACTGAAATACTGGCAATATCGACACTTCACTAATTGTTAATAACTAAATTGTCAAGAAACAAGTCAGTATTTGACATACTCATTGCCAAATAATCATTTGTGAAGAATGGAATCGTTCTACGACAGAACTTGTCTCTAAAATAATGACATAGCACAATAATTGATTCACAATTTTTAGCCCAATGGCATGTGGGAAAAGTGAGAAAATCAATTTAATCCTAAAGTGATGATGCAGAATGACTTGCTGTCAAATTGTTTGCTGCCAAAATGTCCCTTTTGCTTTTCTACACAATTACTGCAGTAAACTTTCAAACATGTCCTTCATACAATGCAAATAGAACCCAGACAATGTACTACCTGGATTATGGATCCTGTCAAGCAGTTTGACTGATCTGGCTGTCACTGCTCCACCAAGCTTTTCCAGAAAATTAGGAGGGAATGTAGTGATGGTAAAGAAAGGGTATTCCATCATTGCTATCTTTTGCCCAAGCATCAACTTTGGAGTCTTGGCCCTCTGAGTTAAACCCCCACTCCCTCCACTACTGCCAAGGACACCTGTTAGAATCAAGAAAGAATATGATTGGATATCACAGTGTTACACTGTCACAAACTTGCAAAATAACATTATTTCATTTAAAAACACCAAGCAAACTACTTTTGAACTGAATATAGTACCAGTGCCATTATGCTGAGCAAAATATCCATTTCACACAATGCTACAGCAACAAGTATGAAATGACCAACTATATGCATTGTATTCATAGATATAATCCATGTCCTAGGTTAATAATGTAAGAAATAGGTTCTGCCTGGTTAGTAGCAATGCTAAAAATGTGCCCAAAATGGTTAAAAGTAAAATGAACTATTGAAAAGATGGATTTAAGTTGGAACCTGAACATACCAGAGGCATCTAGGTCTGGATCTGACTGCTGTTGAGATTGTGGTAACTGTTTGGATGGCGATGGTGGCTGTCGAGAATTCACAGGAGATACCTGGGTACTGGCATCGGCACTGTCATCGAAAAGAAGATTTACGCTGCAAAAAGAAAATACATATTTACATTACAATTTTCTGACGTAATGCACAAGAAAGCATCAATTTGAAGTGTGAAGTATGTTACTTGCCCTTTTAAGCCCATTCTTCATGAGGAATATACGTAACTAGTTAATGAAAGTATGCTTCTAAACATTCATGATACCTCAAATGAGTTCCATTATATCTGTAGTGAGATGGAAAATGGATGCCACATGTTTATGCATACATTTAGCAGTCCTCCTGAAGGAATACATTTCCTATTTATGAGTCTGTGCATAATAAAGCACATAGCACTTTCACTCTTGAAAGGTCTCTTTTAATGTATCTTTCCATTGTACAGGCTCTATAGTAAATTCTTTTCCTGCGTATTTCTGTGGCAGACAATCTAAGTTAAAAAATATTCATGAACCTAGTGGGAGTTATTTTAGAGTGGTACTGCTTTAGACCCAAGCAAGAGGAGAGTGAGCACTAGTGAAATTTCAAGTAGAAAAAAAAGAGCCTGAATGTTGCTGCCTTTTAAAGAAAATGAGTTGCTAATTAAAGATTCTTGTTTCTGGTTGGATGAAGTCCTGCAGATACATGCTGGCAACTATATGATGTGTGGGTTCATCTGATTTTTCTTCTGATTGTCTTATTCCAGAATTCATTTGGTTGACTGCTAATAAACGAGTAACTGTCCTTCAAAGAACATCTCTTGTGGTTTTCTCCGCAAGTCGTTTCCTTGTTTAATCTGTGACAGTAATCTATTTGATTGGGGAACTGAAAAATTTCAGTATGTTAGACACACTACAGCTATTGCGCTTCATTACAATGAATTTCTCACAATACACTGAAAGGAAACCTAGAATGATAACACTCCCACTCCCAGAGGGACAATTGCCAAGTTAGTTATACAAGTCATACAGAAAAATTAAAACCATCGTTAAGTATGACAACAGTTTTATCATATATACAGTGTAGTAAATCCAGTCTAGTAAGCCCTATAATCAATCATTTGAAGTGACCACTTTACCAACTAACACATGTGACCTTGAGAGAGAAATCTCATAGGTATGAAATGGGGAATGAAAAAGTTTCCTTCCATGAAGGAATGAAATTTTTCTCAGTCAAGAAATTTCAATTAGCCATAAGATTAATTTTATGTTTTGATGTACAAAACTATACCAAAGAACAACTACGTAGTAAACACAGATCTGAGGTCAAAGCATTGAATGCAGTAAATTTTCAATCTGATTGGTTCATAAACCTTCATAACAATGTAGACTAGTCATGGTTTATTTCAAATAACAAAGAGAAAGACTGTTAGTCTTTTAAATTTCAATGTGCTTATAAACTTGAATATGATTAGATGAAACAGCATGCATGCAAGAAAATTTTTAAAGGATATGTAGCACATTTTTTAGTTCCATATTAATTAACATGGTGAACGAAGTTTAAAGGTACATCAATAGTGATGTTACTGTAGTTTGCATAAACCTTGGTTGGTTTGGTTAACTAAATTGGTTTTACTGAGTTCTGACAAAATAACTGGATTCTTGTGCACATTAAGGTGGATCCTATGACAAGTATGCACTTCATTCACGTTTAAATATTAGAGTTTTTGTGTATATACAAAGGAACTTAAACTTTGACCTGCATTGACCTAAGTTGACCTTTGACTCCTACATAACATGACATAGTCTTTCAACTAGAGAGGGTAGAATGATTTTATGCCATGGGAATTGAAGCACACCAAGTTTTAGGGGTGCTATGCTGGTACAGTAAGACCGGTCCAGCCTGTAATGGAAAACTGGTAGGATATAATCATGTGCACCGCATTTCCCTTCACAAATCCCCAGAAATGTGGCATCAGTATGCAATTTCAATTGTGACTTTGAAAGAAGCAGTTTAGGGAGATGCTGAGCAAATCCAAAGTAGGCCCCTTGAATATGGATACTTTCCCCTTTCAGTTTTTATTAATTCACTGTAATAATAACTGTCATTGATTTGAATATCAACATTATTCTTTCTTCCTGTATCAAAGGAGTACATGGTGGTGTCAGCAGAACACTGTCATGCAACAGGCTGCATCTTTCATAGTGATTATAGTCCCATAGGCCTACTTGCCACTACACAGGGCCTCATAGTTTCCAACCTCCTATGGCTGCATCGTACTTGCGATGAATTTAAAAAAACATTATAACAGCAGAGGGAATCCTTCCCTGCAGTTACTCCACTTTAAATGCATAACATATGCAGCACAAGAGTAGTTTGCAAGCTAACCCTGGCTGAAGTTTATACTGCATGTACCAGGAACGACCTCTGACTTCCACCTAATACAGCAAGGAGGTTCCACTACACATGGGGAAGTCAAATCAGTATAAGGGTCACATCTTCATTGAGACCTGACCTTTAGAAATGTTGTAGGGTTTGACTTCTGCAAATGTGAAATGAGCTTTCACCTATACCAAAGTGTGGAACAATTTTACTCATCATTTGGGTAAACTTCCATGGGTATATAATCTCTTTTGAAGGCAAACTAGAAAAAAGACACATGCCAAATATGAGCTATGTGATGGAATATCGTGTTTACAAGGTTTGTGTTTATAAGGCTTAAAGAGTGTGATGTTTGATGACCCACATGACCTTTGACCTCCACCAAAAACAATAAGCCACATGCAAAATATGCAAACCAATAAAGTTTCCTATCTAGAGATATGTTTACAAGGACTTCAAGTATTGACCCCTGAGGCCATTAAATAAACTCTGAAAAAATATTGAATACATTTTATGCTACATAAGGCTGTCCTACCATGCATATGTGAGCTCCTTTGATGTTCAGGTTTTGAAGATTACTTAAATTTTCACAATTTGCCCTCAGCTGACCCCAAATGACCTTTGACCTCCACCTTCATCAAAGGGGCTCTTGTACAAATTATGGGGGAGCCACATGCTAATATGAGAACTGCAGGTTACCTATCTTGAGATATAGTGCTTAAAAGCTATGGCTTCACATACACACACATGGCAACTTGACTGCACAGGTTACTTGACTGCTTATTGCAAGTAACCAAAGAATAACAGTATTACGTCTGTATTTCTTTGGTATTTCCCTTTAACCCTGTTTGAATTGCTAAATTTCTTTAACTTTCAGCTTGTGAACCATTGGGGCAACATGAAGCACTACCTGGGTTTACTGCAGTACAGGAACAGATCATAAATAAAATGTGAAAGTATTCATACTTACTCTTTAGCAACATCTTTGGGTGGACTAAATGCAGCAGTTTTTTTCAGAGTTGCAGCTGTTCCAATGCCACGAACAACCACCCCAGATTCTCCTTCCATATCAAAACACTGCCAATAACTTAAAATGCAATCAAAAGAAATGAATCACATTATACTCAATCAATGTGATAGATTGAAGCCACAACACCTAATATGTTTGGCCAATGCATACCTCAGAGAAAACTCTATCTATTATATTATCTCCATTTGATAAAACATAATGAAAATGTTCACATAAGGTCTGACAGCATCACTTCTCATCATTGAAAATGTATTCTAGAAGTACTAGATTTTGCTTTGTACTTTACAGATATTTTTCTAATAAGTAATTTATATTAAGTTTATTCTCAATACTTCACTAACTAAAAAGTAAGTCCATTTTTGGGTCATGAAATGAAAATGGTAAGAGCTCCTTGCACTACCACAGGTGACTCACCCAATAACAGCATTTCCTTCAACTTCAAGTACTTTAAGGCCAATTTTTCTCTGTAATTCCCCAGAGAGCTTTGAAAAGAGCCTCTGTCTCGCCTCATTGGATGCTCTTGGAGTTCTGATCATGTCAATCCACTACACATAAAAAACAGAAGTTCATTTTGATCCTCATGCAATATGCTACTATTATGACTAGTTAGTTATCTTCTTCTTTTAAAAACTTTCATATTCTTTTTCAGTGAGTAACTTGTTTAGCAATCGGTAAGTGTTAAAAGAATTCTTTCTCCTTTGCATCAAGTTGAATGAGTCGAACTTTATACTGTAAGCTGTCTGCACTTTGTAGAACTGTCTGTTAAGTAAACACAAGCAAGGGCAGTGCACTACCACTTCCTTCATACTCACAATTAACATCTCATTTAATTATCATAATAAACCTTTCAGGATTTTGAGGAATCACTGTGGGTTCATTATCCATTTAATTTTCAATTGAAAGCTAGACATTTACATAATGTACATCTAGAGAAATGATCATGTTGTCACTAAAACACTGAGAACAGCTTTTTGAAATCATTACATCTTCACTACTCTATGAACTTTTTCAATACAAAACTTGAATTACTGCTACAGTATGAGACATGAAATCTGACTGGACCTGAATAACCTGCACAACAATCTGTTTGATTCTTTATAAGTTTGTCTGAAAACTTAATAAGATTTGATCCAAGGCAGAATTTAATAAATGCTCCAATGTTTCATTAAAGAGAATTGGATAAGGTGGTTTCCAATTACAACCAAATTTGTGAATTCAAATGTTAAGGTAAAAGATATGACAGGATTGATCCAGATATACCAACCTGGTATTCAGGATCATTATTAACAACAATGTTAAGGTAAAGATATGACAGGATTGATCCAGATATACCAACCTGGTATTCAGGATCATTATTAACAACAATGTTAAGGTAAAGATATGACAGGATTGATCCAGATATACCAACCTGGTATTCAGGATCATTATTAACAACAATGTTAAGGTAAAAGATATGACAGGATTGATCCAGATATACCAACCTGGTATTCAGGATCATTATTAACAACAATGTTAAGGTAAAGATATGACAGGATTGATCCAGATATACCAACCTGGTATTCAGGATCATTATTAACAACAATGTTAAGGTAAAGATATGACAGGATTGATCCAGATATACCAACCTGGTATTCAGGATCATTATTAACAACAATGTTAAGGTAAAGATATGACAGGATTGATCCAGATATACCAACCTGGTATTCAGGATCATTATTAACAACAATGTTAAGGTAAAGATATGACAGGATTGATCCAGATATACCAACCTGGTATTCAGGATCATTATTAACAACAATGTTAAGGTAAAGATATGACAGGATTGATCCAGATATACCAACCTGGTATTCAGGATCATTATTAACAACAATGTTAAGGTAAAGATATGACAGGATTGATCCAGATATACCAACCTGGTATTCAGGATCATTATTAACAACAATGTTAAGGTAAAGATATGACAGGATTGATCCAGATATACCAACCTGGTATTCAGGATCATTATTAACAACTAATTCTTCCACGAATCCATGAATGGCTTGTACTGTGTAGCATGACGGCACCCTTGAAGCTGCAGGGAATGAAATTCATGGCACATTTAATATCCAACAGAATCATATGACTACAATGGAGACAAGAAACATATTTCTTTAAGTTTTGACAGCTAAAGTGACCTAGAACCTCAACAATTATTCTGACCTCCTAATAGTCTTGCCTCAATTACATAACGTAAGAGGCTTAAAAATTACATCAGTAAATTTTCAGTCACTGGAACTGGCCTAAACGGAGACTCCTTTATTGGGTGAAAGTGTCCTTTCTGCTTCAATTCCACAATGTGTAGAGAAGGCAAGGAGAAAGTTGTGAATCAATGTTACCCACAAACCCTTGACTTACAGCTAAAGAAATGTACACCGCATGATGACTGTCTGAACTGGTTGGCATCCTCAATCAGTTCTACTCTGACCATCACTTTGATTTCACCCCGTATTCCATGCATAGTGTCAAAAATTGGCATCCAACCAGAGATTTCTGATACACCATCTTTCCATAGTAAAGAATTGAGGTCAATGTATACCTTGCAAAAGACAATCAGCATCAATTGAAAAGGATTTAATTCAATCAAGCAACAATCAGCATACAGCATCCAAAAGTAACCATTTGATGGGCAGTTAGACAAGATTGTACTTGTGTTTAATTTGTACAAGTCTAATGACTGAATATTACCTTTAACAAAGACTGATCTTCATAATTGTGCACAACATTCCACAAATGAAAGAGAATTTACTATCTGTATATATCACAATTAGTTACGTAAAGAAAAAACAATTGGTATGAAGGGTTAATATCAAAATGCTACAATTATATGTACCTTTGAAACTAATTTGGCATCACAAATATCTATGCTATTTATACTCACAAAACTGTGTCAACTCACTTTTCCAATGGTATCGTGGGCGCTGTAAGTGTCATAATCTAAAACTCTGAAAAACAAAAGAATGTCTCAATGATCAAATGAATAAATTCAAATTCTACGGAACAATACATCTTCTTAACAACCATTTATAAATGTTAAGGAATTAATTTTAGGATGTGGTTATATGCTCAGTGATTCAAAGAAGTACACTGATAGTTTCCCAAAAATTTTAAGCAAATCAGCACCAGTGATAGGGTCATTGTACGGAAATATTCCAATGTGAATTGATTCTCAGTCTATTACTAATAACAAATGATTGCATCTGTGCTACATAACCTCCAAATGATGTAAACTAGAGATCCACCTTGATAAAGATCTGAGTTGACCTCTGCCCAGAGATCTACTCCCATGGTACATCAGTGAGCTGTATGGTGTTTAAAAGAACAATGCAGTATCATGGTTGCCTATATCCTGCAGTAGTTCAGATTTGCTGGTAGTTGTACACTTAACAATGTATAGTTTCTCATTACTTGATGTATAATTCATGATATGTATTTGTTTTTACCTTATTTGCAGAGGTTCATCTTGTAACTCTTCATCATCTACCTTTAAATTTTGAAAGGGAAACAAGAAGCATGAAGTTTGCTTTAAATTCTTTGAAATTTAGATAATATCCATCGATAGTGGTAGGTCATAGGATCATAAGAGGGTGCAAGAAACATAGTTTACCACAGCTGAGGCTACCATAACATTATCCAATGTACACTTATCTATTTAACAAATATAACTAATTACCATTGACCACCAAATGCAGACTTACCTACTTAATAATGAAACTGGTCTTACAGGTAATGCTCTGAAGTGGTTTATACTTTTCATAACTGATTACAGCCAGAGAGAGCGTATCACTGATATTTATTCTACTGAGAGTGATGTAGGATTTGGTGTTCCACAAGGTTTGTGTTACAGTAGGACTAGTGTTATTCAACATCTAACTGACCACCATTATACATAACAAGTGATTTAACATGACAGGCTTTGCTGATGACCATAAGATTTACAAACATTTTCACTGTCAATTGAGGGTGAGGGTCTAAGACGACAAAATCTATCAACTTCTCCTTCGTTTTATCTACATTCAGCTCTAGGAAATATTTGAATGAACCTTGAGGTATAGACAGAAAAATGGAATGGTGCTAAAACAGTGCCTTGTGGAGCCCCCGTATGGGAAACTAAGATATTCGAATAAGTATTACAAGTCAAACAAACCGACTGCGATCTATTTGTAAGATTATTTAAAACCCAATATATGAGATAATTAAGCATTATAACCTCCGATGTAAGAAGGAAAAGTTGAAAAACATTACTCAGGCAGAGTTGCCAAATTTAGGTTGTCCCATGTGACTATATAAATTATCAAGAACCTTTTAATTCGCATCATATGTACTACGATTACTTTGGTATGCAAACTGCAACGGATCATGGAGATAAAAGTTTCTAAAGTACTTTTCAAATGATTCGTTCACAAACTTTCATAGCTACAGGAATCAACGCTACAGGTCTTAAGTCATTCATACAATTTATCACCAACTTTTTTAGAACAAGAATAATACAAGGACGCTTCAATAAATAAAGGGATGGAACTTGTTCTAAAATTCATATTGAAAATAACAGTTAAAAGACAGACAAGTGGGCTAGCACAAGTTTTCAGAAATCTGGGAGAGATCCTGTCTGGTCCAGCTGCTTTGGATGAGTTTTGCTTTAAAAATTGTATGTGAACGTCCTGCTCTGTAGTCTGGAAATTCCAGCTGATTTCGTTTGATAGAATTGCTTTAAGGTTATCAAATACTGCTAAAAAGTCATACATACGCACACAACCCATCACCATCAAGTAAGTTCATTTTGCTCTTTGCTCAAATGGAGAACCAACTGTTAGTAATGTGTTTGCTGCATACAAAG
This sequence comes from Apostichopus japonicus, assembly GCF_037975245.1. Taxonomy (NCBI): domain Eukaryota; kingdom Metazoa; phylum Echinodermata; class Holothuroidea; order Aspidochirotida; family Stichopodidae; genus Apostichopus; species Apostichopus japonicus. The sequence continues at coordinate 7,307,585 of NC_092569.1, read as the reverse complement.
TTACCTCAAATTTAAACCAGTCTGCATTCCATTGTGGATTCAAAGACTTCCTAAAAACTTCTGTTTTCTCTGTAGCTTGACCAAATCTCACCTTCAAATAACAGAAAATTTGGTTGCAAGCATAGTATTAGTGCTGAGAAAGATTAGAAGGTATATTGGGTAAGCAAATCTAACAGATGGAATTGTTGCTACATCCTTTATTGTTATCACTAAATATAAGCAAAACACACTGGGTTAGGTGCAGTCAAACTAGTGACACATTTGTGACTGTTCTGCTTACTGACAGACCTATTCAATGACTAATAGCACAGACTATACAGCATAGACTAACATTAAAACAGAGCTAGCTACAATTTGATTCTCATCACAAAGACTGACAAACAATATACATATCATACAGTGCTATTTTATAAATGAAAGTATTCTTACTAGCTCAGGAACAGTTGCTTTATTTGAAAGGAATACCATCACTTAAGCTTAGGCCTGTTTGCAGAGCTGATGTACTAGGCCTACCCTACTTTGCATACCAGAATTAGAGCTAATCAACTCTGGTAAATGATAAGGCTAATGACTAATTGGATGTTTAAGTCTAAGTCAGTGCTGCAATTCTTGCTTGGGAGGCAAGTTGCAAATCTACTCAGAGGGAGGGTGCATGGGCCTAGGCCACCACAAATATCTGTCAAGCCCCCCCTCCCTCATTTAAATTTTCATTTCAGTTTCTTTCAGAAAATAGGTCATGGCTTTCTCCCATAGATAAAGACTGCCCCCCCCCCAAAAAAAAAAAAAAAAACATAAGCTGCATGCATGATATATGTTGCTGACATACCTTCCCCAAGTAATTCTTTTAAAATCAGCCATGCCTGCTATGAACAAATCAGATTCAACCAGAATAGTACACTATAGCAGCTTCATGAACAGTTTGTTATATTCCCTGTGTATTTGTCAAAATGAAGAGTTACCTCTACAAAAGCATCAGCTAGGTCACTAGCTCTATCCATGACTGGGAGATCCCTTGCAGCAAGGATGCGGACCTTTAGTTTTCCAGGCATCCTTATGAAAGATCAACTTAATATGATGTGCTGTGAGGTCCCACTGACACTGTCAGATTCGCTAACATTAGGCAAAATGAGTAAGGTTAGAGAAGAACAAATCAGATTATCTATTTCCATATAACTGAGTAACTATAGAATACCAGGCACTTTTTAAATTCTTCTTTTTCTGTGGAGTTATAGAGTCACGGTTATGTGACATTTATTAACTTAATCTGTGGGAGCTCTGCACAAGCCCTCTACAAAAATAAAATGTTTGGCCGTATGGAAGGCAAATGTGAAAGACACTGAGTATTCGCAGGGGAAGACACTATAACTATTCTTTCTTTCGAGTGGAATCAGCGTCACAGGGAGGGGGGATCATTATTTGAGTGCACACTTAGCCTTGAACACTTAGAGGACACATCTTCCTAACAGATAGTTTTGTGGAATTGTAGTCACGATGATGAAATTATCAATACATGTATTCATTCATTCATTTATATACTTTTGACAACAGCACACCTCCTTTCCTTTTGTTGGATGTGCAGTGGGGAAATCATAATTTGGAGAAGTGGAGAAGTAAATTCAACAACTGTCTTGTGACTCCACCCACAAATGAGACTTTCTGAAACGGTCATACTAATTAGCGTCAACAGGCCGATTTCACGACAACTCAAGACATCAAGTGAAAAATACCATCAAATACAATGGTTGTAATTAAAGTGTATCTGGAAACACATTTAAAACTGACTGAAAGTATCGTGCATACATATTTTTCACAGGAAAAAATGTGTTTTTCGTAAAAATAGTCAACTTTCTCCATCCGTAGAATTGGACGAAGTGATGCTATTGCGCCTGCGCAAAGACTTTGGACCGCACCATTATGATATGGGTTGGTTTGTGTTAGGGTTTGCGAACTACTTTTGTGTACAGTGTTGGTAAGGTGCAGAGCCGTATATTTAGAATATACGGCTCTGGTAAGGTGGGTTGACGTAGTAAGAAAGCACCAAAGTAGTATGATGAATGAACTCCACATCAAATCATTGTACGTTTTTAAAATAATGAATATTTCTTATTGTTTTTCCCTTGTAATTTACATATGTTTTTATTAATTTTTACAGAGTCTTGCTAACTATTATTTTGTCTGGTTTTATTATTCTCTCTGTGTATTTTATTCTGTATAAGTCTTTGCATATATTTTACATTTGACGTTTTGTAAAGACATTGACACGAGTGTTTGAGCACCATTTTCGACTTAAAAATTGCACTTATCTGTAGTGTAATGGTGTGGTCCAATGTCATTGCGCAAGCGCACTAGCATCACGTCGTCCAATGCTACGGACGGAGAAACTTGACGATTTTTACGACAAAAACATTTTTTCCCGTGAAAAGTATGTATGCACGCTGGTTCCAGTCAGTTTTAAACGTGTTTCCAGATATACTCTGATTACATCCATTGTATTTGATGGTATTTTAAATTTGTTGTCTTGAGTTGTCTTGAGTTGTCGTGAAATCGGCCTGTTGACGCTAATTAGTATGACCCTTCTGAAATGCTTTCCTCAACTCGACTCCTACTCAAGAAGAAAATATCCTGTTACTAGGTACAGTAGGAGACATATCAACTCAAAAGCAATGAGGTAACAACTAATATATCTAATAATGATTACCCCACTGTGACTCCCACTCCATCAAAAAAACATCTGTTACTGACTTAAAACTTTGTTGAAAAAAGGGGGGGGGGTGCTCTGTGTTATTTCCCAGAGAGTCTCCAGCATTCACCTAATCATGCAGCTCACACTCACAGAACAAGTCCTTTTAAGTTTAACAAAGAACAATCTTAATTACTTCAATGCCCATAAATGTGTACCATAGACGCTTCTTAGGAAGTCACACAGTCATAATAAAATATGTTGCTACAAAGTAATATATATTCTTATTATTTAGTCACTAAGTAATATGTATTCTTATATAGGCTAGGCCTACATACAGTATGCATTTGTGTCCATCCTTCAGAGTTCGCGTGATCTGAAGTCCCTAGCCTAGGCCTGGGTTGTAGCATACATCTCGCCTAACGTTAGGATATATTATTAGGACCAAAGACAAGCTCTAGTATTAATCTTGTGCCATGGGTCAGGACTATGCAACTATATATACGAAGGCCATCCTGTCTGGGCCTCTTTCACACGAAGACCGGTACAGAAATTAGCTTATGTATCAACGAAGAGAAAAGTTTTCGTATACCTGGATGTAGTATGGTGGAGGAGACTTCGTTCCCGTATTTACAATTATCATATCATTTTGAATTCTACACACAGACAATATTGCGACAAGGTACATTTGGCAGCCATATTTACTCCAATGTGCTCGTTGTAGAACGCCGACAGAACAGTATTCAACATAAACAAGGAGGGTATTGAAGGGATCAAGAGTCGCAAAATATTCATTTTTGTTTCAAATAGATGTCATTGAGTAAAATATAACCATTTTCAAGCAAAACTGTTTACGACAAACTTGAATATATTAGTTTAAATGCTAAAATGGTCAAATTATAGAATATCATACAGTATCGCATCACTGGCGGATCCAAGGGGGGGGGGGCCAAGGGGGGCCATGCCCCCCCCCCCAAAGGTGAGCCAAAAAGTGTTTCCGAACATCCGCTAAATCATATGATTGGAAATTAAAAAAATCGAGAGGAATAGCAGTGGTGGACTAGTCCAGTGGCGGCGGAACCGGGGGGGGGGGGGGGGGCTTGGGGGGGGGGGGGTCAGCCCCCAATGCAAAAGTTGAGGGGGAAAATGCATGATAAGCCCCCCCCCCCCCAATATTTACCAAGGCTCCGAAACGTGCATCTGCCCATTTTTCAATGCATACTTGTCGATCTGTCCGATGCACACGTATACTATAGGTGTAATAATTTTAGTAAATGCTGGGGGACCCTCGGCCCGTCCCCTGGCTATAGACCACATTTTCACCCCAACCGCGTCTTCACCCCCCGTGAAAAGTGGAAGCAGTGAGTGTGAGTATACCGGTAAGCGCAACACACTTTCGTCTTAGGACAATGACGTGCCTCATTTCAGCCAGTTCTCCAACATCCACTTACTCAGTGGCGGAGTGTCCATACGATCAGGGGGCGGATGCAACCCCCCCCCCCCTGACGGACTCAAAGGGACTGCTGGCGCCCTTTTCAGCTTTTCACTACTTTTTACTTATTCGCGATTATTGACTATTTTATTGCGCTCTCATCTACCTATTGACATTTGTCATATTCTGTTGGTGTAATTTTCCGACAAAATGGCAATGACACCTATTTATTCTCCGTTTATCTGCAAATTAGCAAGGCCCGGAATGGGTCATTTCCTGCAATCTATAGAGTATCTTTACTCAAAAATTTTCTGTACGCTCCGCGCCAACCTGTGGTGGCGCTCCGCTTAGATAGTGTCGAAAGCGCCCCCCCCCCCCCGACCAATACCCCTAGCTCCGCCACTGCCCTTACTACACTCAAAAACGTCTTTGCGAGTACACTACGAGTAATAGCTACTCTCTTAAAACACCATCGAATATACAAATTACAATGTTTTTACAGACTTTCTCGTGCAATCTGAGAAATTGCAGGCTTGAGACCCATATTTATCGCAGCATAAAACACTCAGGAAGTGCCGTTTCCGGCCATCTGGGGGTTTGAAAAAACCTAAAATTTTATTGTACGCTCCGCGCCAACCGATGGTGGCGCTCCGCTTAGATAGTCTCCACACATTAGCCCCCCCCCCCCCCCAATAATTTTTCCGTTCCGCCACGCCTGGACTAGTCTAAACCTTTTCGTTTTCTGGTTTAAAATTAAATGCAGAGCTCCCAACTGACCCGCAATTCGCGGGAATTAGACCCGCATTCTAACACCCAAACCCGCTGACCCGCACAAGCGTCCGAAAAAACCGCATTGTAATTGTCAAGTATACATAAAAAAATGTGCATCAAATTTTGACTTAGCAACCATCATTTCTTTAGCATTTAGCATAATAGAGTATAAAACCTCCTTTACAGCATCATTTGAACCTCAAATTAGCCGATATTTCTTTTCATTGGGGCGAGCAGCGAACATTTTCATGCCACGGGAAAGAATGAATTATCACCTACTATTCAATTTATTGATGTTACACACAAAAAAATGCATATTTCTCAGAAAATTTTGGGTGACAAAAGCCTTTCTAAGTGCCACCATTTTACATGTAGGCATCACCAGGATTCCAAAAAAATCAAAAGGGGACGGGGGACACCCCCTCCCCTTATACCCCTCCCCCAGGACGGCGATTCGTGGCATGGACCAGCATTTGCCTTCTCAAGAGTTGGGAGCTATGTAAATGTATGAGCATGAGGATTTACAGTTTAACACCATTTTGCAGTTACAGGCTGGTTGTAAGAAATTTATAACCTATGAGAAATAAAATTTCTTGAGAAAGATGATCCCAACTTTGTTTTATAAATATTTTAGAAAATTACACCTGGGAAACATTTTTTTTAGAAGTAAATTAACATCACCATTGTACACTTTTGTCGCACCAAATTGCATCTGAGGGCATTCAGCAATAGAAAATTTTCCAAAGGGGAGGGGGGCACCCCCTCCCCTTAGACCCCTCCCCCATATCACTCTAATGCCACTTTGGCCCCTCCCAAACAAAGGCCCTGGATCCGCCAGTGTATCGCATTAGAGTATTTGCTCAATTATTGTCATTGCTTCATTATTATGTCTTTATTAGTATAGCCTGCTATAGTGTTAGGGTGTATAGACATATTCAGTGATTTAATTGTTCTGTTTATCTGGTCGGTGAATCTGATCATGATTGAAATGTTAGCTTTCTGGAAATTTGTTTGTGGTCTTCATACTGCACAGAAACTTAAATTTTTAAAGTAGCACAATATATCTTCCTAACCTTTGTCCATAGATAGTATTGATGTTGTAGATTTGCACTATGAATCGAATATGCGGTACCGATGAATCGAATAGGCGGTATCGATCAATCGAATGTGCAGTATCGATCAATCAAATGTACGGTATAGATCGATCGAATAGGCGGTATCGATCAATCGAATGTGCAGTATCGATCAATCAAATGTGCGGTATCGATCAAACGAATGTGCGGTATTGATCAATCAAATGTGCGGTATCGATCAGTCGAATGTGCAGTTCCGATCAATCGAATGTGCTGTATCGATCAATCGAATGTGCGGTACCGATCAATCGAATGTGCGGTACCGATCCGAATGTGACGTACCGATCAAACGAATGTGCGATACTAATCGATCGAATGTGCGATACCGTGAAACAAATATACCGTACCGTATCAAACGAATCAAACGTACCGTATAAACCGTATAAACGTAGAAACGAATACCGTATCAAACGAATGTGCGGTACCGATCAATCGTATGTGCGGTACCGATCAGCCGAATGGTCGGTATTGATCAATCGAATGTGCAGCTGTACTGATCGATCGAATAAGCGATACCGATTAATCGAATGTGCGGTACCGATCAATCGAATGTTTGGTATCGATCAATCCAATGTTCGGTACCGATCAATCGAATGTGCAGTACCGATCAATCAAATGTGCGGTACCGATCAATCAGATGTACAGTTCCGATTAATTGAATGTGCGGTATCGATCAATCGAATGTGCGGTACCGATATATGGAATGTGCGTTACAGATCAATCGAATATGCGGTACCGATGAATCGAATAGGTGGTATCGATCAATCGAATGTGCAGTATCGATCAATCAAAAGTGCAGTACCGATCAATCAAATGTGCAGTTCCTATCAATCGAATGTGCGGTATTGATCAAACGAATGTTCGGTATTGATCAATCGAATGTGCTGTACAAATCAATCGAATGTGCGGTACCGATCAGTCGAATGTTCGTTACCTATTAATCGAGTAATTGGTACTGTTTAATCGAATGTGCGGTACTGATCAATCGAATGTGCGGTACCGACCAATCGAATGTTCGTTTAAGAGTAATCGGATGTGCGGTGCATCAATCGAATGTGCCGTATCGATCAATCTAATGTGCGGTACCGATCAATCGAATGTTCGATATCGATCAATCCAATGTTCGGTACCGATCAATCGAACGTGCAGTACTGATCAATCGAATGTGCTGTACCGATCAATCGAATGTGCGATATCGTTAAACGAATGTACCTTACCGATCGATCGAATGTTCTATACAGATCAATCGAATGTGCGGTACCGATCAAGCGAATGTACGCTACCGATCAATCGAATGTGCAGTACTGATCAATCGAATGTACGCTACCGATTAATCGAATGTGCAGTACTGATCAATCGAATGTGCGATACCGTTAAACAAATGTACCGTACCGATCAATCGAATGTTCGGTACCGATCAATAGTACTGATCAATCGAATGTGCTGTACCGATCAATCGAATGTCCAGTTCCGATCATATGAATGTGCGGTACCGATGAATCGAATGTACGGTACCGATCAACGAAATGTGCTGTACCGATCATTCGATTGTGTGGTACCGACCAATCGCATGTTCGTTAAAGAGTAATCGAATGTGCGGTACATCAATCAAATGTGCCGTATCGATCAATCGAACGTGCGGTACCGATCAATCGAATGTTCGATATCGATCAATCCAATGTTCGGTACCGATCAATCGAATGTGCAGTACTGATCAATCGAATGTGCTGTATCGATCAATCGAATGTCTAGTTCCGATCATATGAATGTGCGGTATTGATGATTCGATTGTGCGGTACCGATATATGGAATGTGCGTTACCGATCAATCGAATATGCGGTACCGATGAATCGAATGTGCGGTATCGATCAATCGAATGTGCAGTATCGATCAATCAAGTGTGCGGTATCGATCAATCGAATGTGCAGTTTCGATCAATCGAATGTTCGGTATCGATCAATCCAATGTTCGGTACCGATCAATCGAATATGAAGTACTGATCAATCGAATGTGCGGTACCGATCAATCGAATTTGCGCTTTCGATATATCGAAGGTGCGGTACCGATCAATCGAATATGCGGTACCGATGAATCGAATGTGCAGTATCGATCAATCGAATGTCGACTAATCGAATGAGCGTTACCGATCAATCGAATGTTTGTTACCGAATAATCGAAAGTGCGGTACCTATCAATCGTTTAAAAAGAGACAACATTTTGAGATAAAAAGTCAACATTATGAGATTTGGGTACACTGTTATTCTTTCCTGTGTCCCTATTAAGCCACCGTACAATGTTGACATGGTGCGCACACAAAATTAAACTGCCGCATGCAATTAACACAGTAGTCTTTTGCTGTACACATGTAAGTCAAGGTTAAGTAGCAGCGTACGGAAGCGTAGAAGTGACATGGTGATGAAAGAGAAACAAACTCGTCAAAATGACAAAATTCAGAAAAATGACTTTTTGCCGAGTTTAACAACTCGTCAAAACGACAAAATTATTAAATTTGCCGAGATGCTACAGGTCGTCAAAATGACAAAAATCTGAAAATGGACGTTTTGCTGAGATACAATTATGAACATTTTGCTTCATATATCGGTGGAGAGCACACGCCGATGAAATTACAACACAGTGCGGATCGATAGCTTGCATGTGTTACCCCGTTGAGAATGATTTGCACGTCAATCAACCAACAACCCAACTGTCTCATCTCTGATACAAATGAACACAGTGACCTACCATGCATGGAAGCACACAGCATCCTCTCCCCACTGGTGGTGGTGGTGTGTGTGTGTGGGTGGGGGTCCCCACTGGTGGTGGTGGTGTGTGGGTGTGGGTGGGTGGGGTGGGTGGGCGGGTGGGGATTTCTCTGCTCTGCCGACTGAAGCGACATTAAATAATAAATGGTGTTGTAGGACGAAGGTTTGGTGGGGCTGGAGGTGTGGGTAGATGGGGAAGGGAGGATGAGAAAGTGGGAAAAGCAAATCCCTATTGGGCTTATAAAATGCAGTGCGGCGTGCTGTAAAGACGGAGAGGACTTTGGATATCCTAGTGATAATGTTATAGTTGTTGGACACTTCCAGCTCAATGGATGGATGGCAACATTATTGCTTAACGGTATTGCGGGTTTCAACAAATTTAAAAGACCCATCGAAGATTACTCAATATGAGATATCGTTCGAAGTAAGACATACTTCTTTAAAATAAATCATCATGTGAAGGTCAACAAGGAGAAAAATAAAGGGAAATTGATTCGATCCTCAACTCCATTTGGTCGCCCGATAACTTCCTAAAACACCAGTTAGGCCCGTAAAGAACCAATTCGGACCCCTGGGCGATTAGGTCAAATGTCCTCCTTTATGACTTTATCAGTCTCTTGGCTGCATTCCATTGACCCACCCTCACACGCACACATCCACACCCGCACGCACGCACACACACACACTCATCCGCCTGCATGACTACAAAGGTTACGATTTCATCGAAACCAAAAAATGGTTCGCCAATCAGTGTTACTGTTAAGTACTTTTATTCGAGTACCAAGTGCTTCCGAGTACTTGAGGTTCCAAGTTCCAAGTGCCATAGTCCAATAATGGTAGTGGGGTCAAGTAGCAAGTACCGTCAGTGTCCGAGTACAGTATTTACCCAGTCCCGATACTTCTCATCCGTACATTTGATTAATTTAATATATATATACAATAACCTTATTGTTTCTAACTGATCCGAACGGTTGATTGTGATAATATTGCTTTGGATCTTTATTGTTTTTGACCAAATATCGAATGTCTCTATCTGTTGCAATGACAAAGTAGCAATTGTGTACACAGGGGTATTAGACCAATAATGAATGATACGAATTATTAAATACGCTATAAACAAACACCACTCGTGCATTCTATATATATCTTCCTTTATTATATACGCACTGTACTTGGTAATTTAAAAGTGAGATCCTGTTCGAGTATAGACGCAATAGTATCGGAATATTTCAGAGAAATGCAATGGAATGCCAAAAGAGTCGACAAATGAAATTGTGCGGATTTCTGAAGTAACGTCAGTTTTACAATACTGTTTTCATAGTACTCGTAAAACAAGTATACTTTAAGTCAAGTACAAGTTCGAGCACTTTAGCATCTTAGTTAGAATACTAAAAGACGAGTATGCCTACTTTAACATCCGAGTACACTGGAATTGATATTGAGTACTTCTTGTGTACCGAATACTTTCCCATACTGCCACTAACGGAAACTTAAAATCGGGATAAAGTCGCGGTTTAGAATCAACATGTATGGCTTTGATCACAATAAGAGCCTTATGTAGAAATGGCTCTGGTTTGGATGGCAAGAAAGCTGGAGCTATACAAGAACGTTACAATTTAAATGAAGGACTATGATTCACTGCTTCGTTCCTTATACAGAATACACAAGCCACCACACCCGGTCATGCCTACCTAATCTTTTACAAAACCGTGGTTTGTGGAGCTTTACAATTTCGCAACAGTTGAGTGGTTTTATGAACAACTTTTCCATTGAAATTTCAAATGGGTGATATTGTGTAGCAATAACACTGCAAAGGGTTGTACATGATGTCTGTTCAAGTATAGGGACACAATCCTATATTTCTAGTTATTGCTAGTTTAAACGTGGAGAGATACTGCTGTAACTATGGGTTTGGTCGCATGCATAACAATATTATTATTTAGATTCAGTTTGAGTATTGCCTATAGAGGTAAGTTTGATAGTAAGGTGATGGGATATCCGTATGGATGCTGTCGTCCCGATTCTTCTATAAATGTTGCTTATAAATACAACTTGTAAGTTGCTTGATTGCTATGTCTTTTTTCAACAGACGGTGACGTTCGGCTCGTGAACAGCATTTACTACGGTGAAGGTAGAGTTGAGGTATTTTACCAAGGATCCTGGGGTACAATATGCCAGAACGGATGGGGCTTGGAGGACGCTGAAGTCATCTGTAGACAACTTGGTAAGTATCACAGATTGGAAAAGCTCTTATTAAATCCAGCAGCAACATGAAACTTAAAGTGAAGAGACAATATTGGTCTGTGTTGAACTTAATAACATTTAGGTAAGGCATACATTCGGCTTTCCGGCAGAATATATGAGAATTACGTTAAGTGGGCAAGTACATGAATATCAGCAATGTGTGTAGTTTACATGAGGTCATAAACGAACATCGAACTTAAGCATAAAATAAATAAATTGTTAGCTATAGAAACAGACTATAGTCGCTGATAAATATTCACGTCTAAGAGGTTAAAACTTAATCTGTGAAATATATATCTGGTTCAGACAGCCGTCGTGGAAACAAGCTTGAATGTTTCTTCTGTGCCTGTTTGCTTCCTTGCCGGATGCAGAAGGAATCTTTGCGATTGTGTGTGTGCGTGTGCGTGTGTGTATATGTGACACTTGCTTGCAATCACCGTAACTAAAAAGTTCATTTGTGGGCTAACTTCATACTTGGTATGTGGATCCGTTTAATTGTGTACAAGTACCATATTCTTTTCTGTGACTGTCAATGGTCTTTTGGGGTCAAAAGAGGTCAAAGTCGACAAACTTCGTAAACACAATAACTCCAAAATTGCATATTTGTTGAAAATTATACTTAGTATGTAGACCCAGCTAAAAGAGTACAAGTACCTGATTGGGATTTGTAAAGGTCAAAGGTTACATGAGGTCAACATGTGTCAAAGTATATGTAATCCTTCTAATTTTTTTAAACACCTAAATTAAAGCTACAAGCTTTGGTTCTACCATGCTATGAGTTTTATTTTGGTGAACATACTTTGGTCGATTTCAGTTCAGTTTGGTGAACGGGCTCAATAAAAAAAAGATCTAGTGATCTTCAACTATACTTACATAGTCCTCCAGGAAATGAAATCTGCTTCAAATAATTGACACATTCTCATTCTGAGCGTCAAGTGTCAACAGGATATCTGAATTGGTCTCAAAATTTGCCTAATTCTCTGTGATTTATATAACGTGACTTGGCTTTGGCAGTAAGTTGTGAACATATATGACAGTGGTATCAACAATGTCATGTAAGTCTCATTCACGAATAACAATTATTAAAGGGATGGTTGGTGGCAGAACTGATTTGCTAGCTCAAAATTGTTAAAAGAAATTTCCATTTGCTCATACATCTAAGTGTCTATATTTCACCTAGAAAGACTTTTCTTCCTGGATATTGAAACATTCTGCAAAAAAATCTATACTGTAAAAATCCTTACCAGTGAATGAATTGGTTGATGCCCACAAGACATCTCTGATCGTTTCTGGTTCTCACTTAATTCTTCAACAAATTTAACTCACTTTCTCTACATAAGTAAGATGTGTCGAATTTTAAGCAAATTATTTGACAAGGAATTACAAAGCCAACTGGCTTTCTGGTTACAGTTATGTGTCCTGCTTGCTGGTCCATGAAGAATATTATATAGTTGATGCTGTTTTTGTCGAAACAGGATTTAGAAACGGGGCTCAAAGAGAGCTAAACCAAGCAACATTCGGTCAGGGCGAAGGTGCAGTGCTGCTAAGTGATGTTCGATGTCAAGGCAACGAGAATAATCTCCTAGGATGCGACAACGTTGTGGATAATTGGAACTCTAACAATTGCGATCATGGTGGAGATGCCGGTGTGAGATGCAACGGTGAGTTGTACAAATCAGTTACAAATGTTAACAGTCAGCTGTTATCGTGTGTGTGACGCCTTGCTTGTAAACACGGTATCTCAAGAAGGGAAGCTTAGACCAATCTCATATTTCGTTCGTAGTTGTGACACATTGTTTTTGTGGAGCTCACCACATTGAGTAGAAGGTGCGTATTGTATTTAGAGGAGGTCAAAGGTCAGTTGGAGTCACCAGGTGTCAAATTGTGAAAACCTTGTAAACACGATATCTCAAGAGGGGAAACCTTGGACCCATCTCATATTTAGTATGTACTTGTGACACGTTCAGTACAAGAAGAATATTGTTTTTTTTATGGAGGTCAAAGGTCATTTCTGGAAACCTTGTTTTATAATTTACCGTATCTACCACCGACCAGCCTATAAGATAACACGTGATTTACGCCTCATAAGAATATAAGAGGCTGTTGGCTATTGGAAATTATCTTATGGGCATCCGTAGAATTAGAACTCAGAATTCACACGAACAAACGGCCATTAATCGTTTCCTGTACTTTGTTTCTTTCATATTTATAACTTTTCCGTTGAACTGAAAATGCAAATATAATCAATCAAATCCTGCAAAGAGTTTCCAATATTGCACTAAATTCCTTCTTCATTGATCTTCCGTTTCCTTTTGATTTTTAATCTTGAAGACTTGTAGCAACTTCAGAACGCCATACGCACCGTCGATCCCGCCTTGAAAGGCAGTCATTATAGCAAATCCCTGAACAGAACAACCTGTGTGGTACACTTAAAAGAATTGTCTGGTAGCCCTTAGAAGATAACTTAAAAAACGATAAATAATTTTCCAAACATGTTTTCAAAGAAAGAGAATGCTGCATTTGACAGAGAAACGATTTTTTAATCGTTCAGGATGGATATTTCAAATATACTTTGAACAAAACGAACGTGACTGCAGACTGCCAAACAACCCACGCTCCAAACATTTCCTACAGTAATCACAACAAAAACTGCGTTTGAACACAGATGAATTTCTTCCTTAATCTTCGGTGAAATTTCTTATAAATTATATATGTTTTAAAACAATCGTTAATCCCTCATATATGTAGTGTATACGTGAATTCGTGATTTTTGTGTAACAGAAGATAAATTTGAACAGCAGACTCTTCGTTGTTTATACATTGCGCTGTCCATCTCAAATGCGAAGAATGTTCACATATAGGCTACTCTATGCAACAATATGTACGTCCCAACTGGGCATGGTAGGCTGTATACGTACGTTCGCGATGTGTATGTAATATATGATAAGCAATCAACTAGCTCTGCGTGTACACGCGAGAGTGTATTTCCTTCGGAAATGGGAGTACTAACTTCAAGTCGCTCGTTTTGCCTATTTGCCTGCATTCGTCATTCACCAAATTGATGCGTTCGAACAAACGGTTCTTTTGGTGAAACTGGTGATATTTAAAACCAGATTTCTACAAGAAGAACACTTCGAATGGGGACAATTCTCAAATCGTTAGAAAGAGAAAAATAAGAACTATAAGTACAATGTATCCAAATCATCCACCGCAGACAATTCCTTTAACTAATTATCGCAATAAACCTTATAAAAGTACCTAAGCGGACTTTCACGTGTCAGCTTGCACTTCGATGTACGCTTGAATAGACATGATTGTATAAAGTTCATTATGTTATAGCAGGGAGTTGTTGTTCCATAACAACTCCCTGGTTATAGCAAGAACTTCCTGGTGTTTTGTTTCGATGATAATTGTAACCTATGCAGTCATGCGGGCGGATGTACATATGTCAAATATATGGGTGTGGGTGCGTGCGTGTGCGACGCCTCGCATGTAAACACAATATCTCAAGAAGGGAAGCTTGGACCAATCTCATATTTGCTTAGTAGGTGTAACACATTAAGTAAAAGAAGCCTATTGTTTTTTAGAAAAGGTCAAGGTTATTTAGGGTCACCAGGGATCAAATTGTGAAAACTTTGTAAAGGCGATATCTCAAGAAGAGAAGATTAAACCAATCACATATAACTTGTGTAAGAGAACCGTATGTAGGAGAAGAAGCATATTGTTTTTGATGGAGGTCAATGGTCATTTGGGGGCACCAGGGCTCAAATTGTGGAGCTACCGTATGTCCCATTGATCAGCCTGTCAAATAACATGTGCTTTAAGGATAGGAGGCTGTTGGCAATTGGAAATAAGATTATGGGCATCCGTAGAATCCAATCAAGACAAGCGTAAAAATTTCCATAGCCTTTCAGCGCATCGCTCCGGAGCATACTTTGGATACATACATTGCGATCAAGAAGATGTACTCTTTGTACATACAGCGGAGTTATTGGAAGGTTTCCATCATATTTCGCAATTGTTGTTTGGATGCAGTTTACGAAACTTAACTGTCACCTAGTTAAATTTTTGACTATGACCAAACTATCAATGCGAATTAATTGTGTAAAACGTTCTTAGCTTGGCAGTGAGTTCATGAGCTGTGTCTGGATCGGCTGTTGATATCAATTTGTGTAGTCTCTTCCTACAGTTTCAGCATAGTTAGGCCTTGAAAGTAACGTTCGTCTAACGTCACGTTAGTGATTATGGGACAACTCGAGCCAACCTGGCTAGGCCTGTTGGCAAGTTTATGTAGTCTAGGCCAGCAACGGGGGGGGGGGGGGGGGGGGTAAACCACGTGAAGAATACCCGTCAGAATACCAATACACTTTAAGGAATTGTCTGGTGGAAGATTTTAATACATTGCCCTTGTACTTTGTAGTTCTAATTTTTTTCTTTCTAACCATGTAAAAAATGTCCCCATTTGACGGTTACTTCTTGTAGAAATCTGGTTTTCAAATTCACCAGTTTTCTCACCAAAAAGTACCGTTTGTTCGAACGCATCAATTTGGTGATTGACGTAGCGCAGGCAAATAGGCAAAATAGGCGACTTGAAGTTAGCACTCCCATTTCCGCAGCAAATAAACTCTCGCGTGTACACGCACAGATGATTGCCTATTACATATTACGTAGAAATCGCGAACGTATATATCCTACCATGCCCAGTTGGTATACTTGTATAGCGTTGCATATAATACACTCTCACACTCAAACCACAGTTCATGAACTGTTCTTCGAAATCGCTGAAATAAAATTCACGGATCAAATTTACAGTAAAAGGAAACACCGAAAGATGAAACATGGGGGAATCGATGTCAGAGCAGAATGTAGTACCGAGAAGCTTAGGCTTCGCAGAACTGTCCGATTGTAAACGTTAGAGTAGCCTACATGCGAACATTCTTCGCGTTGGAGCTGGATAGCGCGATGTATAAACAACGAAGAGTCTGCTGTTCAAACTAATCTTGTGTTACACGAAACCACCTATACACTACATATATGGCGGCTTAAGGAGTTTTTGAAAACATATCTAATTTATAAGAAATTCCACCGAAAATTAAGGAAGAAATTAATCTGTTTACAAACGCAGATTGTGTTGTGGTTACTGTAGGTACTGTACGGAGCGTGGGTTATGTCGCAATCTGTATTAGCGTAGATGACGTCACGTTCTGTACTGTTCAAATCATATTGTAAATGTTCATCCTTAACGATTAAAAAATCGTTTCTCTGTCAAACGCCACATTAGCGATCTCATACTTTGACAACATGTTTGAAAAATTATTAATCATTTTTTAAGGTAACTTCTTTGGGCCACCAGACAATTCTTTTAAGATGGCAAACATATCCTAAATGATTTCTTAGGGCATTTGCCCACTGGCGATCAGTCATAATTCGCAAAATATACAACAATTTAGGGAGTTTTGAGACAATTTTGCTGTCGTTGCTGCTAGGATTTTTTGGAAGATAGACGCTCTTACAACCTCAAATTTTCATTGCGTTAAAGATCGCTTTGAATTAGGCAGTGTAATGGAGTAATAGCGATATTTTCGCGCACCAATCTGCAGCTAAAAGACAGATAAATAAATGCTAATTGACTAAACTACATATAAAGATAATATTCCAATTTGCAGTTACGTAGCACCATGTATCTGCCTAAATAAAACCTTTGTTCATACAAAGTTTTGATGTTCTAGATCTGTGCTATAGAGATTTTAACAGCAGTCATAGTGGCGAGTGAATTTTGCGTTTTGGCGAGTAGACGTATTAGTCACGGTCGCCAAACAGCGAGTACATTTAAGTCATTTGTCAGGCTTGAAAACCTTTAAAACATGATTTCTCATGGTAGAAGTAATGGATACTTTTAATAGGCTACATGGTTTGTGGATTTGCCACATTGAGTACAGAATCCTGTTGCTTGTGAGGTCAATTCTCATTTGAGGTCACCAGATGTCAAACTCTGGAAAGCCTTTTACATGATATCTAACGATGGGAATTTTGGATACTTCTCATACTTGGTGTGTGGATGCATCACATTTATTAAAAGTCCCCTATTGTTTCTGGTGCAGGTGTGTTTTGCCACGTACAGTATAGACTGACCTGTGTTTACCATGCCGTAGTGAAATTGTACATCAAAATAGTGGTTTGGGGCCATTTATATTGTAACAGCTATTTCAGGTTTACAAGGTGTAGTCTACAGTATAGTGCAATGAAGCCATCCAAACCTCATAATAAGATTGCTTAGAGCTACAGACTGGTCTGGATATTTTAACTGCACAAACCAATGTCATATATGATCTACAATTATAGGTGCTGTACCACAATTAATCATTACATTGACTAAAGCATAGATTGAAGTTTGTTTTCAACAGGCTGCATATCCTACCCACTACATGATAGCCGAGAGCTATGCCGGCTATGGCACCTGCAAATTTCCGTATCGTGACCGTTTGGATTTGATCTAGAAAAGGAGCAATTTTATCATACTGAACCCCAACCCTTCCGTTTGCTCCTGCTCCACCAGAGCAATATCCACATTCAACCAAAGAAATTCCAAACTTCTTCATATTACCTTCAATCCACCTTATTTTCACACCATCTGTAATTTCACTTATGCTCTTTAATTCAATGGCAGAAGAGCAATGACTAAGACTGAAAATATGGCAAAACAAGAACTGCTTTAGGTCTTTTTAGATCTATATTGGGGGGAGGGGGTCGGGGTGCGAGGGTTAATCTTCCTCTGTATATTGTATGATATCACTTGTGAATTCTTTAAAAAAAGGCCCTGCTATTTTATACAACACATTACGTAGGTTTCATATATATATATATATATATATATATATATATATATATATATATATATATATATATATATATATATATATATATATATATATATATATATATATATATATATATATATATATATATATATATATATATATATATATATATATATATATATATATATACGGTGGAGGCTGGAAGTTTTTTCACTGTCCTGGATTTTCCTTCTCATTACGTTTTCGTTTATATATATTTGCCTTTTGTCGTTTACCTCCATTTCATTAACATAAAGTCTGTTCAAAGTATCTCTTTCGAGATCCGGCTTTAGGAATCACAAATGATTTTCGAGTTGGTTAGCATCATGTTTGATCTCTAGAGTAAGGCAAAATATGTCACCAAAATCAGAACTAGTATTGTTCGATACAGGTGTCAAACGCCTACAGTAAAATTACGACCTTCCTTACCGGTTTCGAACCTCTGGACATACAATCAGCGTCCATAGCCTAGTTGGTTAGGGTGTCCACGTACAAAGCGGGAGGCCCGGGTTCGAATCCTGGAAGTTTTGTCACTGTTCTGGATCTTCCTTCTCATTACGTTTTCATTTATATATATATATATATATATATATATATATATATATATATATATATATATATATATATATATATATATATATATATATATATATATATATATATACATAAAACAAGGATACATAGCATATATGCATTATATTTGCGATTTGTGATCTGTGATAACTTTTGGAGTTGCCGTGTACGTCGCTGCACACATGCCCATGCACAAAGATGTGTAATGAACTTGGTACATACAACGTTGCTATTGGAATGGACTATATCATTGTGAATCATCGGTATTATATCTTTGCTTCCGTTGTTGAAGTTTTCCGTCGTATTTCTCATTTGTCGAGATTCAGTGCCAAATAAAAACTTCAGGATTGGATGCAATAACGTTGGGGAAATGACCAGGCACCGTTTAAGAAAATTAACTGCCGCCTAGTTAGATGTGTTAGAGGCGACCAGACGCAAAATCTTGGGGACTATAGGGGGTAACTATCGCCCGGCGCCTGCTTAATGTACGGCTTGTACATTTAAAGGTGTACCACATTGAGTAGAAGTAGCCCGTTGTCTTTGGTAGAGATCAATCTGTATGTTGAAAACAAGAAAAGTTTCCATCTCGGTCATCAGGTGTCAATGTGAATATTGTTTGTCAAAGCTCAGTGCTTTTTGCTGTACTACGTAGATTGGAGTATGTTGTTCATCCTGGCTATACCCTACAGCCTAGTGTGTTACATTCATGTATAGATTATTCATGTAACATCATCGAAACCGCACTGCAGTTTTGTTGTCTGGTAAAGTAATTTCACTCAAGACGTTGTTGTGTTACACCAAAGAATAATGACAGATTTTACGATTTTCGTCGCTGCCAAAAGTACAAGTTTCTGAAGTTGAGTAAATCTATCTCCCACAATTACCATTTACTCTATCTATATATATATATATATATAAATATACCAATCACTATAACACACTGATATAAAGAAACCAACGTGCATCACACCAAGCAATAGCTTGATCAATGAGACATCTTTTAGTGAAGTAACGTTAAACATATGAACAAGCTGAATACAACCCATACTTTAACAGATTGAAACAATTCCATTGTGTTTGCTTTGTTTGAACAGCACCAAACTATAAGGGATGCTTTCCAGTTGGACCAATTATTAGTGGAAAAGCAGTTATTTCGATGGTTATGACGTTTGAGCTTTGCTACGACTTTTGCAAAGGGTACCAATTCTTTTGGATGCATGACGGGGATGGTTGCCGCTGCGGCAATACGTTAGGGAGTCAACCGTCCACCGACTTCGGCCAATGCACCACACACTGTGCTGGTGGCAGCGATTGGATTTGTGGCGGACGGGAATTTGCTGCTGTGTATGGAGGTAATATGCTTACTGATAATACTCACAATTGATGACTGCTATAGCTCATGAAAAGGGTTGTTTATAAATGACACATTTGATAAGCTCCGGTGGAAACTACGATAACGAATGATGAAATGTATTGTTTGGTTGTCAATGCAGAGTACGCAATAGTCTCTGTTCGCAAAAGAAAGCACCGTATTGTAGATTAACCATTGTGGCATTTAATATATATATATATATATATAGCCTAATGTAATTATAATCATAGTATTGTACATTAATGACTGTGCTCAATATGCAAATCCGACAATATGTACTTCCGTATGAATGTATACGTGTATGTATGTATCGACAAACTTTTGCTTTCGCCCATTCTGGGTCGAAATATGGCACGTTCTGGACACACTGAATATGATGAAAACTTCAGTTATAAGTATTTCGTTTCATTTTTATCACCTCCAGCACAAGTAGAGTTGCCATTTATAGCTTCTAATGGATTTCCGGGCCGATTGAATGAAGGTGTCATTAGTAACTTGGTTAGCGAGTTCGTACCACGTGAAAGTCCAGATTACATCTACATACGTGTACACCAGTTTGACTTACTGTCAATATCAGTTGAGGACTTTTTTAAGAATGTGAGCACAAATATCAAGAAAGGCTCAGACAACTACTGGATATCAGTGGGGAGTAATTCACTCCAGATTCAACTCGATGATACCAAGATAGGACCTAATGGTCTTCTGCTTGAATTTGGAGGTGAGGTTGAGAAGTGGTACTTATTTCGTCTCTCAGTAGTCAATATTATTTCTTTAACAAATGAAACGAAAATCAAATAAATTTGTATCGTAAGAGTGTTCAATTTACATCTCAGTTCCACGACTGTTTTACTTAGTTTTACGGTGGATCTATACTGAAACAAAACGGTTTCTTTCATTTCAAATCAGAAAACTTCTCTATGCATTGCTCGACATCTTTTAAGTATGATTGCATTATCCATTGATTGTTGTGAATGCAATCACCAGTAGCCTAGTCCAGTCTGTCGTAGTTAATATAGGGTTATGTAATCAGCTATGTTTGTGATGTTCTACTTTGTACACTGACAAACACTGTGATGCATAACATACCTAACTAATATCGATGAAGTTGAAAGTTACGCAGTATTCTATAGATTTTACGAGCATGCACGTTTTCTTTATCTAACGTTTTCGATACTTGGATTATTTTTGTTCAGAATTGCACGTTGGCCAATTTTTTTTGTTACAACAGAGGTTAAATAACTAATGAAAGGTGCTGTCTTTGTCGAATTTTCTTAGGCACTCACAAATAATTTAAACCATTATGTTACTGCAGAATAAGGGACATAACATAACATAGCTTTAAAGGGTACATTCACTGATTGACAGCATTACATAACGTAGCACCAACGATACATTTTAATATCAGTTTCAATTTTCATTTGTATTCCTTAGAGGGTCACTTTTGCCCGCAGCCAATGTTCATTTCCAATGGACTATTCTCTACCATGTCTCTTCCACCATTCACTGTCGGAAACCAGTTTGATGTTGATTGTAACTCACGGTACATACCATTCGACAAAACAGTTTTCTGCAGAGCGGATGGGACCGTTAATCGACCTATCAGATGTAAGCATGGAACACGTCAATTACTTTAGAATTATAGGGCCTACTGATTCATCTGTTTACGATCCATGATCGCCTAATGAAACGTAGAACATCAAAGACAATCAAAGCAGCTTGTAGAATTGGAGACTACACACACCCATTAGTGTTGTAACCAATGCAAAGTCAAGTCACGCGTCATTTCATGTTATTGCAATTGAAGCCAAAAAACAGTCATATATATAGTGCAGGTTACTGCGCAATGAATTTATACACTTTTGTGAGTTGATGAGGGTCCGGTGAATGGAGTGTATGTGAAATCTGTTGCACTGAGGCGAGTAATTTTAATAAAATAATAATAATAATAGGAAGAACTTAATTGTAAAACAGCTAGGCCTATACTCCACCCCCCCCCCCCCACCCCGCTTCTCTGAATCAGGGTAACAATTCCCTTCTGAAGAAATAACCGTGACTGACTTATGGTGATCCTGCAGGGACAAACCAGTTGTACATATTAACTGTGCTTAGTGTATCACACGACAACACGTCGCAAGAGTTGATCATTTTCGATGTAACGTTAGCGTAAGTCGTCAGCTCGACAATAATATACACAATTGTCGAGATGTCGGCAGTGCCTTCAGAACTACTACACTGACCACAGCCACTAACGTTATACAGTCTGTGTACCGTCATGTGGAACATCTCTCTAGTCTTATGCACTACCATTTAAAACGATCAACCCAGTATTGAAACAATTCATCATCGTTAAGTTTCTCACCAGTAGCGGCGGAAGGTTCATGTATGGAGGTAAAAACATCGAGGGACAGTGAGAAATACGACTTTGATTGAAGAGGCAAACCACAAAATTGCCTAAAAATGTTCCATGAAAATTGATTCATTGCACTGTCCGTACCAAAAATTCCAATACCTGAACGTTTTCAGACACATTTTTTAGACTTTTTGATTCCTGCCGAAGGCAAAATGAATCGATGCGATGGTGGTGGCGCGTGTGAGTGCGCGTTCGTGTGTGTATGTGAGACACTTGCTCGTAAAAGCTTTAACTTCAGGAGTAGAACTGAGGTTCATTTCATATTTCGTAGTTGGTCCCCCTTAGGTAGAACTGATTTGAGATTGTCGTTGGTATAATTCAAATGTAATTTGAGGTCAGCACGGGTCAAAGTCTCAAAGTCACAATATCTCAAGAAATAGAAGTTGCAGGAAATTCAAACTTGGTGTGTAGCTTTCCGTCTGTGAGTAGAGGATCTGTAGTGTTTTCCACGATGTGAAAGGTCATTTGAGGTCAACAGAGGGAAAATGTGTAAAAATCTTGTAAACATGATACCATCAAGGAAGTTCGCCTATATGGTTATCATATTTGAGACGTGGATTTATTTTAATTAGTTCAGCGACTAGGTTGGAGGTCAAAGGTCATTTGGGGTCAGCGGTGTGCAAAATGTGAACATATCAATGTGGTATATCTCTAGAACTAGAACATTAAAGGAGCTCATATATGTATATGGTACGAGAGCCTTGTATGTTGTACAGTGTGAACACACATTCATGTAGGTCAGAGTTCATTTCACGTTACCAGGACTCTGCAAACTGTATGCTCCCAAAAGAAAAGATAATAGCGTTAATCGTTCATACTTGTGTTAAAATTAAATCATATTGCACATTTAAGAAACCGCAGTCAATGAACCATCGAAACGTATCCTGCTCTAGAACGTTAGAATATGGTAATATTAAAATATTTATGATGCAATATTGTCATGGGGATATCTCGTTTTGTCATCATTACTTGCTGTAGTCAAATGTTCCTATACATAGTTACCACTGAAGTATGCTAGAATATGCTAAAAAGCCAAGTACTGCACTGAAACCACTCAGCATGATATTCGACTTCTTTTGCGAGTGGAACGTAAGTGTCAGAACACTTAAAAATATTGGTAGCGTCTACTCCTTTAATGTCCATAAGTCAAATAAAGTTAAGTCAAGTCACAAGTCATTTTATCGGCAGTTCAAGTCAAGTTATAGTTAATTTATTTCCAAGTCAAGTCATACGTCAGTTGTCGTCGAGTCGACTCAAGTCAGAAGTCAAGAAAGATGTGACTCGAGTCCGACTCAATTCCAAGTCAATGATTCGAGTCAACAACACTGAAACAAACACCCACTACACACACACACACACACTCACCGGCAAACTACATCATTAATACAAACTGTGTAATTTTAGCTGAAATGCTTACTGTTACTACAAAATGTACATAGGTTCAAATAAAACAAAATTAGTAAACAGTTGTTCAAAGGTGCTAAAAGACAGTTGCATGAAATTAATTACAATACACTTGTTCAATATAGATACAATTTCATCAGTTTCTTGATAATGGTTATATTGGCACAACAATTTGTTTCAGTTGAAATTATCGGAAAGTTTTGCCCACTGTTGATTGATCAAATGTTGAAAATTAGTTCAGGTATAAGCTGACAGAGGTAAAGATGATATTCAACGAACACATGGTACACAGGTATACACCCGGGTAGTATAACGAATAACCGAAGATGTTTTATCTAGTTTAATTGTCGCTTTTGTCACCTGCAGGTGACGCTGGATTTTCCACGACGACCAACTTGCCCCAGACACCAGCAGTACAGTCGTCAAGCATGGCTCCTAACACACCTGTAAGAACTTTCCCAAGAAATCCACCAATCATTACAGGTACGCATGCGCAATAGCTACGTTTACTTAAATTATACCTTGTCATTCTCTCATCGCTCCTCTACTTGTGGTCAGTTAGTCATTGTTCTCAGTGACCATAGCAAGGTTTGACATGGTAAAAGCTCATGTTGCTGAGTAGCGAGGTTCACTTATGGTAGAGCGAGCGGAAGTGAATACCCGGGAGAGGGTTGAAGAGCTGTCCGTTCGTGTGTGAGTGCGTTGGTGTCGAATTCTGCCTGAGGACTCGAACAAAAGAATTCCAGGTCCTCGGATGTGATTTCTTAAGAATCACCACGTCCTCGCAAGAATTCCTTTGTTAAGGGATATTATGCATTCCATTATAAACATTAACCAATCCATCACTCTTCAACAGTCACTTATGGTACTTATATACGACGTAGTTACTTTCCAAAACTTTGCCCTTTCGCGAATAATTCAAAGTTTTGGCAAATAAGTACATATTCGTGATTGTATGATTATTTACTACACAATAAGTACTAAAGGCAAAATTTGAATTTGCATAATGGGGCTTTAAGTTGTTGTTAATTTATTATAGTTAAGAATCGAACAATATCAAGTTTCGTAATTTCCAATGCATGTACGTGCTGGTGTGTTTTTTGTTTGTTGCCTTGCAGCACCTGGACAATGCTCAGTACCTGTAGTCACAAACGGCAAAGTAAATGGAACAGCAGTTCGTGACGTAGTGTCAGTTGGGACAGTTTTAAGTGTTTCTTGTAATCCAATTTTTGAAGCCGTGGAGGATACATCTACATGTCAACGGAATGGAACATTTATACCAACGCCAGAATGTCGCATGAATCAGACCACATTTATAATTGGTGAGTTGAGTCGGATAATAAGAAACAGAAATTGATTTCTGAGTGCTTTGTGTCACCCCGATTCGTTGCAATAAGACCTACTATTATGCGTAAAACATGTGTTTTTAATCAACAGTAACTTTTTGAAATTCTGGTGCAAGAATGTATCTTTTACTATATTGCAAGTCCTACATGTGTTCCTAATGATACCTTTGGCGTTAGTATTATCATTCCGTATCACATTCAAATTCGCGATTTCTCACGATTATAGTACTGCTAGACATGAACGTATATAGTGTTCCAAATATCTCACTATAATATATATAGTTCTGCTAGACATGAACATATATAGTGTTCCAAATATCTCACGATTATAGTACTGCTAGACATGAACATATATAGTGTTCCAAATATCTCACGATTATAGTACTGCTAGACATGAACATATATAGTGTTCCAAATATCTCACGATTATAGTACTGCTAAACATGAACATATATAGTGTTCCAAATATCTCACGATTATAGTACTGCTAGACATGAACATATATAGTGTTCGGAATATCTCACCGTTGTAGTACTGCTAGACATGAACATATATAGTGTTCCAAATATCTCACTATAATATATATAGTTCTGCTAGACATGAACATATATAGTGTTCCAAATATCTCACTATTATAGTACTGCTAAACATGAACATATATAGTGTTCGGAATATCTCACCGTTGTAGTACTGCTAGACATGAACATATATAGTGTTCCAAATATCTCACTATAATATATATAGTTCTGCTAGACATGAACATATATAGTGTTCCAAATATCTCACTATTATAGTACTGCTAAACATGAACATATATAGTGTTCCAAATATGTCACTATTATAGTACTGCTAGACATGAACATATATAGTGTTCCAAATATCTCACGATTATAGTACTGCTAGACATGAACATATACAGTGTTCCAAATATCTCACGATTATAGTACTGTTAGACATGAACATATATAGTGTTCCAAATATCTCACGATTGTAGTACTGCTAAACATGAACATATATAGTGTTCCAAATATCTCACAATTATAGTACTGCTAGACATGAACATATACAGTGTTCCAAATATCTCACGATTATAGTACTGCTAGACAAGAACATATATAGTGTTCCAAATATCTCACGATTATAGTACTGCTAGAAATGAACATATATAGTGTTCCAAATATCTCACGATTATAGTACTGTTAGACATGAACATATGTAGCGTTCCAAATTTCTCACGATTATAGTGCTGCCAGACATGAGCATATAAAGTGTTCCAAACACTCACGATTACAGTACTGCTAGACATGAACATACATAGTGTTCCAAATATCTCACGAATATAGTACTGCTAGACATGAACATACATAGTGTTCCAAATATCTCACTATTATAGTACTGTTAGACATGAACATATATAGTGTTCCAAATATCCCACTATTATAGTACTGTCTCTTTTATAGCCTTGTCTCTATCCTTCACATCTCTAACTATAACATCTTTTAATTCTGTTATTTTATGTTATTATATTTGTAAACACAAAAGTTTTTCATTCAGCAATGTTCTTACTCTTGTCACTACAAACATCGACACAATACATAATTTGAAGTGTTTTTTGAATTTATTTCAACAGTTCTTGTGGCAGCTTCGGTCGCGGCCATATTCATTTTGATCCTGGTTGCCATATTGTGTTTACTTGCTTTCTATTTTTCAAAGAAAAGGAAAAGGTAAGTCCGGCAATGTAAGGTAATGTACAGTTCGTTGTTGTAGGAAAAGACAATTGTTTCATTGTTTCTTTGTCTTTCGAGCACATACAAGGAATGATTACAGTGTCATAATGACATTTGAACCGTTATATGTGCACAGTGTATAGTTGTAGAATCAGCTCACCGTCATGTCACAGTGAGAAAAATCAATCTAAGGAAACGACGAATGCTAGGAGTGCATTTTACAATCACATTCGTGTTAGGCATTGTTCTGCAGTCACTAACGCTTAACTTAAATGCCATAAGTCTGTTCCGCTTATATGAAGATCAGGCGCGTATCCAGGATTTTCTAACCCGGGGGGCGCGAATTACTATCTAAGCGGAGCGCCACCATCAGTTGGCGCGCAGCGTACGAGAAAATTTCTTGTTTTGAAACCCCCCAGATCACCGGAAACGGCACTTCTCGGGCTTGAAATGACCAACCAGATGTACACTTTTGGCCTGAGAACCAAGTATTTCCTAATAGTTTTTTTTTTCCATCCATAACCTTTTTGAAGATTGTCAACCCGGCACACGTCATGTTCGACCTGATCGCATGTCCTGTGGGTCTTTGCTTTTGTAGGTGATTCTACGTCGCGGCCCACAATACCCGTCAGCCCCACTTTTCAAAGTTTTAAGCCCCAAATTTGTTCAGAATTTGAAAATTCACATTTCTCGTGAATAAACTCACTTCAAAACATACCCATAATGTTGTACAAAATTTCATCTATGGACAACCAATAAAGAAAAACTACCTTCAACCCCTAACAGACCGGTCAAAATTGCACGAGTAGAGGGAAGTGTGATGCAGAATGTTGGTCAGAAATTTTCGAAAATTCAGACACAGTTAATTTATTGGTGTACAAATATGAAACCCCTTATAACGGCTATTATAAAACTTGGTTGAAGGAAATGAAAAAATAGCAGATATTTCCGAAACCGAACACTACACACATAGGCGTAGGAGGCGCGGCGGCAGTGGCGGAGCTAGGGGTATTTGGTCAGGAGCGGCGAGAAAGGTTTGTAGGGGCGCTTTCCACACTATTTAAGCGGAGCGCCACCACTGGTTGGCGCGTAGCGCACAGACAAATTTTGAGTAAAGATACTCCCTAGATCGCCGGAAATGACCCTTTCAGGGCCTGGCTAATTTGCAGATAAACGAAGAATAGGGTGTCATTGCCAAATTACACCAACAAAATGTGACAATGTCAATAAGTAGATGAGAGCGCAATAAAAAAGTCAATAATTTAGAATAAGTAAAAAGTGGTAAAGAGCTGAAAAAGGCGCCAGCAGTCCATTTGAGTCCGTCAGGGGTAGCATCCGCCCCCTGACCGTATGGACGCTCCTCCACTGCGCGGCGGGGGTGCAGGCCCTAATTCGCCATTACTAATGTAAAAGAAACTTTTGACATAATTGGACCTCCATGCTTTTTATACATCTACATGAGACATGTCGTTGTTTACATTAGCATCCCGCGGTATACTGCACAATTTGAACGGACCGTACGGTACATGATGACATGCGATGTAATAACCGATGCTTGCTTATAGGATATTGACATTGACACGTTGAACGCGCGCTTTGCGCGCGAAAATTTCTGTTTATTTTTTCAGGCAAGTCGGACAGTTTTGAGGATTTTCATCCTGGAACGCCATTTTCATGCTCACTGATATAATGTGATATCTGCTGTTTGCGTTACAAATTCGAACAGGCGCGTAGCGAGGAATTTGCCAAGGGAGGAGCGAAGCCTGTAGGCAAATTATCTAAGCGTAGCGCCACCATAGGTTGGCGCGAAGCGTACAAGAAAAATTTGGCCGAAAATGCCTCCCAGATCGCTGGAAATGGCACTACCCAGGACCATTTGTTAGCGCGAAGCGTACAAGCAAATTTTGGCCGAAAATGTCTCCCAGATCGCTGGAAATGACACTTCCCAGGCCTTGTAAGTTGCATCTAAGCACTTTCTATTTTGAAATTACTTAGCGATATCATTTAAAAAAATGCTGAATGGGGGGGGGGCGGCCGCCCCCATCCCAAACTGCGTCATGCACCCCGACGACACGGTCGAGTTCGAGACCAGCCACAGTTAGTTTCATAGCACAATTCTACAGACGCGTTATGATAGACCATATATAGTACATATATATAGATCATTAGTGAGAGAGGAAAATGGAAACGTCAAAAAAATGGAGTTGTCGGTGTAAGGGGTAGGGTGAGGCACACTTTTACGAAATCATTGATCCGTCACTGGCTACCCTTCAGCGCTGTAATGATGTCACTGTTCCTCTTTCTCTTCCCGGTGTCTTCGCGTTTTTCTTTTACTTCCTCCTTTTCTCCTTCTTCTCTCTTTCTTCTTTTTCTTTTCCCTTCCTTCCTCTCCTCCTCCTCTTTTTCCCCTCGTTTTTCCTTTTTTCTTCTCTTCTTTTTCTCTCCTCTTTTTCTTACCCGGGGGGCGCGCGCCCCCAACGCCCCCCCCCCCTGGATACGCACCTGAAGATCTGTTCCGGGTGAAACCCACCGGTTGGTATCTGGACAGCATAAGATATGGAGTCAACTTTCGTTTGGAAAACATTTACATATAAATCGATTGGAATTTCTGCGAGTACATATTCTCTACACACTTTTAGCAAGCTGCTGCAAAATGAAGTTTGTCTGCTGTGGTTTGGTTTAGCTTATTTCTTGTCATTTAATGCCTTATGTAACCAATTACTTCCAGACTCGCTATGGAAACTCGTTAACACAGTAAGGTAACAGAATGTTATTTGAGTCATGAACTAAATGTTTTTAAACACGGAGAGCAATTGTTATCAGATGGTAGCCTTTTAAATTTCGATCAATGTAATCTCTACAGGAGGGTTCGAGATCACCAAAGGCGATCCCAGCAGGAAGGGGACGACTTTTCTTCCCCTTATGGAGGCCCTCCTCCTATTACGGACAACGATGACACGGACACTATTATACATCTACCAGGAGAAGAAGATTTACCCCCTCCCGAAAATGACATTTCACTAAACGAAGACAGACCACCACAACCAATCCCAGAGATTTCTGAGACAAATGGATTAGGGGAAGAAGAGGCCGATGCTCTGCAAGGGTTGAATGATGTCGTGCAGGACATGGAGTTGCAACAATTATACGGACAGGTCTTAAGGCCAACCATTCCAGCATCAAGTGGCTTTGGCGGACATTTTGCAAGACCTTAAATCCGATTTCGGGCTTCTTTAATTAAGATAATAAATATACTGCTCACATAGATATCAAATTTAAAGAAGTATAGTCTGTGTTATTCAATGTGGAATTTTATTTGAGTTGATGTTTGTCTAATAATTATTAGGGCTATAGCACTGTTTTCCATTTTTAGTGGGAAACTCCTCTGTCTACAAATCGAATGAATAAAGAAAATCAACAACTATAAAATATATATCTGGTTGATTTCAACATTCTTTCCTCTGGTATGTAAAATATTTACAAACTAAAAACGGCAAATATTATATTTTTCTGTCAGAATGTATTACCACAATAAAATCACAAATATCAGTTTACAAGTAGACATAATAGAAAAAGGGGCAAAAAAGGGGCAAAAAAGGGGCAAAAGAAAAGGTCAACATTACACACAACTGTTAATGTCTGTATAAGTCTATGGCTACACCCTTACATACATTATAGAATATTTTATACCACGTATTAGTCTATGGTTACACCCTTAAATACACAATAGAGTATTTTATACCTGCACGTATAAGTACATGGCTACACCCTTAAATACACAATAGAGTATTTTATACCAAGTTTATGTCTATAGCTACACCCTTAAATACACAATAGAGTATTTTATACCACGTATTAGTCTATGGTTACACCCTTAAATACACAATAGAGTACTTTATACCACGTATTAGTCTATGGTTACACCCTTAAATACACAATAGAGTATTTTATACCTGCACGTATAAGTATATGGCTACACCCTTAAATACACAATAGAGTATTTTATACCACGTATTAGTCTATGGTTACACCCTTAAATACACAATAGAGTATTTTATACCACGTATATATGGATACACCCTTAAATACACAATAGAGTATTTTATACCACGTATTAGTCTATGGTTACACCCTTAAATACACAATAGAGTATTTTATACCTGCACGTATAAGTATATTGCTACACCCTTAAATACACAATAGAGTATTTTATACCTGCACGTATTAGTATATTGCTACACCCTTAAATACACAATAGAGAATTTTATAGTATATTGTGCATGAGTCTTTGGTGAAATCCGATCACTAATTATTTCGATATAACTTCTCAGTTCTATATCAATTTTAATTTCTTTGTTATTATTTGTGTCATTTTATATAAGATTGTAGATATGTGGTATTTAAATACATGTTTAACCACAGGAGAAGGAAACGAAGTTCTTCAACAGCATTTGTCAAACATACGTAAATCACAGCTACGTATATATCATGCTATCTTCAGGTTGCGCGTTCTTCCATCCTGGTTTACGTGTGGAGAGGTATGGATGTAGGTGTGTGTATTTATCGTGGTTATCTCACGATCATAATATTGTATATCGGTTTGCTCATCAGAAATAAATATAGGATAAATTCCAAGATGGTAAGTCCTAAGTCTTTATACTTCATTAAGAGAGGTATATAATAATAATAATAATAATAATAATCAGCAGTTATTTTTACGATGCTTAAGCGACCACAAATGTGGGAGAAGCCCACGAGGGCTTATGGATTACAACTTACACGTCGGGTGGCTTCCAATTCAACAAGGCAGATATATTTACGGGTGCAAGGCAAAGCACACAAAATACTGACATAAGGCAGATACACTGCTGAAGGCCAAAAGTAAAGGCATCATTCGTATTCAGAGGGGGAAACTGGCGATATCGGTAATCGAAAGCAGGGGGGTAGGAAGCTTCCAAAAGTGAAGGGGGGGTGCACAACATCAGAGGGGCACTTTCTCATTCCACAACCACCACTATTTATGCTATAAAACGATACACACCGGCCATGTCACTTAAATATATATGTGATGTGTAAGTATGCTATCAATACTATTATGGTGCACGTGAATAATTAAAATAAAGTATTAAAATTAACAAAGACTTAAGATATTCAAAAGACAGTTCTTCACAAAGAGGCACATTTTATTTGTTAGTAGGGCACATTTGCTTATTTGGAAAAGAGCGGGGGTTGGGGGCACGTGTCCCCAGTGCCCCTCGGCTCCTACTACCTGGTCGAAAGTGCGCATAGAATATATTCTATACAGAATGACTTAATGAAAGTTTAACCTCTTATCACATTCACATTGTGTCATATGTAACATTGTACGGTATTAAATCAATAACAGCCTGGAAAGATAATTACACACGGTGATAGAAATGATTTTTTTCAGTTTTAAAAAGTTGTTAAAGTTTACAAGTTTTTTATTATTAATAATGACACTACAGCGATGAGGCTGAAAGAAAGATACGACTCTTTTACGTGCACACATATTTGTTTAAATTGAATGTTTGCTCATATTTATACAAACATGCGCAATGTTGTCTTTGCTACGACTGCAGTACGTCTGTAACATCTAGGTCAAACTCATTTCGATACGTGATTCTGAAAATGACCTTCACTCAAACTAATTGTCCATGCCTATTTGCTAATCACAAGGACACACTAGTCCCATGTCTACTGTCATGTGTTTGTATAAAGCGAGATCCGGACACGATGGTTCTAAGAATGCATCATTGATCTACTTCACACTATGCATGATATGTGCTGTTATACACTGGACACACCTCTTACTTTGTAAATATCGCATATCATATGTGACGAGAACTACATTCACTTAGTAGTTAAGTTTATACATGCAATCTATAACTACTGACAACACACTACGCGCTAAATTTAATATATACATCAGCATATACTACGTTACCATAACCGTGTGTTTATATGTCAACTTTACATTCACTATTATAATACGAAAACTAAACTATATATATATATATAAGTATAATAGCTGTAATTAACTTATGTAATCATTTTCCACGTTGTTTCACACTTGAGGCTCTGGTGGGTTGCTACGGACGCTTTCCGGGCTACTCCTTGCCGAAAGTAGTATTGGGGTACTGTTGGCTGATGAATCTAATCCCAAATATGTGGTATGACGTTGCGGCAGCATTGACTTGAAAGCCACCTTAGCAAGGGTATCCCGTACAACTTGAGTTAAGCGAGGGCGCAGACAGGTTCCTCTGTAAACATAGAAAAGTTATCATGTAGCACTCAAATAAGCAGCAATTACAACATAACATGTAAATGCATTCTGTGGCGTGGTTTGCCTATACTCCAGTTCTAACCTCAAACCAGTTCAAACCTCAAAAGATTTCGGTCACTAAGTCTCAGCATAAAAACGTCAGATTTACATGCTATACAAGATCAATGCATCAAAGTGTCCCTGATTCAATTAAGATTCCTCCAGAACAAATGTTTAAATTTGACATAGTTCCAACGATTTAGATTCATTTCAGTGGTGCTAAGGCAAAATAAAGTAATGCACTTGTCCCACGCAAAGTACTCAAACAGTGTATCTTACAACGAAGCCTCGGAGATGGATCAATTTGTTGGTTTCACATGCTTTGTGTTTATATGGGTTCAATATCAAACGTATACGTTGTCCTGTCCTGTTCTGTTTTTCTTTTCTGTTTTGATAAATGTTCCTTACATAAACGATAATAAAACTTACCCGTTCTTCCCCATGAATGGATTAGCATCACCTTCATCTTGTTCATCCGCCTCTGTTTGTATCTCCATCTTTTGAACGATCAACTTTAAAAGTTCGTACTGCTTCTCCTGCTGAGCTGCAATTTTCTTCACTCTGTATAGATAAAAGACGTAAATGTAGAGATTGTCTATACGGGATCCCCTATTCTGTTCACCATCTTCTTCAACTATCGGCAACACAGATCAACATGTAATAGAAATCATTGCTTGTCGCACGCTTCGAGCGAGGTCGAGTAACCCGATGAGTTTGACGTTATACCAACTGGACACAGTTCATTAGTTTCTCGCTATTTATATGTAGCCTATAAGTAAGGGACGGAAACCTACATGTTTGTGTCAAACACACTAACCTCACTCTCATTTTGTCGAATTCTTGCATCTTTTTCTTGTGCTCTGTATCCAATTTGTGAGACCCAATATCTTCACCAACGAGTCCCGCCTTCTTTTTAAGGTACATCCATGACTGGAGAATACGAGAGAGGAACAACATTATAAGGTAATGTGTCATTGAAAAACCGTAATTTGCAGGAAACATTTTGACGTAAAGAATCAATATTATGACATGAAATCTGTATAATAATATGATGCCCGTTTAAGATAGAAATACATTGAAATCAATGTCCGTGCAGCTATGTAATAATCAGTGGCGGAGCTAGGGGTATTCGTCAGAGGGGGCGAGAATGGTCTGTAGGGGCGCTTTCGACACTATCAGAGCCGTATAGAGCTCTGGACACTATCCAAGCGGAGCGCCACGACG
Organism: Apostichopus japonicus; assembly: GCF_037975245.1. Lineage (NCBI taxonomy): Eukaryota > Metazoa > Echinodermata > Holothuroidea > Aspidochirotida > Stichopodidae > Apostichopus > Apostichopus japonicus. The sequence goes on along the minus strand of NC_092569.1, from coordinate 7,273,307 downwards.
GGTTGGCGCAGAGCGTACAGAAATTTTTTGAGTAAAGATACTCCTTAGATCGCCGGAAATGACCCTTTCCGGGCCTTGCTAATTTACAGATAATGTGACAAATGTCAATAGGTAGATGAGAGCACAATAAAAAAGGCAATAATCGCGAATAAGTAAAAAGTGGTAAAAAACTGAAAAGGGCGCCAGCAGTCCATTTGAGTCCGTCGGGGGGGGGGGCATCCGCCCCCTGACTGTATGGACGCTCCGCCACTGGTAATAACATAAGTTTAGACTACTTCAGCGTAAAATAAGAGTTTTGTAACGAGTTCTGTGATACACGTCGGTCACCGTACAAAGTATTTACTGTGAAATGGCAGTTATAACTTTATCGTCGTCCTTGTAGGGCTGCCAGTCATTAAACCGTAAAACTTAGATTCTTTCTACAGAGTATATGAACTTATCATCCTACGTATTGCCAACGAATGCCTACGCTTGAATGAAACTAATAACACTATCAATTTAATATCACCCAGAAACATATCATTACAATGGAGAGATTCACTTCTACATTGCTACAATATATCGTTACCTTGGATGCCATTCCGGAATCTAGCCCGCACACTTTATTCGGATACACGGTGACCGACATTCTATCGATTCTACGCAAAATCCAATGTGGTATTTTTTGCTCCAGGTCAGTATGAAGTTCTACCTGCATGGCAAGTCTTTTAAGCTGTGCGTCCTTTTGAACTGTGGCAATGTCACCAACTGCAAGACCAATCTGCAAAGTTGAGGTGAAACCAGTGAAAAGTACGAATATACTGTCGTCGAAGGTATTTCATAATTGACATTTCACATAAGGTAGCATACATTTCACATGAGGTAGCTAAATACATGCATTGTTATTTCTTACCAACAAATTCATTAAGAGGATTGGTAGGAGCAGGATGAGAGCAATCAGGAAAATGAAAGTCAAAGTCTCAAAGCGAAGTGTGCTGTCATCATCATCCGTGGCTGGTCCAAGAAAGGAATTGATAAAGTCAAGCTCTCCCGCCATCATTGTTATTACTCTCAGAATTGACATCGGTGCAGTGCTGAAAGCACGGTTCGTCTGTGTAAATTTGAAGACGGTTTATCATTACATATTCACAACACGAAATCAGATAAATCATTTTTCTAATGGCTATATATTTGACTATTTAGTTAATAGTTTTGTAAGGGACGATATCATTTATTGAAATAGAATGCTTTCACTTTCGTATCTATACGACCAATGACAACCAATGTTTCGAATGTGTCTTGTAATTTACCTCTTGTGACATTAAGATGTAGAACGCCATAGCAAAGGCAATGATCAGGACCAAGAACACCAGGATGACATGCAACAGCGTCTTAAAGATTTCCATGAACATAACAATGTAGATACCAACGGAATCAAATCTGTGGACGTTATAACAAAATAGAAACAAATTGTACACCATATATCATAATCTCATGTAAGTCACACAATGTTCCCCCATCATATCAAATCAAACCATGTGTATAACATTCGATTTCGGCCTGCTTATATATATATATATATATATATATATATATATATATATATATATATATATATATATATATATATATATATATATATATATATATATATATATATATATATATATATATATATATATATATATATATATATATATATATATAAGGACTGCACAATTAACGTATCGTTTAACAACAATGAACGTTTTCTCGTTTCTCCTGTATGAAATGCTGGAATGCTTGTGTTACAGTAGCATAGTTCCTTTCTTTTTGCTACCTAACAATACATGACGTAAAACCACTTTGCAAAATGCGTTGTTTGAATTTATATTTGTAATTATTATTTTTTTTTGCGATTCTTAGTTTCCATTTGCGCTGTTGTTTTTATCCTTGTAGTATAATAGTACTTAAGCCTATGGCAGATAGTAGTCGACGAGTCTTTGTTTTCGATGGTTCTATACGTCTTCGTGGGTATCCAGGATTGGACAGTTTTGTCTCCTTACATTTTGAGTTAAAAATCACATAAGCACCTTAACGTTAATTGAGTTAAATATAATAGAATGCTAGAGTGTTATTCCACACTATGACTCAGTAGATTGTTGTCTCATCTCCCTACATGTAATGTTTAGGGAGATATTGCACTTAACCCCACATCAGAAATGCGAGGAAGTGTAAGTGTGCGTGTGTGGGTGTATGCGCGTGTTTATGCGTGTGTGTGTGACAGTGAGCACCTGGTAGGTTGGTGTCTGACCAAATAAACTCGTGCCGCAGTGATTTGTGGCGTCAAGGTCAAGGTATGAAACATTACATTTTTTTGGTATTTAGCCATGTTCTGCTTGTCAACCTGTAGAGAATAGGCCTTAAACCACAGAGATATGTCGAGAATGATGAGACGGATATTAAAATAAGGACAGATTTAGGGTCGGGTCAAAGGTCAAATTGACCTAAATTATGCGAAAAAGTGTGTCGCAAACTTCCGTTACCACGACTAACTGTATGAACAAAATTACTCTTTAGTAAATTGAAGATGTCAATAGTCATGAAGAAGATGAGTTCCATTACTCCATTGATTGCCCTCTTTGTTTATATTGTCTTTGATACGCATCTGTCTAATAATGCATAGGGTCTATGCAATTATTCCTTATATTGCACTCACCGTCGCAAGTACAGCATAAGGTTGTACCAAGCTGAGAAAACGGCAATAGCTCCAAAACTCCACTCGAGGCGTAATAATCCTTCCGGCAATAGGAACGGTAGTGCGAATGCCAAGGTGGATGAGTAAAGAACCCACTCAGAATAGTTGACTGCTTCCAAGAAATATCTCAGTCCCTGCGCAAGAGGAAATTATTACAATGACATATGTATGGAAATGTACAGAGAATATTATCCCTGAGAAAGAATGTTATGTGTCGGAACAGACACAAATGGATATACCAGACGTACCTGAGAGAGAATGTTATGTGTCGGAACAGACACAAATGGATATACCAGACGTACCTAAGAGAGAATGTTATGTGTCGGAACAGACACAAATGGATATACCAGACGTACCTAAGAGAGAATGTTATGTGTCGGAACAGACACAAATGGATATACCAGACGTACTTGAGAGAGAATGTTATAAATCGGAACAGACACAAATGGATATACCAGACGTACCTGAGAGAATATCTGGAAAACTTCCTTTATGATGTTCAAAAAGGCAAAGACCGCTATCACGCAAAGGGCTACACGCTGTGATGGAGTCTGTAAAGTGACAGGTTAAACCATTTGATTTGTGCAATACTAAATATACTCCAACAAGTGAATTGTCATATATAAGAATCGGTCAGAAATAAAACAATACAATTAAATTAAAAGCAACTCATTTAAGGTATTAGTAATTTTCCGATGCATAAGCATTATATCAGGTTATGCTGAGCAAATAGCGGGGTACTCTCTACATAAATCATAAGATATGTTGTATACCTGGCATCCTTTTTGCGGCCACTGTGAATACACTGTCCAGTTACACGCAGTCTGTGATGGGTCTTGGTTAACCGTGCAGATGAAATATGTTAAAAGTCCCAGGAAAACGAAGTACAGGAGCAGATTGCTCATGTGCACGTAGAATCCATAGGCTTTCCTAAAAGTAAGTGGACAGTCATTTTAACACAGCAGGTTAATAAGTTTACATATTCAGTTATTAGAGCTTAAAAAACAGCTTTAACGATGCATAGGTTGTGAGGCTCCAAGTTGAAATCTGTTCAAGTTGCCAGTTGAGAGTTGTTCATGAATTCATGCTAGGTACAGTTTACAAATGTAAAAATAAGAATATATATTACTGAAAGTCCTAAGGTCTGACAAACATTATTTTGGAGTTACTATCCATGAGATTGTACAGTTTCTTTTCATATTGATAACGTTTGTAATAATGTAGCTATATTCTGTAGGAAGTATCAAACTTATCAATTAGTAATTCATTAGTTTTGATTCAAACTAGTTTTCTCTTAATGTTGTGCGATGCATTTATCTTACCACTTATTTCCTTAAATAACATTGTAAAGCGATTTGGGATTTAATTTCCATAGCCTATTCTTCAAACGCATGTTGTATGTATCACCAACTCGATATTACAGAAGAGGATGCTGTCTTTGTTTATTATATGTGCAACAACTCTTTCGTGCGCTGTAAGAACTTTACAGACCATGAGTGAATATCACAAGTACTCATATTACGTAGAAATGAAAACGACCAATTCCTGTATTAAACAAAGAATGTACAAGTTTATCCTACTGTAACGTTATTCCCGGGCATTTTATCCCTCTCCCATTCCTAGCAAGCTAAATGAATCAGAGAAACGAAACTTACCACTTCATTTCCAAATATTTCACACAAACCGGATGTGAGAGGAGATCAACGCGGTTGAAATTAACCATTACCTGAAAAAGTAAACCATTAAATGAAAGCAAAACAAAGGATACTTAGTAAGATAAATCAATGATTGAAGTAATATTCATATACTAACGTTCATGATTGAAGTAATATTTATTTATTTAACATTAAAGGGTATACTCGGTTAGCGTAAAGCTAATCTCCCGAGGCCCTGAAATAAAATAACTAATAGTGAAAAGAAAAAATATAATCATATAAAATAATGATAATAATAAAATTTAAAAAAATAAGACGACAATGAAAATAAACATAAAAATTGACTATGGCATAAAATACAACATGGAACAATCAATGCAAAATACTCACGTTTAATGCTGGTAAATATGAGAGATCCTCTGTTGCTTTCTTCTTTTCATCCAATCGTTCATCTTGAGAAGGTTGCAAATATCGAAAATCATATTTGTACTGTAAATAAAAAGTTAAAGGAAAAAAAAAAACATTTTTGGTATTTTAAGCTGAATACGTTTGAGGGAGGGGGCGTGTTGACAATCACCTTAAACTTGACAATAACTTTCTCTAAGCGGGTTTCAACAAAGATTAAAATGTAGCTAGCATAGATAAATCCAGTCATCCCGAGTCATCAATAAACTACTGCTCAACCAGCTTAAAAATGTAAAAATAAAATACTATAAGTTTTCGGTATGTGGTAATAAATCCATACCCAATAATCTGGACTTCGGACATCGACTTCAGATTTGATGAGGCTTCGGTCCAGTACTTTCTAAGGAATAAACATCATATCGTAGATATTAGTTCTAAAATCTAAAAAATTCCTGTAAGACTAGAAAGACTATACAGACTAGAGAGACTAGACATACCACACAGATTACACAGACTAGACAGACTACACAGACTAGACAGACTGGACAGACTAGACAGACTAGAAAGACTATACAGACTAGACAGACTAGACCGACTACACAGACTAGACAGACTTGACATACTACACAGACTAGACAGACTACACAGACTAGACAGACTAGACAGACTGGACAGACTAGACAGACTAGACAGACTAGACAGACCAGACAAACTACACAGACTAGACAGACTAGAGAGACTAGACATACCACACAGAATACACAGACTATACAGACTACACAGACTAGACAGACTATACAGACTACACAGACTAGACAGACTAGACAGACTAGACAGATCAGACAAACTACACAGACTAGACAGACTAGACAGACTAGAGAGACTAGAAAATAGCTAATAAAGAAAAACAAAAGTTTGCAGATCTAAGATTGAGGTGTACATCTAGATTTCAGAGGAGTTTGTGCTGCGTTCTTATTTACCTTGAAATAAACTAAGAGTGCTACTTACCAGAAACACGTCCGGCATCAGTTCTATAAGGCGTCCTATCGGTGTGCGATTTTCCTCTTTTGGTGGCAACAGGACTTCAGTCCACCTTTTTTAGTTGGAAATTTCAATAAGTTAAGAATACTTGTAGGAAAAGCAACATCAAGGTACATGTTACAGAGATATAGATTGTTTCGGAAACTAAATGCATCGACTGTTATAATATATTTGTAGACGTAAAGAATACCTTACCAAATCGTGTATGCGAGAAATAACGTTTATTCGTGGGCAGAGGAAGTCAAATAACGTACTTATCAGCTTGTGAATGGCACCTGTAAGTATATAGCTAATACATCAGGACACCATTTCCCTATATTCTCGGTCACTTTCTGAAATACTAGTAACATTTCTGGACTCGAATTTGTAGATTCGATTATAGACTGGGAAAACAAAGCACTTTTACATACATGTACCGGTGTTTTCTACAAATATTTTCTTCGTGTAGGCTTTATAAAATCTTTATTACCTTCGATGATAAGACATTAATTAAAGTTAGAAACAGTGAGGTCTCAAGTGCGCAATGGATTCTATGACTAGGCCTACATTTTACTATACTTGTACCGTCAACGCCATTTTCAGGTAAAACATGAAAGAAAATATATCCAAACTGTGCACCAGTCTGATTTAATGAAATGAATAGAGCAAAACGTTATCACACGCAATTATCCATTATAAATGTTCTTTGTGAAGGATTTATGCGAGTAAGGCGTGTTCTTTTGTTCATGGGATGCACTTTCCATCGGGTATAAGTAGTATTTAACGTGCTACTTAACCCCCCCCCCCCTCCCCCTGTTTTCCAATTTCGGGGTGTCTCCCGTTTTTCGGGAGCCGTTTGGGGAGCCTTCGTTCTTTTAAATGTTTTCGGGAGCCGTTTCGGGAGACTCCATTTTTTAAAATGTTTTCGGGAGCCAATTCGAGAGCCTCCATTTTTTGAAATGTTTTTCGGGAGCCGTTTCGGGAGACCCTCCTCTGGAGGCCGAAGGTAGCCTACTCGTTTTTCGGGGGCTGTCTCCTGTTTTTCGGTAACGGGCACGCTCGACCCAAAGTTCAGACAACGGTGATCGAGCTGAGAAGTCCACACTATGTCGCAACCCTCGCAATTTTGTTTCAAATACCCATCTGGGACTCTGTCCATCATGGAGGCATATATGCAGACGACAAGTCCCATCACAGGTTTTGTTTCCCCGGAATCTGGTCATTACATTCCTCCATACGTTGCTGGCAAGGTTTATCCAGCGTTTCTCCTTTCTCGACGGGTTTCCTCCGGCTTGATGACTGTGCAGTTCCTTCTGCAGGTTTCCGTTCTCTCTGCTTTTCTTCTTTATAAAAATTTGGGGGAACTTCTTCAAAATGAATAAAGTTATCGACGATACAATTCTCAAAGAGCGTCAAGTTTGGTGATGAACCTGAAATGTCTTTCGAAAGCTTCGGGGTTCGTCGAAGCGCTGATTAGTTTCTTGATTCACAAAGTATGGTTTATCTTCTGCCACGTAGTACGGCTGCCGGCGTTGTACAATTCGTCTGAGATTTCTGGAAATGTTTGTTAGTCGTCCATGATAACCAGCCAGTAGTGTGGTTGATTTGAATAACTCGCTCCTTCTTAATATTGATGCGAAATCAAACTGAATACCGTCCTGAAATATTTCATCTTTTTATAGGCGCAATCCCAACCTAACGATGACATCATAGCATCTAGTTGCGCTACAACTCGTTTGAGCGTTTCTTAAATTAGATGATGAACGCGTTACGACTTGTTTACGCATTACTTACAATACACGATGACAACATCGGTGAGGACCTCGGTAAAACGAAGGCTCCCGAAACGGCTCCCGCATAACATTTCAAAACATGAAGGTTCCCGAAACGGCTCCCGAAAAACATTTAATAAAACGAAGACTCCCGAAACGGATCCCGAAAAACATTTCAAAATACGAAGGCTCCCGAAACGGCTTCCGAAAAGCGGGAGACAGCCCCCCGAAAAACGATTCGGCCCCCAGGGGGAGGGAAGTAGCACGAATTATACTACTGCTATACTAATGATATACCCTTACAAATACGCCTGTGATAAAAATGTGATTAACATTTCAATAAGTATAGTGTAAGACTTTTAATGTGTATTGGCTTTCATAGTGCATAGCAATAGGTAGGTATAATGCATGCATTTACCTGTCATGTGAAATAATAGCCATAGCAACCTCCGTATTTTGATTTGCAAAGATGATATCCATTATGTCTTCTCCGTTAGTGTTGACAGTAAATGCTGCTCCATGTCCCACCAGGTATTTAACCGATGAGATCTGGTTCTCTCGGGCAGCACCAAGCAAGGGCGTGTCCTGTGAGGAGAATGAAACAAGGTGTGAAAGAAGAGGGTACCATTACTCTGGTTTTGTCTTGTCTGATGGGACGGAGGAGATAAGAGCTGGCCGCGTTACCCTCTTCGAAATATGTTTGAATTACAACACTAGCCAGTAAGCAATCTTAGTTTCATCTTAGAATTTGTTAGATTTCATACTTCTGGAGGCCCAGTCTCATACATCCACCACGTTTGAAGTACACTAGCCTGCTAGTTTGGAATTTGTGGAACACATTTTCGCACAAATTTGACCAAGTTTGATCTTTAACCATTGGCAATATATCTTTTACATTTAAGGGAAAAAATTGCGTCACGTTGCCTATGGTGGTGAATCGAGACCATAACTTGTGGGAATAAGGAACGCGGCGGAGTCAAGTCGGTTATTGGCTAAAATTTTGTGTTGAGATCAAAGGCAATCCCTATTCCTATTCCTTATCCGGGAATCATAAAGGAAAGGCTGAGATTCTTTCCACATATGCAAAACTTACATAGACAGAGTGATTTCGCATGTACAATCACAATCTGTGCAATTACAACCAATCATATAGCGCAATCCATGACAGTGTATCTTCCCTTCGTTCTGTTTGTCTGTTTTGTCCCGGCTAGTTACGCTTGTTTATAATAATGCATAAAGCGGTACACACTGTTTACCGTGCAGTGTGCGAGTCTCTAAGGTCAAAAACTGCAATTATCATATTACAATTCGGCGTGTATTTTTTGTCATTAAAAACAATTTGGTAACACAGTGATTGTTAGTAAATGTGTTCGGAAATACATTTAGGGCCTTTACGGTTCAAAAGTGTTGTGCGCATGGGCATTGTTTATTTTGTGCAAGAAAGTTGACATGTGCTCGTGTTATTGAACATATATATTTCTAGTGGATTTTATTTAGGTATTTTTCAATTTTTGCAAGCATGTTGTCACAAAATGCTGGAAAAACTAATTAAAATCCAGTCTAAAACATATATTTTTGCCTATTTTTGTTTTACATTTTTAACTTTCCTCAGTTTAATCAAGCGTTGCTTCTGGAAATTATTTGTGGGTCTTTTTTAAAGTATTATATGTAACCTACAAAATTGAGAAATATAGCACCATTTTGCATCTAGGCATTCCTTAACTTCAAAAAAATCTCAATGGGGAGAGGGACACCCGCTCCCCTTAGACCCCTCCCCCCATGACAGCGATCACTAGTAGTAACATATCAATGAATAATGGGCCGGTCTAGGTGAAAAATGCCCGGGACGGTTTTAAGACCCTGCAGTCCGCCCCTGGTTAGATAGATTACATACCCCATCGTCATCGGTTTGGTCTAAGAGGTAGCTGTGAGTTGACAGGATTGATTCCATCGTTTCCGTGTAACCGTTACTCGCAGCAAGATGCAGCGGGGATCGGCCATGGAAATCTCTTTAAGATCATAGATGAATACAATTAGACAGTTATTATGTATCCAATGTGCATTTAATGGCAAAGCATCTATCTGATTAGGTGTTGTTACTCGTCAACGTATCAGAATTCATATATGAAGTAAGGTTAATCCTAACATAAAGCTGCACCTATAATTGGTATAGAATGTTTTTACTTATTTTAGTTACAACCTGGCGACAAACATGTATCCGTGTTCCCCGACCAACACATGTCCTGTTATACCAAGCATTAAAGACGTATGCTACATATGTATGAGTGTTGAGTAAACAAGTAAACAGCTGTTCTTCTACCAATGTATCTATGTATCGGTATGTCTGCTATATACGAAAAGACTGACCAAACCACGTCAGTACACCGACACAAGCATTAAATACGTATGCTACATATGTATGAGTGTTGAGTAAACAAGTAAACAGCTGTTCTTCTACCAATGTATCTATGTATCGGTATGTCTGCTATATACGAAAAGACTGACCAAACCACGTCAGTACACCGACACAAGCATTAAATACGTATGCTACATATGTATGAGTGTTGAGTAAACAAGTAAACAGCTGTTCTTCTACCAATGTATCTATGTATCGGTATGTCTGCTATATACGAAAAGACTGACCAAACCACCTCAGTACACCGACACAAGCATTAAAGACGTATGCTACATATGTATGAGTGTTGAGTAAACAAGTAAACAGCTGTTCTTCAACCAATGTATCTATGTACCGGTATGTCTGCTATATACGAAAAGACTGACCAACCACGTCAGTACACCGACACTGAAACCTACCTGTGTATGAGTGCCCCTCGTGAGATCAGTAAAAGAACTACTTTCCGGTGACCATTCAAGGCCGCTAAATGTAGGGCAGTGCGTCCATCGTTGTCAGAATCGTTGATTATCTTATATCCAATCACACTGTCCAACAGCTTCTTGCAAGAGTTATATCGACCATATCTATTCCAGGAAATGAGTCATAATGTTACATGTATCATATATATGATGGATACATTTTAAAGGTATGAATGGTTTGGAGAGCATTGCTAACACAGAGTACCCAACCATTAGAAGGTACTCTATATCTGTGATATGCTGTGTCTGATTACCGCTACTCAAATTCTTCATCAAGTGTTTGAAAAGGTCGAGCGACTGCATCATTAATAGTGTCCAAAATGTGGCAAAATGGTAAATAATATACGTGATAATAATTACAAGGCTTCACAACTAATCATATAGTATAAATTCCGCTGTCATGCTGACAGTAACAGACCGTATTACATAGACAAAAACATACTCTGCAATGACTAACACACAAAGGAATGTAAACTTAACATAGACAAACATACTCTGCAATGACTATCACACAAAGGAATGTAAACTTAACATAGACAGAAACATACTATGCAATGATTAACACACAAAGGAATGTAAACTTAACATAGACAGAAACATACTATGCAATGACTAACACACAAAGGAATGTAAACTTAACATAGACAGAAACATACTATGCAATGACTAACACACAAAGGAATGTAAACTTAACATAGACAGAAACATACTATGCAATGACTAACACACAAAGGAATGTAAACTTAACATAGACAGAAACATACTATGCAATGATTAACACACAAAGGAATGTAAACTTAACATAGACAGAAACATACTATACAATGACTAACACACAAAGGAATGTAAACTTAACATAGACAGAAACATACTATGCAATGACTAACACACAAAGGAATGTAAACTTAACATAGACAGAAACATACTATGCAATGACTATCACACAAAGGAATGTAAACTTAACATAGACAGAAACATACTATGCAATGACTAACACACAAAGGAATGTAAACTTAACATAGACAGAAACATACTCTGCAATGACTAACACACAAAGGAATGTAAACTTAACATAGACAGACACATACTCTGCAATGACTAACACACAAAGGAATGTAAACTTAACATAGACAGTAACATACTATTCAATGATTAACACACAAAGGAATGCAAACTTAACATAGACAGAAACATACTCTGCAATGACTAACACACACAATTAATGTAAACTTAACGTTTTATTCTAGTTCTTTGTCAGTTTGATTTTCAGTGAGCTTGATTACATATCCTTATATCGACAAATAATTGCATGAAGGGTGACTATGTTATTAATTGTCAAAATACTAAATTTTGATTGGTTTTTGAAGTTTGTCGCGAAGGCATTGCTCTCAGCAAAATGCGACGCTACAAAAATAATAACGCTCTACAATAAGGTACGATAGTATAGTCGTAACAATAATACATTGCTTACCTGGCAGCGAAATGCAGTGGCGACTGTTTCTTATTGTCTCTCAAGTTCACTGTCGCCCCAAGATCGATCAGTCCTTGTACGGACTTAATGTTACCACCCTTTGTGGCGTAATGGATGGGGGCACACCCATACATGTCCTTCTCGTTAAGAAGCTCTAAAAAATCGGAACGCTGTAGAGCAAGACCGTTAATACTACTTTAAGTAATACAAATATGTACTGCCGTGTCGTATATACTGTATCATGTTAGGATACCAAGGTTATCAATTGCCTTGTTTAACTATACATTAAAATTAACATTGGAATTTATCAGAGTCTGGTGTTAGCAAATAGATCATTAAAACGCAGGTGGTCAATGTACGGCTCACAAGAAATCTTGCAAATCCTAATGCGGCCCGCGAAAACTTAATAGTAATGTTTTAACCAACCATAAATGAACTGAAACATTCCATATCACTTAATAACAGACAGGAAAATATGTAATATGTATAATTTAAGGAGTTTATCTGCAATTGCAAGGCATACGTGTGCTAGGATACACAACATAGGAGATTGGCACCGAGCGTGCAGGACTTTCATTGCCTACATAATATTTTTCATTTCCGTCACATGAGTAAGAAGATCTTTAAGTATTGAGGTTCGTGAATTGTTTCGAAAGTCTAACTGTTGCCGGCAGAAATGCCGAAAAGACCAAAGGAATTGCAAATGAAGCAAAATAATAAATCACATTTTCGAACACAACACTTTCTGCCGTGGATTGAAGGAATCATAGGTCTCTCATGTATTGGAACTACATAGGCAATATGGAGATGGTACAAGTCAACTCAAAATGCACCCTTAATGTGAGTTCATTTAAGTGATATTTGAACATCTCACGTGATATTGACTTTCCTTCATATGCCACAAAAATAAAACATTTCCTAACTATTCTGCATGCAATAATAATAATAATAATAATACAATCGACGTTTTATTGTCATGCCTTGCAGCTAATTAACATATCATATATGTTATAACATGATTATGACAGGAGTCATTAACCAAAAAACCAAGTAACGTTTTACTCATGGAACTTTAATTTGTTTCCACATAAACACCAAGCTGTTGAATGTTGATACAGCCTATTCTTGTTATTAAATATTTATCATTAGCTTGTATACAAATGACATCTAAGCGACCATTGTACCTCGAAAATGTCTGCTTTTCGGATAACGTCCAAGTTACCACCGCTTCTAACGGCCAAATGCAGTACGTTTTTGTTGTCTACATCCCTAGCCTTGTAATCAGCTCCTCTCCTCACTAACGTTACCGTCGCCTCCCACGCTGAACGAGATGCTGCGAGCAAGAGGGGAGTCCGCTGGTCGTTATCAAGGGCTTCCATGTCAGCACCCTAATTGAAAATTAATAATAATGAAACTTATCCTGTAGATTGAGTCAATTTAAATATAGATAAAGTTTAACATTTTATCTTCGTCTGGATATTCCACTGCATACATCATACTTGTGTCGATCTTTTTTCTGTTGTTAAAAATTGTTGCCTTTTCATCTCCGTAATTCTATACCGGTGGTCGTTATCAAGCGATTCCATCTCCGTACCCAAATTAAAAAGGAAGAAGAGTGATAAAGCCTGCAAATTGAGTTAATTTAAACATGGATAAAGTTTAACATCTTCATCTTCTTCAATATTAAAAAGCTGTATAATTGTATTAATTTAACCACAACCTCATGATACAATGCTACCACCAGAAATGATACATTTATGAATAAAGGTTTGTAAATGAAGCAACACAACTGAGCTCAACTTAAGGCTGTTAATACCCCGAATTGATACAGAAATAAACAATGTCGTGTGCAAATACTAAAAACAACTTTTTGCGGAAGTACTAAATATTACCAAAATCATATTGTTTCATCACTTCATGATCTCTCATGAGGAAATAGGAAAAGTTTAATCCAAAAGAAGCTCACAAAATTTCAAATGGAAAGAGTAAGAAACAAAGCCGCTGAAAAAGTTGAAAATTTGACAGCATCTGGAGCTAAAAAAAAACTATTTGATGGATTTTCCTACACATGAACATACTATATACCTGCATCCAATGTTGTGGCATATTCGATTAAAGTGGACATCACACAGAAATTAATAATTGGATTCGTGTTGAAATATGCAAATGAAATGACTTACCTCATCTAACATAAAGTCCACTATGTCCACGTGATCAAACATCGCTGCTCTGTTGGAAAAATAAATGTTAGATGTAAGCCTTAAGGAAACGAATATCTGAAATTCCAAACAACTAACGATAGTTAATTGCATTAGCGAGTGAAAATGGATGTTGAAGATTCTTTCATATTTGTTACAAATTCTCAAATCTGTTTGACCCGTTGTCTTCAGCTGACCGTGCACTGACCAATGGAAAATACACGGTAAACTTACCGGCGGATGAATATTATTTGCAGAAAGTAAGAAAACAGAATTGTCTCGTCAATCTTAATCCTGATCCCGGCTAGCTGTCTAAGTTAATTCAAAGCAAACGAAACACAGACCTTCTGTGAAACGAATATGATCAGGTATGGAATGGCAACTAGCCCCTCGGTGTGAACACCCCTTGACCAAGTGCGGTGCTGTGACCGAGTGGATAAAGCGCGGGTGTCATTTGTAGCAATGAGGCTTAGCAATCGGGAGGGTACGGGTTTTCGATACCCGGCCGACGGGGTCATGGTAACTTGGGTTTCACATTCAAGAGCAATCTACGGTTCTCCCATCTTAAATAACTTTCTTAAATGAAAAGATTCCAAATAAGGGTTAAAATGTTGAACTGTGAGCCACCCGACGTGTAAGTTGTAATCCATAAAGCCCTTGCGGGTTTCTCCCACATTTGTGGTCGCTTAAGCGTCTTAAAAATAACTGCTGATTATTATTATTATTATTATTATGACTGTTATTAAATAAGAATTTAGTTGACCTGTGCAGAGGTGTCATATTATCCATGTCCAGCATATTAAGGGTCTTTGGTGATTTCTTCATCTTTAACATCATTGTAACGATATCCAAGGCACCTTGGGAGCAAGCCAGGTGAAGGGGCGTACAGTTTGTATCCTGGAAAATAAAGACCCGATCTCTCTAACGTGTGACTGAATAAAAACTAAATCATCAATTTGATCAATGTTCGATTACTTGAAAAATCATATATTAATTGATCACTTATCACATTCATATATTAATTAGCATTCTTCTTCTTTGTTTCTTACAATGACTTTATTTGCCTCATTATATACTTGATACAAATCACTCTAGGGGGCTAGGCCAATATTATCATGAACTGAGTCGACGTGGGCAGCTTATAGATATGCTTTAAAAACCATATTTATCTAGAATACAGCAGAAAGAAGAACAAACAAGAATCGAAAAACTGTTCCGAGTAGATCCATGACTAGTACAACAAGTTAACGTTGTTGGAATACAGTAATATTAAGATTTATTGTCAGACTATTGTACACAGTACAGGTAGCATAACAAGTTGATATCCCCTGAAGGACATCGTTCATAACTAGTGGCTCCCAAAACGTCGTCTTAAAGTTAAAGTAATCTTACTCATGTTTAGTATTTTTCATAGGTAACACTGACATATCTTTCCCGGTTTAACTATGTTGCCATATACTGAGTGACATACTTTATCTGAAAGTTCAAAAGCCGGTCACTTTGGTTGGTCTTATTAAGCTTGGCCTATTCTAATAGTAACATTTTACTGACATCTGGTATCACCTTTTATTCATAACGCGTTGTGGAACGTTAAAATAACATGTCATCGAGTTCATAACCGACATACACTTAATTGTGTTAGGTTGCTGTAAACATGAACTAAATAGGTGTTGAAAGAAACAGAAAAAAAAATAAATAGTGATTGATAACCAATAATGGGCAATCCGTTTTACTCTATAGCATTACACATGTGTGATAGCTTTTTTGTTGTTGCTGGAAGCAAAACTTACGCTTTGTACATCCAGTGGGGCTCCAAACTCTAAGCAAACACGTATTGCATCAATGCAGCCTCCATTGACAGCCGCGTGGAGTGGAGTATTTTGCTCCTTGTCGGTGAAAGACAACAATTGGGCTCGCGTGTAACCACATTTGGCAGCTGTATAGTAGAAATCATGTACAGCGTTTTATGATATAATGTTTCAGAGTCTGACGTCCTATACATTTGTAAATCATGAATCCAGTAATTTGATGGACCGAAATAGTCTTTATTAATAAAAGTGCGAGAAATCGTGATAAGATTATCAAGCCTATGCTACACTACTGTTCACATAGCCTTGGAGGCATATTCAATTGTTTGTGCCTATTTACAATGGGGTGAGAATAGCCTTGCAGCTTGAGGCGTAACATCGAACACAATGTTGTATTACACAGTATAAACTCACCACTATATTTGCAATTCGACATCTGAAATAAGCTGCATTCATTTCGCCTTATGCTTATCACTATGCTGTATTATGTGCTGATATGCTTGATGGTTGAATATGACACATAACGTTAAGCTGACATAAACACATATACTTGCTTCAAGTCGGGAATTAATCCAAACTGGGGCTAAAGCCGTAGTAGTAAAAATGTTTGAGTTTACCTTCAGTTAGGAGAAGGTCCAGCACTCTTCTGGACGCATTCGTTGCGGCACAGTGGATCGGAAACACTCCGTAATTGTCCTTGAAGCACAGCATCGGCTTAAACTCAATCTGTATTAGAACACCAAAGACAAATATATTGTACCTATTGTTTCTAAATATATCAATGTATTTTTGTTGGACTATAATAATTCAATAATCAAGTCATTCTTTTTATTTAACACGATAAAATGAATGATTTTACTTTTCGGAGGCCGACAAAAGCCAGTCACTGAAGTATTTTTGCCTAAAACCGTCATCCTATGGTTTTCTACAGATTACACAATACCAATACCTGAGGCAATGCACCTGTTCAACTCGCTTACCAAGAGTTTTGGTCACAGTGCATGATTGCCTGTTGTTACAGTCATGGCTGTACTTTTAGTTTACTATGTATAGTTGTGTTCTGTAATATTCGTTTATTTTTTGCTTTGATTTGTTCTCTTAACTGTCGGTGA
Source organism: Apostichopus japonicus (assembly GCF_037975245.1). Lineage (NCBI taxonomy): Eukaryota > Metazoa > Echinodermata > Holothuroidea > Aspidochirotida > Stichopodidae > Apostichopus > Apostichopus japonicus. The sequence continues at coordinate 7,256,276 of NC_092569.1, read as the reverse complement.
GAAATAATTTTCCGTTTCATCAAATGGAGAAACCTATGAACAGCATTGTCCTTATCACTCTAATAGGATTTGAAATCATGAAAAATAGCTGCAACTCTCATCAAAATCCATCAAAGATTTTCAATTTTACGTCATTTCTTAATTCTAGTTTTATTTATGAATAAACATTAGCTAACTATGTTAATGATGTAAAGGGAGTGGCTGCATAATTTTCTGTTATGTTATTCCATTGTTTTTACAACATTCGCTTCAAGGACAATGGGCACATGTTTGTGGCCCTCATAAAAAAATGAGACATTTTATTGTCATCTTTGAAAAGAGGAACATTATATTATCAAATGATATATATGGGCTTGTAATTTGGTGTTAACTTAGTAAGGCCTAAAATAAGAAATTTTGATGAGCGCAACACTCCACTTCATAGTTTGCACATATTTAATGGGTTTCCCAGATTTATGAAAACTTCAAATCTTGGCAACGGGCAAATTGGCTATAGGTTTCCGTAGTACTTTAATAAGCTTACTCAACCGAAATGAGTTATTCTCGATCCATTACCATCTACACTGCGCAATCAATGTGCAAATGAAGTTCATATATCACTCGCCTTATTAATTGATATCTGGTGTCAGGAGATTCATGAAATTGATGAACAGGCCATTATCAGTCTACTTGTGTGGTCTTGAAAGTACTGTTTGAAAAGCTGCCGTCCTACATCCTATTTAATGAGAAATCTGTAAATGCTCAACTTAACTTTTTCCCTTGTAGAATGATTTGATCCTAAATGCCAAGATAATAGTATACTGAAACTGCACCGAGGTGCAGAATGATGTGCTCAGCGCTCTCGTCTGCTTATGCTTGATTTAGTTGCACGTCAGTGCTAGAACAATTAATAGCAAATCCAAAATGTAGCAGACAGTCTCAACATTTTATACAAAGTGAATGTACTAATTACGCGTAAGCTCTTGAGAGTAATCTTTTCAGACGTGAAATCGATTCATCGTCAGGTTTCAGGTTGGCCAGTCTCTTACATTAGCTCAGATTCATGTTTGATTGGCTACAAATGTGGATTGATCGAATTTAACTGCGGCATTTAACTAACAATCCTGCAGTCGGTCTGTAACTTTAATAGATTTCATTTACAATCATCGTTGTACTGATATGCTAGTGAGAGATTAGTTTGCTGAGGAACAATATATGTGTTATATAAAAGTGTTGGACTAAAGTGCGGTTATATGAATAAGTAGAATCTCTTGTTTGCTGCCGTCTGTCATCCAACTTATATACTTGAAGCCTGAAAGGTCAGCGCATATATTAACTAGCTCTGGTTATGGTATAGTTGTTCGTTCACTGCAATAGCCTATGTCATATATATATATATATATATATATATATATATATATATATATATATATATATATATATATATATATATATATATATATATATATATATATATATATATATATATATCATAATAAATCACGGTATGATGCGAAAGTACAGCAAACAAAAGGATATGTAACCGATGTCCATATCGTCATAAATTAACTTGTGCATATTCGGGATAATCGTTCAGGGCTGTTGTCATGTTTAAGTTTCTAAATTCTCTAATTCCCTTTGCATGCATAGTTTTCTCTTTTTTGTTTACGTTTTGAAAACGTCTTGACAACTTTTCGAAATATTTATATTATTCTTCAATATTGGTGATGAACAGTTACGTCAAATTGTGGCATAAATTGCGAATACTGTAGCATACTACAATGAATGTTTTAGTTATACTCTTACCAGTTTCTGGGCGGCTTCATAGCTGTCTTTAATGGCGCAATAGTGGACAGGTACCTGTCCATTCTCTCCTCGTACATTGACGTCACATGTTGGGCTTTTACAGAGAGCCTGCAAGAATCAAAACAATTCTTGAGAGGTGTCTGGAAGTGTTTGCATACATATTTTCAACCTCCTGTTATCTTCCAATAGATATAAAAGCATTATCTGTCAATTCTCATTATCTGTTTTGTTGGACTACCGTATGTCATCTCTACATTCTGTATTAGTTGATTATTAACTACACGACGGAAGTTAGAGAAAAAATACCAAGAACAAACATAATTAGTAAGTCCGATGTAGGCCGATGGTCACTTTTATCCGGAAAATAAATTGCTCCTTGATAACTGCGTAAAACAACTGTGCGACTATGTCACAACATATGATGGAAACAAGCCTCTATCTGGCAAGTTCTTCAAATAATCCTTTGCTTTTTCATTTTAAAATGATGTTGAGGATTAAACTACGACTTGGGCACATAATTCAAGTATATATTACACAGACCATTAGCAGAAACTGTCCATGGAGTAGATAGCTTCCACTAAGAAGGTGCACAGAAAAGCAGGAATCCCAGAAGAACTTTAAATTCATATGTGAATGAATCAGAGAAGTTTCTGCAGTCTTGTAACATTTATGTATGTGAGGCTATTTCCTGTAGTTTTTTTCCCCTTCATATTCTCGAAGATATTCAATTACTATGAGGTATAAAGTTGATAATTTATTCTATGGCGCAGTGGTTTCCCACTTACAGAAATTTCTAGCAATCAAATATCCCTTGATGGTTATGATTGGTTTCCTTCTCCTTAAAGAAGACCAATACCATTTGTCCTATACTTTTGACGCACATTCACTTTTCATACATTGTAACGCAAATAGGCTATCGGCGGCATAATGCAAATGGTGTTTCGTCATCTTGTAGGAATCCACTTGTTACGCAGTAATTTAAAACGGCAGAACCAAGCAGACATTTCTTCAGACCAACATAACGTCGACGATGCTTAATTTCAAACAATTTACGATGTAAGGCAGAGAGCGAGAGCCTAGTATTCACTTACCTGAAGTAATTCGAAGCCTTATAGTAAAATTTTACCATTTAGTTTAATTTAAGACCTCACTTTAGGTACAGTCAACAATAAATCTAGACTCGGTATGTTCGGCCGTGATATCGTTTTTACGTTAAACATAGAACCATCGGTAAACCTTAACAGTTACACATGCATAAACCATATTCTAGTTCAATTGATGTTTAACTACATGGGGTGGGGTGGTGGGGGGGGGGTGCCACCTACTTCAACAGCGCGAGATTTATTCATATCACATGCAAGGTGCAATGGAGTCATCTGTGGCAAATTGCGATGGTGGATATCAGCGCCAGCAGCGACCAGTAAGTCGATTATTTCTGGATCATCACTCTCCACCGCCCAGTGAAGTGGTGTTGAGTTGTCTACATCTACTGCGTTGATATCTGTGAAGACATAATTGTTATAATAACATAGAATCACAACGTTTACGATGGTGCAGATACCCACAGAAAAAAATGCGGTCAAGAATGTAGTCATCTTAATGTTTCTGACTTATTACACCCAAAAACAATCTACATATATATAACATAATATATAACATATAGCATATATAATATATATATATATATATATATATATATATATATATATATATATATATTAAAATCGTAATGAGTTTGGAAAATCAAGAGCAGTGAAAAAAAAAAAACCATCCAGCCTCCACCAGGATTTGAACCCGGGCCTCACGCTTTGTACGCGGACACCCATAAAGTCTGTTCAAAGTATCTCTTGCGAGATCCGGCTTAAGGAATCACAAATGATTTTCGAGTTGGTTAGCATCATGTTTGATCTCGAGAGTAAGGCAAAATATGTCACCGAAAACAGAACTAGTATGGTTCGATACAGGTGACAAACGCCTACAGTGGAATTACGACCTTCCTTGCCGGTTTAGAACCTCTGGACATACAATCAGCGTCCATGGCCTAGTTGGTTAGCGTGTCCGCGTACAAAGCGGGAGGCCCGGGTTCGATATCCGGTGGAGGCTGGAAGTTTTTTCACTGTTCTTGATTTTCCAACTCATTACGATTTTCATTTATATATATTTATATATATATATATATATATATTTATATATATATATATATATATATATATATATATATATATATATATATACGTATACATATACATATATTTATATATATATATATATATATATATATATATATATATATATATATATATATATATAAATATAAGTTTTTTCACTGTTCTTGATTTTCCAACTCATTACGATTTTCATTTATATATATTTATATATATATATATACGTATACATATACATATATTTATATATATATATATATAAATATATATATATATATATATATATAAATATATGTATATGTATATGTATATATATATATATATATATATATATATATATATATATATATATACATATATATATTTTTCATTGATATATATACATATACATATATTTATATATATATTTATATTTATATATATATATATATATATATATATATATATTTATATAGCCTATATATATAAATATTTATATATATATATAAATATATATATATTTATATATATATATATAATATATATAATATATATATATATAATATATATATTTTGCATCTTAAGACTGATGCCATTCGATTCAAGGTTCGTGTTATGTACTCGGTATATACAATCGACATTGTACAGAGTTGTACCCTGAATATAGTGGAACGACCAATCGATCAGTAAGATGTTTACCTACCACACTCATGTAAACAATACAAAGTTAATTATCACTTGAAACCTATCATTAACTTCATTCGTTTGTCTGCATGTCATCCTATCAGTCTCGGAATTATGAATTATTCGGGTTCGTTGTGCACCTCTCACCTAATTATATGTCTAAGCCTTGCTGCCGGAGAAAGTTACCATCATCATCATGGATATACCTTCATTCAATCGATGATGTATGTTCTATTATTGAAGGGTGTTGAATTGACTATCTAATGATGAATGGGGTCAGTGAAGTGATGATCACCCATTAGTACTTTATATAAAGGTGCCGATTTGGTTTGCTCCTTATCTTAATGAGTCTCGCTTTCAGCTACTAGGAATACATGACACAAATTCACGTTTGCAAGAGGTTTACGGGTGCAGGTGCAAACGTGCCAATTACTTTATGTAGGTCAATCACTGGAGAGGAATTGACCTCTACATCAGAGAATTTCTTGCAACATTTTCCGATTTTAACACTTGGCCAGAATGTTTCATTTCATTACAACAAAACAAGTGACAGACCACATGAGAATATATGACACGCTTCTTCTATATAGATAGGGCAACTATAGCTCGACTTGACGTCGGATTTCATATACATAAGACATCGAGTTTTATGTTAATGAAGAGCCTTTCAGTGAAGCATAAACAAATCAAAGCATTTTGCATTGAAATCAATGTACTTGACCAGAAATGTTGTAATATTTCGACGAAACATAGGCCTGCCTAAGAAATTAATTTTGATAACTATAATATTCAAATGGTTTCATAAAAAAAAAAATCTGATGATAATTACTGCATTTATCACCCGTGGTGGTATATATGTAGGTATCTATAAAGTAATATAAATATGTAAAAACAATGTTCTTCAAACTTGTTTATTTAATGTATACATATAGTGGGAACTGATTTTAAAAGCCCTTAATAGCTCACTATAATTACTACATGTTATCCTTTCATCCCACGTTCCATTTTGGCAGAAGAGACAAAAAATGCAATAAACGATATCCTCCTATTATTCTTTTATTACGAGAGTTTAATGTATTCCCATTCACTTTACCGCTCCGTTGATTGCAGCGATTAGATCACTAACGTAAATGACGCCAAATGGAGTTTTTTTTATTAATACTTATCAGTTGCCTCATTAACTGACGCCTTTATTAAATGTATAGGTGCACGGTAACACTATCCGTTATGAGAATGGTACACTAATGGAGTGCAAAATTGTTGTGTATGAATTACAGCAGCAACGATAAGTTAATATGTGTATTATATGTTGCAAAAATGTAAGAGACCCAAAATAATCTTTTGTAAATGTATGATACAATAACAACCGTCATATCTGTTGTAAGTCAGAAAAATTGCGTTTTTAATTAACCTAAGCTCTACTTTGAGGTAACATCCGCTCAAAATTGACACAGTTACTCAATGTTTTTAATAATAATAATATATTAGATGACTCGAATGAGACACTTCACATGACAAATATATAGCATGTTGTTATCGCATACTTTATGTTTGTCCCCATGAGGTATAGTTCATAACTGATAAGAATTACACAGACTTTATGAATCCTGACTATTTGTGTCTCTGGCTCAAATCAGTGCCGTATCGGGCCCCCCCCCACCCCCACCCCAACTCTCACACGGATCAAAGCGATCTTTAACGCAATGAAAATCTGAGGTTGTAAGAGTATCTATCTAACAAAAAATCCTAGCAGCAACAACAGCCAACTTGTCTCAAACTCCTTAAATTAGTCTCCATAGTCATAAACGTGACGAAAGCCGAACGTTACTTTCAAGGCCTGTCTATGATGAAATTGGTTCAAGAGACTACACAACTTAAGATCAACAGCCTATGCAGACACAGCTCATGAACTCACTGCCAAACTAAGACCGTTTTACACGATTAATTCGCATCGATAGTTTGGTCATAGTCAAAATCTAACTCGACAACATTTAAGTATCGTAAACGGCGCCTGGTAATTTCCCCAACGTAATTACATCCAAACCTGAAGTTTTTATTTGGCAGTGAATCTCGACAATGGCGAAATACAACGGAAAAGTTCCAATAGCACCGCTGTAAAGAGTACACCTTTGCACGCAATATATGTAGTGAAAGCAGGCAGCGAAGCGACACACTGAAGCCTGTATAATTTCTTAACGTTGATCTGTGGATCGGATCATTTTAAGTACAGTAAGCTACTTGCGTTTGTCAATTTATTCCCTTAATATGTATGACACTATATGTAACTTGTTTCAACATTCAAATAGTCTAAGTTGTGATCTTGTGTAGAAGTGATGTCCGCTTTATTTCTTCCATCTTTATAAATGGACTGAACATCACTCAATGCGTCTGTGGGTACCCGGTATATTTAAAACGAAAATGTATGCCACCGAACCGCAGTTTGGATTCTTATTAATTCCGCTATAAGTGAGGCCAAAAATAAGAACAAAAACGTGAGAACCAATAGGACAACTACTGGTGTAATAGTCATATGTTTCTTTTCTGTGTAGTTTTAGCTTATCCTTGCCACAATAAGTATTGGTTTATGTAAATGAGATACTTATGAATAATAAACTTTAAACCGTATTGCATACATGTCTGAAGATGTCAGTTATGCTTCTTGAAATATTTGAAACATCTCTTGTTAACTCTCTGCCGACTGTGAATTAACTATGCATGTACCATCTCTCTGCCGACTGTGAATTAACTATGCATGTACCATCTCTCTGCCGAGTATGTATTAACTATGCACGTATACCATCTCTCTGCCGAGTATGTATTCACGATGTATGTACTATCTCTCTGCCGAGTATGTATTAACTATGTATGTGTATCACCTCTCTGCCGAGTATGTATTCACTATGTATGTACTATCTCTCTGCCGATTAGGTATTAACTATGTATGTACTATCTCTCTGTCGAGTATGTATAAACTATGTATGTACCGTCTCTCTGCCGAGTATATGTATTCACTATGTATGTACCATCTCTCTGCCGATTAGGTATTCACTATGTATGTACCATAACCTGCCGAGTATGTATTCACTATGTATCTACAATCTCTCTGCCGAGTATGTATTCACTATGTATCTACAATCTCTCTACCGAGTATGTATTCACTATGTATCTACAATCTCTCTGCCGAGTATGTATTAACTATGTATGTGTATCACCTCTCTGCCGAGTATGTATTAGCTATGTATGTACCATCTCTCTGCCGAGTATGTATTCACTATGTATGTACTATCTCTCTGCCGATTAGGTATTAACTATGTATGTACTATCTCTCTGCCGAGTATGTATTAACTATGTATGAATCATCTCTCTGCCGAGTATGTATTAACTATGTATGTACCATCTCTCTGCCGAGTATGTATTCACTATGTGTGTAGCATTTCTCTGCCGAGTATGTATTAGCTATGTGTGTATGATCTCTCTGCCGAGTATGTATTCACTATGTATGTACCATCTCTCTGCTGATTAGGTATTAACTATGTATGTACAATCTCTCTGCCGAGTATGTATTAGCTATGTATGTACCATCTCTCTGCCGAGTATGTATTCACTATGTATGTACCATCTCTCTGCTGATTAGGTATTAACTATGTATGTACCATCTCTCTGCCGAGTATGTATTAACTATGTATGTACCACCTCTCTGCCGAGTATGTATTCACTATGTATGTACTATCTCTCTGCCGAGTATGCAAAATGTCCCCGAGAAAATGTCACTAACTCTGGTAAGTAAGGGTAGGACTTTAACTATATAGAAGTAATTCGTGAAATGTTACCCATTGTAAAAAGTACAAGACATCAGCTCCTCCCAACCCCACTTTTAAAACAACAATCTCGGGCTCACGACAGCCATCACTATGATTTTTGTATTTATTTAGAACAAGAAAAGTTTGATGTCCATTAGCATCAACGAGGGTAGACAGTTAAGATCGTCAACATGTAACCATAACAATTACACATACCTGCTTGGTACCTCAGTAAGCACTCAACTAAGTCTCTTTTTCCGAGCTTGGCAACATGGTGAAGCAATGTAGCGCATCTAATATCCCTAGATACAACCAGACACGGAGATTCTTGTACTTCTTGTTCGAAGTCTGGTAACGACTTGCTCACTATCTGTAAGATTCAAGTGCAGAAAAGAGGGACATGAAAATGCATGACATCTAATGGGATTTATATTGATAAAGAATGGCGATATCATAAGGAACATTGCAATTTCGCTAAAATAAAATATTTGCTCTTCACGTGCTGTGAGTGAAGACGTTTAATGAGTAGGCCCTACTATATAGTCCTAGAGATATAATACCGTCTGGAGTGTTTTCGTCTACGATTGAGGTGGATTATACATTGTTGAGTATTGAACTTTGACACCGAAAATGTAGTAACGTTAATATAATCAGTTTCAAACGCTATTTGAATATTAAAGAACTAATTTGGATTTTGAATTTCAACACCGTCATGAGGAATTGCGCAAAATGTATTGAAAAGACAACCTGATTAGGTTGTGCCGTGGTCTTAGAGGGTTACAGAGCCAGTACTTACATATATACTAAGAAGATGAACATATTGCGATGCAAATACACTCAATGAAAGGTTAGGGACAACACTATGTTGCTAATCATAGGGAGCGCAGTTAGATTGTGGGAGAAATCAACGAAATAAGAAATCATTTTGTAAGAGATCTCCACTGTGAGAGACGATCTAAAGAATAGATCACCTATATAAGAGATCGACTGTGGGAGAATTTAACTGTATATATATATATATATATATATATATATATATATATATATATATATATATATATATATATATATATATATATATATATATACATACATATAAAGGTTATAGGGTTATATAGGGGTATATAGGGTGTCTTTATAAGTAGTGTCTCTTTTCTGTATCATGAGGAGACAGTCGTGCAGAGTTTAATATCAATATGATGTATAGATCATTCCAGAATATAAAGATTGATAAAAACAACAACATCAAACAATACACTAAACAAAGTAATGTTATAAGAGATTACACAGTGGACTTAGTAATTTTGTAGCACAATTTCTCGATAGCTTACTTCATTACAAAAACACAATTTGGTTTTCTTGTCTTTTGTGACTAAAGAGCGAAGTCAATTTTATACTTTGAAAATTTGTTAATTTTTCCATCCCTTATATAAAGACTGTTTTGATAACAATTAAGTCCAAGAGTACCAGAATCTAGTGTTGAGCGCAAGATATACACCGAGACTGGTTTTCACTCCTTAAAGAGGAATGTAGATAGCTTATGTTACATCATCTACCACTGAACAATTATTACTTGTTAATAAACACGAAAGAAAGGAGGAAAAATAAGTGGAGCAGACACCGGGTATCTATAAAATATGGTTTAAAGGAAAGTGCAAAAGGAAGGATGTTAGTGCGGTTCTACGTCAACACCAGGAACACAACAGAGACAACTGTAGGTTAGAAGTCTTTCCCTACAAGGAAGCCTACCAAGTAAGAGATACAACATGTTGCCTACCAAATTACTTTCAACACTCTATGACTACAAACATTTAAATGTACGAGCAACGTTGATTACACGGGGTACGATTACATACCTCAATGGGACACAAAAGGCTTTGTTCTGATGGCTGTAAAGGAAATAGTAATTAAATACAGTTTGTAATTTAGTTTGGAAAGGGCATTTCTATTGTTTTGTTGGTGATTTCGATTATTAGTACTTTACTTTACGGTTTACCTCAAATAATAATAACATATCTAACTCTATCACGTAAGCCCGAGGGAGTTGTGGTGCCTATGTAACACAACTGTTATCTTAAGTGGTCGCTACATCAATCAATCGGGGGGACAAAAGGTCCCATCAGGCATATTTGTAAAATGTCTCACCGTATTAATTTCTCTCTTTGAGGTGATGAATCTTGCCGGATTATTTAAGTCCCTTTTCACTTCCTCCATTGATACATGGTCCAGACTCTTTTCGGGCGAGGCGGTGACTTTATTTTTAGGACGCATTTTCTGGTCTACGAGTGGTAAGTCATCAAGAGGAGGATTATTTGTGTCTCTCTCGTCTCTTCGTTCAAGCCTCCAAGCACTTTTAAGGACTCTATTCCATCCTTTGTCCTTCATTTTGGTATTGTGAAAACAGAAAGCACAAACAGAACAACGAAAAACATGTATTTATTCAAAGAATGCTCGCAGAATAGTTTTAGAATAACGGAGATACTTGGGAAATCTCTTTCTTCAAGTGAAAAAGTTTTCATATAGAAAAGAATGTTGTTCACAGCTAAAAAATGACAGTCATGATTCGGCACGCGATATCCAGTATTGCTATTAGTTTATCCACGACGTCCCTTTACACCCTTGTTATGTCTATAAGACTGCAATATTCTGGCTACCTCAGATCACATAAATACCCTCACAGCAACCATTGATTATTTTGTTTATTCAACTTCTAAGTGTAGCCAACATACGTTATTAGACTTCTGGTAAGACAGGCTCAAATACGTCAATTATCTAGCAGGATTGCGAAGTCGTATAGCGACCAAACTGATTAGTTCATTTTCACGACTCTTCTTAAGTGCGTTTATCGTAGAAACCGATAACAGATCTATAGGCTAGTATTACTTGTTGGTGGATTTCTATTGGCGGAGAGACCAGAGGCAATATATACCAGCGCTTCGAGTTTTCTGGGAGGCGCTTTATAAGTAGTATTTATTATTATTATAAGCACCAATCAAATAAGAACACACAAGATCAGGTTATGAAGAAGCTCTTTGCATTTTAATTTCCGAAATTGTCAATTTTGTACTACGTCGGTACTGAAATCCTATGACAAATAACACAGTTCGTTAACTTGACTAATAATATCTAAACCAGTCGACTAATAAAACAATTCCCATTGGTTTATTAATATTCACTTTATGAAAAACATTAAAGAGGGCGTTTCATGAATTGCAATCTTATTTTGAGTAATACTCGTTAGATATGGTGAAATACCCGGAAATTACCAACCGAGCGCAAACATTTGATTCAAAGCAGGAATACAAAGTTGATCATTACTGAGCATTGCCAACCAACTGGACACTGCCTTATGTCAACATGAAACTTTGGAACACATTGTCTTCAAACGAATGTTTTAATATGCAGAAAACATTCCAGATCTGTCAAAGCAACCATGAAATGTACGATGAAAGTTTGTGGTTGTTTGACACATATATAGTAACTGTGTGCCACCATGTATTTTCTTTCAGGTTTTATAGTAATTGTGCCACCATGGAGTCTCCTTAGGGTTATAAAGTAACTGTGCCACCATGTAATCTCTTTAAGGTTATATAGTTGTTGTGCCACCATGTAGTTTATTTAAGGTTATATAGTAGTTGTGCCACCATTTAGTCCCTTTAATCTAAACTTTAATCTCCCCTCCAATTACACCAGACTTCTTTCCTCTTTCCTTAGTGATCGCAACACAAAAATATACTACAAAAACCAACAATCAAAACCTATTCCACTTCGTGCTGGCACCCCACAGGTCGCTGTTCTAAGCCCCCTCCTCTACACCCTTTTGTAAATGATCTAAACACCCCCCTCTAAAAAATTGCAACTACAGTCAGTACGCTGACGATATAGCCATTTGGAGCACCAGTAAAAATATTCTTATGACGGAATTAAATATTAAAAAAGCAATTACACATCTCGAAAACTGGTGCTCGATGTGGAGAATCTAACCTAGTCAATTTCTCCTTTAAAAACTCAAAATACCGTAACCATATTTCCACAATTAATCTTTTTAACACCTCAATCACTGCCTCTCCCAATGCAACCTTCCTCAGTATCACTTTTGATAATAAATTATCCTTTAATCTATATTGTAATAGAACTGCAGGACGCTGCTGGTCCCACCTTAAATACATCCAAATCCTCTCACACAAGTATAATTTCCCTGCGAAAACCACTATCCAAATCTACAAATCCAAAGTAAAACCAATTCTCAGTTACGGGAGCATCTCCTTGCTTACCATTTCAAGTCCCAATAAACAAATTTTAAATAGAATCCACACCACAGCTTATCGACTTGCCCAAAAAATCCCTTCATATATAGCTACTTCTCACGTTCTCCGCGAAGGAAACACAAAATCTTTATCCACCCTACTCGAAGAATTTAACACCAAACTATATAAAAACAACCTCTAGAACGACCCATTGATCGAAAAACTCCTTCTGAAATACAAAGTAGCAGTAACTCACTTCCCAAATAACCAAAACCTTTCCATATTCAAAACTGTTACTTAAAGCCTCATCCCAATAGAAAATCCTTTACCTAAGTGGTTCTAGCCCCCGACTGCAGGTGTACTTACGTATATATTAAGAACAAAACAAAAAATTCCGACAAAGTAGCAACCACCTCCGACCCAAACAATAGAAACCGTCTCCAAAATCCTATTTTCTTAGAAATTCCTCCCCTTTAGAGATCCCTACCTAACTGACTCTTTAGCTCCGAACTCGTGTTTATTTATGGCTTCTATACAATGTTATTACATAATACTTCACTTACCAGCAACTCCTTGACTGAACCATAGACAACTTTCCCAAGAAAAAATAAAAAATAAAAAAATTGTCTATTCTATAAAAACAATGCTTTTATCCCCAATAGGGCTTCTCGCGAGGTCGATCAGGGGTAAAACTCCTCTTTGTTGGTTATATAGTAAGTGTGCCATCATGTAGTCCCTTTAAGGTAGTAACTGTGTGCCACCATGTAGTCCTTTTAAGTTATATAGTAACTGTGTGCCATCATGTAGTCTCTTTAAGGTTTTAAGTAGTTGTACCACCATGTAGTCCCTTTAAGGTTGGATCGTTATTTGTTTTATGATTTATTAATTTGTGATTTGATTTAATTTGATTAACTCAACACGCACGCAGTCATGAAGCAATCTCACATTGTTACGGGACAGCCGGGTCCTGAATGAAGAACATAACCTTCTTCCAGAACATTGATACATTTAGGATCCAATACAGTATATGTAACCTAAGAATAAACCTGTCATTTGAAAAGCGCTTTGTTGTAGCATGAACACTCCAATATAAAACAACTTATATCAGCCTGAATATTCCGAGTTTTGGGCACTTCGAATCAATGAATTAGCAAAACGAGCCCGCTGATATGATATAAATCAATGTAACGATTATATCTATGTGTAAAAAAATGTCGAGGCATGTAACTGGGGATGTGGTTAGGCTTGCTTCTTTATTCCGGAACTTTGTTGTCAGGTGGTTACGGCAATTGATTGGCGATCTAATGTTTGCAAGTTCGAGCCCTGGCCAGATTATTACGTTGTGTCCTTGGGCAAGGCACTTTATCTCCATTGTCTCCCTTCACCCAGGTGTATAAATGGAGACTAACGAGGTAACTTATAAATATAGTTGCGTGCACCGGTTTGGGGTTGCACCCTATGGGAAGTCCCCCAGCGGATACGTAGATGTGGTGCACTGTAGTTTCCCAGGAGGGGTTGAATTGTGAACACTTTGGTGTGTGGGTCTGACAAGTTACCAATGACCAGGGGTTATAGTGTTGTTAAGTCATGTGAGAGGGCATCGGTCTTGAACAAGACTGTAAATCTTCAACTTTAACTTCTGACACACCCTAAATAAGATACGATAGGATTCGTTCGTTACCACGGACAAAAAGGAAAACAACTTGTGTCAAATGTATAGATACTAGAAGTGGAAAGACTTTCCATGAATGCTAATGTCGGGACATGTCTTAATAATGGGATGGGTTATACCGTTCTTTGCCCATTTTATTTTAGTATTTCGCTCTATATAGACCTACTATCTGGTAGACCTTAATATTTATATTAACCTTTCCTGGTGCACCTTATATCTATAACCTCTCGACAAAAGCACTGGACTACTTTTCAAGCCATGGAGGAAAATCATCATGATATTTTATGCTGTTAATAGTTTCTTTTTGTTTCAGTTTAAACATGTAATTCATTTGCTCAATCTCATAGTGGTGATTTGTAAACATATTCTAATGATAGCGGCGTAAATAGGGCCTCCCTGCACATCACAATTTTGAAACAAAGGAAATCGATATAACCCCAATTGAATTCAACATATGATAGTACACATCACGACCTCGTTTCAATGCAATGGACTCGATTATTTGTGTCTCCAATGTCATCAGATATGTTGCATGTTTTAAGTCTAAAGCGGTCTTTATATTCATGCAGGGATAACATGAAATCGGTAAAACCTCAGTATAACATATCCTTAAATTAACAAAATGGACAGTCCGATGTTCTCTGGTTGCTTTTCTTCTTCTTCTGATAAATCTCTTTGAATCGTTATAGAGTTTGTAGGCCTATGTGTTTCTTTTATATCTTGAGTACGAAAACGATATAACTGGTGGTATAAAATATGGCAACATGACCGATATCCCAAGTTGTGAGAATCATTTATTTCAACTTAGATTGGCTTTGTATAGGTTCACACGCACATACACACACACAGACACAGAGGTGTTATTGAAATTGTGCATGGACGAAAGAAAAAAGATCTCTCAGGGCCTTCTGTAGCCGTTATATATACTTATAATACTTTAACTGATGTACTTTATAAGAATTAAACACAGATAGGCTAGCGGCATGATCAGTGACGTCATACTGATTGTTCTCCAAAAGATATTTTTTACAGAAGTGTGTAGAGACGGATAGAAGGATCATCTGTGGCTCAATTATACAACAAACAAGGAAAGAATTGTGACGGATTAGAAAACTTACCAGAGACTGAGACGTGCTTCATGCTAATATATTACAAGTATTACTGTCAAACTCGTTACGTCTGATTGTGTTTGTCTGTGTACTGAGTCAAATATTAGATACGTGTGTTTGGAAGGTTAAAGATAAACTTGGTAACTGAATACTCCATAAAAATAATGTAATGGTAGCATCATATGTCATGCAGTCAGGGATTTATTAATTCTATCGAACAAAGCGTCGTAAACTATGAAACGTGAGGTAAATTTTAGATCCGCAAGTTTCTGTTACGGATGGATGGGAAGCTCAAAGAAACTACCGAAACATTGCTAAAACGTTAAAGGTGCAAAATACGATACGAGAGACGGCTTAAACATGACATAGTTGACGAATTCATGACATACATGACGAATATGTAACATGCATGACTATTGCATAGCATACATAATGGACACATTAGGAAAACATGACATACACAATGAATTCATGGTATACATGACGAATCCATGATATGCCAGACGTTTTCATGATAGTCATGAGCCAATCATGGTATATATTATTGTCTTTCATATACTTTTACGAGCAGTCCCCCTTTACAAAAACAATAAACGAGAGAATACAAAGGATAAACAATCAAGATGGAATTTCAGGCGTATTGCGTAATCAATGGCGGCTTACTGTGTATTGTGGTGAGGCCTTAGGCCCCAATTTTCAAAGCGAGCGTATTCAGTCCAACAAGAAGCGGTTAGCTTAAAACTCGAATATTAGAGAGTTTTATAGTTACTGAATAATATAAATTGTCTCTGATGCCTGCCTTCGTTATTCCTTTGAGTTTGATTTATTTTCACATAATATAAATAATGTGGTGAATAGTTAATATACAAGGAGGTGGAGGAGGACTGAAGAAGCAGAGCTTTTACGAGCATTCCCTCTTTAATAAACAATAAACGAAAGAATACAAAGGATAAGTAAGAGAAAGAAGAAAAGAGAAAAAACAAAGAACATGAAAAAAAAGGAAGAATCACTGCTTAATGATAATAATCGTTGAGTAAAATGAATTTCATTTTTTGTTTGAAGCAATGGATACTTTTGGATGTTTTTATTTTATTGTCTAAACTATTCCAGATTGTAAGTCTAGAATTGATAAAAAGTCAATGAGTACTCTCGGAAGTGATTCAATTTGTACGGAAGTTTTGACAAAAAACGTGTATTGTAGTTATGAATGTCACCATTAAAAAGATAGTAATCATCAAAGTAGTTAGAAGGCAAGAGAAGGCACGTAGATTCGTCATGTATGTCACCAATTCGTCATGTATGTCATGCTTGAGCCGTGGTTGGCTAAGTTTTTTTAGTAAGATGTTATGGTTGACAGTGTCGAATGCTTTAGAAAGATATAGAAATACACCAATAGTTGATTCATTGTTCTTGAAGCCATTATCGATGTACTTGACTATATCTGCCGCCGCCATACAAGTGTTACGCAAAATGATATATTCCACCCACAACCACGGCTCAAGCATGACATACATGACGAATTGGTGACATACATGACGAATCTACGTCATAGAAATCTCATTCATGACTTGCATGATTCAATAACTACATGCATTCCTCATTAATGGCAGAGATGTGTCATTCATGATATGAACGGTTCATAAATGATATAAATGACTCATTTATGTTAAATTATGTATACATCAAATAACTTACCTGACTCACCCATTACAAAAGACTAATTCATACTAACTCATTAATCACAATAAACTAACGCATTGAAGACGCACAATATTCATTCATTAGCACGCATGACTCGTACAAGACATAGTATTTGATAATCAAGTGCATGACTCGTACAAGATTTAGTGTCTGATAATCAAATGCATGACTCGTACATGATATTGTGTATGATTATCAAATGTATCACTCGAACACGATACAGTGTATGATAATCAAATGCATTACTCGTACAAGATATATAGTGTCTGATAATCAAATGCATGACTCGTACATGATATATAGTGTCTGATAATCAAATGCATGACTCGTACATGAAATATAGTGTCTGATAATCAAATGCATGACTCGTACATGATATATAGTGTCTGATAATCAAATGCATGACTCGTACATAATATATAGTGTCTGATAATCAAATGCATGACTCGTACATGATATATATAGTGTCTGGTAATCAAATGTATCACTCGAACATGATATATAGTGTCTGATAATCAAATGCATGACTCGTACACATGACATGTATAAGTTTATCATGACATAAGTAAATAAATAAATTTATTACTCGTCCATACAAAATAAGTTTGATTTTGAATACTTTGACTGTATATCTGTGTCAGTAGTGTTTGATTTCGTCTGTCAGACGATGTGGATATTATATTCACAAGAATATAATCAGTTCTACCATTTTCTTAACTGCGCCTTCATCTCCACAAATTTAATCAATCGGAGAGCGCTGCTCTCACGAGAGGACGACGTATGACGAATGATTCCCGGAAACATCACGGAAATTGCTCCATATATGGCTGATACCAATAGCACTTAATGTTCGATTGCTTAGTAAATAAGTATTTATTTTGATTGAATTCTTAATACAGTGACAGTTACAGTTCACTGTTAATGCGAGCACGGTTCTACTGCTGGCGTTATGTCTAACTCTGTTCTTTGAAAAGATATCCAACTAACAAAAGACTGACCTTTTCAAACACACCAAGAACATTTGTAAAGGAAAAGAATTTCATTCACATTGTGCGAATTCTTTTACTAATTAAAGACTGAAGAAATATGTAGCATCGTGCATATTAATTACATGTATTTCCAACATGGCGACAGTTTGTACCATAATGAAGGGAACAGGTATGATGTCATAGTTGCATACTGAAAGCAAAGTGTTATGTTTTACTTTATTTTCAGTTGACTGTTTTGACCTTGGATTGGTTAGGGTTCTGACTGTAACTAAGTGGATGTGAAGTCATCAATTTACCAATGACCATAGTGCATTCATACTGAAATCATACAAAGTCTGAAGTAGAAAATTGTGATGAAATTTTGAAGAAATGCTTCTGATTGTGGTTTTGTGACATCACATCTGTTTACTTCAAGTTCCCTTCTGCTGCAGAACTTGTCATCTTTTCAACCTGACTATCCTCACAAAAAATATACAACATGTACCGGCTACTGCTATAACTGTATCGACCACCTGCTGGGTTACTTAATCAATCAATGCGGCACTTGACACAAGTGTCAAGAAAGTTGCACTTCACATTGAAAGAGTGCATTCTCATCATCTAATTGGGACATAATTTAGTTAAGAAATCATTTCCGTTGATTGGCTTATTATTATCTGCGTTGAACATAACAGTCTCTCAATTGCGTCATTGCTCTTATGTCGCAATTTAAGACAACAAATAATTTCCTCGCCATCCTTGTGTAACTACAATGTTATAGCATAATATCTAGGAGACCGAAATCAACGAAATCCTCACCGACTTAATTGACTGAAGACGAAAAAGCACTCAAAATCAAGTCTAGTGGAACCAAATTAAAATGACAAAGCAGATTTTGTCGGAAAAGCAAAAGGCTCTCCATGGAAACCGCAATGACTCGGCTAATTTAGCAGAAGAATAATGACTTCTAATAATAAGAACAGTAGGGTCACCTATGGGTTGCACTATGCCACCAGGTAATCACATTTATTTTTACATTTAATGAAAACCTCATGTTGGCTTAAGATTAATGGCAGCCGTCCAAACTATAATAGTTTTACACTTAATTTTCAACTTCTACTTAAAGTTATTAGGCATGCGAGAAGATAAAAACAGAGCTACATTGAGGTGGCGCATACCTCCTTACTTTATATATATGATATCTTTGTCAAGCTACATTGAGGTGGCGCAAACCTCCTTACTTTATATATATGATATCTTTGTCAAGAGATCAAGTCGATCAAGAAGAACATTCAGACCTTTAACTGTTTTAAACTGATATATCGAAATGACTCGATGTTGCTGCCACCGTACCGGTATTCGCTCGGGCTTGTAATATACAATAAAGATACAAATAAAAGTACAAGGGTTACCTCCGTATCACAGAAGTTAAATGTTTAACTACCCAGACGAAACTTAAATGACTAAGCAGACTAGTATTCTCGGCATAGGGAGAAGGACTATCCCATCTGGACTACACATATACACGTCAAACGTAACATAAAACACCCAACGATTGCGTATTGCACTGTATATACATGTATTGTTACATCATCTAAGTAAGATGACCTTCAAGTGACAAGCTCGGGGCATGCATGAGAACAATTAAAGATATCGAAATTTTAATAACTTTTGATGAAAAACAAAATTGCGTTGATGTCGATCGCAAGGTAAAGCTTGCTGTGCGCTCATTTGTAAATCATAATTACTAAATGGACTGTGAAGGGCTTTAAAGGTCTACACGTTTATACAAACACGAATCGATTACTGCTAAAAACGAGCCATTTAATTAACGACCGTGCGTTCCAACGCTTAATCGATATGATTTATCAATCGAGGGTTGAGTAAAAGAAGCCAAGTCATTGCAACCAAATCTTTTTTTTTCTTCTTTCGGTGTCAAAACAGATGCAGTGATGCTCACTTAACAGCAGTATTACTTTATTCTTACCACCAGGGAATTTAATTAAACAATTCTTGTCAACACGGAATTAATATATGCAGTGATATTCAGTAGTGTGTTTGAGGAATGCCATTCTGAGTTGAGCAGGCCATTTCCGCAGAAAACGAAAAGAAAAAGAGAAGAAAAAACATGAACCTATATGGATGTATACTGTTATCATCACTTGTCAATTTGCAGACCATATAAGCCTCGTGATTACTTGACATTTGAAGAATTGTAAGGATGATTAAAGTTATACCTGAATGTCAATGACACAGAGCTTGCAGGGGCTGGTTATGTTTACATAATAATATCATGCACTGACTCACCACCACCACAGTGATGAGGGCTTACTATACAATATTGGTTGGTAACAAAGTCACTGCCGATTTTTGTGACGCCTCCAGAGAATAAGTTTCTTTTCACAACAAATAATAAGCCTTACGATACTTCATTGTCACTGCAGAGGTAGCCTTGTTTATACAGAATGAAACTATCGGATCTGTCATTAACTACGAATCGTTTTATTGCACCGTTTTTGGAAGGAAAGTAAGTTGCTTAAAGTGGGGGCATTTAACCAGGCTTGTACGCAAGGGGTGAGACGGATATGTGCTCACCTCCACTTTCCATTTTAAAAGATTTAGATTTTCCTGAATAGAGAATGGATTTCGTGTTGCTGGGAGGTCAATAATAGTTTATGGAATGTTACAAAATAAATTGACGTGATTACAAAATATAGCACGATTTTACATCTATATTTGAGGGCTCCTCTGGAAAGCAGTGCTTCTGCACTGAGTAGGATTACCCTCATTAAAAATGACAATAATAAAGAAAATAAAAAAAATATAGGCACCCTTAATTAGGACTGTGTCCACATTTTCAGTAAACGCACCACCCAATAGAAAAGCCTGCCTGTTGCCTTTCTTCCAATCCCTACCGTACGATGTCCTAATTAATGAAAGCATGAACTTGGGGTTTAGCTGATCGATCTTCGTGCTGCAGCCCTGTAAGTCATTTTATATGAATCAGTATATGTGATAGTTTCAATACTAGGTGTAGGCGGAGTAGTCCAAAGTACAAGGAAAGGGACGTATTCAAAATGTTGATTTGCCAGTTGACTGATCTATCAATGAAGGGTTGATGTATATACCGTCCTCAGCATTTAATAAGGACCAGTGAAAACTCAGAGAGTTGCAACCAGACGCAACTGTCTTTGGTTGGTAAAATCTGGCGATTAAACCAGAGCTATACCAGGCTTCTGAGATTAGATTGTAATTGATAGAACTAAGGTACTTTTAGATGTTTGAATGAACACCGAGATGAGAAGGAATATATAAACTTTCAGTTCTATTAAATTACAAATCACTTTCGTCTGTTGGACACCTTTTGGGATATTTCAAATCCATTTTCATTATTTGAAATGAAAGCTACTATAAAAGCTAATGGAATACATTTCTGTATGGTTGTAATCTTGAGTTATATTACAATATATCGCAATTTTACTAAAAACAAAGAAAGAAAACGTGTAAGAGCAAATGCAGCAAATATTTGACCTACGTCTAATATTGATTGTGAAAATCATGAAAACAATGTAAAAATATTTTCTGGGCAAGAAAAACAGTCCAAGAAAAATCCATACGTGTTGATGAATTGGAAAAAGAGGTTTTGTTCATAAAGTGGGCGGACTGAATTATTGGAATACCTGCACGTTGTAGTTGCAATTAAAGAAAATAACAATATACAAAGATAGGTTATTAGGATAATAAGTAGGTTTAATAATAAAGAATAAAATTTGCAGTGAGAGGAATAAACTATTTGTGACACAGATACTGGTTTTATCACAAGAGATTCGAATAAAGGAACAAATTCGTGATAAAAGTGACAGATAACATGGCTTCTTCTGACATTCATCGAATATAACAACATGTTACATGAATATTTCATTAATTTTAGTTAGGAAATTCCCTTACACATACAGGATGTATTTATTGGCAACAAGTAGAGCTTACAATGATGCAATTATATCTAGTGATAAAATGACACATTTATCAAACTAAAGGGTGAGTTTATCCAGACCGGAAGTATCACACTAAATGTAAGGCTATGAACAAATAACATATTCATCCTTGCGATACATTAACTACTTTTGGGAAGATGATTTTTACTGAAGGATATGAATTTGTTAAATAAAGATTCGTTAATGGATTCTATGTAGGTCTCGCGTTATAATAAAACTGGTAACTATAAACAAGACTTCCGTTTACGTAATATATTTAAGCAATGAGCATAGCATACCGCATCATATGTGTAAATGCATAAATAGATGAGCACTTCATACGTTAAATAAAATGATTTTGAAGGCTTTATGTTATCAGCATTATGATGTCTTAGAAGTATAGGATAGTACAACTGAGGTAATTGCATTTACTCTCCTCTATATAAAGATGACCAATAACAGATAAATTACAGAAAACAATTGTTTAGCACCGATAGATTCTGAACACTTGTGCTAAACTGAGAACCAAGGCCGGACTTAAACCATGAAGGTCAGACGCACCCGTGCCCAAGGTCGATTTTGGTATATTTTATCACTTTCTTTATTACCGGATATCGCAAGTTATACATGAATCGAGAAAATGTAGATACAGTTTGTATGAACATTTTAACAACGCCTTTCTTGGTTTATTTATGTATATTTATCTGGACCAGGGTCCACAACTGGAACCAGGGCCCACGACTGGGAAGGTAAACACGGTGCAGAATCATACACAATATATACAGTCTATCCCGTAACAACAACATACTAGCGATCCAAGGAAACTTCAATATTGTAATTGAACTTGCGTTGTGTTTTAACTTTTGAAAGCTTTTCGTTATATGCTGTATTAATTGTTAAAACTTGAAGTAATGTTTCAATTTGTGGGAAAAACCATTTTATCCTCCAGTGATGTTTACGATGACGTAAGCAATGGCGCACCTCGTCTTTTGTTCTAGGAGCTGAGCTTCCTGGGCTCTGGAAGTTTGGTGACCGCATCTCAGGGGCGTTATGGCAAGCCGTTCTAACTTTATCCCATAATTTTACTTAAGTGAAACTGCATTCCACTTAAAGAAAGTGATTATGTGTGTACCAAAAATGGAAAAAAAAAATGCATTCTACTTAAGTGGAATTCATTTCTTCTACTCATGTCAAATTGTATTTCACTTAAGTAGAATTTAATTTTAATTAAGTCGAATTGTATTCTACTTAAGTAAACTAGAGGCCAATATTGTCCTATTTATACTTAAGTAAATTAAATGCTACTTAAGTGCAATGGTTTTTTTACTTAAGTAGCATACAATTTCACTTTAGTGGTAAACAATTCTACTTAAGTGAAGTTGCATTCTACTTAAAGAAAGTGTGTACCTAAAAAGGAAAAACATAATATAATGTTTGATGTTATGTTTTTCTTTATGTTTCATGTTCCGGTGTTGTTCATGGATGAAAAATGATCATTTAATGACTGAATATTACAGTGATAGTTGTTAAAACTAACGGGAATGGAGTAAAAAGGGTAGACTTTTGACATCATTTTTGAATAAACGATTCTCATTATAAAATCTAGACCACGCCAAGATGTGAGTTGAGTAATGAATATGCAAAACTAAACAGCGACGATGTCTCCGGTGTAACACACGCATGATATTCTAGTTTCAGCTTTAGATCCAAATTTGAGTTAAAATATTGAATTGGAAGCCACCCGACATGATGATGTAATCCATAAACCCCTGTGGGCTTCTACCACATTCGCGGTCGTACATATAACCGCCTCGTGGCCTGTATTTATTTATTTAGCTCCGTCAGCAGTAATCCGTACTGGTAAGGCATGCATACTGCCTATATAGTACCAGCTGTAAGATAGTAGTTGGTTGTTGTTCTCTCCTCGACTAAACTCTTCCTCTACGTTAGGTTTTATCACGGAACAACTATTTTCATATCTATGACTTTGGAATCGAGTTTATTGCTGAATTGAATATACAACAGAGATGGTAAGTCAGTGTTCCTTCGACCAGCTTCATCGAACGTCAATGATCATTTCAGCTAGGTTCATCTAAGTGTTGTACTCTGTATTACGGTTATCGGTTGGTGCTGTATTACACCCCGCATATTGCGCTGCAATGTAGTATATACGTAATTCAAGGATACCTGTTAGAGCTATATATTGTAAGCGTTATATTGTATGAGCCCTGTTTTAATGGCGTGTTGAATAAACGGTACCATTGTTACACGGGCACTTGAATATATTTTCCATTGCCATCTGTTTGTCGAGACTCTCTTTCGCCAAGCCAGCTTTAAATATTGCCCAACCAGACAAAACGTTACACTATTAATAGATACAAGATATTATCTTTCTAAGTGTTTGAGTGTTGTGAGTGCAAGAGGAAGGGGGAAGGGGAAGGAACGACTTGGAAATATATTGTTTTTATGGTAATTTTGACCTGTGAAGCATAATAAAAGTGTTGAGCAAGGATAATATGTAAAGACCACCAAACATTACCGGATGTTCATGGTTTTCACTCATTATGATTACTACATGAGATTCAGAACGAAAACCGGAAACAGAATTAATAATATCATGTTCGACAGTGAATGAAAATCGCAGTTTAACATAACTTCAACTTCCACTACGTGACGAAGCAGTTTTTATATAACATATTATTTATTGTTTTAAAATGTTTTTATATTCATCTAGAGAACTTCCCCACTGATTTTGTCAATTATTTACTTTAAGACGAAAAAATGGCAAAAATCCGCGTTCACAAGAAAGGAAAATCGATTCAGGTAAGTGGTGTTGACGAAAACCACAATAGTCCGCACGGAGAGAGCTGATAACCATCCCGAGGCCACGTGAGAAGTTACATCATCATATCGTGACTTTGCAAAAGTGAAAAAGGTACTTTCGAGCGTCTACATACTTGTAAACAAGACCTCGGTAGTCAATGTTACCAAATCGACTTTATATCCTAAGTTTATCCCTAATGTTGTAACGATCATACGTTAAATGATTGACAAAGATGGTCTTCCTTTAATCGGAAAACTTTCATCATCTTTGGGCATTGGAACAATCATCAAGAGCAAAATGTGAGACAAGACCAATCTTGAAAACGTGTTTATTTTGAACATATGAAATAATCATCGGTTTCAGTACCGTTAATTTGGTTGTAAAAAACTAAACGAACGAACATTTTATCGGTACTACTTTTACATCAATGTCAGTAAATGCGACGTGATTGAATAAATTTACTTTTAATTGGTTTCAAACTTACAAAATATAATTCCAATTTTAGTTGTTAAAGTCTAAATGTGTGTTTGCCAAATTTTAACTTCGACCTTTCCAAAAAACACGGTTCTGTGCAAATTTCATATCAATATTCAATATTTATATTGAGTAATCTGTCGTTAAACATTTTGAGCTAAATGAAATTCGCTAGATTTATTAACGAGTCCGTAGATTCTACAAACTTCAATCAAAATTTGCAAGCCCCGCCCAACAGATCATGCGCGAATCAAATCTCTCTGTTTTGTTTACGACAGTTAAGCGGCTTAGGCCTAAATTCAATTTCGTGGCTAGCCTGTGTTATGTTCCTTCTCTTGAATAATATCTTCCTTTTGGTCTTACCGATGTAGCTTGCGAAATTGTGTTATATCTTTCCATTGCAATAAATAAACATGTATTTTCAGACGTTTCCTCCGTGGAATTGGGTCAAAAAGTGGACGGTACGAGTATATATAGGTTACATTTGTGTATGATGAACATGTTGATTTAGGTTGTCACAGTGATGTTACGGTAAATTGCTCGCGCCATAAGGGCAACAGAAAATAAATTTCTTTCTTTCGATTGCGACATCATTTTTCAATTAAACCCAACTGGTCATAGTACTTTTAGAATAAGAAACATTGAATCTGCTTCGGAAGTTTGTTTCCCAAAATTCATCAGCAACACGTATTGAAACTTAAAGTGCAGTTCTATAGTATTATACAATTATGGTGACGGCATGGCGACGATAGTTTCGCAATATAAACATGCTCGTCGTATATGCGTGCTATTTTCAAGCTCCAACAAACAATTATGCAGCTGGTACCGTATACAGCATGCAAGTTTTAGCAAGTAGTACATTTATTTGTCAATTATGAGTCACAACTCATTTCTCTCCTTTTGTCTAACAATATTTTCGTTTGGAGTACACGTGAATTTTTTAACTCAATTCAATTATATATACATATATATATTCATTTGCTTTTGACGTTTACATATATATATATATATATATATATATATATATATATATATATATATATATATATATATATATATATATATGTATATATATATACATATATATATATATATATATATATATTTATATTTTTGGTTTATTATTTGTTTACTATTTGTCTTTATCGACTTATGGGTAACATCATTTGCCCGTGACGGTCTATATCGGGCGATGAAGCAACATATTGTAAAGTAAGTTTTATAATATTTGCACATTATTACATAAATCGTCCTCTGCCAATAGTTCTAGCATCATATGACCATAGATCGTTAACTTCGTCCACACCCGCCTCGATAACTGTAAATGATCTTCTCGGGCAGATCCTGATTAAGTGAGGATCTACTTTAATTTCCGCTTACAATATTGTAAGACGTGGACTTCATCGTGTAATTTAATCTCCTCAACCATTTAAGCACTGCCAACTTTTATTGCAATACGACATGTATACAGGCCTAATCATCTGTAAGAAATTTCAACCGTGTGTCTGTATATACTTCACATCTGCCGACGATACAATGCGTGTGTTATTAGTTTGCTTGCTTGCATGGGGAAATTGGGTGGGTGAGGGGGAGGGGTCGGTTATGTGAGGATTTCTCACACTAATGCACTTTAACTTTGATAAATTTCAAGGGATGCCGATACACATGCAAAAGGCAACATGATTCAAGCGGAGATGAGACTCGAACGGTCACCGATTACTTGCCGTTGTAACAATGATGTGTGCGGCTACCGCACCAATCCAACAATTCATTAGCCTGTATCGATTGCAATACACACACAGATCCAATAACCATCTGTACTGATATTCACTAATACGATAACATCGTTTCCGTCTACTCGACCTTGTTAATATTTAGCAAAACGTTTTTAAACAAGTATAGAATGTTCTTAATCAGGTCGCTGTGGTGAGATGTCATCCACAAATGTATGTTGGGTTTTCAACTTTAACAAAATTCTGTGATGATTATGCCAAATCTAATAAGTCATCCAAATCATTTTAAAAAACTGGAAATTGTCCTAACATTCAGAAATCAAGTAAAGAAAATTGAGTAGCAAGCAATACAATGAGAAACCGTGGAATACTTTTCATTGTACACCAGAATAAAATTGCTATAGACATAATTTGCAAAAAACTTATTTTTATGAAACGCCATTAGTTATTACTTCATAGGAACAGCTTGCGAACCAGTAATCGCCCTTAAGATCACCTTAAATGGATTCCCAAATCAGTTACAAGGTTAAAATGAGGTGTAAGGGAAACTTAAGATTGATAAATCATAGCTAACATTTTACTCTCTCAGAGTGATAAGTTGGCTATAGTTTAAACCAGAGGAACAATCAATATTTACTTACGCAGTTGTATATGTTGCAAACAAACTTAAACATAAACTTTACATTCCAGTTTACTACAGGTGCACAAAGTTCCTTGTTATGTCGAATAATATTGGGTAAATGTCATTCGGTGGAACGTGAATATCTGTACGCAGAATGCCGTTCTTTCTAGACAACCACGGCCAAATACCAGCGACAACAATAATTTCAGACCAGATTCATCTCGATATTTCATTTGGAAATTTCAGAATGAACTAATTTTTTTTTAAATAATACTCAAATTCACTGCAACATGCCTAACAATGCCGCATATAAATGTGGTTTTACTGGGGTAATACTGACATCTGGTTTAAGCCAAACAATTACCTGCCATTGTATTTACCAATGAGACTACTATACTGTTAAAACGATTTTTCTTGACCTAAACTAATATACTGTCCTAAGTACTTACCAATTATAGAACTGTCCAAGAATTCGATGCTATCCAAGCCACTTGTTTTGTAGTTGATGGTCAGGGATGGAAGTCACTTCTTCGAGTGCAATCAACAATCTATATACCTATGACCGGAATGGTACAAACTCAAGCCAAATATAACAACGGAGAAGTTGTTTGTCCATATGAGGCTTGACCAGTGTTCGCACACGACACGTATCTGTACTTATGAATCCCGGTAACCAGTTAGCGTTTATACTGCAGTCATCATAAGCCAGAGTCTCATAGGTTGCCGGGAGTCCAATTCCTGTTATAATCCCTGGAACCAAAAACAATCAATTGATTCCGGAAACGTGTCTTGTGAGGCTTAGTAATGTGATAAATAACAGCTTGCTAACAATCACCATAACTTCTAGCCAGGTACATTCAAATATATAACAATTAGACGTGATATTATAGGTAGATTGTTTGGTTTACGTTAACTTGGTCAATTGGTAGGTAAGTTAGAGCTCCAGCCGAATTCCTCGCTTGTTGAAATCCTTGGTTAAGAAACGATCAAAAGTCCGAATTTAGAACGACTTGAATTAATCCTCCTCCTTTATGCAGCATTCTCACATTTAGCTCATGTTATACTACATTACTTCACGCACCGCCAATTTCTGCTTCATTTTGCAGTCGGATAACCATACTCGATTCAACTTAATGATATTGCAGATATATTCTGCATACAGTGACCTATATAAATATCAAATGACTGAACGTCGAGGGTAGGTTCATTTCAGATTGTTTGGAGGCGTTTGTGGTACTGACACTAACATATCAGTTCAAACACAAGTTTACTATACCCCACTAAACACAATATGCAGACGCAGTGATATAGTGATAGCAGGGATATGTTACTCTAACTATAATAGCAGCTCCCTGGTGAGAACACCATTATTTCGTGAGGTCAATATTTAAATAGTCGAAGCTGGTGTGATGGTTAATTCAATTACACCTTTTCTGTAGCAGTTATTCGGAGATTCTTTGATTCTTCTGTTATAAGATTGTTCAGTGGTTTGACACCCATTTTTTCATCCTCTATCCCCTCAACCGGTGTGAGTTCTTTTCACAGCCATCATATCGTGGAAGTACACTGAATCATCATAGTATGACTTAGCAAAAACGTATTGCATGAAGCTCATCTATATGGAGGACGAATACAGTGGGTGTCATCATTCGATATTTAATATATGTAATCATATTGGGAACCGACACGTTGGGAACGGACATGTTATTTTTTGGGAAAAAGACTGAATTCGACGACCGTTTTAACTAGGACAATAAATTACGCAGTTCGTGGTAACAAAATGATCTTTGAAGAACAGAAGGCTGATCGTGCTCACTAAAGAAGGATCTACAATATAAGTGTAAAGTTCATCCAAACATTAATGTTGATTTCAGACATCGACCTTTGGTGACCTCATACCTCTTACACATCATTCACACACATATACATCGTCACTATTTCGTAAATCCCCCCCCCCCCCGGTAAGGAATAAAAAGACTTAAATTTTAACTGAATTACGCCATGACAATTGCATACAAAATTTCCCTATGAAGCCTACATTTAGTAACAAAGCTATTTGATGTAATACAGGCAACTGAACCTGAAATCGGACACGCCTCGTCTGTATTTTACCAGGATGAATTTGTAACTGGTGTTAGGTCATTTTCTTTTGTCAATATTTATTACAGGTTGACTTGAAGCATTGATTGCCAGTAATGTGTCTATATTATTCAGTGTCAAACTGTGCTCTTCGGTGCATGCATAATGTTAATCAATTATTTTATAAATTCCGAGAAACACATTTGGATGCAGGCGCGTCACTAAGGTTTGGTGACTTGGGGGAGGGAGGAGGTGCTGGCAATATTTTACAAACAAAATTCCCTGTATCATCCCGAAAAAAATTATTCTTGAATTTCCCATAATCGAAAACTCCTAGCGGACATCGCAATATCAACAATCGAACAATAAAGAAATACAGGTTACTTTTATTACAATGACAATATTAAAAAAATGCACAAGAGGAGCCTCCTTGAATCCGCCACTGCAAGGCAACACTATACATCCTGTATGACGTTCAAAGTGTGTGTAAGTAAAGAGTGCATCAAAGCACGTATCCACCTATCTGACCAGCCAAGAATGTTCACACTAAACTATTTACTGTTATATAATAGTATACAATCTCTGTTAACCTCCTTTAAGGCCCTTGTAGCCACCCTTGGTAATATTCCCTTACATAATTGGCATCCCTGCCGAGTTTTTACCCCCCCCCCCCACCCAGTTTCTCACACCCAATTAAAAGGAAGAAATTCAGAATTTATTTTTAACACCATGTAAAATGTAATTTCAGACACCAGTTTTCCTCGACGGCACGTGTGAAAGCGGAGCTTACTGGAAAGTTCTCATCTTCACTTGTGATTGAATTTTTAGAGCAACTTGCTAATTAATCAGAAACGACATCCCATAATAGTGGTCACCCTCAGGACGAGTTTCCAAGACACCCGAGGCACTTGAATTTATACTCGAAACACGTCTTCTAATATTTCTCTGTCGGTTGTAAAATTGTTAACGTGATTCGGCCTTACTATGAATGGTGTAGCCAGGGTGTACCCAGGGTGTACCCAGGGTGTAGCCAGGGTTCAGAGGCCCGGTAATTCAGGAATGAGAGATGAAACCCTTCAAACTTATTTCACCTTAGTTTAATATATTTGACACAGAACCATAAATGTAAAACACAAGCAAAACATAACAATGGATTACAAAAAACAATGGTTTTTACACCGAACCGGGAGTATATCGCGTTTCGAAAGAATTATTCCGCACAATTTTTACAGATTCCCAAATATCCCCACGGGTTTTCATTTTGTTCGCCATGAAGTGGATTACTCCTTATAGTGCAGCTTTCGCTCACAGAAATTGCCGAATATGTGTAAATGATCGGTCATATATCTGCCACATTATTAAAGACAGTCAGGGCCTGCTAAAAATTTACATTTCGATAGGGTATAAATCACTAGCACATTTTGCATTAGTTTTCTGTTTCGCGCACGAAATGGCCGCTTACGTGTGACAACTATTTCCTGTAATTAAAGTCACCACAGAGCCTATTTATGATTCTATACTTGCCATGTTACTACTCAAGGGATTCCAGAAAGGAAACAAACGCATACACAACCAGTGCAAACAAATACCAAAAATAAAAATCACTGCAAAGCCGAAATATAGACAGTTTATGTGAAACTTTCTTCATATAATTTTTTTTCGATAAACATCCAAAATAAAAAATGTCGATATTTGTAGATGAAAGTCTAAATTTCGACACGAAAGGTCCAAATTTCGACTTAAAGAGCAGTGTTCTAACTAAGTCATATTTGGCAAGTCAATTGTTCCTCAAGTATAGTCACTTTATTACAAGTCAAATATAAAATCAAGTTATAAAGTTATACTGTATATATATAGACCAAACAACACTTCAACGACTAAGGTCCAACAAGGTAGTTTTGTGCATCGGTGAACTCCAGCTCCAGCTATCTAACAAGTAATAATCGTGCAAGAGATTAACCCGGGAAAAGTGTCTGTTCTACAGTAAACTACAATTTCTGTTCAATTGGACAGACACTGAACTTTACTGTTAAACAGGGACTTTCCCCTACCTTTATCATATGAAAGTATGATATGTTTTGCATGGTAATACCTGACGTCACAATACATGCAGTGACTGACCAGCTACTAAGTAGTATACAGCCTGTGCATGTAGGCAAACCACCATGCAGCTAACAAGTAGTATACAACCTGTGTATGTGGGCAAACCACCATGCAGCTACTAAGTAGTATACAACCTGTGTATGTGGGCAAACCACCATGCAGCTAACAAGTAGTATACAGCCTGTGTATGTGGGCAAACCACCATGCAGCTAACAAGTAGTATACAACCTGTGTATGTGGGCAAACCACCATGCAGCTACTAAGTAGTATACAACCTGTGTATGTGGGCAAACCACCATGCAGCTACTAAGTAGTATACAGCCTGTGTAAGTAGGCAAACCACCATGCAGCTAACAAGTAGTATACAACCTGTGTATGTGGGCAAACCACCATGCAGCTAACAAGTAGTATACAGCCTGTGTAAGTGGGCAAACCACCATGCAGCTAACAAGTAGTACACAACCTGTGTATGTGGGCAAACCACCATGCAGCTAACAAGTAGTATACAACCTGTGTATGTGGGCAAACCACCATGCAGCTAACAAGTAGTATACAACCTGTGTATGTGGGCAAACCACCATGCAGCTAACAAGTAGTATACAACCTGTGTATGTGGGCAAACCACCATGCAGCTACTAAGTAGTATACAACCTGTGTATGTGGGCAAACCACCATGCAGCTAACAAGTAGTATACAGCCTGTGTATGTGGGCAAACCACCATGCAGCTAACAAGTAGTATACAACCTGTGTATGTGGGCAAACCACTATGTTTGTTATGGACCGGGGTGGGGCTGGGGATAAGTCTGTTGTCGTTTGGAGTGGTCTTGGGAGAGAGCATATTTGAGGGAATTTTGGTAAAATGGACGGTCCTTAGATGCAAAATAGGGTTCCCGGACAATTCCCCCCTGGACGATTTCCCCCCGGACAATTCCCAACCCTGACAATTGCCCCCGGACAATTCCCACCCGGACAATTGCCAACCCTGACAATTGCCCCCCGGACAATTCCCACTCCGGACAATTCCCACCCATGACAATTGCCCCCCCGGACAATTTCCCCCCGGACAATCCCCTTCCTCGGAAATTTCGACGATTGATTGACAGCCGATGTAGGCGGGGTTAAGGCTATTATTCCAGTAAAAATGAGGGTGTGCAACAAGAGATTTCAGTTTTGGTTTCGATGACAATCTAACCTATGCATTCATGCGGGCGGAGAGTGTGTATGCGTGTGTGTTGGGGGGGGGGGTGTAACGCCTCGCTTGTAAATACGATATCTCAGGAAGTGAAGCTTTGACCAATCTAATATTGGTGTATATGAGTAACACATTGGGTAGAAGAACCCTTTTGTTTTGTGGGTAGGTCAAAGATCATTTTGAGTCACCAGGGGCCAAATAGTAAAAACCTTGTAAAGACGATATCTCAAGGATGTAAGCTTAAACCAATATCATATTTAAGTTCGTGAGTAGGGGACCAGATTTAGGAGCAAAAGCCTCTAGTTTAATGTGGAGGTCAAAGGTCATTTGGGTTCACCAGGGGTCAAATAGTGTAAACCTTGTAAACACGATATCTCAAGAAGGGAATGTTGAACGAATCTCATATTTAGTATGTAGTTGTTACACGTTCAGTACAATTTTTTATTGAGATCAAAGGTCATTTTGAGTCGCCAGACGCCAAGTTGTGGAAACCTTGTTTATAAGCTACAGTATCTCCCACCGACCAGCCTATCAGATAACATGTGCGTTACGCCTCGTACGAATAGGGGGCTATTGGCATTGGAAATGAGCTTATGGGCATCCGTAGAATCTAAAACTCACAAACTGTAAACTCCAACATACTTGTATTTGCTTAAACCTGCCGCTTGGAAGCCTTACTTTGCGTGCAAAAGGTGTACCATTACTTTAAATAATTCAGACAACAGAGGATAGTTGTAGCCTTCCTGGATTACAAGCTGGGATAGGGGACCAAATGGAATATTTTTGCCACTGACTTGAGACTTGAGTTGAGCCCACTCTTTTTTAATTTCCTCCTTTATTTCTTCAAGCAATCTGGGTTGTTCTGATCATTTAGCAGCAAAGTACTACAATGATCAGCCACCCTCCCAATTTCTTCAACACCCCGATGAATTCAAAGTTTCGTCTTTTCTTGCTGGCCATAATAAGGGTCAACAATTTGGTAACAGAACTGAAAGTTTGTGGACAAAAGCCGAAGCTATGCCTCATATTACTGACTTGTGAATTAGGATACAATGTTTTATTGACATGTCAGGTAGGCCTTTCTATTCTGTGCAAAAAAATATATTCTGTAAGAAATATATATATATGCTGAACAAAGTACGGAGCTCTGTAAGTTCCAGCTGAGATGTTGGTATTTCAGTAACTTCAGTGAACAGCTTATTCATTATATTGGCAATAAGTGTGCAAGTACAATGCACTTTCTTACTCAGAACCGAAATGCAGTTCAAAGTTAGTGGTTTTGCGACATCTCATTGCATATGATATTACGACGATACGATCAACAGCATAGCCTACTGTATCTAGCCGGCTTATCAGTCCCATTAACATATCATATAACCAGGGAGCTGTTAGAGTAGCAGCTCCCTGGTATAACATAGGTAACATATACGTATAGCAGCAGTACTGCAATCATTGCGTCCAGATATAGCGCGTTAGTAGGATAGTTGGTAGTGTGATGTTAACGTTAGACTACTCTAAACAGCATATTTATTACTTACACTAGGCTAAGACTTAGCATATATTCCACTATTTGCTTTTCTCTAACCACAGTCTTTCAATAATTTGTTGCACTTCTGCAAGGACTCTATACATCAACGGAAAGAAAGTGGATGTGAAGAAAACAGCAATATGATGAATAAGCTGGTCACTGAAGTTACTGAACAACAAAACATCTCAGTTGGCACTTACAGAGCACCGTACTTTGTTTAGCATATATATTTTTCTTACAGAATATATTTTTTGCACAGAATAGAACTTTGTTATTAGAGAAAATATTTCCTACAAAGAATAAAAATTTATTTTTGTACAGACAAAAACTTTTTCTATAGAATATATATATTTTCTGTCACAGAATTTATATATTTTGTTAGAGAAAAATATTTTTCGGTCAGAGAATTGACATACTTTTTGAAAAGGATATATATATTTCTTTAGAGAATACCTATTTTATCTCTTAGAGAATAAATATATTCTTGGCAGAGAAAAAAATATTTTTTGTGTTAGAGAATATATATTTTTGACAGAATATTTACTATAAGAGAATATATATTTTTGCACAGAATACATATTTGTTATTAAGAAAATACTTTCTGTACGCCTGGAGAATATATAAATATATACTTTAAGGGAATAAATATAATTTTCAGGGAATATATATGTGTAAACAAATATGTCTAAAATGTATTTTTGAAGTTAACCATGTTTGTATTTCGCAATTACAGCATATATATATTTGTATGTATATATTCCGCTTTCTCGCGCCATAGCAATTGTCCGGGGGAAATTGTCCAGGGGGGGGGGGAATAGTCCGGGGGGAAATTGTCCGGGAAGGTTATTGACCGGGGGGTAATTGTCCGGGGGGAAGTCGTCCGGGATGGGAATTGTCCGGGTGGGAATTGTCTGGGGTGGGAACTGTCCGGGGTGGGAATTGTCTGGGTGGGAATTGTCCGGGGGGTAATTGTCCAGGGGGGAGTTGTCTGGGGGGGTAATTGTCCGGGGGGTAATTGTCCAGGGGGGAGTTGTCCGGTCACCGCAAAATAGTGCTATATTTTACCCAAAAAATGTTGAAGAATTTTCAACTGTTGGGATTGCACAGTTACATGTATATTGGTATACTGCACTATAGGATTTGTTTTGTAATATTGTCTGTTAAATGTTAGGGGAGATGGCTGAGACCATGAGTTTTTAGTATGTACACGTGGTTACCCTGCCTGTGTACCTTTGGGGGAACCAACCGAGTATTGTATAAACTCAGAAACTGTATTTCTCACCCTACATATTAGTAAAATGCAAACTGCATAATTTATGACCCAAAAAGAAGAGATAAAAAAAAATTAATCGACCATATAATGTTGAAA
The DNA here is from genome assembly GCF_037975245.1 of Apostichopus japonicus. Classification (NCBI taxonomy): domain Eukaryota; kingdom Metazoa; phylum Echinodermata; class Holothuroidea; order Aspidochirotida; family Stichopodidae; genus Apostichopus; species Apostichopus japonicus. The sequence continues at coordinate 7,220,267 of NC_092569.1, read as the reverse complement.
GTAAATATTATAGCACATTAAAGCCAGTCAATGTACATCGAAACAATTCTGCATTAGTGTTCCTTTCCATTTTACATAACAAAGTGGTAGCGTCTAATCTAATAATGTAAAGAAGTCAATACGTTAAAGTCAAGTCACAAGTCATTGTATTGGCAAGTCGCCGTTCATTTGTTGTCAAGTCACAAGTCATTTAACGCCAAGTCAAGTAAAAAAGGCAAGGAAAATGTGACTCGAGTCCAAGTCACTGACTCAGTCAACAACACGTCGAGTAAATCGATATATCGAAAATGATTTTGATGTACAACATTTCATAAGGAAGGTCGAAATTCAAGGAAAAAAATGACATATGATATAAAAATAGCCCATTTGGGTACTATGGTTCCTTGCTTAGTGGTAAATAAATGTGTTGTATATGTCATCTTTCAATATTATCATCATATCATTGAACTAGTGCCAAACACATTGCGCCCCACAAATGTTTTTGACATAAAAACAAAATTTTAGGCCCTCCCCAAAAAAGGTCACGATTTTTTTTGGGCCCAAATGGACCCCAAAATATGTCTCAAAGATATTGGACCCCAATTTTTTTTTAACCAAATGGACCCAAAAATATTGGGCCCACAATGAAAGCGCCCCCAAAATGCATTTGACGTAGAAAAAATGGCCCTTCCCCAAAAAATTGGCCCAAATAGTCCAAAAAATATGGGCCCATATGTAGGCCAAAACAAGTTGGCTCAAAAAATATTTGCACTCAAAAAATTGACCCTCCCATAATGTGGGCCCAGAAATATTGAGCCCCGCAAAGTTTGGCCCGAAGAATGTGTCCCAAAATGCATTTGAGATGGAAATAAAATTTGGGACTACCCGGCCTCAGTTTCTTTTTGCCCAGATGTTCACAAAATATTAGGCATACATGTACCAGCCATTAACCCACAACTATATGCCAAATTAAGCTACAATCCGAAATAAGGTTACGGAGTTATTGCAATTTAAAGATTTTACGTTTGACCCCATAACAGTCAGCGGACCCAACCAAATGTCACAGACATACACGCCAACCTGACTTGCTTCCAGCTCTCAGAAAACCAGGAGGAAACCCCTCCCAGCGGTTACTTGCCTTTAAATACATAAGAGTAGTTTGAAAGCTAACCCTGGCTGAAATTCATACTGCAGACGGAGAGCAGCATAAATCTAAACAGAGTCAGTGCTTACATGGTTTGGTGACTAGGAATCGTGTTTCATAATACCGCAACGATGAAAGAAAGAGGGACATTGTTTGTTGTTGGTAATTTATTTTGCATGCTCACTCTATTAACAAAAAGCTGAATTTGCATTTGTAATAGTTAGTGATGAGATCAGTAGCGTAACTCCTATGGGCTCGGACCGTGCTGCGCCGGGGGCCCCGACTAATAGGGGGCTCCCGCTAAACTGATGCACAGAAAAAGGGTACCTCTTTGGATAAGGAGGGCTCGTTTTCACTGGGAAAGAAAAACTCATGCAAGATTGAAGGTTATTTCTCACTCATACAACTTGTAAGATGTATCCAGAAGCCGAATTCCTCAATCCGCATTCAATGGTATTTAGTTACAAAGAATTTATATAGCTATGTTGATAGTATTGGTCTGTCATTTCTCTTGATGTATTTTAGCATTAAAACATATTTGTTAGCTGGAAACAATGTGTAATGCTAAATGGCCATTCAAATGTTCTAAACCAAGCCTCCCTGCATTGATCCTGCATAAATCCTTAGACCTTGGACCCATGGGCGAGGCGGGGGAAGGGGCCGTGGGGGGAACTTGCCCCCTGGAAAATCACAAATTAAAAAAAAAGTTAAACATTTGACATTTCAATGATTTCACCCAACCAACAGTTCTCTAGTTATGTTCACTGCATACGGACCCATAATGTATTACTGAAATTATTGAAAGTCAAAATCCTAAGATATGAGACCTTAAAATAACCGATGTGTTAATGCAACTTGAAAGGCCCGGTAAGTGTCTTCTCCGACGATCTGGGAGTATTTTTTTGCCAAACAAAATTGTGGTACGCTCCACGCAAACTGATGGTGGCGCTCCGATTAGATAGTATCAAGTAGTGTGCTACACCTACTTGACCTACTGATCCCCCCCCCCCACCCTTGTGAACCTTTATGCGGCACCCTTGCTTGGACCTTCTGATAGGGCGCCCCTTTGGGCAAGGAGCCCCCAGGCTCATTGTTACGCCACTGAATGGGTAATATTTTTTATCCATAGTTTTGAGTTAAATTATGATTGTCTCATTGGGCTAACATGTTATGTGATAGAGGGAAAGGGAATTAAGGAAGAAGTTACCCTCCCCTTTGAGAATGTTGGTTAAATGAGGCTGCCTAAATGAAATGTTGAAGAATTTTAGACTTCAGGTTTTACCTCACATATATGTTATATATATATAATTTATTTACTGTAAACTTGGCTTTTATTAAAGGTATATTCTGTCTGCCAGCTGGAGGGGGGCCCAATTGGAATTTATACAAGGTTTCACCTCTGCTCCTCAACACCATATTATGTATTCTCTGGCATGAACCAAAGAATGGAGTATAACAAACTCATACCTTAATCAGAACTGGAGACCTCAGTATTAACACCTATGTCATGCAACAGATTTCAATAAGAATATCGATACCCAAAACATAAACACACAATCAATATTTCATTACCAAATAGAAAAATGTATTGAAGTATGCCATAGAATATTAAACACAAGAAACCTTAACACCAATATCAGAATAGCATTGAACCTTATACAGTCAGTCTTTTATTCTTCTACTTGAGATAATGTCTCTAATCAAGAGAGCTGCAAACAAAAGTCAGCAGTTGAAGTATTAACATGGTTCTTTGTTTAATATTAACCAAGCAGGAGACGTTGTGTCATTAAATATCATGTATCATTATAGTGACTGCCACTTCATCAGTTCTGAATGCAACATTTATTCCCCACAAAGAAGATAAGGATGGACAGGAATTAATCAAGGTAGCACAAATCAAGCAGAGGTACCATCCCATACACTCACCACCTCCTTCCCTCCCTCCTCAGAGGTACCATCCCATACACTCACCACCTCCCTCCCTCCTCCTCCCAGGTACTATCCCATACACTCACCACTTACCTCCTCCTCCGAGGTACCATCCCATACACTCACCACCTCCATCCCTTCTCCTCAGAGGTACCATCCCATACACTCACCACCTCCCTCCCTCCTCCTCAGAGGTACCATCCCATACACTCACCACCTCCCTCCCTCCTCCTCAGAGGTACCATCCCATACACTCACCACCTCCCTCCTCCTCAGAGGTATTACCCCATACACTCACCACCTCCCTCCTCCAAGGTACCATCCCATACACTCACCATCTCCCTCCCTCATCCTCAGAGGTACAATCTCATACACTCACCACCTCCCTCCCTCCTCCTCTGTGGTACCATCCCAAACACTCACCACCTCCCTCCCTCCTCCTCCGTGGTACCATCCCAAACACTCACTACCTCCCTCCTCCTTTGAGGTACAATCTCATACACTCACCACTTCCCTCCCTCCTCCTCTATGGTACCATCCCATAAACTCACTACCTCCCTCCTAATTTGAGGTACCATCCCAAACACTCACCACCTCCCTCCTTATTAACTTTACATTTGATCATGCCATTCACTTTAATAATGTTTCTATTGGTTAAAAGCTACACCCAGGGATGTACTAATACTATAAGGATATTTCTTGTCTGTCAACTACAATTTCTGGTGTTGTTTGGACAAGGTTTACAAAATGCCTTTCCTTCACCATTCTGCAGACATTTGCCTAGAAATATTCTCAATCACACAGACTTAGGTGGCTCAAGTGATGGTAAATGGTGGCTCAAGTGATGGTGGCTCAAGTGATGGTAAATGGTGGCTCAAGTGATGGTGGCTCAAGTTAAGGTAAATGTTACCACTTACTTGATTGTGCATGCAAATTCAAACTGCGGTTGGTATTGTGCTATGGCTTGAAGAATTATTTGGGTCATGATGAAGGCAATACCCCTTGGAAGGGATAATGTAATGATAGAAGAAAGGGACTTACGCTATACAAACATAAAGAACATTGTAAAAGATCAAGAAACAGTGGGAAGGGGGACACATATTTTACCTTACTAGGTCAATGATACAAATAGTCCATCATAATGACATTTTCAGTTTACACTAAAAGTTCATTCATTTCAGTTGTATGGAAAAATGCTATACAGTTCATATAATCAGAATTTTCAAGATTCAGTTGACATAAATGAGACATATTCACATTCCATCATCCCAACCTGAACATAGACATCAAAGCTTAAGTGGTTCCCTAATTAATGCATTAACATGTATAACACAGAGACTGGATGGTGCCTACATAAGAGTTTATAATGATCTTTAACATTTTACTTGTACCTACTATCAACACCATTCATAGTGTTTTATGTGACCACAAATTCTTGATTATGAACCACTTACCATAATAAATTTTACAATAAATCATTTATTACAAGAGCCATTTTAAAACTTTTAGTGGTTGTTTGGTAATGATTGATGTAAAGAGTAACAGCAAATCCACGTGTCTCTTCTGCTCAATGATGTCAAATGAGGCCAGGCAGAACTACAAGCCTGTTTTATGTATATGACAGCCATGTCCATTAGAGGCATCCTTATAGCTGGTAACCATACACAACACTGTCATGGGAGGAGAACAAGTAATATATACACTGTGCTCTTGCTGGCTTTCACTTGTTCTGATATAGACAAACTGTCTACAGTGGCTCTGGCACAGAGACTACCTAGTCTACTACTCAGGTGTGCTGTAGTTATATACATGTAACCCTACAAATCAAACAGCCTTCTGATCTGATGTCATGGACTGTGCTGGCATCACAGGTCCTTCCTCTGTAGTTGTAGCAGGGGCTTGTGCAGAGGGGGGTACCACAGAGTCTGCTGGTTTAGGAGAAGCACCTGCACCTGCAGCAGCAAAGAGAAAGGACACATAAAATACTGTAACTATCTGTGCTTCCTTTAAAACAATTCACATTCTGGTTTGGAAAGTTGTTTGTCAGCACACTGGTTGCTTACTTTACATTACTCAGTATTGTGATGTATTACATAAACACACACATATCTTACATCATCCAATATGGTTACATGAAAACAATTTACTTGACAAGTGATTGTTTATTTCAAATGAAGAAGGAAACAACTAAATTTTAATGCAAACTTTTGATTTACTTGTTGCTTGCAACTAACATGGCTGGGATATATTGTTCTTGGATAGTTAAATGTAAAGTATTCTACAAGAAGGATGTGGCTTTGGCCATAGGTTACAATAACAACTGAATTGGGAGGGTAGGAATAAGATGTTAATTGTAATCATAATGTAAGTTGCCTCTCACCTGCTTCTTTTGGTTCTTCCTCTGTTGCTTTGACAACTTCTGCAGGTTTCTCAGAGCTGACAAAGACAAATATAAACTCACCTTAATAGCAAAATAACAAACAAATAAAACTATGCAAATTAGTACATTATAGTAATAATAATAAATTACATTGAACAATGTTACAACACTTTAAGACACTTACTTTATAAAACAACAACTCTGAAATGTTGATACACTATTGAATATGTAGCACTATACCAATCAGGATGAAAGCCTTTCAGGTATAAGAGATACTGTAGGACTTAATTAAGTCTATTCAATTATAGATGTTCACCTTAAATAAGAGGTTATTACATTACTTGTGAGCCTCACTACAATCCTACACTTATACTTACTTAAACATGCAAATATTTTTAGTAGACCAGGGTCCACCTAGACCTTTACATTGGCTTTACTTCGGCTTTACTTCAGACTTGAGAGCTAACTTAACGGGAGCAAAATTCTCACCATCTGCAAATTACTAACTTTACTGCTACTGTACTAAAGTTATATTATTAAATTTTTAAGGAATTTTTGTTAAGAATTAACAGAATGCAAAAGATGTAGCATAAGTAACCCACATGTTGTAACACAAATATATCACTTTTCTATTAAATTAAAATGACATTATGTTTAATGTAACAATGTTCTGTTGATTTCCAATCACTTGTAGCATGTCTTGTAGCTCAGCTCTATCTCGAACAATCAGACTTCTTGACTTGAGGGACATTACAAATTTGAATAGTTCAGGTGACATCCATTCACTGCACACATTATTAGTGATCACCTCAACCACTATCAATATCCTGCTTGGACTGTGTTGTAGTATAGCATAGTGCAGATCACTATCAATATCTGATGTGAACTGTAGTATAGCAAAGTGCAGACCACTATCAATATCCTGCTTGTACTGTAGTGTAGTATAGTGCAGACCACTATCAAAATCCTGCTTGGACTGGTGTATTAGAGCATAGTGCAGACCACTATCAATATCCTATTTGGACTGTGGTGTAGTATAGCATAGTGCAGACCACTATCAATATCCTGCTTGTACTGAAGTGTAGTATAGTGCAGACCACTATCAATATCCTGCTTGGACTGTGGTATATTAGAGCATAGTGCAGACCACTATCAATATCCTATTTGGACTGTGGTGTAGTATAGCATAGTGCAGACCACTATCAATATCCTGCTTGGACTGTGGTGTACTATAGCATAGTGCAGACCACTATCAATATCCTACTTGGACTGTGGTGTAGTATAGCATAGTGCAGACCACTATCAATATCCTGCTTGGACTGTGGTGTAGTATAGCATAGTGCAGACCACTATCAATATCCTGCTTGGACTGTGGTGTAGTATAGCATAGTGCAGACCACTATCAATATCCTGCTTGGACTGTGGTGTATTATAGCATAGTGCAGACCACTATCAATATCCTATTTGGACTGTGGTGTAGTATAGCATAGTGCAGACCACTATCAATATCCTATGTGGACTGTGGTGTAGTATAGCATAGTGCAGACCACTATCAATATCCTGCTTGGACTGTGGTGTAGTATAGCATAGTGCAGACCACTATCAATATCCTGCTTGGACTGTGGTGTATTATAGCAGAGTGCAGACCACTATCAATATCCTGCTTGGACTGTGGTGTAGTATAGCATAGTGCAGACCACTATCAATATCCTGCTTGGACTGTGGTGTAGTATAGCATAGTGCAGACCACTATCAATATCCTGCTTGGACTGTGGTGTACTATAGCATAGTGCAGACCACTATCAATATCCTACTTGGACTGTGGTGTAGTATAGCATAGTGCAGACCACTATCAATATCCTGCTTGGACTGTGGTGTAGTATAGCATAGTGCAGACCACTATCAATATCCTGCTTGGACTGTGGTGTAGTATAGCATAGTGCAGACCACTATCAATATCCTGCTTGGACTGTGGTGTATTATAGCATAGTGCAGACCACTATCAATATCCTATTTGGACTGTGGTGTAGTATAGCATAGTGCAGACCACTATCAATATCCTATGTGGACTGTGGTGTAGTATAGCATAGTGCAGACCACTATCAATATCCTGCTTGGACTGTGGTGTAGTATAGCATAGTGCAGACCACTATCAATATCCTGCTTGGACTGTGGTGTAGTATAGCATAGTGCAGACCACTATCAATATCCTATTTGGACTGTGGTGTAGTATAGCATAGTGCAGAATATAATCTGAACCATTCCACATAAGATTTTTTTAACCCCCCCCCCCAAAAAAAAAAAACAATAAAATAAGAAGGAAAAAAATGGGCATACTGTTACCTCTTTGTTTGTTCCGTTAATGATGCATCCATAGCAACCACCTCTTCTTTTTTGCTCTCTTTTTTAATTTCCTCTGTTTTGCCTGCAAATAGAAAATTGCATATTAACTATTTTGATTATTACTAACCTTCCTAATGAAATAGCAACAGCTCCATATTGAGTCATACGGTATAAAAAGGCATTTTTAAGTTGCCCCCATTACAGTTCTAAATTTTTGCCTTTTGTTACTTGATCTAAATGTGTCTTGTCTCTTTTCCACTCTCCCTACACAAGAAATAAAAAGATTTATGAAAAATTATGAAATGAGAGACAAGCAAAACATTGTATGGGTCCTTGTATATCCCCTAACCCCCCCCCCCCCATCCAGACCATCCTTTTGCAACTGATGTAATTGAGTCTATGTGACCCAACCCCAACATCTTGTTTCTCTCAGAGAAAAAGCAAACCTTTTGTTGTATGCGAATGAGTCATTACAACTGTTGCACAGTAAAAGAACTGTGTTTATCAGTTTTGTTCACAATAGGGCAGTGTTCAATAGACTAACTACCAAAGTGTAAACCTATATGTGAACCCTCCAGCTCTGGAGGAAGACATAGTAACACTTACAGCACCAATAGGTGCAGTAGCTCACATCAGATTATCATTTGATAAATGAATGAAACTATTTGGCACCGAAAAGTAGGCGCCTGCGGTTTTTATAACCTGCCCGCCTCCAGACAATACCTGAAACAACTGAGTGTTCGGCTGGACGATGCATTCAGAGTACTATTACTGTGTTCACCTATTTTCATGCCACCCGTTTTTCGTGTAGTAGCCTATGCACATACAGTGTTTAGCCTACATCTAATTTAGGCTAGTCCCTAGCCTAACTTCACGATATAGGTCTCCATCCTACCTCCATACTAAGTTACAACATAGACTTGAGTAACCCACAATTCTTGGGGAGTATGGGAAGATTTTGTTTGATTCGTCATGCGTGATCGGTTTGCTTAATTCGGCGATCTTTCACTTTCTCTGAGTTTCAGCAAACATGTGTACATATTAACATAGTATCTACCACCTAACCAGGAACGTAAATCTTTTTGAGATCATTCTTGATTCCTCCTTCGCATGACCATTGATTCGACCATCGTTTTACTTTTACACAGTAAGTCAATGGGCCTTAACCATTGAGTTTACTGTATGCGACGGAAATCACACCCTAACAGCCCATTGACTTGGTCGTGTGATATCAGACTTGCTTTATTGGATTTAAGTTTAATTACCAAATAACATAAAGTTTAATCACTTCATGATCTCTCATGAACAAAAAGAAAAAGTTTAATCCAAAAGAAGAACACACAATTTTAAGTGGCAAGAGTAAGGAAACAAAGTCACTGAAAAATATTGAAAAGTTTGACAACATCTGGAACTCCATAACCTCACACCAGTTATGTGTGTGAGCTAAAACTTACAGAAACATACAACAGATATTAGTTATCAATATAAGTTGTAAAAACCAGGTTCCATTAAAACTAATAATTTAATAGGTATTGCAATTGTAAAGATTTTATCATAGAGTGAAACAACATTGAACTGGAACAAAGACATGACTGTGGATGTTGAGTAACGACACTGTTACCTTTGTAAACTGTACAAAGAGTTTTACAAAGGTCCTTGAAAGCATTAGACTATAAGCAAATAGATGTAGCACCCTTGTATTCTGTTGTTTGTTAACGTGGTGCCATGTTATTTCTGTTGTTACTTGCAAAAAATGTCTGTGATGTAATATGTTTGTTAGGGTTCATGCAGGGACGTTCTGGGATTGGGAGTAGGTTCTCTGTTGAGTTATGTGCACTAACTTTTTCTTGATATATATTTTTTGTGTTTTCGTTTGGTCGACCGGTTGACTTTGAAGGTTACATTTTATATTAGTCTATTGTACAGTGATTTGTATTAGTTCAAGCAAGCCTGACAGCAGCCCTTCAAGGCTCTGAACACGGTGGGAGATTCGACGGGGTTTTCTTTACTAAGATAAAAGTTATTACAGGGGTTCTGGGCCATGTCTGTACCAGTGGTATAGTTGAGGTATACTGGCCAGTTGTGTCCTAGTTGCTTCTGTTGGTTGGGTAGAGGGCTATAGATTTGGGGATTTCAGGGAGGGATTTAGGCAAGTTTTCCAGGGTTTTGGAAGCCTTCTGTTGTACAGTTTGTTTTGTTACAAGTTAAAATGCATCTTTTGTTCCCTTTAATACAAACATTCAATCTGAGGTTGTAAGTGCTGCCTCCAAAACACACATTGTCTCTTATCATTTGTGTGTATGCTTCAGTAAGTCGTTAAGGTTGTCCTGATCGGAGTTCACCTTCAGCTATTCTCCATGTACCCACGAGCCCCCCCCCCTAATACCCCTCCTAGTTTGGGCCTGGGTACTACAATATACTATGAAGAATACCAAATCATTTAAATCTTAGAATAAGACAGGCCTGTCTTTACCTGTTTCTGAGGTTTCCTTTGAGGTTTCATCTGACTTCTGTCGTTTACTTTTATGACTGTGTGCATCACGTCTGCCACCCTCTCCTTCATCTTCACTATCAGAGAGTTCTTCATCACATGCAATACGTTTGTCTCTTGAGAAGATAGATATCCTTTTGTTTGGATTTTCTTCCTCTTCTTTGGCCTCAGGAATTGCATCTTCTGGAATTGGTTGCATTTGAACTCCCGGTGCGTGGGGTATCATCCGAAGATTCTCATACAGCCGTGTCCTTGAAACAAGTGAATAAAGATTCACAATCTTATTTCAAACATGTTGTTTTCATGCTGTTTGTGGCACTGAATTGCTTTGATGAGACACAATCTTCCAGGTGGTATTCAACCTGGTGCATTCAACCTAAAACCCAATGCTGCCTATAGTCTAGGGGCATACATAAGACAGAAGTTACTACGTATAAGTAATTTATACTCAGAATGAAATTAAATTCTTAAGTCTGTTTATCTTTCACGTACTTGAATGTATTGGGCAATGTTTGAATCTTGAAACACCTGTTTTTATAGTCATTGTCCGTCAGGGTACACTACACAACCTTAAAGATTAGGCCCACCATCATGGAATCTAATTAAAATCACATCTTTCTTGGGTCAAAATACTCTTGTTTAGTTCCAAATTTTCATTGCTGGATTTCTAACATTACCCTTCATGTGTCTGCACTGACATAAAAGAAAACTCTAAATATATTCCTTACTTAAAATGACTCTGCCAGTTTTGCCACAAGTGGTAAGGAACAATGAAAATGTACTTAAAAGATATGTAAGCTGGAATAGAAAATACTTACTTGATTTTATCCATATACTCCGATGTATTCTGATTTGTCATGTTAGACGGGCTTATATGCAGCTTAAAATCTGGTCCAAAATACTCAAAGTAGTCATTGTAAGGTAGCTCTGTGGAAGAAAGCATGAACAAACTTGAAATGAAGGTAAGCATTTCATGCAGCAGTGAGCTACAGCCATTGGCAGGTGACTGAAGGAGCTTATCACTCAATGCTTGGTAATCATGGTTTATCAACAGAACCAAATACAACAAGAGGGCAATCCATGGAGATGCAGATCTACTCCATGACGGATCTGATTGTTGGGTTACTTCTGAATGCATCTGATTGCCATCATTGTTAATTAGGCTGCAATCCAGGTATTTAATGTACAGTTCAGTTATAAAGTTTAGATGAAAACAATATGACCTATAAACCATCACTGTTGTTTCATGCAAGGCATCAAATTTGGGTCAATTTGACCTAAACATCCAACCAGAATTCAAAATGCATTGTGGTTCGATGATGTAACATGAGCAGTTTTCTTCACTGACTTAATGTATAGTGAGGGTGTACAACATACTTGATAGAAGTAATACAATGAAAAGCAGTGTGATGTGACAAACAGTATATTCAAACTGACACATGCTGTCCTGAAATGACCAAGGACCTCTACACTTCTTGTACTAAATATGATAGATACAGCAACATACTAAATATGACATCTGTCCTTATTAAAATATTGTGTATACATGCTATTCACAATTTGACCCCTGGTGACCCCAAATGACGTCCACCAAAAATCTTAGGCTTCTTGTACTCAATGTGGTACTTCTACACACCAATTAGACAATTGGTCCGACCTTCCCTTCTTGAGAGATAGTGTTCACAAGCTGGGCGTCACAAACGCACACACACACAAGAATGCCAGGGTTACAATTATCATCGAAACCAAAAAGGAATATTCTAGTATTTGTCTTGACATTCTCTACACATCGGTGGTTTAATGCCTGTTTCCTACATGTTGCCAAGTAGATAATGGCTAAAACCACTTTTTGGGTGTTTTGACCTCTGACCTTTGACGTCATCAATCACGCAGGCACAAGTTTACAATATCAGGCACCAACCTACCAAGTTTGAAATTGATCAGAGTTACGGTCCAACGGTTAACAACCACATAAGTACTATTTTAAAATTTGTCCCATTATTCTCCTCATATCTTGTGGTTTATTTAAGAACTTATTCCAACATACGGACAAGCAGGTAACATTGGCTAAAAACAAAGCTCTGGGGGTATTTGACCTTTGATGTCATCAATCATGCAGGCATGAGTTTACATGGTCAGGCATCTACCCACCAAGTTTGAACTTGATCAGACTTACCATCAATAAGGAGTTTGCGACACACTTTTTTACACAATTTAGGCCAATTTGACTTTTGACCTCAGTTGACCTTTGACTTGACCCTTAATCTGTCCTATTTTAAAATTTGTCTCATCATTCTCTACATATCGTGTGGTTCAATGACTTTTTAGTCCTTCAATCACCCTTTTGTCAACAAAAAGTATTTGTAATCACAAGTTGATTTAATGGCCATCAATAATCTTTGATACAACATAATTCATGAGACATTACGCTATGATTAAGATATCTTACTAGCTCACACAGAAATAAAAACTTATATTACTTCTCCTTTCAACCAAGTCTTTGAAATAGTTGCTGTACTTACCATTGGCAATGTCAACTCCAAGTGCTACGGCGGTCTCAAACGTCCAACACCTGGCGACATTGCGGATAGTGTAACCACCTCCTCCCAGTAGCAGTAGTGGTAGGTTGTACTGTTTCATGAATTCAACAGACTTGGCATGTCCTGTAAGTTCAAACCAATGCATTATGATTTAGATTCAAGTAAACAAGGAATGTACAATGATTTCTGGTCATTTAGAGCTCCCTCCACCTTGTTGTTGTATAAAATACTGTAAATGCATAAATTCACATGACCAACAAATTCTGATGGAATACAAGCTCCTTCAAGCAACTTTCCAAGATGAATTATCAAGTACTTTAAGATTACCCATACTAAAATGGATAACAGGTGAATTGTTTCAAATGTGATGTATCTTTAAAACAAAATCAAGTGGGGTACATAAAACTAAACAATGTAGGACTGTTGAAAAGAAAGAAATATGTTAATTCAAAATTGTGTTTGGTTAACAAGGCTGCAATGACTGTAATCCACTCATATCAGCTGTCACGCAATAAAAAGCCCTAACTGGGCACACAAGCGCTAGCATAATTAACATTTACTGTTGTGAATGTGTGATCGGAAAATAATCATGCACTCTTTTGTAAAGCGGTAACTGTCTTAATATCAGAAAGTTATATAGTAAGCAGGTGATAGTCAATTCAAAAAGCAATGGAAGAATGAATGAAAATAGACATACTTTGTCAAAAGAATTCAAAAGCTGATCGTTATGTTAGTTATCAAATTTACGTTGTACATAATATGAGTAGTTAATGAATGGATGACTGGTTCCGAAAATCGGAGGTTTGGATAATCCAAGTTTTACTGTAATCTGACTCAAGGTTGTGGAGTTATTGGAAGTTTAAAAGTTTGGTCCCTCCCAAAGAAATATGGCCAGATCAAATTTTGTGCCTAAATGGTCCCAACAATATTTGGCCAAAACAAAGTTGCTCAAAATATATTTGCCCTCAAAAACTGAACTACAAAAAATGTTGGCCCAAATGGTCCCAAACATATTGGGCCCCACAAATTTGGGCCCAAAAATGTGTCCCAAAATGCATTTGAGGTGGAAGTAAAATATGGGCCAACATGGCACAAAAATGGGCCCACCCGTTACAAAAATGGGCTCTATTTTTTGGGGGGCCCAGTTGATCCCAAAATATTTAGGCCTACGTGTACCATCTATTAACCAACAACTGTATACAAAGTTTGGCTACAATCTGGCTTACAGTTGTGGAGTTACTTCCATGTAAAGAAACTGTGGGCAGAGTAAATGATACTAGCTAGATATGTAATTGTGAATTCTGATGCAGACTTGGAAGAGTGGTGTAGCCTGTGTGCTGTTTCTATTGTGATTATGTTCTTGACCGTACATACCTTTGAGAGTGAGGTTAAAGCAACCCAGCCTGTCACCAGAGAGGGAGTCTGCACCACACTGAAGAACAATGGCACTAGGTTGATACATCTCCATGACCTTGGACATTATCTGGGAAATCAAAGCATATTATCATCACTGTTAATATTACCTACAACTCTCAACAATCATGACCGCACCTCCCCCCCCCCCCCCTGCCTTCACTTTTTTTCACACCTAAATGAATGCCTGATTACAAACAAAAGAACATATGATATGGAGCAAATGTGCCACATTGTGTTACATCTTTGTCACCATGGACAATTAAAGCTGTACATTTATATGCCTGCAGTTTGTTAGACCCCTTAGTTCATCTGTCACTTGCCAACCTGTTTATAAAACACATAATTAGTATTCAACATCAAAGTTTACTTCACAGCTAATTGCTCTATGAATATTTTTTTGCATAAATACCAAAGGTAGGCATTCCAGTTAGCACTCTATTGGCTTTATTGGTCAGTGGCTGGCTAGCTGTTAAGAAGGCCTCTGGTCTAAACAAATAGGCACGGTATATATTGTTTTGCATTTATGCTTTAAGCTTTGTCTTCTGACCTGCCTGTCAAAGCACTTGTTGTGGACATTCTATATGGATAAGAACATTAATGCCTAAATGTTGTGATATTATAAAGCTCAATGTCCATCAGTATGAAGCAGAGAAGAATAGTAGAAACTGTCACTCAACAAGGATTTACCAGACTGAACGATATTCTACAGTAGTTTTTAATTTCTCTGTAAAACACAAATCAATTAATACAAATTGTACCAACTACTACCTATGATGACAACTTCTTGATGATGGACATCACTGTTTATTTTAACAAGAGCAGCAATGACGCAGTATCTCAATACTGGAAGTTCTAATTTCGATTCCTAGTTTCTTATCTTTGCTCTGTCTCTACAATTATCAATATCAATATATATAATATTTTTGGTCATATAGTTTGATGTCAATGACAACAGTCAAATAAGAAGAGGCGAACAACTCGACCATATTCTTGATGCCCGCCTTGAGAAAGCTAGGCCTATCGACCTACTGTAGGTTACTGTAGACTGTAGTGGTGACTACCATCAAAACTGTGTACACTTCCAATTATCAAAACAACCCATGTTTTTCCATCTCAATAATTTTGACATGAAGATTTCATGGATTTATGACTTGGAAAAAATAATGTACATATGTAGAATATAAGTTTTAAATTGAAAGTGATGGGTGGCCTCCTCCTCCCCTAATAGCCACCCCAGTTCCTCTCCATTTTAGTATTTTCTTTTAATTCTTTGTATATTTGATGTCAAACATCACAGGTTCAAAAGAAAGCTAAACATACTTCTTATAACCTTATTATATCCTTATAAATAAGACATAACCTTATCCAATTTTTATAATCTTATAAAAGTTGTAATGCTATGGCCGGTTCCTCTTTTATACATACTCCAGTGAAAATAAAATGTGATAGATTATAATTTTTGTTTTTAATTCTTTTTTTTTTGGGGGGGGGGGGTTAAAGAGATATACCAAACAAGCTATTAATTCATAATGATGCTTCATTCTAGAAATGCACAATATACACTCTATTCCAAATGAATAGTTGTTGTGTTATCCCATTAACATTATGTTAAATTTATGGAGTCACAGTTAATATATAAGTTGGAAACTTAACTTAAAAATTAAAACACAGTGTAAGGCAATCAAACAAACTTACTGTACCATGGCCCAAAACTGCCTGAACACCACCAGTAAATGCTAATGTGGCTATTACTAAATGAAGGCCTAATATAGAATGCATTAGGCCTAGCCTAAACTTGTAGCCTTCAGCAGCACAACAAAGTGTACACGTAATTATACAAAATACCTGATGGGCAATCAAACAAACTTATCATGACTCTTGCTCTGAAAAACTACCTGAACAAAAGAACAATCCTTAAATTGATATTACTACAACCATGGAGCTATAAACAGACGAAGTCCTAATATAAATTAAATGCACAACAATGTGTATATGGAATTAGTGTGCATTGGTCGTGAGGGTTTACCATTTTCGTATATCTAACATGTAGCTGCCATGAGGCATAGCCAATCTGCTACAAACCAGACTTGGAGGCAGGGCTTGAGTCATAGCCAATCTGATACACAAGACTTGGAGGCGGGGCTTAATCATCAAAAACAATGAAACAAACAAGTTTTGGAGCGTGTGCAAAAAGGCCTCATTTCAACTGTTTTTCAGAGGGATTTGGACATAAATCGGTGAAAAAGTCATAGAAATGAGATACAATTCTGGAATAAAAAATAGTAACTTTTGTTGGCCTATATGATATATGCTTGCTCTGGAAATTCCAGAGAAAAAGAACTTTGTATGAAGACGCTGAAAAAGTTTTAAGAGAAGAGAGAGTCCCACTTACTGTTACAATATCTCTATACATGTAATGTATTGAGATAATAACCACGTTATAACAACATCTGTCAATGTCCATGTCAAGTCATAACTATAATTACATAGGGTATAGCTAAATGTTCACTTCTAGCCCATGACCCCCCCCCCCCCCCATTACTTTTGGACAGACTTACCGGTTTAAATATCTTCTCATAAGACTCATCATCGATACCATCTCTGAGAGGGAAGTTGACAGCGTAGTACTTGCCTTTACCTGCTCCAATATCCTGTAAAATAGGTAAATAGAAATAATGAGAGGACAGTCCAAGGAGTTATCAATCTCCAAACAACCTGCATGAACAAGTTGATTATAGGCTACATAAAGCATGTTTAAACTTCACACTTCATATATTTTAGAAGTACTTGACATACCCATCATATGCTGTGAAGGTTGCAAGTCAATTCAGTGTTTCCCCTTGTTATTGTGGTATTATGGGGAGTGGGGTAGGCAAAGGAAGGGAAAAAGTTATAACAATTTGATCTCTGACCTCTGATCTTTCACTATGAATCTTGGAAACACAAGTTCTTATCATGGGACACCTTCCTACCAAGTTACAAGAAATTGGACCAGCCGTTTAAGACATGCTTTAAAATGATTACAGATCTAGCCGACACAAATGGACAGCTTTTCACTCCCACCCCTGATATACTCTTGCAATGGTCAACAATTTTAATATCTCCTCCTAACTTTGATACAAAATCAAATTTCCAGAATATCTTGGCATGTCACCTATTGGCTCATTTTCTTATCTTTGTACATATTGGTGAGTTAGGAATGTCTGCCCCCTGCACCACGGGGAACAGGCCGAGTGCTCCTTGCGGATATACCAGACACCCCTCCAGGACCAGGGGGCTTACCCCCCCTGTTTTGAGCCTCATCTACCTTTTACATTCTGAGTTACAGTTACTCAAAGTTGAGGTGCCACGCCCACTTTTGGCCCACCTTGCATGACCCTATGACAAAGTAGTAACTTTTTGAGTCCTCATAAATTCTCGATCAAACATGCTACAGTCTTGCTACAGGATGTCTTGGCCTTGTTTTGGCCATAGATTTTGAGAATGAAATCTACAAGATGATTTGAGGTACTGTTCTGGAGATATATTTTAGCCACATCTCACCAGGAAATGAAGAAAATTATAAGGACCAAACTCTCAATGTTACTACCAGACTATAGGGATTAACAGTGATGCTAGTATAAGAGCTAAATGCCACTCACGATAAGAGATAATTTGTAATGAAAGTGGCATTTTGTCTGATTTTGACAAAATATGGTATATAGGCCAAACTTAATTTTATACTTTCTGCCATGCTGTTTGTTGAATGATCGATAGAGAAACAATTTGATTGTACACAAAATCCAAAAATCCAAAATTTCATATCAATAGGTCAGCATATTAAAATATTAAAATATAAAAATGGCAATGGTTGTAACTATAATTTATCCACTCACTAATCAGTTCAATATGGTAAACCGTGATCTGTGTCTACAGTCAAAGCTTTAATGTTCCTAATCATTGCAAGCACATTACGAGGCTCATTTACAGCATTCTTAACTTAACCAGCCCAGTGGCAGGAGATAGACAACTGGTTAATGAGCCTAAGAAACAAGCTCCAAGCAAGTTGGATTTAATTCCAAATGCTATCGGTGTACCAGGAGAAGAGGATATAGGAGAGACGGGAGAGAGAGAAGAGGGAGAAGTGGTGAGAGAGGTGGTGGAAAGTGGCCAGGAGAGGGCCGAAGGAGAGGTGGAGAGAGAGTGAGGAGAGAGGGCAAAAGAGTATCCCTCACGGTCCTGGCGACGTCCGGTATGATTATGGCCAAAGAGAAGGGCAGGAGCAAGGCTCCTGCCAAGAAGAGACCTCGTAAGTAGAGGCTCGGCTTGACCGGACTGGAGAAAGGGTCTCAGTCCGGTTCGCAGCAAGAGAGATCCACGGCCGAAGGCTCGCTAAGATGGAGCCGGTCCCATAGCGGGCAGCCAGAGAGGGGGTCCCTACCGAAATCCCGACCCGGGAAAGCAGAGGGAGAGAAACCTCCCGCAGATCTAGACGGGATAGATCGAGGTCTCGCTCAAGATACCTGATACGGCGGGAAAGGAGATGGTACTCCCCGGCCTCCGACGAATCCTCGGAGTTGTCTGACGACGGCTATAGAAGAGCGAAAAGAAGGCTTCGGTCCCTGAGACGACAACAGGAGGAGGAACCAGCATGGCTGGCTAAACTTACTAGCCTGCTACGCCCCTGTTGGACCAGCAGAGAGCAACCACGGTGGCAGACACGAACCTACCAGGCTCCATTACCTCCTGTCCTACCGCGGCTCCACAACCGGACTCGGAACCAGGGGAGGACGTCCTGGACTGCAGAGCGTCTGTGAACTTATCCGGTTTGGAGGATGGGGATCCTAGGGATCCCATGGACCCTCTAGATTACGATCCGATGGAGGAGAGCTTCGGTCGTAGCTACGAACGAGAGGAGGCTCCCATGACGGGAGGAGCCCTGCCTCAGGAATTAACGATATGGGCTGCTGAAATTTTCAGAAGACACCTGGGGTTGAGGAACCGGACACTCAACCACAGAAGGCAACCGGGGTTTCCAAGCTAACGGCAACCGGCGAAGCCTCAACCAAGCCAAAGACCACCATGCCTGTACATGCGACCTGCTATGACAGGTTCGAGGTTGTTAGGCTGTTAACTAACTGCATAAAATGCACCTATAACAACAGCAGTTGCCTTAGTGCACTCTCTTCAACCCCCAAAAGACAATCTACTATCTGATTAACTTACCCGCAAGTCACCTGTTCCTGGAAAATATTCCCCATACTTATGGAATGATACGGTCATGACACGATCAGTTGTATAGAAAGCTTCCTCAACACCATCACCATGGTGAATGTCTATGTCAATATACAATACTCGTTGGTGATACCTGTAGATGAAAATAACCAAAATGCAATTAGCTAATCAGTGCAGTATTGCATAGAGAAGTAATAACAATTGTTACATGTACAATATGGCAATAAATCTCATATACTGTTTCATTAATCCAAATTTTTACCTTTATGTAGTAGGCTATATATAAGTGATTGATTTGCACTTCTGGACAACATTTCTTTTTGCTAAAGCACTGAAACCATAAATACCCAACACATGTTGTAGGATTTGTAACATTTATAGTTTGAAGTAAAGTGAAAATTGCTGCCACTAGATGCTCAGTCTCACTAAAGGGCTGCACTATTATCTATAAAACTTACTATTAGCATATTAATTATTTTATAATATTTCCACTGCTCTTACATTTAACAGCTCTTCCAAATTTAACTGGACATAAAAATAATACATTTATTAACAAAAAAACTTGTATACAGCCAGAACTTCATATTTATTATTACCTTATGAACAGTTATTACTTTACATTTAAGATTAATGTTCGATACATGCTTCTGTGGTCAAATAACTTTTTCACAAGCTATGAATAAGAACAACATTTGAAAGAATACTTACTTCAAAAGTTCTAGTATAGCCAGCACAATATCATTAACATAGCAAAACCCAGAGGCTTCTGACTTCTTGGCATGATGGAGACCACCAGCCCAGTTTACAGCTATGTCTGTCTGTTGCTTGTTAAGCTTGACAGCTCCTGCAACTGAACCACCGCCAGATAACTGACAGAATTCATAGAGACCATCAAACACAGGACAATCTTCACCAACATTGACTGCAATAGATAGACAAAAGGTATGTGGTAGTAATGGTAAGTCTGAGTGTAAAGGTGCCTCCATGCCCTTGCCTTGACAATGTCTTTCTTGAATTTCCTGTTTGTTAGTATGTTATTTATTCATGACACTGGATATAAGTGTTCTACAAACCTGATCGTAGAGCAGTCAGCCTTCAGACCAGAGAAGATTAATGAAGACAATACAGTATGTATGGCATTTGATAACAATGATAAGTACATGCACTTTGTCATGAAGGAGTATAAAGTGTACTTAAGTACACATGTTGAGGATTTATGAATTCAATATTGAAAATTACTTAACAGTATTTAGAATGATTGCATTTTCATAACAATGGTGACTGTGAATATTATCCATCAAAAACACATGAACATGTCTAGTCAGTAGTCATCCAATGTTCAGTGAACTACCTACTTAAAGTCAGCATATCAATTTTATCCAAAATTCTTATGTTAACACTGCATTAGGAAATCATGACATGACTTATATTAAGACAATAAGAAAGCGGCAACAAGATAACAACATAAAGTATTACCATGTAATCACAAAGGAAAGTGCAACAACTCTTATTAACTTGTGATTTGGCTTTGATAATGAAATACTGTAAACATACTAAAAACATCATGCAATTAGCATGATCATGTTTGGATGTTCAGTGTTAGACACTGTAAGGTGAGTCAATATTTGTGATCAGAAGTAATGTTCTTGCACTAATGATGAATCCCAAATATATGAAGTATGATACCTGTTTTTCTCTTTGATTAAACATTTTCACAATTTGACAAAACTTGACCACAAACTGCCCCCAAAATATGAGTGATTATTGTACAGTGCTGCCACACTGAAGTTGAGACAAATGTAGGGTTTCAAAACATATTGCCAAGTGTTGCAAGGTGCTAGGTAGTATCATAATTTAACAGTATAAATTGAACAAATGGTTTTGCATTGCCTAACAAGTATGTTAGGCTGAAAGGTTCTGTACTATTGGGATTATTCATGTTGTTTTTGGAAAGACAAGTGTCAAAACATTGAAGTGTAAATCTGCATTAATTAGGAACTGACAGGTAACATGGATCAACTAAGTAAAACGTTGCAAAAACCTTTCGGGCACTTCATCCACAATTGGTCAACATGATAGGTTTGGCAATGTCAAAGTACAATCAAAATAATGTCCAATGGCTTATCTTAAAGTTTCTCTGTGTTGGTTTGTTAACTTGCAAAACCAACCCTTTTCTAATAATTGCACACACTATTTATCCAAAATGGGACCGACAAAATTCTTTTAGATATGGATCACTGGCTTCTGGTAAACTGCAGTAACACTATCATTCTCAACTATTATCCATAACATCTGTGTGGAAGGCAGTAGTTGAAATATTAGTCTGCTGTGATTTCTTCTTTTCTGAACTGGGGGAATAGGTTGTATGGATACTTACATCTTTGCATCTGTTTAGTATACTCTGGCATATTGTCTGGCCTGATTGTTCGTAAAAACTTGATGTAGTCATCACTGTGGTACTTTGTCATTTCCTCCATGACAGCTTTGTGTGGTCTCTTCATGAAAAAAGAACAAAATTAGCATGTCAAGTAATGATGGCTGTCACCATTATTACTCAAACAATATGTAGCTTCTAGCTAAGGTTGCAAATTTTCCCGAGAAATACTACTTATTATGTGATGATATTACAGTTTTCCGTCATTCTAACTGCTCAGGTCTCTGGTATTTTCATCTAGTTCGGTGACAATCACATATTTAATATTTCTTAAACTAAGATTAAATTTAACTGTCATTATATGATACTGATATATGATCAGAATTCAACAAAATTTTTGATATATTCACCACGTGATAAATCACATGATACCATTTAGTTTCATCAATGTATTTCTTTACAGTTTCCTTCAAATTATTTTGATACTGTACTTTAAAGCAATATAATGATTAACGTGTTTGTGATTTTTTTTTAGATTAATGGCACCTTTAAGATGTTCGAGAATTTTGTTAAAGAATTTGGCATTTGCAATTTTCCTTTTACATATTTCTATGGAATACTTTTAGCAATTCCTCAAATTTGGAAAACTAACTTCGATCATAACCACTCCATTAATATTCAGCGTTTTTTTAAATTTGCTTCTGTTCCAAGGACGACCAATTACATGTACAAGACCATTTGTACAAAACAAAGTTTCCATGCCTACTGCCATTGCTAAATGGCAAAGTTGTAATGCTAACATTACTTTCAATTGGAAAACTGTTTTTTTACTTCCATTTTTAGCAGTGAGAGATACCCAGATTCAATACTTTCAATTTCCATGTTTACATAGAATTCTAGGGGTCAATGATTTTTTTTACAAAATGAAGATGAAAGATTCTCCTCTTTGTTCAATTTGTAATAGAGAAAATGAAATGTTGATCACCTTTTTTGGTTTTGTACATATGTAAACAAGTTTTGGCATGAAGCCTGTAATTGTTGTTTAAAGGACAAGCTTAGATATAAATATATGTCAACTATGCATTTTGGATTTACAGATGACAATAAACACCCTATCAATTGTTTTATTCTGCATGCGAAAATTATATTTTCTTCTGTAAAGTAAACAACTTGGTACCAGATTTGATTTCTTTTTATAACAAGTTAAAGTTTCATTTAGATGTTATGTTTATATTAAACAAGAATGGAAACAATTATGGCATTTTAAGATTCCAAGAGACCTTCAAACAACAGTGATACTTTTTGTGAAACCTTATTCATTAGGAATTTAAGACATAACTTACTTTTAATGGTACCGTACCATCATATTGTTTATTACTATTTTTAAGATTTGTAACACCAAAATCTTCTTATAAGCTTTGTTATTTTATAAATTTCCACTTATATGCAGTACTCGAATAAACGAGATGGAAAAAAAAAAGGAATAGTAATTCTTCACAATTAGAAATATCTTCAAAGCATAACTCTAACTTGAAACTAAATTACAAATTCTAATTTACTGGTTTGCCTACAAATTGCATGACAGTTTGATCACAACTTACATATATTTCCATCTTTCTATAAAGGCCATAGTTCAGGATAAGATTGTGAGTCATTCGTATACGGTGAGGTTTCATGGGATGGCCTTGTCCATAGTAATAGTTCCCAATATCACCTGTGAAAAGGGAAAAAGAAAGGAGAACTGTCAAATTATTATATGTACAGTATTATGCAATCAGAAATCAGCTGAGAAGATAATTCATCATATGTTAAAGCACAGGTGAGGGGGGATTACCCCACACCTTTGAGCATCAGCCGGGTAAAATGGCTCAGTCAGGGGCTTTTTGCATTCAGCCAATGAAGCACTGGACCATTGCCCTGCAAACCACCCAAACCCACACAAAGTATTTATTAGAAAAACATTGCATTTACAGTACTTAGGGCTACTTATATAGCCCATACTTATAGTCTAATTATGCACAATGACTTTTTATTGTCCCAGACCTGCCCATAAATGGGAGTTGGCTTCAAAAACCCCAGAGCAGTCTTCTTGTTTATTAAATCCTTCATTTGCATCTGGCCCTTCCACAACAGTTAAGCCCTGTACCTTAATTAGTCGCGAGAACTTGCCTATACATGAAACTATATAGACCTAGATTTAAATATGCCTCAGAATGTACCATTTGACTTACAAGTTTAATTATCTATATGTATATATATAAGGGTGAGTTGGTTTACTGATATACCAGGTATACTGTACCCGGTATTTCATTCATACTCATACAGACAGTTTCGAAATCTGTCATTTAAAAGTACCGAAAATACCAGGTATATCCGAAACAAACCTTGAATACACGATAAAAATAATACCCAATAAAAATACCGATCCAGATAATACACACAAACTCTGGAAAACTCCAGCTGCAAATGTTTATCCTGTATAACTTACCACCCCAAGTTAACTATAAACATTCTTGCTGCACAATCTTAGCCCTTGCACCTGCTGCTTGTACTGTACCAGACAAAAGGTCAACGAAGGGACACACTGATATGTTTCTTGCGTTTTCACCTTCAAAAATGGTTTAAGTCTATTCGGCCAATCACAAGCACAGATGGGTTGCATTTACACATGATAATATGGAACAGTCTACATACGGATGGACGCGGGGGGGGGGGGGGGAA
This sequence comes from Apostichopus japonicus, assembly GCF_037975245.1. Classification (NCBI taxonomy): domain Eukaryota; kingdom Metazoa; phylum Echinodermata; class Holothuroidea; order Aspidochirotida; family Stichopodidae; genus Apostichopus; species Apostichopus japonicus. Next base: position 7,195,736 of record NC_092569.1, on the reverse strand, counting down.
GAGGACAGAATACAGCACATCACCTGTTGTCGGTTTCGAAACATGTGGCATGTGTGTTATGGCTGTGCATTTACGTTTACTGTGTGTGTATACAGTGTAGCTGGGTGAAAAAGATTACAGATTCACAGGTGTGCGAAACCAGTTGCGCGATGAACCAAGTTTTATTTTCCTGACTAGGGAATTCAGGTAGATTAATAACAATACATGTATGCAGTTTTTGTCTAACAGGAATCTGCAGTTTCTGTTTGCGATGCAATGCGAAGAGAAACCCGAGCTGGTTAAATGTGCTTGGAGCAGGTCTTAGACAGTGGAGTAAAATACTAGTGTTTACACAGGTCCAAAAATCGGGAACCGGGTACTCGAGAGCCGTCGGGTATCCGGGTACCCGGAAAAACTGTTTACCCTCTTGTATTGCGAATTTCAAGAAATTACATATTGGATGCTATTATCAAAATAAAAATGAATTATATTCTCCACTGACAATATTTTCATGTTCAAATACGTAGGTGTAAGATAAGGTATAAAACCTTCCTCAATAATTTCTATTAGTTTCATTCACTAACTTGTTAATAACTTCATATAATTAATATCACTACTAACATCGCACTGCCGCCGCTGCTTATGTTTGCTCTCCACCTCTATTGGATCAGACCATATAAATATCCAATTTAGCTCTTAAACAGCCTTTACTACTATCTATTATGCAGGCCAAGGGTTCGTATTAGCTGCGAGATTGCGGGATTCCCGCAATTTAATCGCATTTGGAATAAACATTTAGTAAAAAGCCACTTTCGATTATATTTTTGTTATCCCATCTATAATCCATAAGTAACATCTCGTAAAATTCCTTGTCAGTCTTTCCTTTTATGAAAATAAATGAATGAATAAATAATAATTGAAAGAGTTCTTTAAACATTGTTTTTTTCTTTCTCACATGGTAGCCTAACACCCTACTGTAAGTCAATTGGGAAATCTAGCCTAACCATCTGTTTATTCGCTGAAATTGTAACGCAGTTATAAGATATCCATGGAATACTTTCATTATTGCTGATATCTTTGACCACATGGTAGCCTAACACCACACTAAGTCAATAGAAAAATCTTGCCTAACCATCGATTTGCATAAAAAATAAATACATCACACTTTGCGTAGGATAATAATTTAGGATACCCAGATACCCCGTGCAAACACTATAAAATACAGACATTTTTGCATGCCCATCTTTCTGTACCTACTGTCAGAGAGATCGGCAAAGTTTTAAAACAATCCATACTAAACTAATTGATGGGATAATCTGGTCTCTATCTCACTACTTCACAATGCCACAGAGCTTTTGCAGTTCTAAGATAACACTCTCTCTACATTTGAGAATACCCTTTCAAAGAAAGGAATCCCCCAAAGTTCTTTTTTACTTGACAAATTAAATTCGTTCCCCAGTCCTAATAATTATACCCACACTTTGCTACGGCAAATTGCATTAAAACTTAAGCATAGTTCTACCGTACTCCCAAGTACAGTTTCCCACCAGATGGTTCTCAAGAGTTCCATTTCATGCACGTAGTTTGTTGAATGCTCTAACAAGCTCTGGGGAGAAACCGATTCTGCGCGTATCTTCATACCTGTTCTGATACCGATTGTATGCATTACTATCCAAATACTCAATTACCTGGTAATTCCCATACCGATTATATGCTACTCTACTGTTTGTTGTTGTACTGAGCCTCGTAGTGGAGTGTACTGAACTGTACTTTCGCGTTGAAATGACAGACATGTAAACCACACTGATCTTTCATACTTTATTTTCTTTTTAATCAAATGTTAAAATAAGTTGCTGCAAAAGAAAAATCATAGATGGGAAAGTCGTCATAAAACCGCAAATACATTTGTAGGCAAGGCTAGTGTTCATAGGTTCAAGGTAGTGTTTGATAGTTCAGATCACGCTGGAAATAGCGGTTTGGCGAAAAGGATCGAAAGGATTGAAAGGATCGAAACCTATGGCGGAATGGCACTCGAACCGCCTTAAGTTATAGGCCCAGGCCTATTTGCCTTTACAATTACCACATCGCCAATTTGAGGAGTTCACATTTAACTTTTGCAAGAGAACAGCTTGGTGTTATTTCTGAGAAGTAAGAACCCAAATTACGTGGTTACCATAATTAGTGCCTGAGTTTTTTTTATGCATGTGCTTTGTTAATGGTTGATCGTCGTGAAATAGGTACCCATGAAACAATTGCAAACTGTGTCCTATATTGGATTGGCCTAGGTATTAGTAACATAAATTTATTAAAACTGAGACGACGTTGGATGTTTCGTGTTTCAAAATATTCTTAATACATCCGCAACTGTATAAGTAAATACTGACCATCATAGTAGTAACAAACTCGTTTCTTTAATGGTGTAGCAGTCATTCTCAAGGGAACGCTCTCAAGCCGGAATACACAAAGCGCGTGAAAGCTGCGACTGAAGCCTTGGGTATGCAAATAAGGGTCATAGTTCAGTAGCGACACGGTATGCACACTGACGGTATGCACACTGATCTGTTAGTGTACAGATGATCAGTGGGTATGCAGGAAATGAAAATGAGACAACGGCAACAATAGTATGGAACGCCAAAATGAATATGCGGATGACTCGTTGAAATTTATACCATTGAAATATATACGCCCGTAAAATACAGTTTTATACGTCGGGACGTATATGTTGATTATTACTATATGATATTTACTCAATGACGTGATCGCATTAAACATATGAGTGTACAACATTTGCCATGAGAAAATAGAAATATTTATCTAAATTCTTGTTCCGTTGTTAACATATAAAATATTTATTCAATTTATTTGCATTGAGCAATAATATGTAAATAACACGGACTACATTATGACCAGCAACTGGCCGTATGTGTTTCTTCTGGAAGCAGGTCACTTCGCCCAACAACCATTTCACCCAACTGCCATTTCGCCCGACCTTACCATTTCGCCCAACCAGCCTGGTCATTTCGCCCAGCCAGCCTGGTCATTTCGCCCAACCAGCATGGTCATTTCGTCCAACCTTGTTGGTCATTTTGCCCAACTTTTTTTTACTAATATTCAGTCAGAATAATATTATTTTTTCTATTTCACTAGTGGCAAATTTATCCTGGTGGACCTTTTAGCGAACTGATTGCATTACTTAAGAAGAAGTTCACATTTTTTCATGGAAAATTGACTGACTTTGGCAAAGCTAACGGGTTACACTTACTCTGGGACTACAAATATATAATATTGTTCAACGATGGCAGCGTTGATGGCACATTTGGTTCATTAGTTATCAACCAGTAATTATTTAACTGTTTCGATTGACTGAATGTCAACAATTAACAACCATTGACCAAGCAGTCAACAGAAGCCCCATTTCTCGTCGGCCCTACAAGAAATTCAGTGGCTGATACTGTTCTCATTCAACGTCGCTGAGTTAGGTTCCAAAATGAGTCAATGTCAGTCTGCTTGCACGCTTCCGCGCGGTCGGGGTGCGTGGCCAGCACCATCAAGTCACTCAGGCGTGCTTAAGACATTAATTCTTCACAAACTTTAACGCCGAAAAGCCGCGCTCGCATGAGCAGGAAGTGACTGGCAGGGTGAGAATTAGCTGGTAGGCACGAGCGACTACGTTTGGAAAATCCGCAACGACCATCAAAGAGCAATTGACTATTTAGTCTACTTTTCGATTTCAAAAACATTTTTTTATAAATTATAACAAAATTTTATGACACCTTTGACAAAATTTGGGGGGGGGGGCCTGTGCCCCCGGGCCCCAATGGGCACGACGCCACTGACCAGAAAGCTTTCTTCTGATGTTTGGTATATAGGTTTGATTGTCAAGTGTTCTAACCAACCATGCCGTTATTACTCATGATGGTTGCAAGTGATCAATCAGACCGCACTTCTATTACCGCATATAATGAAGGTTATTTGGTACGTAATGTATAAATTCAAGATAAACGGAATGTTTCTTCGCCAATACACCTTTCATGTTAGTGTTTATCACATTCAAGCAGCAAGTTTGAAACTGGTCTTCATAATTTGCAATGAAGGTTGCTACGGCTTAATGAACTGCACTATTATTGGAGTAATGTAATGTTGGCTAATAGGCCCCTATCTTGCAAAACTTTATCAACTTAAAAAGTTGCTTGAACTTGAACTATATAATGGGTTGTTATTTTATACTGGTATAGGCCTATATGGCTTTATAAAGCTAAAATAGAGATTTCAATTGCAGAAGGGTCCTAATTGTATGATTCGGAGAAAACCAGTTGATACGAAAGACATTTTGATATATTGTACTCGTATGACTGCACGAATTACCACGAATTATTCACTTAATTTGTATTCTCTGGGCTAAAAAACATATTCGTGTCGACTTAATTTCGATTAGATGATATAATGCGTTTCGTTTCAGTTCCTTCGGATGCAACACACACCAGAAGTAAGATGTAAGAATTTTATTGCGTCAATATCATGCTAACACGACCCTTGCGCATTACAACTTTTCAAGATCAAACCATAGAATGCCATCCACGTTTGCTCTTTTGTTGATATTTTTGCATTAAATTGAACTTTAGGCATGTACCGAGGGACAGGCATCATCACCAAAGTCTTAAAGGAGCATTCCAATCATGAAAAGAAGGACTGTAGTATTTGAAGTAAGAACAATTTGCTCCATCAATGAATAGTTCATACTTTAAAAGTGACGGTAATTTGGAGAAAGGTTAAAACTGTGGTGAATAGTTTGGGTAGTATATTTCGTGCTACTTCACCCCCCTACCCCTACCTTATGCAAACTGTCCAAAATAATTGGTTGTCATCGTTTATTTTAAGTAATGCGTAAACAAGTCGTAACATGCAAAACGAGTAGTAACGCGACTATAGATGATATGATGTCATCGTTATGTTGGGAATGCCCGGCCTCTGAGAGCTTCTGCCATGGCACCCGTTTTACGGTGGCCGTCTCCTGTTTTGCGGGAGCCGTTTCGGAAACCTTCGTTTTTTAAATGTTCTTTTTCGGGAGCCTTCGTTTTAGCTTGTAAGAGTAATATATAGATATTTATAAAAGTATACTTGTACCATACTACCATATCTCCAACCGACCAGCCTAATATATAAACTGTGCGTTACGCCTAATAACAATATGAGAGGTTGTTGGCAATTGGAAATTAGCTCAGTATAGGAGCATCCATAGCTAGTACAAGAGAAAGTCGAACGTCGAAAGTCGCCTTTGGGTTAATTGTGTCGCTATAACTGCATACGTCGTTGCATTACAAAGGTGTGCTGTTTGTACATACAACGTTCATTGGAATTGACCATACCGTTGTAATTCACAGACCTGTATTAAATCATTGCCTCCGTAGTTGAAGTTTTCCGTCGTATTTCGAAGTTGTTGAGATTCAGTGCCGAATTAAAATTTCAGGTTTGGATGTAGTTACGTTGGGGGAAATACATTGACCCGTTTAAGCCTACGAAGTACGTAATGTGTTTCAAAGGCATTCATAAATATGTTGGGTTCAAATATTAATTTCTCAACCAATTAAAAAAGTTGATTGAACATCGATATCACCACGGCTTGGTTATGCGCATGCAGGCAACCCCTATACACAGTAGAGTATAGTACTAGCGGCCCTGGTAAATATTACTCACAATAAACATTGGTCATCCCCATTTGAGTAGGGTTAAATTGGGTTCATTAACACAAAATTAACGTAAAGGAAGATTGTTTTTGTGTCAGAATACCAATATACACTTAAGGTGGCCAAACATCTCCTAAATTATTTCGTAAGGCATTTCCTACATGCCACCAGCCATAATTCGCAAATATAAAACGATTTAAATTAAGGAGTTTTGAGACAAGTTTGCTGCTATTGCTGCGAGGTTTTTGGCAAAGATTTTCACTCAACACCAGTTGCGAGTGGAAGATAGATGCCCTTTGAACCTTAGATTTTCATTGCGCAAAAGGTTGCTTTGATTTAGGCAGATTAATGGAGTAATATATAGCGATATTTTGCGCGCCCCAATCTACAGCTGAAAGCAGTGGCGGACTGGCCACGTGGGCATCTGGGCAATGCTCGGTGGGCTGGTGGACCGGTGGGCTGGGGAGCCTGGTAAATATTAGAGCCCATTTTCAATAAAATGAATGGCCCTATTATCGATGAGGCATGTGTGTGTAAGGTATATATAAACTCACTGCAAGTAATCAATAATAAAGACAGAGCGATTGTATTGGCCATCTGTATAGAGCTAATGTACTTAACACATTCAGTCGTTAAAGGTCGAAATATAAGGAGGAGAATGAACCAAAATGTGACGCAAGAATTATTCAGACAACATAAGCGTGTGGATCGTGAACCACGAAGGTTCAACGTTACACAAAAACATTAAGTCCATCACAAAAGCTCAAGCGTTCGAAGCATTTCCGTTTTATGGTAATGACTTTGCAGGACACTTTTCTGCACGAGTTTGACCAATTCTATATATAGCCTACTACAATCGCGTGCCGGTTATTCACCTTCGACATGAACGAAAGGAGAAGGGGGAGCTGAGGTGTGGATTTATCCGTCATTTTTAGTTTTGCCATGTCGAAACATGTATAAAAATAACCCAGGCAGATTCAATCATTGAAAATTCGAGTCTTGTTAAAAGTATGACCGCATAGCACATTGGTATACCGACGTAAAAGCAGTACCCGGTTCCATTTCTACGAGGAAATTGACAGCTAGCTAACCGTTAAATTATCATTATGTGTTTTGGCATAGGCCTACCAAAGTCCGTGGAAGTTTTGGCTTTTTCCTTAAAAAATTTCGAAATGTCGAAAAGGTCGAAGGTTTGAGGGAAACACCGAAATCATTCAACAGTTTATTTTGACCTTTCGCTATGCCCTCATACACTATCCTTCTTTATATAGTACCACCTAACTATGTCATTATCCCAAATTTTCAAGAAAAGTTGATATTTTGAGATTAAAATAGTCTGTTGACCATTTTGAGAAAGAAATTCAACATGTTCGATCCTCCATTATTTTGTGAAGCCCAACTATATAATGGAAAATAGATACTGCAATAAATATATAAAAATCAAAGCAAATGAGAATCGGTCTGTAATATTTTGATTTGTTCAAGCCATCACCTTTGTCTGTCAAAGAACTTTTAAGTTGCTATTTCCCTGCGGGATGGAATAAACACGTTCTTACCGGCTTTTGAGGGGGGGGGGGGGAGTATGTCGTTCATCTCTATCACATAGACACCTGATGATGGTTGGGTGTACTTCTGCTACCTTAACTAAGACTCTTCTAAGATGGGTATGTAAATATATTATTAGAGAATTATTTTGTATACAAGCATTAACAGATGTCAGTAGTAGCGGCGAATTAGGTACCGGCATAGGATGCGATTGAAGGATCTTGTCGAGGAGGGGGCATTCCCGCCCTCGCACCTTGCGCACGCCATTGGATTTTAGTGCTGTTGCCAGGTAATGGTACCGCTTGGAACCACATCGTGACCGGGTTTGCGTTACTTTGACCAAACAGCGTAATACAAAAACATAACTGGATCTATATCTACTTGTTCCAGTGACACTATCTAAGCGGAGCGCCACCATCAGTTGGGGCGTAGCGTTCAAAAAATTTTTTTTGCAAAAAATGCCTCTCAGATTGCCGGAAATATACCATTATACGGTGCCTTATCAGGGACCTTATAAGTTTCCTTGAAGAGTTCGAGTTTGTTTTCCCAGATTGCGAGAAAATATGCTACCAAAGTTGATTTTGCAGCAAATGATAATAATGAAAGCAAATGAGCCTCACGGACGTACGTAAGAGTAAATTAATGTCCATATGCCGAATGTCTTTTCGTCGTTATATATAGGCCTACATCAATTGAATGTTGGATACATGTTACCGGAAGCCGATTAAAGCGCTAAACGTTCACTGTGAATTCTCGACTGCTCATATAGTGTAAACATATTGTAGTACAGGTTTGAGGTGTATGAAAGCAAATGGACCACTTGAATGGCATTAATCTCTATTGTTGTGAATTTGTTTCAAATAAGGCAGGCGTGGTTCGTCATTGAGTATCGATAAAGTCCATTAGTGAGTTACGTGTTCGACATAACGGGCACTACTTGGTATTCCAGAAATGGCAGTTATCTTCATCTGTTCATTGTTCATCCGAATGTTGTCCATTGACTTATGAAACAAACTGAATAAAGAACAAGGAATCGGATAACATTCTTCCGAGATCAAACTAGTTTCATCCTGAATCGTGTACAACTAACAGATCGACCGAAGACATCCCGAAGATCACGTGTAGTATCTGTTCCCTTTCGAGGAGAATTGTCACCTGACGATGATCACACAGTCACAGTGTCGATGCAAGGGGCCTGTGGTTGAGAGCGGATTAGACGTTCGGTAGTTTGGTTTTCGTGCTCAGGTTATTTCCTGGGTGACTTTTCTTAAAAGTATCCCCGGTATTCAATCATGGGAGAATGATCGACAGATAGATTTTGCTGACACTTTATAACTCAATTAAATAATTAAATAATGAATAAGTCACAATTTTAGTTTTGATATGTTATAATACAATAAAAAAAACAGACAACTTTGAGTCCAATCATGTTTCTGTATACAGAGCTATTCCAGTATTTTTCAAGATATGTTTCGTTAAAGACACTTATTTCTGGAATATTCGTATAGGCTAACTTGATGGTGACGTCGGCTCCTCACTGCGGTTCTTATAGTTAATGTTAATCCGTCGGTTTTGGGGTCAACCAGAATCCGTTCGTTAAACTTCATATAAGCAACAGAGCACCCCTGGATGGCATTCAACATCATTTGTCGTTAATAAATTTGTAATAATTATAAACATGTCATTTGAGACCATATAATCTTAATTTTTCTCATTGAGTTTTGTAGAGCAACCGAGGAACTAGCCAAATGAGCTGTGTACTAAACTACAAGGTCCAGTCGCTTTAACTAGTGAACATCAACTGTTTAAAGGGTCATTCCAAAAAGAAACAAAAAATAAGTAATTGTGTTATAGGAATACAACCCTATCAAGACTGAGAGCAGCGGTTCCTAACGGTCCACGGCATATCAAAGTAAATTTTGTTCGTGAAGTCATCAAAACACAATACGGGGTATTTTTTGTTGTGAATCTCAAACAAAGTTCTTAAGAATCACTGATTCCGAAACTATACCTACTATCCGGTATTAGAATTTGCTACAACACTGTGGCTAAGAATGGGACCATATTGACACTTTTGTTTTCTTGCAATGGTGATATAGATTGAATTCTATGTAAATTAAAATTTTATCTCATGGTCTTGCTGGCTTCTATGTCTCTGGCATTGTAACGAATATAATGCTTGTTTTGGTGTAGGTAGTGTAAATCTTTGTCAACACATTTATGTCAAACAATGAGTTTAATTTAAGTTCCTGCAAACCCTTGTGAACCGACTGTTTGAATGTTTTGCTTGGCTTACCACAAATAACCGATTACAATAAAATTCATTCCACCTTCAGAGTGACAAGAAAAAAAAATGGCTTTTAAGTATTTCAATGGCGCTAGTTTGAAACAGGTTGTTTTTTTATATAAAATAACTATGTGGCTCTTAAAGGCATCCGTAGATTCACTTTTAGGAGAATAGCGCCTCATCAGGCCACGTATTCAGTGGACGGTGGCTGCAAGCATGCCGGTCGCAGAGATGTCACCACCTCTGGCCAAAGGCAAGGATTCACGCACGCCACCTAGTACGCTTCTGGTCGATTTGACCGACCCTCTGCGCATCCTCCCGGGTTCTTTTGCGACAACAAGGGAGACATGGCACGGGATCCTAGGCCACAAAAAAAGCACCATGCCACAGCCAGAGGTATTATCGCCAGAGGCCTGTCTTGAACCCTAGCCACGATTTACACGACCGACGAGGAATGAGTCTTTCGTCACCCTCTATAACATCGGCCACCACATCAGCTAGTAAATTATATGGTTGAATTAATATATCAAGACTTCAGCGTGGACTGATGAAAGAGAAAAAGAAATTTGAAATGTGTATAACCATTGATGGAGTCGAACTCAGTTCATCAGGTTACCAGTCCACTGCTCTATCCGCTGAGCCATTTGACGAGTAAACTTTTTACGAGCTTTAATTGGTATTGTTGGTGGAATACAATCTATTGATAACAGTAAACGACACTGCCATCAACGAAATCTCAATTCATCCTGTTTTACTTTGATTAGAACAACGGATCTAAATATCTTGATTGACAAGAAGCCCACGTTTGTACAATAGGCTTATGCCCCGATACTATCGATGACTTCGAAGCAAGCAGTAAAAGACAAACGGATTCCGTGAAATCTTCTTATTCACAAAATGGTTGCTTAAGATTATGCTCGCAAGATAGGTCTTGCTGTAAGTTGTGTCCTTTTACGACATTATTCTGTGCAGACGATCATGAACTGGAGTAAGCCTGAAATTTCAACAAACAATACCTATTCACATTTCAGAACCGTTTTGAATGAGGAAGGGACAATGCTTATTAAGTCAAACACGTTAACTATGCATGTGACTAATCTTATTTAGGGATCTGAATGGCTGGAAATAGCACGGTTATTCGAAACCCGAAACAGGATTCATAGGGTCAGTGAGTTTATGCGAGTAGATTTGGGAAACACGGGAATCGGGAATTCGTCAACTACAAGACTTTGTTTAGTCCGCAGTGAATAACTACGCGCCAAATCATGGTGGCGCTCCGCTTAGATAGAAACAATACGCCCTCCCAGGAAATGGCCAATCCCCCCAGCGCCCCAACTGAAAAATGTTGAATGTGGATCTGTGACCATAGAAACGCTTATTGAGGGTGATTTGGTTTCGTCAACATACTGTATGCCGCAACTCTAGAAGAGATCAAATAGATGACAATGGTGGTTGTGCAAGTGATGTGACCCTTAGTCTTGTGTGTGAGTTGCATGCTGTGGCTGGTGATGGAATTGGATTCAACAATGCGGTGGCTGCAGATAATGCATCTCGAAGTACGATCACATTTGAAAGTACCATGCTGAATAGGTGTAGGGATAAAAGTTAGAGGTGGAACAGCAGCACGCACAAGGTCTCGTATGTTGCGTGGTCGTCTGTATAGGCGATGTTGGATTATTCAGGGACGGCTCATTGGAGTCTATCTGAAGTGAGGAGAATGTTGTGGTTGGTAGAGGTCCCTTTATATGTGCAATACAAGTCAACACTATGACATGGTCGACTACATCAACAGCTATAATCACTCATGATAAAACATAAATTATAGAAGGCAATAGCATCCAATTCATGGTCATAGCTATCCTCCCCTCACCGCCGCCCCTCCTTCCCATACCATTTGCCAGTACGTTATACTGAACCATGAACATTGTATATTAGATCTCTATGACAATGAAATAAGCAATTGCATAAGTTTCCGATAAACAGAGTAAAGATAAAGTTTCCTCCTTCTTCTGCTGATTTGAAAAGAGGAATTTGAATCGCCTCTCATATAGAGTATGGGTTTGAAAATTAATAAAAACGTATCCAGAACACAGTCTGCTTTACTTTCACTTCATCACCTGACCAAATGTAAACATGCAACTTTTTTAATCTTGAAGAAACATCATGTTACAAAGTATTCTTTGAGCTGTTGTAAGTCTGAATCAAAAGGAAGGAATAAACCAATGAGAACGTGTGAACTATAGAAACATTCTTTGCATTTCCCTTCAAGTCATTGGAGGATTAGAGATTACATTGATCCAAGAATTATAGGCCTACTCCATGAAATGGGAGGAATGCTAAATCATTCTTGTAAGAAATTCCAACTGAAAATAAACACTCTATGCAATCATAAAAGAGCTTTACATGCTGCTTGATTATTTCTATGGATTAAAATTAACGACATTAGATCGAAAGACAGTGAATAATGCAACCGTGGCCCACCTCTTTTCAATCTTTCAATCGCATGAACTACGATTGGCAGAGGCTCACTAGTAGGGGATTCTCCCTAGCAAGGATTCTCCCATTGTGCGAATGAGTGAGGGGTAAACTAATGTACGTAACCATGGTATCAGAAACCGGTATTACCATTGTGGGTAACAAGCAAATGTGTCACGCTCCCTCCAATACATGATAAGCAATTATTGGCTTTGTTTTCAACTTGAATCGTACTATATTGTTTCAAATTAGTTGATAAAGAAACAGAGAATTCTTGTAGCTAAGATTACCATTGAAATTTAACAGATAGTAGTATACTTTGCATATGTAAGACATGATCCCGCCAGAAAGAATTCAAATCACCGAAATATTTATCCTAACACACCGACACACACTCAGACAACACAGGCACACAGATAATTAGTGTGTAACGAATTTAATGTTTTTTTTTTTTTTTACTGTTTGAATGGGTAAATCTTTGATAATATTACCGTCTCGTTTCAATCTGCCCGACATTTCACTGAGTGACGTCACGCATTAAATTGTTATCAGATACCTTATTTTGTGAGTAACCTTTCAATGTGTTTCTGTCAGGATGTTTAGAATGTAACGCAAAATAAATACAGTTTCACATTACCATGTGTGATTGAACAATCTGATAGGAATTTTACCAGAAAATTTCACTTTCTGTCAAAGCCGACAAAATTGTAGATATAAACAAACTTTTAAAACCAGAAATTCAGTTTTCATATCTGGGCTTAATTTGACATAATTTCGTTACGTAACTAACCTGGCTGTACATTTCGAAGCGGTTATAGATAGATCATCTATAAAGGAGGTCGAGTCGTCTGAAAGTTATATGCTAAAAAACATCTCAATAACATACCAAAAGTTTTTGAATAACAGTTGCGAGAGGTGAGGTTGGCAGACGTTCTCTAATATCTCCTCCCCCCATACACCCCCTCCCCGCCCCCCCTCTCTCTCTCTCTCTGTACAACTATTCATGTCAGTAGGCAAAACGGAAATATGGTTGTTGTTGGTTTGTTGCTTTCTCTGAGATATAATGACAGCTTGTATCATTCTGGCCCCTTCTTCTGCTTAGAAATTTGCTCGTTTCCGAAATCAGACATGGATACAGGTACTTAGTACCAAAGTAATTGCATGTTGCATGGGCGGCGATCCTGGGGGGGGGGAAGGGGGATATATCCCCCATGAAAATGGGTGGCGGGGATGTAATACACCATATCCCCCCCCCCCACCAAATGCCAGGGATAAGAATATTTTCATGCCTTTATATGCATCATCGTGAATGTACGGCTCTTTTTTAGCTTCATTTCTCGCCTACCATAAATGCAGTGCGATCTTTTCAAATAAACCGTCCTTATAAAGCAAGAATAGTTGACTGTAGGCTTCATTGGCCCTATAACAACAAAATGTATTATTGCGCCCACGGTATTGATATAGTACATATATGCACCCTCATAGTATTCATATAGGCCCTATATGGCCTACACACGTACATGTTCCCTCGAACCGCTGAGAATCTCATGTTACCAGGGTAATGCTTAATACACGTTTCACCTGGATGCCCTAGCAATCGGTACCTAGGAATGCAACTATGTGTAATTGTGTATTGCATGTGTATAGGCCTATAGTAGCCTGCATGAGGCCATTTTCTTCATCGAATAATATAAAAGAGCTCTCGAACATTCTAACGTAGCGCCTGAAACCAGATTGACAGGGGCAATTTCCCCAAAATAACACCCGAAATTAAAAAAAAGGATTTTGGATCCTGATTATGAGATATTTCGGACATGATATCCCTATTTTAAAGTTGGGTATATGCCGCTTGGAAACCTCGGGAAGTGCCGTTTCCGGCCATCTAGAGGGTTTGTAAATCCCAAAATTTTCTTGTACGCTTCGCGCCAACTCATGGTGGCGCTACGCTTAGATAGTCAACAAGGTCATATCCCCCCCCCCCCTCCCACTCGGAAGAACGGATCGCCGCCCATGGCATGTTTCACAAAATGCTTGAAAAACTAAATTAAATCCAGTCTAAAACATATTTTGGTCTATTTTTGTTTACGTTTTTATTTTTCCTCAGTTTAATCAAGTGTTGCTTCTGGAAAATGGTTTTTGGGTCATTTTTAAAGGATTATTGTAACCTACAAAATTGAGAAATATAGCACCATTTTGCATCTTAACTTCAAAAAACTTTCAATGGGGAGGGGAACCCCCCTCCCATTAGACCCCCAGGACGGCGATCACTATGTAAGTAGCATATCAATGAATAATGGGCCGGTCTAGGTGGAAAATGCCCGGGCCGGTTTTAAGACCCAGTCCGCCCCTGGCTGAAAGACAAGATTACTAATTGAGAAAATGTACGGTACGAAGTTGCGCTAATCAACTCAGTAGCGGTTCAAAGTAGCAGTGAGGTACTGTATAGGCTTAGGATTCGCACACACATATAGCTACTGTATAGTATATGCGTAGTACTAGAGGGGCCCTAATGTAACAGAAGCCAATTGCTATCTTCTTAGGTATTTTGCAGATGTTTTATTTAACTGTTTGAGACACTACAGTAGGCCTAGCCGCTTATTTATGATTCTGCGACATGTTTTACTTTGTTCATCACTTAATGGAAACATAATTTTCCAATGTGCAATTATACGTAGCCTAATCTTCTTTTTTTTCATAGAAAGTATTGATGTTGTAGATATGTACTATGGAGACTTGAACAGCGATCATATTGGCGAGTGAATTTTTGCGTTTTGGCGAGTAGATTTTTAGCCACGGTCGCCAAATAGCGAGGACATTTAAAAATATTTCAATGTCGGAAACTATGATTGTCATTGTAGAAATCATTGATACTTTTCATACATGATGTATGGATTAGCCATAATGAGTACAAGAAGCCTGTGCTTGTGAGGTCAAATCTCATTTGAGGTCACCAAACTATGAAAATCCTTTTATTATCTAACGATAGGAATCGTGAATACTTCTCATACTTGGTGTGTGGATGCATTACATTGAGTACCCCTAATGTTTTGGTGGAGGTGGGTATTGCCAGCACGTACAGTAGACTGACCTGTGTATACCATGCCATAGTGTAATTGTACATCAAAATAGTGGTTCGGGCCATTTATATTGCTACAGCTATTTCTGGTTAACAAGGAGAAGTCATCGAAACCTCAATGCAGTTTGCATTCTGGTTATTGCTTACGACAATCCAGTACCATACGACGCACTGAACTTAAGAAGTGAGGTGTATATTGGTGCATCAAAGTTTAATTGATCAGATAAATCTCGTTCAATGCTATAGGCTTCTGGCTTTGGTCATTTCCTCCTAATTTCCCGTTGCGCTGCTGAAATTGCAGTGTGTAGGCTACATGTGGGGGAAGGGCAGAGCCGTATATAGAGATACCACTCTGGAGAATGGCAGAGCCGTTTTTTTTAGCTCTGGGGAAGGGCAGAGCCGTATATTTAAATTCGAAGTTTGACTGAAACACAACAATATATATTCAACATTTCTTTTACTATTCGTTACCCTCTCATGATTACAATACCCTAACTTAAATAAATACAACCCGACTGGCTACACCCAAATCCTAGATTTTCAGAAAAGTTGATCATTTGAAAATTAAAACCATAGCGGAACATTCGAAATAAAATGTTGCAATTTGAAATAATCAGTCGAAATATGTCATGATATCGGATAAAGTAGACATTTGCGTAGTATAGCTGAAATTCTGATATAAAAGGTTAACATTTTAATATAAATTTGGAGGAACTTGAACACGATAAACTTTCAAAAGTAGAAATTTTGAGATGAAAATCAGAAATTTCGGCATAACAATGAAAAAGGGAAGACTCTGAGGAAAGAAGCGAAAATTTCTCATAAATAGTCGAAACTGATGTGATATAATAAAAAAAATCCATGTCCCATCTGTGCTCCTTTTGCATCAACTACATTACAATTCGTCTTGAGTGCTATTTCTACCCACTACGACAACAGTTTGACAGCAAATATAGTCATAGGCGTACGAGGCGGGGGGGGGGGGGGGCAGGGGGGCAGACTGCCCCCAAATTTCCAGAGGACAAGAAATTCGGGCAAAAGTCCTGAAAAATTCGGGCAGCCTAAGAGGAGAAAATATATATATATATATATATATATATATATATTTTTCTCCTCTTAGGCTGCCCGAATTTTTCAGGACTTTTGCCCGAATTTCATATATATATATATATATATATATATATATATATATATATATATATATATATATATAAATATGCAGTAGCTTGCCCGAATCTTTTTCAAATTTTTGCCCAACAATTCCATGATTTTCTTTATTTAGCATCATGATGCCCGAATATTTTGGTGTAACACCACCGTAAGCGCAGTTCATCTGGGCTACCACGCTTTTTGCAAGATCAATTTTTTTCTAACTAGTCAATTGTATACCTGGACCAAGGGCGGCGGAACCGGGGGGGGGCACGTGCCCCCCTTTTCCTCAGGTTAAAAATGTGCCTTTTTTCTACATAAAAATTGGGGTGCCTCAAGTTAGCAAGAGGCCACGGAACCAGAACGAACACTCGGGAAGGGCCGTTTCCGGCCATCTGAGGGGTTTGTAAAACCAAAAATTTTCTAGTACGCTCCGCGCCAACCGATGGTGGCGCTCCGCTCAGATAGTCGTACATACAACTTTGCAAATCTTGGCTAAGCACGTGACTTTTAATGAATTTCTGTGGGTCAAACTCAAAGCTATTTCGAATGGAAAAAAATTTGTTTAGATATTAACAAGGAAAAACTCTAATTCGGAAGATTCCTACATTAGCAACTAGCATGATTTCACCTCATTTTGTCTCAAAAGAAAACTTGTTTCTTGTTTCCCAATTTGCGCATTGGATATTGCAGTGCTAGTATGCATATTTTCTTAAAGGGGGGGGGGGGGCGTTGATGGAGTGATGTGTATACACAAATGAGATAATACAATTAGAGTTATAAAGGGTACTTAATATAAGGCTGCATCAGTCCAATCGAATTTCTGCAAAGTGCCCTTTGATGTCGGTGCCCCCCCCCCCCCCAGATTAATAAGTGCTTGCGCCGCCCTTTACCTGGACATCCCCGACATGAGTGTATATAAGAAACATTTCTTTTTCATGGATGGTGGGGGGGGGGGGGGAGTGCCTACAAGCCGCCTAGAAGTACAGGTTTATCATATTCTTTGTTATATTTTATACTTTTTTGTGAGACAAATTGCAGTCTCACCCGACACAGCGACATTATCCCGCCTACGTGTCGTTGAACAATGTATGTTTTTCTGGAGGTAGCTGAGTACTGTGTTAAAATAATAAATAAGGTAACTAAATATAGGAGCTTAAAAAATATACTGTCCCATTTTTCCCCTTCAAAGTGATGTTACCAAATATTTGGGGAAGTGTAAATTTCTAAAACGTGAGATTATAAAATAAAGAATGTTTAGATGCAACTTGCAAGGCCTCAGAAGTGCCGTTTCCGGCAATCTGAGAGGCATTGTGTGCCAAAAATTTTCTTGTACGCTACGCGCCAACTGATGGTGGCGCTCCGCTTAGATAGTGTCACGGGAACTTTCGGGCACAAAAGGTTCTGCCCCCCAAACTGAAATGGTCCCGTACGCCTATGAATATAGTTTAATTGACCTATGTCCCATGCAAAGCCAGTTTCCATTGACTCAAGCTTGATTGAGGAGGGGGGATTGCTGTATCCAACGAAGAGACAGCAAGGGAGACGGATGCTATCGAGTCCTCATGCAGTATATCTGAAACAGTTTAACTTCGAAGCGGGTCAGGAATTCTGCACAGGTCTGTATTCCTATGCCACTCTGGTATTTTGTGGATTGGATCGATCATGCTTTTTGTCCCTTCCTTGACCAAATTAAAAGAGTATCTCTGAAGTAGTACGAAATAGCACCGTAGAGAAAGTGATATAAAAAGATAAACACAAACGCTGCGTGGAGGCAGTTGCTACGGAGTACTCCCGGCAGTACATTACAGTATATGTCGACAAGGCTTAATGCTAAAGGTCAATACAAATACCTACACTACACTACAGCAGATTTGTTAACAGAATTGCGAGTAGCGTTAACGTGTTTCGTTTGTCAGTGAACAGCCACGAAAGGACTATAGAAGCTGCATCTTTGGAGAACCCAGTTAGCATTATCTTATCAAGGTAACTTCGAACTAAGAAGATTTGGCTCCATCAGTATTCACCTTCCAACAACCACACTCTTAAAATTTCGTTGTTGTATGCCTAGGCCCTATTTGTTGTAATGTAACTTTTAACGTTAAGTTGCAGCCTAAGCTTGGCCTAATGTTAGCCTACACTACAGTACTGTAGGTAAGCATCGCCTCAGTCTCTCTAAGTGAAGTATTGATATATTAGTATATATATATATATATTTTTTAAATATATATATATATAGTAAAGGCACCTTCATAATTGATGCACCTTCAAATATTACTCAATGATACAGCAGGCAACCAAAACCTTTTGCAGCCAAGCAGAGTTGCATATTTAATGAGTTTTTATCCATTTCAGGTATATGCTGATCAAATTGTTTTTTATTTTAAGCTTTAAACACCCCCCCCCCCCGTTTTGCAGGTTTATTGGCATTTGGAAATCTTACTTCCTAAAATTAACCGAAATTACCTCAATATGATACCATTACTCTCTATACCTGAACTGTCTGAGCTAAGACTCTAGGCTCAGACTCAAAGCATAGCAAACAGTATCCAAAGTCAATGCATGTATACATACTATGGCCTACACTACAGTTAGCTTATTGAAGAATGTGTCAATTTAGAGGTATGAAAGAACTTGACATAGCAGACATTTTGTGGTAAATTCTGCCAAATTGTATGTTGCATAGGCACAGAACAATAAATATTTGAGATCATTACATTTCTGAGGAACTACACATATGAAAAACACATACAGTTGAGTGATTTGGATTTTTCGTTGATAGCCATCGTTAATCAAAGCCTTAAGTGCGTCAATTATGAGCCCACCATGCTATATTAATAATAATAAGGCTGTTATTTCTACAAAGCTTAAGCTACCACAAATATGGGAGAAGCCTGCAAGGCCTTATGGATTACAACTTTCAATGGCTTCTAATTCAATGTTGTAACTCAAAATATGAATCTTTTTAATTTAGAAAGTCATTTCAGATAGGAAAATGTTTTTGGATGAAAAACCCACCATGCTATGACCCGGCCAGGAATCGAACCTCAAACCTCCCTATTGCTAAGCCTCATTGCTTCAAATGCAATGGCCTTTATCCACTCAGCCATAGCACTGGTATAATACTATTAAACATAATAGATTAGCCATATGGAACTTATGGAAGGCCGACTTAAGTCAGTGGAGGGGTTTGAATACACCATAAAATTGAATTACCTTGCTCGTAGGCAGGGTTCGCAGGTTTCTTCCGGGGGTGGAAAAAACCGCGGAATAAACCGCGGTTTTTTCCACTCGGAAGAAATAGGTTTCTTCCAGTTTCTTCCGGACAAAATGGAAGAAACTCATTTTTTGGGGAAAAACTGTTGATAAAGTTTCATAACAACCTGCAATGATGTCTAACTATGTAATAAATGGACAAGAAGCACTATAGTGTCATCTAGGTACTTTATATCTAGGTTTGGAGCACATGACCTGCCTCCAGCATATACTGTACACAATATAGTACTAGGCTACTGTAGCATCGGACAATTAAGGGAACAACTATGGGCAAGCAATATTTTGCAGACCAGAATGGTCCTGATTATAGCCCATTTCTTAGTTAAAAACTAGTTTCTGAGTGGAGGGAGTGTTCCCTGGAAACTAGTGTAGGCCTACTACAATGCACCCTCATTACTACGATTACATTGACCACTACTTGACCATATTTTGTGGAGATTGAACTCATGAGGGTTACAGATTAGACTTGAAGTTGTAGTGTGAAATGAGGGCTGGCTCATGGTCAGCTGTGTTTAATTGTGGATGTTTGTTCTTTTGCTGTTGGGATGACAAGTCCTCTTATTAACTACAAGTTGCAATTTAGGGAGTTGCCAAAATCTAATAGATCTGTATTGTTCGGCTATTTGCTTGGTGTTCATTGTATTAAATCCTCAGTGCATGGGCCAATCCAGGTTAATCATTCATAAAGTATGGCCAGTTATGCAATTCTGGTTGATGGGGGGATCGCGAGATGATAAGTAGTCCTTCAATATTGTGATTTATAAGCAAACATCTTTTGGTCTAGAAAAAAACCCAAAATTATATTCAAAACAAAAATATCATATTTTGATGGTTTCAATGGCATGCATTTCAGTCAGATGGTGGTAAGCTATTTGTCTCTTTATCATGTATGTGGGCTGTGCTGCATATATGCCAATTTTCACAGTTTCTTCCAGTTTCTTCCGGTTTCTTCCAGTTTCTTCCGGAAGAAACTGGAAGAAACAGGTTTCTTCCAGTTTCTTCCACGTCCCCGGAAGAAATAGGTTTCTTCCGGAAGAAACCGAACCCTGCTCGTAGGCAATACAGACACTAAAATATCAGTTTCCATCCCATGATCATTGGACGTAAGCTTTAACTAGGCCTAACTTAGGTTGGAATAAATGAGGGCCTTTTACCTGTCCTAATTGGGTTCTTTAAGTCTATCTGAGCACTGTTCATGTTAGGTCTAGTCTTACGTTAAATTCCCAATTAATTGGGGTTAACCAAGGCCTAGCTAAGAAACAACCGTTACAGTGCTCTAGGATCAAGCTACAGTATGTACCTCCTGGACATTAGTTCTGGAAATGGAAAGAAGCTATCAATTCCTGCCAGGGCTATAGTGTCCCAATTTTCGTTTGGTTCCTAATTTTGTTACTTTGTATGGTGCGCACCAATTTTATGTGCTCTTATATTTTGATTTCAGATGGCAATTTTCCACTTGTTTATTGTTAGTTGTTTATTCTGTTCTATACTTGACCATTTATGGGTTGTCTGCACATACCAAGGTGTCATGATAGCGATGTTCAACAAACATTTTTAAATGGTTTAGAAATGAATATATGAACCCAATATGTTTATGAATGCTTTTAAAACACATTACATAATTCGTAAGCTCAACCCGTTCCCTGTAATAAAAAGTAATATTACATTTTAAATGATGCTTTCGCTGTGCTTTCACAAATGAGGGAATGCACCATGAAGTTTGTGAACAACTTCCGCACCTGAAAAATTCCTGTATATAATGAACGTGCAGAAAGTGAACCATTTTACACATTCCCATTGAGATTTGTTGTTGACAAAATTCAGCTTTTAACATACTGTGAAATGTTTGCTACGATAGTCATGCTAATATTAGGTTTTGACTAGTCCACGTGTCACTTGCCAAATGTCAAGTGTAGTGCATTTTTGATTCACCGTAGCTAGAAATTCTTCTAGCAAATGGCAAATTGGAGACTGTTATTGCTGAGGCATGGTTGTGCCTCATCCATTATGTAAACTCCTGGATAATGGTCATCAACAATTGCAAACCACTATTGTAGACAAACTTTTCCATTAGGAAATGCATCGTAAACGAGTAAGTTTCTTCTCAAAGGAATAACAAAGGCAGGGATCAAAGACAAAATAAGTAACCTCAAAACTCTGTAATATTCTATTTTTAAGTTAACCTCTTCCTGTTGGACTGAATAATACATGCTCGCTTTGAAAATTGGCTCCTAAGGCCTCACCACAATGCACAGTAAGCCGCCATTGATTTCGTAATACACTTGAAATTTCAAATTGGTGACGTCAGAGAGGAACAACTCGTTACAGTCATTTTCCGTGTGGCAGACTCCCTGTGGAAAATATTCAGCTGGTGTTGCTAGGGTTAGAACTTTTGAAGACCTTGCAATTTCCTATAAGCTCAAACAGTTTAAATATTAACGAGGCACATGAAGTTCATAGTTACGAAAAAAATCAAGAGTTCTCTTTCCTGAAAACTTTCGATAAAAAGAAGGCCTAGGCTACGCTAAACAAGCACATAAGCTAACAATGTAGGCTGTAACGTTAAGCATACAGTGTGCCTTGCCAGACTTAGGCTTACTTCATATCCAATTCAAATATAATGTTCCTTGCGTGGCCACTAAAGGTAGCTCTAAGTACCGCTTTATTTTGACAAACGTTTTCAAAGTCTGTATTGATTGTTAAACAGCCCGCTGGGGATGAAATAAGCTTTGCAACATTTTCCACAAACACACTCCAACTGCGTAGGCATTACAGTGGTGTTCCGTCGAGGTCGACCTAGTCGTCCGATTTTAAAATATCCGAAAATGTCCGAAAACGTCTGAAAATGTCCGGATCTGTCTCGTTCTGTCTGAGCATCCGGTTAAAGAGTAACACCTCAAACTCTGTATTCAAAGCCCAAAGTGTCCGAAAATGTCCGAGGTAAAGTTGACTAGCCCAAAAGGAACAAAAGAGTGGAGTGTTTATCTAGAGCATTTGCGGTCACATGGCCGCGACAATTCCTCAGCGTGATAACAATAGTCTGTAAGGATTACAAGTTCACTGACAAAATCATATACAGAAATGTTACTATCATTTACTATCTTCAAACTTGCAGCTATAGTACAATGAATGTTTTTTTTTCAGTCCTGTCAGATGGATACGAAAAAAATAATTTTTCGCTTAATACCTACAGCACAGTACTTTTCGCTCACAATGATAAATAATTTTATTAGAATCTTGCTAATTTCAAAGTTCGATCCGCCGACGAGGTTAAACTGTTTCGTCTCGTCAGTTTTGATACGACACTTTGAGTAATGAAATGATCAACCCTTGTGATCAATACTCTAATGCAGTAATTACAAACGAGTTTAAATCTAATTTTTACAACCCGAAAATCACGCCAACAACTAGAGTGCAGTTGATCATCCGGTGGTTGTTGGAAAGGAGTTGGACCAATATTTTAGTGACGAATGGTTAGCCATACGCGAAAATCCATTGGAATGGTGGTTTAAGCACCAGTATGTTTATCCCCATTGTGCCCTATTGGCCAAAAAGTTGTTGGTTATTCCCACAACTTCGTTCCTTCCGAGCGAGTCTTTTCCACTGCTGGCAATATTGTGACAGAAAAGGGATCCAGCTTGAGCCCCGCAAATGTTGATTGTCTTGTTTTTTTGGCGGTAAACAGCTTCGAAGTCAAGTGTTTCAAGTGTTCAAGTTCGAACATATTTCTCGAATGATTTGATGCGTTATTGGTAGTAAATTTTGTTTACAGCCTCCTAATGGTTGTGTTTTATTCCATGCATAACAGTCTTACAATAATTAAGAGACACTGAGCGAGACAAATATGCCTACTGGACAATCTTTAAAATGTTTCTGTCGCTTTCATGTGTTGTTATTACATTGTTCTCTATCATTGCATGCAAGGTTCATTTTGATATCATCCTGTGAATTCAATGTAAGAAAACCTGGTCTACCCGTCCTGTAACCTGTTTGACAAAAGGCCATGTAATTAACTTCCATAAAGTTGAAATGTGTGTTTTCAAACAGACTATTTACATGACTATTACAACAAATTTTTTAGTTGCGCTCTGTTTGGCCTAGATGCCCAAATGACAAATGTACAGTACTGCTTAATAAATTCCAGTAATAACACCAGGGTCAGCTTCCAACTGTTGTATTTCATCACAAATTTATGTGCAGTTCATCGACCCCTGTGACCAGCTAGCTACTAGCTAGCACTGTGTTGTGTTAAAAATTGGCAAGCACCTGCCCCAGTTACATTCATGCGTTTGCTTGTCAGTAATACTGTACGCTTGTTCTGCAGTGCAACATTCAGTTCTAGCAATGTTTGAGCATTGTGCATAATAGCAAATACGTAAGTTATTAATCTTTTACGATTGCCAAAGTATTTGTCATTTCTTCAATCGTTAGCAGCCTGGTTCACATTTATTTTATGTCTGATCGAGTGTGTCGATTGCAGTGTAGTTTAATTTCAATGTGCAGCCTCCATGGTAGCCCATGATAGCCTCCATGGTAGCCAACTCAGTGAGGAGATATAAAGTGGCAACTTACTATTCCAGACTATTGAGACTCGGAAAATGGTGCTACAAAAAACAGATTTCTGTAACAGGTGTGTAGCTTTCTGCAGATGCCGTTCGATGAAAATAAACATGTGACCACCAGTAAAACTTACAGATCAGTGATTTTTGGTGGCTCAGAAAGAAACTTTACTTTTTTCAATCTTTGTGATATTATCAATTGCGATATTATCATGACCCATGTAATTGCAAAATTTTAGCACTAAATGTCATCAAGAAAAGTATTGAACTACTCAAAGAGTTGCTAAATCATTGATGATCTTCACTCATACATGCTTGCTCTGATATATATTAAATTGTAATGTGTATGTAGTAGCTTTCAATGTGCATTCACTTTACCTCATTTATGATTATATTATCATCTTACGGCCCTTCGAATATGTGCGAGGATAGTCTGTAAGAAATTCCGTGTTGGGTTTGTCATCTTGAAGCTTCATACTTCAATGTTAATAAAGAACCTCTATCCACACTTCATTAAATGTCAGTTTCTTAGCAACCCTCTACTGGGTTCTATACGATAGTCAATCTATACAATTGTCATTTCTCATTGTAGGTTGATTTCATGTTTGACTTGTTCTAGCAATGAGCCACAGTGCACTGTGAGATGTGTGGTGGAGATGCTTGAATGGAGTAACAGTCTGTTGCTGTAGACATAATCAGCACATTTGCTGTAGTTTTACTGTAGTCATCTTTCTATTTGCAACTGACGTTAAGTTTGTTTAGATTAATGATAACGTTTTAGCAACTACTACTATAATTAATAATACCCAGCATTCCCAAGTCGCTGCCCAATAACTGGCATATGATGAGAATTCTTTATGTGATGTGTTAACTTTATCATATAAAAGTTTGCGTATGAGTATGACCGTAGAGTTGAGAAATAGAGCAGTCTGTACTGTACTGTGTGTAAAAGTAACATGCAGCAGGTCAATTTACAAGGTGATACTTTAAAGTTATTTTTTTTTAAGTTAATTTTTTTAGATTTCAGCTGAGCTATAGCGATCATGTGATTCTGCCGAAATTCTGTCACTTTTTGCCACTGTTAGACTGACTGCCATTTCGTAAGTTTTCATCAGATTTGGCTGAAATTTCGCCAATGGTTTGTGTGAGTTAAGTTTTCAGACATGCGATCATAGTTTATTAATTTGAAGGTCATTGAGGTCATTTTCTGTAAATATAAAAAATGCTACTCCTAGAGCATTTGTCCAAATCTGCTGAAATGTGGATATTTGCCTTGGTGCCTACAAAAACACTGATCATCAAAAGCTGTCCTGCCCAAAGTCCTTTGCCATAATTTGGTCACTGTACCCATTTACAGTACTTGGCTTCTATGAATACATAAATATTATTGGCAAGACATGATAATGCAATAGTTGGGTCCCAACAGGCTTTCTAGTATGTAGTGTAACCAGTATGTGATCCTAAGATGTATGTATACATTACACTCTCTAGATAAATTGCTGGGATCCCGCAATGGTGCATCCTAATGGCAACACTGATCCATGTCACACCTACTGTATTCATTGAAAGGATCGACTTTTCTGTGCATTCAGCTACTTGGAATATTAGTTCACAGTGCAACTGTCATTTAGGCTTACTGAGGGTTCTCATCGCTGCTCGCTATGGAAGGCAAGAAATAATCAGTATTCTGACTCCAGGTTGAACCTGCTCCACATGGAGAGGATCTTGTGAACCTCACATGTGAACCTCAATAAGCAAAACCCTCTTCACTCTGCACCCTCTACTGTAGACAGTACCTAAACAAATCTAGGTTTCCAGCCCTGAGTAGAAACCATTCCACATATTTGCATAGCATAGTGGATAACTTTAGTAACGTTTCGATAGACTTACCTGAAACACAAGTTACAACCTTGGCAAACTTAAATTTAATTAACCAAAGATAAACCTGTGAGACTAACACCATATCCTGCCCTCTCCATAATGTTAATATTTTACAGTACTGTTTAAGTGAAGGCAATTGAAGCACTGCTGTGGCTTGTGGGCAGAGTGGCAACAAAGGTGCTACATTGCTATTGCAATGGCTTCTATATTATGCTGCCCAAACAACATAATGGAAGATACTCTGCCTTACTGAAGTAGATAACCGTCAGTGCATCTGATTTAATAATTTAATAGTCTGTTATGACTCATAAAACTACTCAAATAATCTTTTCTTGTTCATGTATAAAAGATCATAAAAATCCATTTCTAGAATTTAGGAACTGTAATCTGTAAGACGAATTCAAGTTTGTATCCACTGAAACATTTGCCTAGTTATTGAGAATGTTTGGAAAATAATATTACAAAATCATATGAATCATGCAACTCAGGAACTTGATATTCATGACTTTAATCATTGAAATATTTAATCGCTAAGATGGCTAGGCTTGCTTCTGACATTCACACAGCTGCATACGTAGGCCAACTGACAGTATACTGTATGTTGACCGTACTTATGGTGGTAACCTATCCTGTTTCGATATCTGTGGGTTTTCGTTTTTAAAGTGAAATTCACAATATGTGTCATTATCCATCTAAATTTATAGATGGTTGGATGAAGTGAGCACCTGGTCAATATGGATCTTGTATAGTGTGGTGTGCTTAGTGTTAATAATCAGAAATCTTTAATCGCTGATCAAATTCAGCATTTCCTATTATTGCAGAATCCGTAAAGCACTGTATTTTTGTCAAGTTGACAAACGATGGCTATTTTTCAGCATTTGAGTTAAGGAGACTTTGCCCTGTCAAATCCCTGTAAATTTATGCAATGTTTCCACACACATTAACATGGCTGAGTTTATTTTAGAAACTCCAAAGAACATGTTCGTTAGAAACAGATCTGTTTTGCTTTTGCTTCTAATGTATGGATGAGGATGCAAAAGGGCACTAATTGTGAAGTTTCACTGTTTTTATTATTAAAGCAGAAAGGTTGAATACAAATTCATGGCATAGCAAGTAACTAAATCAATGTTTGCATTATGTAGCTTACAGTTCTAACTAGTCAGATTACTATCTAGAATCTGGTGACAATGTAACAATCTCTTCTTTCAAGAGGGTAGCTATGATAATATAAACTATCACTTCCAAGTACAGTAAGACCTATGTGTCAATGAATTGCAACAGATGTTTTCAAAAATAATGTAAACAATACTAAACATGCACAGCTAAAAACCAAGGTTCTTGTTGAATGGGCACTTCAAATGAGAAGGATTGCTTGTACAGTACATTAGATGCAGTTCCACATCTGAGAACTAATTGTACAGTACATAGACAAAAAACAATGATCAGGGTGAGGATAATGTGCAAAATGCATTTACCTACAAAACATTTAGAAGCTATTCATAATTAACTTAGATGTGTCTTCTATGTTACAACTCAGTTGTCAACAAAGAGTAAAATATTTAAGACTGTCCCATCTGTAGCCCAGAGTGCAACAATTTAGTTGCAATTACTAACATGGAGAGTTGTTGAAGAATTGGCTGGTGATTGCTGGAAAAAGCTTTTGACATTCATGCTGACATCCAGCAGCCACTGATCGAGTTATGCATTTGTTCTTAACTACTGTATCTGCCATAAGAAGCAATATTACCATGGCTCTGTCAGTGATGAGAGCTCTTGTGTTGGTGTCTCCTTCCACTTGAGTATTTCAAGAGATGTTAGAATGGTTTTCCATCTGAATACTTGTGCTAACGAGATGGCTAGCTGCTTAGTGTTTACAGATGATTACCTAGGTAGTCATCAGTAGGCATTGTACTCAGAGATCTCTACATGTTCTATCATTTACTGGCATATATTGCTTGTCAATATGTCTGCAACACAATTGTTTGAAAGGAATTTATGAGGGTTACGTACAGTAGTGTGGCTAATTAGTTTTCTTAATTTGTGTTTTGTAACCAATTTTCTTTTGTTGAATATTAACCTACTGTGGTAGACTGGTAGTTTTGGTGAGCATAGTTTTGAGTGCATCAGGCTTGCTTTAGAATAACACAACTACTGAGTGAAACTTGCATAGCGGTGATTGAAACCTGAGACTTGTTTTAATCACAGAAATTACAATTCTGATATGTTCCAGTTTGTGCTCTATGAGTCATTCTTGTACATACAGTATTTGTTTTCCAGTTGTAGTAGTAGACACTGACTATCCTGTGCCTGGTGTAATCCAGACACAGTGTCATCTTGTCATTGAAATAATAAGTTAAACAAGGTGACTGTAATTCTGGATGTGTAACATTAAGTATCAATGGATATTTGTGTGAATAAATTCTATGCAAGCAATTCTAAAAGACATTTAGTTTGCAGCAGTCCATTAAACCAATCTGAACATAAAGCCTAACCTCAGGTACTGTACTTCAATATTTTACCATTCTCCTTGAAGTGTTGATCCAACCTTGTCACTAAAGTCGTGGATACATGTGAAATTGCATCCCCTTCATAATGAGACTAAAATTTTGATAAGTTTTTTTAATATAAGTACCATTTTGATTTGTTAGAGATGAACTGTCATGAAAGACCACTAAGCACTCTGAATTCTGATGATAGTGACTAGCCTGCATTCGATTGCACATATTTCGTTGGATTTTGAAGGCAAGCAAATACTGTATTTTGTCTTCAATTGGTGTGATGTCTGCAGAACCTTCCCATCAAGGAGAGCTCTGTATTTATGTAGCTCCCATGTTTAATTGTTTATATTTGCATGTAGCAGCATTGCAATACTTGGAAGCCATGGGAATGTGCTTCCAAATCCATGGAATATTCATTGTTGTAAAGCACGTTCCCATCAAGGAGCTGTATTTATGTAGCTCCCATGTTTAATTGTTTAAACTTGCATGTAGTGCATATTGCAATACTTGGAAGCCATGGTAATGTGCTACCAAATCTATGGAATATTCATTGTTGTAAAGCACACGTATGTGTTAACTTTTCTCAACACTGTCAATTGTAGCATTGCTCTGAGGCTGTAATTATTATTCCAGACTGATAGCTGCTGCTGCTGCACTGCCACAGACCCTTAATGTTGTTGTTAATTTGCTATGCCAGTGTAGAAGA
Organism: Apostichopus japonicus; assembly: GCF_037975245.1. NCBI lineage: Eukaryota > Metazoa > Echinodermata > Holothuroidea > Aspidochirotida > Stichopodidae > Apostichopus > Apostichopus japonicus. The sequence goes on along the minus strand of NC_092569.1, from coordinate 7,166,621 downwards.
CAGCAGAGCAGGCTTGTTACCAACGTTGGCAACTACTTGCAGTTTAGCAATCAATTTGCACAGCTTGTAAGTCGTTGTAGTTGTGTGAAGCCAAGTGTTGAAATGGATTTTGGGCAAGAAGCAGTGTAAGTTTTGCGTGTATGACACTAATTGTATGGTCACAGCTTTCTACTATAACAGTGCATTAACATTGGGGAGTGTACAGGAACCTGAAGGCTTTTGCTGCATCTAGACAGTACTTGCAGGAAGAGAAATGTAAATAAATATATGGTAAAGGGAGACTTTAAAATGTGATTTTTATGGTTTGCATGACTTGCATAAAGGTAATCCAAGTACAAACATGTATAAAATGACCTAACCTGTTTGTTTTCTTTTTGTGCAGAGATCAGGCAATTGGGGTCTGAAGAGTTGAATGTCATAGTCTTGGCTGAAAATACAAGTCGTAAACACGCATCTCCAACTAGTGGTGAGGATTTGAAAGGTAAATTGATTCCAAATGCTAAGTACCTACTTAGGATGTTTTTTTTTTTTTGTGTGTGTTTAGTACTGAATGATTAATTAAGAGTGGGACGTAGAAATATTGTATTCTCATCTATTGGTGTTGTGTATACAGTTCTCCAGAAGCCATTTCCCTTGGAAGGTTCCATCTAATCATAACTCTATAGTCCTAATGTAATTGTATATAGCGAGTACTACCAAGGTAACATCTTGGTACCGCCAAAGTCCACGGTGAATTCACAGGTAAAAATGGATCATTCCATAGTTATCAGTATGACTATCATTCCTGATGCCCTATTAAACACAAAGCAAATTATTTGAAAAGTCCTATTTGTGAAATGTACTCTTTAATGAGTTATGATGAAATGTACTTTGTTTATCTACAGTACTAATTATATCCCAGAAAGGGTATAATTGGATTCTGCAAACCTTGGAATGGTCTATTTGTTATCACATAGCAACATGGTATAATGCCAAATTCCTACACAAAGTTTGCATTGTGCAGAGTTTCAATGACTCATCTTTGGATGAGGCTGAGATCAAATAAACTGTGGTCAACTTATTTACCAGTGTGCTCAAGTCATTTTCAAGTCAACTCATGTGAACATATTAGTCAAGTCTTGAAAGTCAAAATATCTGCACATGTCAATTGTGATAGAGGTAACTGTCATCATGAACAACTTTCCCAAACAGATTCAAAAAGATCTCATTACATGTGGGAAATATGAAAAATTTAATGTTCCGTCACACAAGGCTTAAGACTTGGTCAAGTCTAAAGAAGACATCCTCACTCCACACGTGCTTCAATTGTTCATGTTTTTTTCTTTATGTATTACAATGTTTAACTATATTCTGTAATGGTTTTTCAAGTGCCGGATCTACACAATTCAATCGCTTATCATGAAAAAATGATAGCATAGTTTTCAGTGTCAACACTGTTAAAGCAGCATTTTGTGAGTCGCCGTTTTCCTCAATTTTTTCTGTGTCTATCAAGTTTTTATCATAATACAATCACAAAAGACAAAACTAAGACTTTCTCATACTTTTTTCCCCACAACGAACATTAATTAGCAAGTAATTAAGGCTTTTATATGATTCTGAGATAAGTGTCTCCCTGACACATCGAATCATTTAGTATTTATCACATGCAGCTCTACAAAACCGCCTATTCAAATTTAACCAATCAGTGAAGAGATGTTTATGTATGAATTGGTGCTAAAAATAGACTCATTCATTGGCATGGTAATCCCTTGCTGCAAAGCACTACTTAAATCTCCACATGGCCTAGCCAATATGCCTTATTGCATTCCCTTATGAGAAACGTTACTTTCCTCTCCTGAAAAAATGTGTTTTTTCTCCCATGTTGTTAGAGGAGGAAACTACTGTAAGGTTTTTCAAGAGAGGAAACTAACGGGTCCGGAAACTAACGGCCCCTATTGCGCTACACTCAAAGCTACATTGCTTTTAGTGCAAAATGCACAGCGTGTACATAATGTTATTCAGGCCTAACCAGTGTAAGTCACACATTAATAGGTCTGATTGTACTACAGTAACTTGCCTATGTAACACCGAGTAGAGTGATACAGTATCGTTCTCGCGAATGTTACGTACCGATCGGGTTCTTCTGGTTCCATGATTTTCTCTCTTATGTATCCTTGCTGTTTTATTTTCGCAGAGTGACAAATTTTCTTGGGTTTTTAGGGCATCGTATGCAATATGATATGGGGTAACTGTCCCTTCGCGCAGTACGTACATTTCCTCAGCTGATTTTTGTTTACTGTTTACCTTGCTATTCAAAGTACCTTGTCCGTTATATATTCACAAGGTTCCTATAATATGTCATATTTTTTGCACTTTTCGGGAATAGTTTGAGTTGAAACTTTACAGTTAGCCTAGTTTACGTCATTGGTATAGTATCCTTGTATTGAAAAATCTCGAGAATCAACGCAAATTGCCACATTTGAAAATATGAAAATATGAAATGAACAACAAAGAGGAAGTAAAAGGTTTCCATTCCAAGTGGCACTATGACATCACAGATTTAGAAAGGACAGCTCCCAGATATGATGTTTAAATGAGCACATCTCTCATATGGATGACGATTTTTTCTTAGCTGTTTTGGGGAGTCGTTCTTCACAAATATCTCTGTCATACAAGCCAAATGTGATGGTTGGGTTTGAGTCCACTTTGTACAAGTCACAGTCAGTCACTTCAGAGTGATTTAATAAGTGAATACATGTATCCCTTAAATTTTTATTTATGTTATATTGTATTTATAGAGTGTCAGAACTTCAGCTAAGAACTGCAAATTGTAGTTCACTAATTTTCAAGGTGATTTTGTTTTGCTGTGCAGAGTAGTCAGCATTAATTGTTTTACTCTTTTTACTCTTTACTATTGAGCCTTCCTTCCCTCCATCCATTTGAGGTTATAAAATAAGCCAAATTTGCATCAACAGCCACAGTGTGATTACACTAGTTTGGGTCGCTTATAATTTTTTTCCATTGTTGAGTATGTAGCAGCAGTTGCAGCACTGACATTCTTTGTTTCCTTCAAAACTGCACCTTGTTTCTGACTCAAGTCCTAGGTACTTGGTATGTGGAATAGGTACTTGGTATGTGGATCTGCCTTAGTGAGTTCAAGAACTAGATTGTATTTGTGAAGGTCGAAAGTCATGGCAGGTCAGGGGAGGACAAAGCTGCACTTCAGGGAATGATTTAGTGTTCAAAAGACGCTGAACGGGATGGTAGGATTGAGTATAGGAAAGTTTAAGTTTTGGGATATATCTCATGTCGGTGAATCTAGTATCTTCCTGCACATTACTGTATAATCACATCGTACTGTACCTGGGTGCAAATCATATAGTATAGTACCTCACCTCAAATACAGATCGCACAACTCTTAATCTACCATAGGGATGAACAGAAACATTATTTCAAAAACATTGGAGATGCCTTGTTGATCCCAAATTTCTACAGTAGATGACTAACAATGTACCAATGTTACTGTATATCCACGGAGCGTATAGGAAACATCAGTTGTCCTGTAGTTTCATATTTTCTCCTTACATAAATTAACTAGCCATGCACCATGTGTGTGTACAGTAACTAAGCTTGTTAGGTGTTTGTGCATGTTGTTCCAATATTTACATGATATTGATCCAAGGTTGCATTATCACCTACTTTGTAGGTTTTTGGGCCTGTAAGTACTTTACATGATGAATCTCTTGTCACTGGATTTACTAGTACCCAGTAAATCAGGTTTATAATACACATTGGCAGCTCTGAATTCATAGAAGGTTGACATTATATCCTATCCTATCCTCCAGAGGGGATATTGCCATGTGCCTTCCGAAGTGCAGGGATGTCATTTTCACTGTGTTGTAGTGATTTAGATACCCAGAATATAGCTCTTATAAAGGTATGGACAACTTCTAACTGCACTGTACATGATAATGAGAACACAACAATGCAGTGTCTTGTAGACTGCTCTGTAAGACTGCTTTCAAACTGTACCACAGATGAAAGATGGAAACTGACATGTTTGCTCTCAAGTTCTGTGCATCCCACAGGTAGATTTACTATACAACTGTTTTACAACTACTGTACTGTAGATATAATTTAACATGAACAGGACTATCTAGACGTTTGATCATGTCATCACAAATGACATAGCAAATGTCATTTTTTGGTATAGGGCTATATTAATATAGGGCTATGTTAATACTGACTGCACAGACACGTCAAATACATTGTTTGTTTGAGGGAACTGTTGCTAGGGCCGAGTGGATAAAGGTGGTGGCAGACATTAGAAGCAATGAAACCTAGCATTTGGGAGGTGGTGGATTCAATCCCTAGTAGCCAAAGTTAGGTGGGGTTTTTTTTATCCAGGTGAAATCCTTTCCCATATGAAATGGCCTTCCAAACTGTATTAAAAATCCCAATTGGGCTAAATTGGATAGTCACCCAATGTCAACTGTATAGTAAGTAATGAGCCATTATGCTTCTTCCACATGCACATGTATAGCTACTTAGCATCATAAATTAACTGCTTTCCAGGCCAATGTGTAGATGAAAATCATGGGGGAAAAACATGTAGGACTTCAGAATGATATGGAAGGAGAAGAAATAGAAACTTCACTCTCAAGTGGGTTAATTGGTGCAACTGTGCTCAAGCGTTACCAATGTTGATGTGCTAAGTAGATTAGAGTGCATATTATGTTGAAGCCAGACAGGTAAATGTGTATGTAGAATAATATGCCAAGGTCTTCATGAGGGAAAAGGTATTCATGAGGGACAATGGAACCAGCTGCTTGAATTACTCGATCATATCCCCACCCCCCAATACTCAAACTTGACTGAACATTGCCCATCACTCATCTGTTTCCTTGCAACTATTGCACTCCACTAATCTGTGTCTATAGAGTGACCTGGTAACTGTTTGTCACTGACCTCCCACAGTGGTTGTTCGCTATGAGGAATAAGGTAAACTAGTTTTTCGCTTGTAAAATATCCAAACCAGGGAAGTTTGGATTATGTACATAAAAATGCTAGTTAAGTTTCATTGCAATAATGGAGAAAATTGTGAAAACATAAGACTTGCTTAAATATGATCAATACTATAATTATGAAATATGTTTGGTAACAAAAGTTTTAGAACCTTTTAAAAACATTAAGTTCAGTACTCTCTTTGTGAAAATATGCAGTCCTGTAGGTGTCTCAGTTTGATCTTTGAGTCAAACTCTATGTGTGCGGTAGGTGACGTTTGCAAGCAGTACAAAAACATTACTTCAAGGCCTGTCTTCTATAACCCTGGTCTCTGCACAGATATGAATTATAATTTTGTATTTGATGTGAAATTCCATGTTGAAGCTGTATATTCATTTCAAACTGAATGTAAAGGTACAATTAGCTGTTTGTAACACAGATCTTACTACAATTAGTGTGTTAAACAAGGTCATTGCTCCTAACAGCCTCTTACTCAATGAATAACACTGTACAGTATGTAAGTGTCTACTAAGTACATTTTATGTTTGTGGCTGCATGTTGTTATTGATATCATGGTCATGGTGTTACTAGTATAAATGAAAGAAAGGTGGGAATGATGTCTCAGATCATGTTTGTTGAAGATCATGCAGCCTTTGACTGTAAACTAACACTTCACACTTGCAGCTCAGTAGACAAATTCCCTAAATTAATTCTGTTGCCGGAGCGTGATATTTGATATATGAGGAGTAGTAGTATACTAGCAGTTTGCAGATAAATTATACTAGCAGTTTGCAGATAAATTATCCTTGCAGTTGAAACGGTGTGAGAAATATCCTGCTCACATTGTGATACTCTCACAGGTACAGAAGAAAGTGACAAAGTCTCATAAATGTTAACAAGTAAAGAACTTCACTCGGTATTTCCCCAAACCTGCATTGCCACTCTACCATGTCTGGCACACTTGATATAAACCTTTTAGCACCAGTGGCCTTCCTCTCCTTCAAGCTCATCCTGGCCTAGACTACCACCCTCCTCATTGTACCAATCTCCACCACCATTATGCGTACAGAACTTTCTTCTCGAAAATGCTTGCTTAATAACCCATTTGATAATCTTGCATTCCTGAGATTATCTGTTCCATCACAAGCTCCGAGCCAAATTGGAGTTGTACATGTATGATGTAAGTACCTTTTCAGTTACATTTTCTTTGCTCTACACCTTTGGTGATTGAACTTCCGAGTCACAGCATCTCGCTTGTGGAACTCACTACCGGTGCATTTCAGATCATGGCACACGCCTCCTGAACAGTTTAACTTGAACATGGCATGAAAACTTCTCTTTTCTATGTCTTATTGATTAAATACTTTAACTTGGTTCCTGTAAAGCACATTGAGCAACATGTTTAGGGAGAATAATTGTTATGACTATTATGATTAATTATATTAATTAGATACCTTCCAGTCAGGCACAGTACTAGTAGGGCTTTTCTGGTGTTGCATTCATACATGGTCTAGCCTTTTAACAGGTTCTTCATGTTCAAAGTCCATTTCACTGAATTTTGAATCTATCCATGGTAATGGCTTGTGTGTACATGTACAGTATGTAAACACAAAAATACTAACAGTACAGTACATATTTACTTCGTTCCTCGCTTACCTGTCTCCCCCCAACCTATGCACCATGATGGATCCATTTCATATGAGTCCATTTTAGGAAGTAAAAGATCATTTTGTCTTTCGTAGAGGATGAAATTTGGAAACCTTAGTATTAAAAGCTTGGATGAACTTCATATTTTTTATGTAGGTAAGGTTTGGTTAGTAATATATAAGAATTTTCATGGTCATTTGAAGTATAAGCTTGTAAAAAAACAATAACTCTAAAAGCAAAGTACCCATACTTACTGTAAAATGTCCAATTTAGTAAGTTTTAAGCTTGGGATATTCTGGTGGCAAACAATGTAACATGTAACAAGATAAATATTCCACAGTTTGCTGGAAATCCCCTTTCAATGTATTGTTAAGTACTATTCAATGCACATGTGCAGTACATCAGAGTTTCCATTTTTAATCCAGTCCCAGCCTTGCTAAGGAGTGTAGTAACATTGTCACCCCTCAAATTTCTTACACTGTTTTAAATACCTCTAAATGAATTACATTGGCTCTATTGAAATACATGCATGTTCAGTGAAAGGCAGGGTGGGAATTTTACGGTACGCTAGCGTACTGGAATGAAAACATCGCTTACCAAAACAAGAAAATCAAATGGGCCTAGTACTACACACCCTTGTAATGAGCGTACCAAAAATTCTGACCGTAAGTGACTGCATCGGACTGTAGTAGGCTTATCTGCAATCTGCTTCTAAGTTACGGAGGATTAATTTGTCGCGCAGCTAGCAAAAAGCACCAACGAACATGCTTAAAATTATTTCTATGTTCTTGTAGAAAATGTCAAGTTCGCAAAATACAATTAGTTGTGTTCATGTAGTTACGTGAGATCCGTAACAGACGAGGTGGTTAGTCTATTTGCTATACACTTAACTATGGTAGGACATTATTTTTTCCGTATTTTTGGAAATTCTAGAAAATACTTTCTTTTCCTCCCCGCTTAACACCAGATGTGGTCATACGGTTTATTCATAAATTGGTGTACTAGAGCCTTGTTTACATGACATTAGTTGCATGTAGCACGATATGCCAGTTTTGCGTGAATTTTTCGAAAGTGTTTTGCTGGATCTTTCGTAAAACTTGAAAGGACCGAACTTACTTTTCGTACACAATTGGTAATTTCTGTACTGATTTTCAGAGGTTTTTTTACGATCTCCAGTCAATACATTTCCTTTGATCATGTATTTGAATAACTAATACCAAGTCGAGTATTCGACCCGGTATTGTCTGGTCGGAGAGTTCAACGTGATGGACAGGGATTGTAACTATTTCGATCGAACATGCATTGACTGGGTTATCTGCGCCGCCGCTGTCGGCTCGATATAAAGTACACTTGTGCTGCGAACCAGGAAGTTTTCACAAAAGGATAACAGCGTTCAGGTTCATGAATTGTGCTTACCAACTGAGAAATCTTGGCTCATGTTGGTAAGCACATTTCATCAATAAATGAAAAAATGCTTACCAACTTTTTTTCCCAAATTCCCACCCTGGTGAAAGGGAAGTGGTAGTCCTTCATTTTCTTTTCATTAACAGGTTTGCATAGGTCATGGTTTTTCGTAGTCAGCTTGGCTTCATTATTGCTTCTCAGTTACAGACTTAGATAATGCAGGTAGATAATGCAGGTAGATAATGCAGGCTCTGGGATGAGTACCTATACTAGAAAGGAACCTACACTGCTTAATTTATATCTAAGATTTTTCACTGCCCAGTGGAAAGACATCAAGGATTGGCTTGAAGAGACAAAGGAATAATCTCCAGTCTGAGCTAATTATTATTTGAGTTATCTAGGTGCATTTACCCTTCCCCTTATTCTCCCCCATCCAGCATCTTCAGTTTGTAGAGCCAGGCTCAACATTTGTCCTTGGAAAAGACAGATCTTCTGACCTATAGTAGTTTTCTAATATTCAACTTCTCGTATGTGAAGAAACATCACTTATCTAATATTGCCATTTTTACGCTACACTAAAACACTGAATATAGTTTGAATCATGAACATAAATCAAAACAACTGACACTTTTAACTCTTTTGTCATCTTGTGCCCAAGAGTACCGTAATTAGTTTTAATTGGTAGCATTATGAATTCTGTACATAACTACTGTACTATAGTAGGTTTTCAAATCTTTTTGTTACAAAATGGTGAGTTTCAGAAGACATCTTTCCCTTTTGTTTTGTTATTTCATGTCTCCTGAAGATGAATTGTGTTTCTTGTTTTTTATCCTGATCAGTAAAAGTGGAATAAACCAAGATTATGTGTGAAGTCAATTGCTAAATCATTATCTTCTAAAATGGAAACAAAGCATCCAAGATTATGATGCATTTCCACCATGGCATGGATGAAGAGCATAAATTCAATGTAACTTGTATGATCATTCCATTTCTGTGATATATATGACCTTTTGGTTCACATGTATGTATGTGTTGCCAGCTTGTAATATTATCTCTACCGTGGTGACGTGACTTACCTCCTGAACAGCAGTGCTCATACTGCATGGTCTATGCGTAGAGAATGTCTCTTTATTACTCAGATCAATACATCAATTTAATACCTTGACACAGCAGTGGTTTTTAGTCAGCCTTTGCGAGCTTCCATCTTGAAGTCATTGCTTTGTATGTTATTGCCCAGTTTCATGCAGGCTCTCAGGCACACTGGCAGAAGCAGTTTTAAAAGTGTTATTAAGCAAACTGCTTCAATGTGTTGAGGAAGATAGGACCATATGCCAAAAACCTTAATTATACAGTTGGGATGTGAATTGGTGAAAAAAGTCACACCATGTTGAACTGAGCGCAGGTAAGGTTTTCTTCATTATAGTGTGTCAAGAGGACAGGCTGTTTCAGTATCAAGCATGACATTACAATATAGGCAGATTGGATTTCATTGTTGAATTGAAGATCAGAACCTTGCTTCTTGAAAGAGAATCGGATACAGTCATTATTTCATATGCTTTTGGATGTTTGCAAAGTGCACAGTGGTAAGGAAATCATGCATGTAGTACAGTATGTAGTTTGAGAAAGATTGTTGTGTAAGTTGACACAGAAAATGCTTGTTACAGAATTACATGGGTTTTAAAATGTCTGCATTGTAATAGCCCTATGTACATTAGTCATGTGAAGTCAACATCATGAAAACTCACAGTTACTAAGTGAAGCTAATGAAGAGCACATTCAGTGTCGAAAAACACAAACTTGGAAAAATTGTAATATTTAAGAATTTGCAAATTTGTCTTGAGAAATCAGTTGTGCACCTACAGTATTAATAGATTATTAAGTGTTGGAATAAAAGTCACAGAAGCATATTCCAAACCTCTTCACATGTATGAATAATTTTAGAGTACTCATCCAGTAAGAATAATTTAAAATGTAGTGACCAGATGGAAATATGTACAGAATGTGACCACATTATGCTAGACTAGGAGGCTTATAAAGAGCAGAAACTTATTTATTTTATGGATAAAAATGAAAAAATGTTGTAATTAAGTGATTTCAAGATCAGTTGCCTTAACAGTGACAGGCCTATATACGTGGGACCATATACTATATATCAAAATAATACTTTTGTCAGATTTTTATTTTTATCTAAAGATACTTGTATACAAGTCTCTCATAATTCAAAGACAGCTTCACCCATGTTCTATATACTGAAAGTAATTTCTTAGATACATAGGTTATTCATCTGAATAAAATCTGGACTACACTGTGTTAAAAAGGAATTGCTGGAGAGTATTATGCAAATGTTTTAGCCAATCTCAGTTGTGAGTAGGCATTGTGCTTTGAAAGTTGTATGTTTATGCTATGTTTTTAGGAGATCTGTATTGACTTCTAAGTCCAGCTTGGGCTAGCACAATTCGTCCCTTGTTTCACGCACTGACGAATATACATATTATTTTATTTTGTTTTACGTAGTGACGAATGTTTTTAAAACATTTATATGCCCTTAAAAATTGTTCTACATCCTTTAAATTTGAAACGGCTATAAAATATAATTTGTTGTCTGTAACATAAAATTAGGATACTGCTTGAAAGGTATTATTTGTGATCAAACATTCAGTTGCAAAGCAGTGAATTGATTTGGATCGTGATAGATAACTTTCTAACATTCGTCAGTACGCGAAACAAGGGACGAATTGAAGGAACAAAATAACTGAACCAGTACTGTAGGAAGTTAGGACCATTTGATTTGGCTGGGAGTAGGAATTTGCAGTAATCTAGAGCATGTACCTTGATGTGACAGATGTGCTAAACATACTGTACATGTTCAGCACCAAACATTCTTCGAGCCAGATGAAGGAATGGCCATGAACTAGGAGTTCGTCTTGTTCATTAACTTGAATTGAAAAGTACCCTTCAAATCAAGTTATTGTTCAGTGACTCTGTGAGTTCTTGTAACTGACTGTTTATGTTGTATTTTTTTATTTTACATTTTACTTTCAGCTTTGTATAGTCAATGCCAGTGGTTAATCTTACTAATCATTGCATCAGTTGGAAAAGGAGATGGGGAAGCAAAACAGTAAACTACAACCAAATGTTATATCAGATCTGACTCAAATCACAGAATTCACAGAGAGTGAACTGCAAGAATGGTATAAAGGCTTCCTGAAAGGTAAGTAACAAACAGTACTTAACATATGTATAAATCCCACACTTTGGTTTATTTGTTCATTCTTTATATAGTTTCATTAAAAATGATATATGTTTCATTATTTACTGTACCATGTGTGTGACGCCCTAACTTGTGGACGTTATATCCCAAGAAAACTAATTGATGAACTGGCGTGCACAATGATGCCCCAGAAGTATTGGTGAGTCTCCCCTCTGAGTGTAGGTTACCTCTGGTTTAAGATAGAGAATCTCGTTGGGAGGGGAGGAGGTCTCATAAGATGGAAGGGCATTGACTGGAGGGCCCAGTCTTAGAGGGCACAGTGTTAAAAGGACACCGGCATTGTTACAGAACGCAGGATTCTGCGTCCATCCCGGGACACCATGTTTTGGCTAGGTATGCAAAATCTTCAAATTGCTTTCGTCTGTGAATGCAAACTTGTTTTTGTTGAGAAACAAGCCCTTAGTACACACTCAAAACTAGGTCAATGAAAAACATAACGAAACACATTTTTGTACATCTTTCATTCATTGTTTTCAAAAAACCACAACTTCTTCTCACAAGAACAAAAATTTCTCCCACTCCTACAGATCATTGAATTTGTTTGAAAATAAATCATAACAATCAACCACAAGGGTTAACAACTAGTGTTTACACGGGTCCAAAAATCGGGAACCGGGTACCCGAGAGCCGTTACCCGTCGGGTACCCGGGTACCCGGAAAAAAATTGTTTACCCTCGTGTATCACGATTTTCAAGAAATTACATATTAGATGCTATAATAAATGAATTATATTCTCTACTGACAATGTTTTCATGTTCAAAAACGTAGGTGTAAGGTAAGGTATAAAACCTTCCTCAATAATTTCTATTTGCTTTTTTTCTGTCATAAACTTGTTAATTACTTAATATAATTAACATTACTACTAACTCGTAGTTATGTTGTTAACATCGCACTGCCGCCACTGCTTATGCTAGCTCTCCACGTCTATTGGATCATACCATAAAATATCCCTTTACTTTAGCTCAGTTGTTACTACTACTATCTGTTATGCAAGCCTAGGGTTCGCATTAGCCGCGAGATTACGCGATTCGCGCAATTTGATCGCATTTGGACTACACGATTAGTAAAAAGCCACTTGCTATTATTATTTTTTAGTTATCCCGTTTATAATCCATAAACATGTCGTAAAATTCCTTGTCAGCCTTTCCTTTTATGAAATAAACGAATGAATAAATAATAATTTCTTCCACATGATAGCCTAACACCACACTAAGTCAATGCATGAGAAATCTAGCAAAGCCTAACCATCTGTTTATTCGCTGAAATTGTGACGCAGTTATAAGATAGCCATGGAACACATTCATTATTGCTGTTACGTTCGACCACATGGTTGCCTAACACCACAATAAGTCAATCGGGTAATCTAGCATAGCCATTTGTTTATTAGCTGAAATTGTGACGCAGTTAGAAGATATCCATGGAATACTTTCGTTATTGCTGTTATCTTCAACCACATGGTAGCCTAACACCACACTAAAGTCAATGGGAAATCTGCCTAACCGTAGATTTCCAATTTTTTTTTAAATCACACTTTGCGTAGGATTCGGGTAATAAATTAGGAACCGGGTAGAATCGCGTCGGGCGGGTACCTTTGTTATTGCTGTTATCTTCGACCACATATTTTAGCCTAACACCACACTAAGTCAATGGGAAATCTGCCTAACCGTAGATTTGCACAAAAAAAAATTTTAAATCACACTTTTCGTAGGATTCGGGTAATAAATTAGGAACCGGGTAGTATTGCGTCGGGCGGGTACCCGGGTACCCGGATAACCCGTGCAAACACTATTAACAACACTCCATTATGGAGATTTTCATGCTAAAATTAGACAATGATGCTTTTCCAAAATTCCCTTGATTTGATTGGCTAATAGTCCCTTTCCATTGTCTGTAGTGCTCAATGAATGTGAAGTATGTAACAACAATTACTTGCAACATTACTTTCCCCTGTGTAGAGATAACAAACTTTGTGGTATCTACAGTATAGGCTATCATATGTGTGCACTCCAATATCATAATGTTAGGCCTTTCATGTCAAATACAGTACTACTACAGTATATTTGACAACAAGCTTTCATGGTGGGAAGATGCACTTGAATTGTTTTTGAGACTATCAGGTAATATTTGAATCATTGTTTTGATCAGAAAATGTTATGAGTTGAGACAATCTATGAATTTTGTGGGAAGGTAACGTACCTCTGTCCCTGCAAAGGATATTTCATCTCACAGTATGTTTCTTCTCTCTGCATTGAGAGTTGCTAATGTAAAATGTGCATTCATACCGCAGTTAATTTTTTTCGTGGTCCAATTGACCAAGTGCTTCAGTAAATTAAATATCGGTCAAAAGTTTAGAAGTATAGAACATTGAAGTTTAATCGACATTGCAAAAAAAGCGATTCACAAAGGCCTACTGTAATTTTCGTATGGTAAATGTTGGATCATGTGTAGTTGAAAATGAAGTTCGAACGGGCTTATGTACTGTACATGAAGTTGTACAATGAATTGTGTGGAATTTAGCGAGAGATATGCCCACTGTACTGTAGGTACGGGCCGGGATGTTTAAAGAGTTGGTTGTTGGAATCGCTAGTCAAAGCATGGAGCTACTTCAGAGTTGTCGACTAGGGAAGTGCAATGGCGGATGAAATAGAGGCTGGGCGGTGAAAATTGATTGAAAGGGCAGGGCGGGCAAAAGAGGGGCGAGGTGGGCCGCCTCGTGTAAACTTCGAAGCTAGGGCACTGGGCCATCTTCCTATATTGTGTAGAATATCACACAGTATAGGCAGAGAATATTACAGCTACTGTACACTAGTACAGTAAGTCATACAATAAACACAATTGGTGTTCTATCGGGATGCAAACTTTTTTGGGGGCTTGCTTTCTTTCTCTAGTAACATTAATTGTTACCAGTTCATTATAGGCACATTAGAACGAGAGTTCTAAGGTTGTGGGGGAGACATGTAAGCTTTTCACTGGTAAATATCCAAACCCGGTAAGTTTTGGAATGACTATGTGAAGTACATATTACATGTACAGTATTAGAGCATTGTAACATGGAAGACTGTTGAAATGTTGGCTTGGATTATTGACTACAGACTGATAGACTTAATACATTCATTGAAGAGTGGGAAACAAGGATGTTGCAATTAACTGTGTGTAAACTATACAAGTCCTTATAATATCACCTTTAAGCTAATCAACGGACATGAATCATATTCCTTGGAACAGCTATTTTAAGCGAGATAAAATGAAGACAAGGTTGTGATCTGTTTCTTCTGCCTGGTTAGTTAATATATTTAATGAATACAGTACATTGATAATGATAAAGTTCTGCTTGAATGCTGACATGACAAGCTCCTCTAAGCATGACGCAGAATAGATATGACATGGATGATATATTGGCACCATATGCTATACACAGTGTGTGAAGATATCATCGGCACTGTCATATAGAGACAGTTGATCACGATTACAATTCAAATACGACGCTCTGTAATTGGAAATGCACTAACAATATCATTCTCTGCTAAACAGGGCTATAGTTTAATTTGACGGACCAATTTAGTTAAGTCCTTGGAACAATGATAATCAGTTTGAATGCACCTACTTTAATTATCTTCTCTATTTAATTTCAAATGCTGTGTATGCGAAGACTACATAAATTATTGTAAGTAGTGTGTGTGTGACATATAATCAGATTGTGGCACTATCAGAGGTCGATTAGTAAATTATGTACTGATATATCAAGCTCACAGACATCATCTGAGATAAGATGTGACGTAAACATCCAAGTAGCTTTGAGTGTTAAAATTCAATTTGTGGTAACAATTTCTTACCTAACATCAAAAGGTAATGTTGTTACTCTTGTTTCTATGGCTCCTTACAACAACCTCAAAGCCTTTCACACATGCACATCCATGCACATGCACACCCCCCCCCCCCTAAATTCAAAGTGAAACATGTAAACAAGAAAGAATACAAAGTAGATACTATTAGGGACCACAAAAAGTATGTTTTTAAGACTCCTTAAAGTCCCATGATTATGATCAAGAGTAAGCATTTTGGGCATGCACTAGAACAAATATTAATTTTTTACAATATTATTATTAATATCTTGGGATATTTAAAACTTCCAGGACATTTTGCCAAATCGGGAACAAGTTCTTTGACTGACCCCTCCCTCATGCAAATACAGGGGACATTGTTCCATTTTGATCGACCAAAGTGCAATTTATTGTATCACTGACACAGCAAACAAAAAAATTCCAAACCCCTGGTTCATACTGTAGTGTGACCATGGGCGGTTTTTTCTTCTGTTGACTATTGAATGTGTTGGTCTGCGTAGCTACTTTTTGCTTGGTTTCATCCTTTTTGGCTTAGCCTGAAAATGAATACTAGTACTAGTGGCTGGCTCTTCACTAATAATCTGTTTAGGTTGTGGGGTCTCCCTGTCACAGCCCCCAACATGATCCTGGCTATGGATCACCTCCATTAGAGTTGCAATCTCCAGTAGACCATTTTTTTCCCTAAAAAAACCAAAACAATCGATCTTCAAATAATGTAGGCTCCCACTCTGCCTATGCTACTGAGTATTTGGCTGTACAATTGTTCAATTGAGTACAGTGTAAAACAATCAGAAGAATGAAATTAAGCCTGCCTGTTTGGTTTTATTTTGGTCATTCATTCAAAGGCGTAACTATTTAAAATTTTGGAAACTTAGTATTTATGTTACTTCTTCATCTAAAACTTGTACCAGTCGGAAACAGAATTTTTTGGCTCAATGCTGGTCAGCTTTTCAGAACACCAGTCGGGCAGACCAGCGCCGACCGGCACTGGCAGATCACTGGTCATTAACCGTTATTTTATGGAACCTGACCATTTTCAGATTTCAATCATATCCCACTTTTAGTAAGCCCATTGAAATGAATAATCCACAATATTCAGTGTGAATTTCTTGCAGTGAACATTAAATACACAGTATAAACCTCAAATACATCAGAAATAATGAAGAGAGTCCTATTACTCATAATTTTATGATCACACATGGAGCTCTACATCTGAAAGTGTTTAAACCCTAGAACTGAGCAGAGTAAAAACTGCATACCTGTATTTATTGTGGTGCTGTTGACTTCTTTATGAAAACAATAATAATCCTCCTACATTTAAATTCTTTGAAGAAATATCTTTCTTACGTGTCTTTCTCATTTATCACAGCTAGGTCTGTGCTTCGTTGTTAATTGATTCATTGCCAGAGGCAAAAGGAATCTGCGATGGTGATGGCATGTGTGTTTATGTGTGACACTTTGGCTTGTAAACACTATAGCTAAAAAACATAAGTGGTGGGTGAACTTCATATGTGGTACGAGGTCAACAGAGGTAAGCAATTTAACTCACAAACTAGAAGTTGGATGAACTTCATATGTAGTGCATGGGTGCACCTTATTGAGTAGAAGAACCTTATTGTTTTCTGTGGAGGTCAAAGGTCACTTGATTTCAACATGATTTCACTTGATAAACACAGATCACTCAAAGACTATCAGGTCACGGCTGAGCTTCATATTTAGTACAGTATGTGGATGCACCATATTAGGTAGAAGGAACTCATTTGTTTGGAACTGTGGAGGTCGAAATCTGAAAAGTTGGAGGCTCTCTCACTCAAAATGGAAACCTTGAGTTCAAGAACCCTTTTGTTACTGCAGAGGTCAAAGGTCATTTGAGGTGGTCAGTGGTCAAAATGAAAGTTAATGAAAGGAACCTATGCAGTCAGGTTAGCGTGTGAATGTGTGTGTGCGTCTGTGACTCTAGCTTGGGTCGCGATAATTCAACAATAGAGTGCTTGGTATTTGTCATACTTGCTACAGTATGTAGATGTATTATATAGTGAGATGGTGTTCCCTATCGTTTTTGATGCGGACCTCGGTTTACAGTTGGTGGTTAATAGTTGGTACAGTACAGTAGGCTACATTTTTGGGACCATCTGGCACAACATATTGTCAGGCCCATTTGGGATTGAAATTTTGTTTGGACTTTTTTGGACCGAAATCTTTTTGAGGCAACATTTTGCTGGACCCAATTTTGGATAGTGCCATTGTGCTCTCGTGCTAGCATTTACTTTACTATTGAAATGACCGATATGGTACCTGACAATGTGTGAAGTTGATACTATGCATATTCATAAGAAACAGTTTCATTTTACACAACTGAAGTTGTTATGATGATAATATTTGGTGATGACATCAGCGTTCAATTTAGCCGGTATCACATCACAAAATGCAATGCACTTCTCTGCACTTGTGATTCAATTCTCAATCTGTATAGCGTAAAAATGCGATGCAGTCTGTATATTTGCCAATTTAATATTCAGTAATTGCAAATGAGTGAAAAACAAATCACACTTTGCCAGCAATAGGCGATATTGTTTGCAATTATTTTGGGAAGAAAAACAAACCACGAGCTGCAATATTATTCATTCATATTTGCATAAAAATCTGACCTCATTCAGACTAAAATTGCTGGACAACTCGAACCGATCTCTGCACAGCTACAGCTAGCTACATGCATACATGTGCCATCAAAATTTGTCACATTGACTGAAAACAGTGTTGGACAGGTGGAGTTACATGATACTAAACAACGTTCTTTCGCATCTGTGGCGTAATTATACAGCGAGGCACTGCGAGTAATACACTTCACACAGCAGTTACGATATGCTGCTCTAACTAGCATCTCACGATTCCCTCACGTGGCCACAAACTCAGCACTTGTGTAAAGTCCATGTTGGTACTGTACAGTAGTAGTGTTTGTATGATTAAATGATGCAAACATATTACATAGAGATCTCGATGACAAGAATAACCCACCCCCCCCCTTTTATGCCTACTATAGTACTCACACATAACCTTAAGAACCCTGTTGTAAGTTACCATTAATAATTACCCAATTCAATTTTATTCAAAGTTGAAATATAAGTTTGAACAAATATCATGTGATAGTCTCAGAAACAATTCAACGGTAACCTTGAACCATTTTAGCGCTGGTTTAGCGCTGGTTTAGCTCTGGTTTGCAGGTTTCTGTTTTCCTGCCATTACATTATGATGCTAATTTAGTTCTGTTCTCAAGCAATACTCTGTCGTTAATGGCCTGTACTATAGATTTGTATGTACAGGTACATTGTTATATGCTCTATCTTTTAATGGTTAACTTTCTGGCGTAGTCATCTTTTCAATTTCTCTGCTGATAGAAATGGTTGCTAGGTACCTTATATGACATTGTTTATCTTGGATGTTTCACTAGATTTGTTTAACCCTTATATGCTCAGACCAAGCAGACAATTGGTTATCAAGTTTTAATGATTTTCTCTGCAGCTGTACAGAGTACTGCGCTACAGTACTTGACATTAGCCAGTGGTGCTGTAATTGCATGGTTTGTTATTTCTTGGTGATTTGTACAATATTTTATCTAACAAGTTGTAGTTGTATACCTGACTTCTTTCTTGAGACTTATTTATATATGCAAAAGCGAACAATTGTATCTGATAATGCTTATGAAAAATCCAGTTTTCTAATGATAATAATAAGTATATAGCAAATAGGGTAGCTCTACTTTGTGTATACTGAATGAGTGTCTCTTAATACAGGACTATGTACAGTATGCAATAGAAACTGTGCTGTCTTCCTATATACGTAGGCAGTCCCCCAGAGAGGAGCTGTATCCTTTCAAGTGTCAATTGCCTTTAATATTTATAATCAAGAGCAGTCCCTCAATTCCTGCAAGACTGACTTCCATGACTGTTTATACAGGAGAACCACAATCTACTTACACTCAAACTTGTCATTTTCTGAGGTTACCCAATCATACTACGCACATACCTACAGTAGATAGCAGCTCTCAACTGGCATATCCTACCTACTGTACCATATGAAAGCTGATAAGTTCGGCTATCTGAAAGTTGCTAATTTGACATTTCGATGCAATGGCCATTTAGATTTTGAGCTTGAAAGAGGTGACAGTTTATCATAGTAATTCTTTAGCCTTGCATCGGCTCTCATAATATACTGTACATTGGTCTTTTCAGTGGTTTTCCCTCATGGTCTACCATTTTGACTGATGCCCATTACTCTAGTTGAGTTAGAAGCCTTATAATGGTACATTGAGAGGAGTCTATGCTAAGCCTAGTGCTGTAAATTAACATTTACTGTGTTGATAATAGTAACCATTCAAGACTTGTAGCTCATGTTTCTGTTCAATGGATAAGCTTCGTTTCACTTTGCTACAATATCTTAGAGAACAGAGTAAAGTCATGATTAGTCAAAGTCAAACTCACTAAATGGGCATTTACAGTTTAAGGAATAATTGTTTTTTCTCTCAGAACACTAAACAATGGAAGTGAATGATGTGTAGAGCTATAAGTTTATTATGGTAATCCTAGCTTAAAGCATTGTATTTGCATTGGACTGATATTTCCTGTATGTATGTAGGGTCTATCTAGCTGTATTCACCTCATATTTACAAACAAATTGAAAACTGAGAAGGCGAAGCCCAGAGACAAGCACATGTACACAGAATTGCATCTCATATTTGTCTGCTAGTAAATTATGTATGTCTGTATGCAATACAGTTACAACACAAATCATACAGTTAGTCATGTTTAAAGCTTGTAGCAGTTTTTTTATGACATCCAGTGCATATGCAGCACATTAATATGTAGGAGTGACAACTGCATGATTAACAGGGCCTTTGGGTAGATGATTGATAGGTTACTATATTGGAAAAATTTCCAACAGTTAAGTCATAATTTAGTATACAGTAAAATCCTATCATCCTTCTGGCATAATTTCCTTGATTTTTTCCATGTTGCTACAGTATGATTTCAAAATGATAGCATTGAAAACATTAGTTTGAGGTTTCCACGGTTACTTCTTTTTTTTGTGCTCTATCATTATTGCTCACTTCAATACAAATTACATTACATACAGATGCTGGAAATGCTTGGTTTGAAGATTATATTACACAGATCAAGTTACAAAATATTATTAATGTATAAAGAAATACATGGCATGCGTGGAGGAAAGAAGACATATTGTAAAATGTAAACTTACTGAAGAATACATTGTACAATTATAATATTGATGGCATCATCAAACCAAAGTATCAAGTTTTGGGAAGAAAATATTGATTTAATAAATAATTAAATATTAATATTATCATGAAATGAATGTTACACACATTGTTTATGAGGGATTTTGACTTCAAAGCAATATCATCAGGTAAGTATGACCAATGATATAGCATTCATGGTTTCATTATACAATGTAGACTACAGTAAGTTGAAAAATTAAGCTTGAAAGGGCAGAGAAAGGAACAACTTATATGCAAACATGTTATTTAATATTGTTTGTTTTATTTCCAGCAGTAAACATCTCCTTTCTTGCCTTTATCCAATCCCCTTTCAACTTTCCCATCCTCTCTTCCCTTTCCCCTGCTTCCAGTGTCTTTTCCCCTCTGCTTTCCAACCCCTGCCCTTAGATGCTCTTCCATAAGTTCCCTTCCTCCCTAACAGAGTACTTCCCTTCCAGTATGATTCACCCGTGGTATTCCATTTCATAATGATTACAGCAACTACTGGTAACTTACCCAAGATAGTAAGCAGCCCAAAGCAGTTCCATGATTAGAGGCCATGTGCCTGCATAGTATTGAGTAGCATGATATTCTGGTATCTGAACATATAAACTAATGATTTATTATTTGCTATGCTTTCCTTACCTGTCCCCACTCTACTATTATACTTTTCCCATGCACCTAGTCACCTATACACTGAGCTAAGATTTTGATTATAACATTTTTGAGATTTACTTTCTGTCTCATAAAAGGCTTGATCTGCATGTACCCTAGTAACTATTTGAACATTTACTGTCAGAGTGCGTACAGCGGTCACCCCTATCAAACCATACGCACTTGTTTATGTGCAAGTATTCTGTCGCTAAGGAACAGTGAATCCTGTCGTCTGCCTCTTGTGTCTATGAACTAGACGTTGAAGAGGGAATGGAGATACAAGAAAAATAAAAGATGTTGTGATTCTATTAATCTACTTCCATCAAGTGAAATGAAATCTTAACGTTACACACGTTACTGTATATCGTAAAACCTCAAGCCAAGGGAGTGACAGCCTTCTCTGAAATATTTATGAGTTTTTTTGTTGAAGGTTTGTACAGCTGAATGATTGTCAATTTCAGACCCTAAATAAGTATCCCATAATTTAAAAAAAATCAAGTTCAAACAATTTTGTAACAGGAAGGATAAGAGAAGAGAATGGTGCATTTTGATTTTTCTTCTTGTAGTGTACCATATTGAAGTCAGAACGTGTCTTCGTGTGTTTTGCACATGGTAAAACTGTGTGAATATAGTGAACACAGTAAAGTCCGTTGAGATTGTTTGTTGAAGAAATACTTCATCACAATTTGAACTTGCTCAAGTTGAAGTTACATCTGCAGTATTATGCCTGCTTGTTACATTACTACGTAGCTTAAACTGGTGTTGGAGATGTGAATGCTATCAACTGGGCATGATGAGCTGCTCGCCAAAGCATCAAGTTCAAAGTGTAAATTTCTTTCAGAAAATACGTCAAATAAAAACTTGTTTTCATCGTAGTGTTATTTGCAACTTCCTCTAAAATATATAACATATGGTCGCAAATACAATGAATACTTACTGTCATGCCCAAATACTCAAGCCTTTAGGGGTAGAAGAAAACTTTGTCATATAGACAATCAGTTTGGGTACATAGCATTCATATGTTATAAAAACTTGTTTTTTTGATAAACAGGTTTTTATTACAGCCAAAACCGTGCAGCTTTAGTCCAGATTTCTACTGTATACACCGATGCTCCTCACCTAACATATTATAAACCTATCATATGCCTTTGTAAGGTTTGACCATCTTATCAAATGTTTGTGATAAAAGATTTGAAATATGCCGCATTTTCTTCATCATTCCTCTCTTAGCTGTCTCCAATGCATGTGTGCATCAATTTACAATAGCCTAATAACTGGCTCTTCCTGAAGTCCAGATCTTAATACCCAAACCAGAAACTAACCTGAAAGATAGCATGTTTGTGAATGGTATCAATTTGAAGTATGAAAGGTGATCTTTCAGGGAATGATGTGTGACAAATGTTTGGGTCTGATGGCAGTTTGACGGGAAGGGGAGTTGACAGGAATGGGGAGTTAAACTGGAAAAAGCAGTGAAAAGAAGCTTAACCCGTGCACAAGAACTACTTACTTAGTAAACACAGTTGTTGGTAGCTCTGTACATTGTAATTGAGTCACCTGATTCAAATGCTCTTCCAAAAATGTGATAATCTCTCAGTGTTATGAATGATTCAAAGTGAGACTGACATTGGGTGAACACTCTGTGGGCCCACTCTGCATTGTTCATGCATGCATACTTTGGTTTATGTTCTGGGTCCCTGTAAGCTACATGTACCTTGGTGGTGAAAGGAAATAACACAGTATATACTGTTAAGTGAAGTCCACTGTTTACCAGTTCAATTGAGTTTGTCGACCCCTAATAATGAGTGGTATTGTTTTAAGTTTACTAATTTCAATTTGCAGTTCAGACAACTCAAACATGTAATCTGTGAATTCCAGATTAGGTGTATTTGCCAACTATTATGATACAAACACAATAAATGATCTGGAAAATTATGGGTTGAGTTCAACTACTGTACTCCTTGGAATTTATGAGTGGATGTGTAATACTCCATTGGTGTCAAACATAGTTTTTACCAGACCTTGAAGGCCTTGAAGTACAATACTCACCTAAGTGGAAAACAATAAATAAAGCTCTCGATGTAGAAAATATTGATCCATATTTTGAAGTTGTGAAGCAAGTCTGTAATAGGGAAGTGCCAAAGTATTGAAGCCAGTTGTGAATGTCAAACTAGTGTACTGGTTTCTATAGCATCTATAATAAACACATTCAGTCAGCAATTGGATGGTGGCAAGCATGGCCTTGCTAAGAAGTTCACAAGTAATAAAGCTTGCTTGTTTGCTAACTATTGGTATAGTAGTTTCTATAATATTGATAAAATAGAATATTTTGGTTGGTAGTTGGATGTAAGTGGAACTTTAGATAATCAAAACTGTTCTCTGTTCTATGTCTATGTGGATGTAGGGACAAACACATTTGAATATAAACTGATATATACTTGTAACTGGTACTAGTGATGAGGAGGTAAAAACTATACAGTATATATAAATCACAAATATAGTGCAAGTATCAATACTACTACAGCAGGGTTTTGACATCGCTATTGTGAAATTAGATTGTTTGACTAAAGACTTACAGTAGTGATGTTATCCTTTTTGATACTGTATGTGCCTGTGTTTGTGAATAGCACACAAGGAAATTTACTTCGTTCCCCACTTACCTGTCTCCCCACAAATTTTTCCCAATACGAAAAACATGTGAGACACTTTGGATGGTAGAATATGAAGGAGTTCACTGGGGGTCAGTGAGGGTGCACAGTGTTAAAAGATTACCAGGGCATACTAGACACGGTAGAATGCGGTGCTTAAGTTGTGGGGAGACAGGTAAGTGGGTCACTTGTAAATATATAAACCAGTAAGTTTTATAATTAACTGGAAGAGAAAGTTATTGCCACTCAGAAATATTACACACAAAAAGTGGAAAAGATTTTAACAGCATTGTTCCACAGTATCGTAACCACTAACCATATTTGTTTTCTGGTTCTTTTCTTTCTTGTCAACAGACTGTCCCCATGGTCATCTCACAGTGGATGAATTTAAAAAGATTTATGGCAATTTCTTCCCATATGGTGATGCCTCCAGATTTGCAGAACATGTATTTCGCACCTTTGATGCAAACGGGGACGGTTCGATCGACTTTAGAGAATTCATCTGTGCACTTAGTGTAACATCCAGAGGAAGGATTGACCAAAAACTGAAATGGGCCTTCAATATGTATGACCTGGATGGAGATGGTTTCATATCCAGGGATGAAATGCTAGAAATTGTCCGGGTTAGTGTAATGCAGTCACTTTTTTATGCCTTGTCGAAGTTTTGCAATTTATGATATGGTGATGGCCGGTGTGTATGTATATGCCTTGCTTATCTGCAAGTACAGTAAGGGAAGCCTCGCAAATCTAACCACCATGTCCTGGCTGGCGAAAATCTAGCACCACTTGCTCATTATGCATGTGCATATTGGTCCCATGGCTGAATGCACACCAGCTGATAGCCAGCCTGAGTAATGAGCACAGCGCCATGACAACACAATGCTGCTTATTGTTCACTATTGTTCACAAACAATGAGCAAACTTGGCCAAGTAAGCGGATAAACTTTGGCAGTTTTGACAGTCAGAAGAGCGGTAGTTTAAGTTGCAAATTGCCTTATTCACTAAAATCCGCCACTACCAAATGTCCGAGATTCAATACTATATATAATTCTTGCAAATCTTCCATGTTATCAAACCTCACAAATAAATTTCTTGGTCATTTATCAACGATGGTGACTTTCGGCTACTCGAAAGTTCGATAAAGCATATAAGTATAGCTTTTACCTGGGCCTGTACATAGCCTTGTTCAACGAGTGGTACGCAACTATGATTGAAAAAGTAAATCATCCATTGCATTAAAAATATGCACCCCAAGAACTTTGGAAAACCCATATTGACATGCCAAAAGTCAAGCAAACAATAATTAAGCTACGCCACACGTGTATGCTAACAACAAAGACCATCGACTGTAACGTTGATCTCTGCATAACAGTAGTACATCCCTCGAAACCGCACATGGATAATTTTAGTGCCAGCTAACTGCGACACAATTTCAGCGAAAAAACAAATGCTTGTGCTTGATTTCCCCATTGACATAGTGTGTTGTTAGGCTGCCTCATGGTTAGAAATATAGGACAATATTCGGTAAGAATTTTAGTGCGAGCTAACTGCGACACAATTTCATTGAAAAAAACAGATGGTTAGGCTTGATTGCTCATTGACTTAGTGTGTTGTTAGGCTGCCACATAGAGTTCTATAAGTGACAGTATTCCCTGAGAATTTTACAGGCATGAGACTCTTCCGCGGAAACGTGGATTTCCGATTTTTTTTTTTTTCATTTTCGCGTTTTTTCCCGTAATTCGCGTTTTTTATTTTTTATTATTTTTTTGATTTAATTTTTTTTTTTTTTGATTTATTTATTTTTTTTTTTTGCCAAACATGCTGGACTGTGAAGGGAAGGAACACCGAATTTGACCAGTGGTGGAATCAAGTAGCACAAAGCAAGCAAAAAAACCTATTTTTGGTTAAAAAAAGCTAATGGATAAATTATACAAGCAGAAATTCCACACTTTTTTGGCGAGTTACGTGATGTGATAGATTCCATCTAGAGTCCACCATTTTTCATCTAAGCCCTCCTTAACTGACAATAAAATTCTAAAGGGGAAGGGGACACCCCTCCCCTTAAACCCCTCCCCCAGGACGACGATCGATAAATTTCAGATTTTTTTTCCCCGGCTCAGTCTCATTCCTGATTTTAGTGCAAGCATATTTGCGATACAAGTTGAACGTACAAACACAGGTTAGCCTAGACTGCTCCCATTATCTTTTTGTGTTGTTACGCGACCATGCGATCGGAAGAAGTGCCACATTTATTTCTCCTTAAGGCTGGGCTTTCGGCGAGCATAGTGTAGGCGTCAATGTCATTTTTTTCTCGCCTATGTACTGTAGGTTACTAGCTGGTTAAAAAAAAATACAGATCTGCCGGAGTGCGTTAATTGCTCTACTGTCTACTGAATTTTTCACACGTAGGATTATACTAGAGCGTTCTGTATGTTAGACTCTGGTTCACGCTAATGTGCATGCATACAAGAAATTAGATTGTGATTTGGTTTTAGTGTTTTTAGAGTTTTTATCTTAAAAATTCAGGAAACTTTTCCTTGCAAACGAAAGTTATTGTACCCTCTTGGACGACTGGGCAAACAAGAAACTTAACTTTCTAGATTCCAGCAATATTAATTCACATTTCCTTACTTATTTTCACAGAATTTTTGCCTTTGCAGAAGGATAAAATATGGTGTATAAACACACTATCTTTTAAATGTTTGGATACCTTTTGACTCTTAATTAAGTGTGCTCTTTTGTTCAACTCGCTATTGTGTTCAAATCCGCTTAGTAAAAGCTTGACTGTGGCTGTGAATATAACTGTATAGCGTGGAGGGTAGTTTGGAGACAGTGTGCACTCAAGTATGACTCATTGTCTGCTTGTCGCTGTAACTCATTATAGCCGCAGAGAAATCCACAGGTCCGGACTCGGCGCTTAGAATTGCAAGGCTTCCCTAAATAAGGATCAACATTTTTGTACAATGTAATTTACTGAACATTAAATGTTCTCATGTTAATTGTGGTGAGCAGTCACTACCCCCATTGGTTAACAGATATTTTAAGTGATATTTTAGAGAAAAGGCAAGTTTTTACTGTCCTGGCATTGGACTTTACCTCACATGATTGAGGTGACCTGTCATTTTGATGGTACCCTTTCAAAATAGTCAATCCGTATATTACATTGAAGAAGGTGGTTAGAGACTTCTTGAATTCAAATATTTGCAAATCTGAGAGAATTTTTTCCCCCTCTGTTAGGGCATTTTTACATGGAGGAGACATGTTTCATAGAATTGTTCCTTTGGAGTAACCGCCACAATTTGTTTGGACTATGATATCCAATTTATAGAATTTTAAGTTGTGTTCTTTAAGAGCTTTCCTCTTTGACAGGGTATTGGCAATCTTAAATAGTGTGAATTTAATATTACCCTTTTGCAGGTGATTTCCTTTGGTGTCAGTGATTGAAATTTGTGTATTAAATGTTGCTTTTATAACTGTCCCTAAAGCTTTAATATTCAAGCTTGATGGTTTGAATGTAACATCTAGACATATTCTATCCTAATCATTTCAGTTAATATTTATTCTTTCCGTATTGTATTTAATTTCAATCACTGTTGTAATCAAGTACATTTTATGTATGTTTGATAAAAACAGGTTTGTTTGCTTTCATAGATATGTAAATATTTTGACATTGGGTAGTCATACAGAGAAGCAGGCACAATTTAATTTAATAATGTATTGCTTCTGTGCCACTGATAAAATTAATAAATTTGAGCTACAGTCTTACAAATTTACTGTACTAGCCTAGCAGTAGACGACCAGCAGTTAATGTGCTGGTGGTATTAGCCATATGTAGATGTATTGATTTGTTGTGCATTGACCAAAAGTGTCTGTTTTTTCTTCCTTCATAGGCTATATACAAAATGGTGGGATCAGTTATGAAGATGCCTGATGATGAATCGACCCCTGAGAAGAGAACAGACAAGATATTTAGACAGATGGATAAAAATGTGGATGGCAAATTATCCTTGGCGGAGTTTATCGAAGGGGCGAAAACAGACCCTTCCATAGTACGATTACTTCAGTGTGACCCCAGTGGTGGAGCTTCATTCATGAAATAGATCTACAACTAACACAAATATATACATATATAT
This sequence comes from Apostichopus japonicus, assembly GCF_037975245.1. Classification (NCBI taxonomy): domain Eukaryota; kingdom Metazoa; phylum Echinodermata; class Holothuroidea; order Aspidochirotida; family Stichopodidae; genus Apostichopus; species Apostichopus japonicus. The sequence continues at coordinate 7,138,770 of NC_092569.1, read as the reverse complement.
TGGACTAGCAGGGGCGGCCAATATTAAGGTGGTTTTGTAAGTATAACATTTGTAGACCACTCTCTTGAGATTGGTGCTACAGATACCGTACAGTGGAACATTCCCAAGGAAGAAGTACAGGCTAGTTTCATAAGTTGTAAGTAGGCCTGTGTCTCTCTCTGGCTTTTCTGTTCATAATAGTCAACCTGAAATAAAATCAGTTGTTAAGGGTGGAAACTGCTAGCTGTTGTGCAACTAACACTTCATATCGGCAAGGTTCAAGGTACAGTAAGGTTTAGGTTTTACACACACTAAGCAAATATGAAATATTGAAGATGTTAACCAGGCTGTTGCCATAGCTACATAGACTCGAGGTCATGCTACATTTGTAAGGTATGTTGACCAAGTATCTTAAAAGGATGCTTATGAAGCTACATTGAAGTGATAATATTCTCTGTATAAGTGTATTCTATTTTCATTTCTGATATTCTACCCAATATCACAATATCTGATGCTACCCAATATCACAATATCTGTACACAGCATGTGTTCTGCCTAACGTTTAGTGTTGGTTTTCCTTTAGCTGAACATTAAAAGGCAACAATATCCCTCTTGTCTGTTGTAAAGTGGAGATGGGAGCTACTACTGTGTGTGTAGGACATTGGCATAGTGTTGATAATGAGTTGATAACCAGTTATCCGATGCCAGGCTGAACACCTTATGACAAGGAACTTACCTAAAACATCTTATTCACATATTCAAAACTTTCAATTGGGTTTCTAAATTTGTAACATTTCATTACATCATCGTTGTATTTTCAAAAGTAATCAAGAAAACAAAATCAATACCATTCTGCCTTCGCAGACCTATCAAGGCTACATGCATTATCGTGTATGGAAAGAAGGCCTTCACTAGAATATGCACATGTATACAACAGATATACTGATGCTTTATTGGAAGGTTCTCATTTTATAATCAATACTGTAAACATAACTTAAGTAAAAGGGAAGAGACAAAACATTTGGCAAGTTTCTAAGATTTACCCCACCCCCCCCTTTTTTTTAAGTAAAAAAGACTGCCAAACTTGCCTGTTCATCCAGTAGGGTTCCATTATGTACAATGTTGTTGTATCCAAGTGTGACATTATGTTAATCAAAGTTAAAAAATAACAAGCAATGATTGGTTGGTTAGTTGAATATTTTATATGAAATTATGCAAAGTGAAGCTAAAGTTAGAAACAGTTTAATTGATACATTAATTTTCATAATAATTGTCCAGTGGTATCAACCATTTTGGGTGAAACTTGATATATATGACCATGGTGTTGAGCCATATAGGATATGCGGGATATGTGTGTCTCATAAGAAGGACTCCATCCCTGCTTTCTTATTGTCGTAATTGAACTTAAACTTTAGCAGTTTGATTTATGTTGCAAAGGTACATCTCAAGGTGTTTGATACTAGCCTTGAAAATCTATTTTGCAACTATTCAGATATATGTACATTTGAATAGTATTGTTCACTTAGGTAAGTCAGTTGATGATTTGAGCATGTCAAGACTGAATTAAGAGTGGATGTTCCCAATATTACTAGGTAATTTGACCAGTGTTTAAGCTATTTCAAGGTTAGTGAAGTCCCCTTGCTCCAAACAATGAATTGCTCAGTAATGAATAGTCCCTAACAGCGGAATAGTGTGTATAACCTGTTTATATCCTATCAAGTTTGCAAAAAATATACTTATGAGGATACTTTGATGCAGAACACAAGGTACCGTAGTAAAAAAGAAATAGCCTATCCAACATCATAAAAATAATATCTATTTATTATTCTTTTGCCAATATTTTCTTATGTCCCTGTTTCACATTCCCCCCTCCCTGCTACTTGGTAAATGAAACATTGTGAAATACTGAAAGTTGAAAGCAGTTATCCACTCCACAACTTGACTACCCATTACATACATTTATGTTCTAAATACTAGCAGAGTATAACATCTTTGTAAACCTGAAACAACAATCATATTACTTGCCTTGGAAAATTTAATACTTTGATTTTTCGATTTTGGAAAATTCTTGCTTGGCATACAATTGTATTTCTACATTAAATAACAATTGTTCAGACACATTTTTGTGGATAATTCCTTACTGTGAGTTGCTTACCCTGCCATGTTTTATTTTCCTTTATTTAGATCATGTTGGAATGAGTAGTGGTTATTACTGATGATTTGAAGTTTTAACACTCCCATTTGAAATGGTGCTTGAAGGTTGATTCATTTGAATTATTCAGATACTAAGGTGTAAAGGTGATGCACAACCAGCTATTACTATTTTACACAGCAAATTGCTTGCGTATTTAACTTTTATAGTTTTGTAGCGGTTGCTCAGTAATCATATTTCTTTAAGGAGGGCAGAAAATGTTTTATTTTTTATCAGTGAATTTTATCGTTTTGTTTGCCATTTTCTTAGTTTTTCTTAGTTTTTATGAATTAACAATAGCATCATGAAAGCTATTTCGTCAAGAGATGTGATAATATATTAACAGATGTTTGTAGGATTGCAAGTAGTTACAGTAAATTAAATAGGTTAACCATAAAAGCGACTCTCCTTGATCAACGAAAAAATTACACCACTGGAAACAATTTTCTAACATTTGATGTCTTTGCTGCAATCAACGATCATCTTTGCTAATATAAATGTATGGAAGAGTTTTTTTTTTGATGTCTAATGGTAGTTTCTAGTTTTGTATCGGTGGTTAATTTGATGAGATCATTCCTTTAATAATTTGGTCTTTTTGTAGCTTAAATTCTCATTTTCTTGTCTATTTCTTGCTTCTATACATTGGTATTTTGTACATTCATGTGCCTTTTTCTTTTATCTTTCTTCACCTTACTGACATTTTTTGGTAAGACTTCTTCTCAAGCCTGATAGAAGCTGTCAGATAGGAACTAATTCTCAGATTGAGCTGACTTGTACTACCCTAGTTAGACCTACTTGCTGGCATTACATATCTAACAACAATCCCATGCAAACAAAAGTGCTGCTGCTGTCTCAGTTTCCAAGGTCTTGGTGGCCTGCTAGTAAACCAGGGGAGAATTTAGAATTTCTTTTGCTTTGTCGTTATAAAGCAAGCAGTGAATTGACATATATCATTTCAGAAAGAGATCATCACATTTCATTGTTTTGAGATACTTTTAATAGAATCATTACTTGGGGTAAGGGGTAAATTATAACCAGTATTCGGCAAACTAACACTTATTAACAGGTAAGGCATAGTAAGGTACAAAGTTAGTAACATTATGTGATTCAATCTTTTTTTTTGCATGTTTTTTTTCCTCCAGCTTTAGTGGTCTTAGATCCCCCCCCCCCCACCAAGCATGGGAACCTAAGGTAACTAAGTTGACTTTAGTATGAGTTTCAAGGGATGTTGCTACTAACATGTGATATGTCATGTAATTAGTGTAATAAAAGTAACTTCTTATCATGGAACTATAACAGACATGTAATTGAGATGGACTGGAGAAATAGCTGAATCGCCATTTGTAAGTTATTTAGGCCAGTAACTAACTGCATGTGAATGTTAGCTACATTGGCTGATTCACAGCTCTGATTACACATTTATGAGGTGACAAGGAAGGATAGATATGTGCTCTTCTCTAAAACTAGGAAAGATGTCTTTAAACTTTATTTACTCAAAGAATCAATTGTTTCATTGCTTATATACATGTAATGTTTGCAATAATCTTTGGTAGGTACAAGTCCTAAAAGTAAGTACAAAGATGGTGTGTGACATTCTAACAGTGCAAAAATATCCACAGCTTCATGTTAATCTGCTTAACTATTGTTTTCACTTTTTGAGATTTTTACATGTGAGATTTGTAGATTCTATTGTGAGATGATACATAAAACCATGAGTCTCACAGTAAAGTCCTCCAGTAAAGTTAGCATGTATGGGTGTTAACAGGGAGTTTGTAACACTCTGCTCTCATGTTATTAGGTATCCTTGTTAATCTGACATGATGCTTCACTGGATACTTCACTGGAACTGAATATTCAGGATGCCATGCAAGGTTTCAGTTTTCCTCAGTACCTCCATATCTTTGAGCCATCTTCTACCTTCACTGTCCAGCAATGGGAGACTTGTGGCAAGGTATTGAAATGGCCAAAGTTAATCAGTGTTTCTTAAATCAGTTAACACTACATATGACCCAAAGATCGAGTCATCCACTGATCCAGAGAGGTATTGAAAAAGTTGAACAACAATGTGAAATGTGGAGGAAATGAGTTCAAACTTTTTCCTCAAGTTGGAGCAAGATACTAAAGTTAAGTGGTTGTTGGAGCAAGATATTAAAGTAAAGTGGTTGTTGGAGCAAGATATTAAAGTTAAGTAATCGTTGAAGCAAGATATTTAAGTTAAGTGGTTGTTGGAGCAAGATATTAAAGTTAAGTAATCGTTGAAGCAAGATATTACAGTTAAGTGGTTGTTGAAGCAAGATATTAAAGTTAAGTAGTTGCTAGCATCTAGCCACTTGGTTAATGTCACAGTTCAGTCTGTTTTCAAGTATATATATCAATCAATTAATATGTATTACTGGTTCTTGCCTTTTGAATAAAACGTGTAGTTGAAGACTTTTATATGGTTATGTATATTGAACATTTATCCATTCTTAGTTTTGGGTTTGTAGTACTGATAATTGTGATCCAACAGTAATCAAGTTGATAGGATTGATATAGTTTTTAATGTGAGTGTTGGGTGCCTATGAGTCTGTCATCATGATTGTCTTCATACATTCTGGAAGATATGAGAGTAAACTGTGTAGACCACAAACCTGTCTGCTGGTGGATGCTTACGTCACTGTTGGTCTTTACCACAGACCATACATCAGTGGACACATGTCACAGTCCATTGCAACCATAGGTATTTGGTCGGACACTCATGTCATGGTTAGTTTACACTGGTCAAATACCATACCTCTTTGGATAAAACTGTCCTGCTTTGTGTACATCTGAGACTGGGACCTATCCATAGATAGACACATGGTTGCAATTGTAAACCAACCAGGACAGTGTTAGAAGTGTCCACACATGTCCAACAACTTACACAGGTTCTGTTGACTTCTCTATCAGTGTGTGTTATTCATTAATTTGTAAATATGAAAGTTAGTAGACAGCGCTTTATCCATCAGTAATAGTTAAATGACCATAAATCAAAACAAGCATTAAGTACAAAAGATGATTATAACCAATTAAGAAACATTTATAGAAGACAAAGCCTTTGTTCTTGAACAATGCTAAGAATTACCATAGAAAAGTGCAATGTCATTTGATAGGGTTTTGTTTTTCTATCTTCTTCTTCGTGTTTATCTCAGATCAAGTGTTCAGGTGTAAGTGTTATTTATTTGACAGCATTATAATGTACATACAGTCTGTTCCCTAGGTACTTGATACTAACCTCATGCAACTGATATTCTTTGAACCAAATTGGCAGGAGACATTTTGACCAATGATGTGTACCTGTAACATATGTGACGTGCATTTTGAATACAGACATAACAAGATGTTGGTTCTGTTGCTGTGGGGATTATTTACCCTGGCCAACATCAAAGACCACAAAGACAGTTATCCTTGCATGTCTACAAGATCGCCTTCTCCTGTCATCCATGGTGACCAAATCTTTGTAGGCTGTCATTCCCCTTTTACTATATGTTGGTATAATTGTTATCTTTTAATGCTTGCATTGGTTAGCTTTATTATGGTGCATTGACTATCTGTGCATTTTATTCTATTCTACTGTATATGAGAATAATATTCAGAAATAAAAGAATCTTCAAAGGACAAAAAAAAACAGATTTTTAGTTTCATTTGTGTACCAGGTTGTTGACATATTACGAAGGGAGTACATAGCAGACACCAATAATAATAGAATAATGAAAAAGAAATAATGAAAATGGCTGATCAAATTGGCCTAAAATGTCCGTTAGAGCCAGGGTTGAAAGGTACTTTTAACATCAGAGATTGTGTTCAAAGTTTTGGCTCTCTCTGACAGTTATGCTGTTATCAGGTAAGGATTTGCAGAGCCTCTTTGCATAAATATGATATTTTATATGTCACTTTAAAACAGAAAGACAGACAATCTCTCACAAGAGGGAGGGCGCACTTGTACTGCTTGCTATGCCCATATTATACAGTTACAGTATCTAAATAAAAATAAAACTGTTATCCCCACTAGAGAGCCTGTGTAAGAATGTGTAAAAGTAAGTTGGCCGGACGTTTCGATCCTAGCAGGATCTTCTTCAAATGCTAAATGACAAGTGGTAACAGTAACAGACGGGACAAAAACACGCACAGAATACAGACAGGTTAATGAGCATGGTGAACACAAAGAGATAGATGTAAAGGGGATTACTAGACAAGGGATGGAGAGAAGAAACAAACAAACAGGGGAAGAGGAGAGGTAGGAGATAAACAGTGGAGGGACAAGAGAGGATTAAGGGAAGTGGGTAGGGAATAAACTGGAGAAGGACAAAGACATGTCGTTAATGGTATGGTTGGGAAGGTTAAAGTGTTCTCCAACTGTGGGTCTCAGTCTTCATGATGTTAACCATGGGTCTGTGACCATAGAATCGCTTCTTGAGGGTGGGTTTGGTTTCGCCAACATACTGGATGCCGCAAACTCTACAAGAGATCAGACAGATGACATTAGTGGTTGTGCAAAGTGATGTGACCCTTAGTCTTGTGTGTGAGTTGCATGCTGTGGCTGGTGATGGTATTGGATTCAACAATGTGGTGGCTACAGACGATGCATCTCGAAGTACGATCACATTTCAAAGTACCATGCTGAATGGGTGTAGGGTTAGAAGTTAGAGGTGGAACAGCAGCACGCACAAGAAGGTCTCGTAGGTTGCGTGGACGTCTGTAGGCGAAGGTGAGTTTTTCAGGGACAGCTCATTGGAGTCTATCTGGAGTGAGGAGAATGTTGTGGTTGTTAGAGGTGATTTGCTGAAGAGAAGGAAGATTTGGGTGGAAAGTAACAACCAGGGGGAGCTTGTCGTCGCAATCTCGTCCCTTTTGTCCTTCACTGCCAAAATTGATGATCTGGATATGGAGCGGACTCTTTGAATGGCTTAACGCACCCTTCTGGCAATATGGCCCATGGAAGTAAGGTGTTTCCAATGCATCTGTATGGCGAATGAAAGAGGAATTGTTAGAGCAAATGCGACGAAGACGAAGTGCTTGACTGTAGGCAATTCCAGACTTGCAGTGACGGGGATGGCAGCTTGAAGAATGGAGATACTGGTGTGTGTCTGTGGGCTTGTTGTATAAGTCTGTAGAGAGAGAACCGTGTTCCTTGCGAACAGTCACATCGAGAGAGATAACCTGTTGGTGAGAGTACTCAGAGGTAAATTTGATGGTGCTGTGGAAAGAATTCATGTGATTTATGAAGGTGAGAGGCTATCTTCATCACTGGTTCAAACGAAGAAGATGTCATCAATGTAGCGCCACCAGATAAGAGGACGGCAGGGAGCTGTACTGAGCATGCGTTCTTCAAGGCTAGACATAAACAGTCAAGCAAAGGAAGGAGCCATCCTGGTGCCCATGGCAATCCCGTTTCTTTGAAGGTAATGCTTCTTTCAGTCTTCTCTCCATCCCTTGTATACTAATCCCCTTACACCTATCTCTTTGTGTTCACCATGCTCATTAACCTGTTTGTATTCTGTGCGTGTTTTTGTCCCTTCTGTTACTGTTACTTGTCATTTAGCCTCTGAAGAAGATCCTGCTAGGATCGAAACGTCAGGCCAGCTTACTTTTACACATACAGTTACAGTATCTATTAATTTTATCTATTATTATACATTATTTTTCCACACTACGTAACCTATATCAACATAAACTACAGTAAATATAAAAAAGGGCGAAATGACTGAAATCAAATGATAAGAATTTAAATTGAAATACATAATTGAGATATCTTGATTATCAGTCTCCTTTACACTAATTTATGTCCTTTACAATGATATAACGCTAGCTCGGATAGATCCCATTCGGTTATCTAAGCGTGCCCTATGATGTCCACTTTCGTCGGAGTATAGTGAAGCTAATCTCAACCTCTGACAGTTACGCTGTTATCAGGTAAGGATTTGCAGAGCCTCTTTGCATAAACATGATATTTTAGATGTCACTTTAAAACAGAAAGACAGACAATCTCTCACAAGAGGGAGGGCGCACTTGTACTGCTTGCTATGCCCATATTATACAGTTACAGTATCTATAACTTCATTCTTCCACACTACGTAACCTATATCAACATAAACTAATGGAAAAAAAAGCTAAATGACTGAAAGCAAATGATAAGAACTTAAATTGAATACATAATTGAGATATCTTGATCATCAGTGTCCTTTATATATGAGGATAATAATAAATCGCTGACTCGGATAGGTCCCATTCGGTTATCTAAGCGTGCTCTATGATGTCCACCTTCGTGGGTGTATATAGTGAAGCTAAAGTCACGTGATACGATGTTTTACAATTTCTAACATGGTAAACGTCTGCGTGATAAGCTAGTGCATGAACTTGTAGTGTTGAGAAGTCAACATTTCTTCCTGTTCAGGATCGTTGCAGGGTCCATTCGAACACCAACGTTAAATATTGTCAGACTTTTGTTGTATTAGAAAATCTTTCACAATAAAGTAGGATACACCCCATGTCTCGCTCCATGGATTCATAGCATCCTTTCTTCTCAACTGTTCGAAATCATACTGTATTCCTAAGAACAGAAAAAAAGGCAGAAAAAGACGAAATTATAAATAACTGATATCCATGAACGTTCGCACTCGACACTGATATACAAAATAAGTATCCAACCATTTTATTATTAGATAACGCAGTAACGTTGCCTTTTTAAGTCTTAAGTCATTATTTTTCTCCAAGCAACTTATTAAATAAAATATGTCAGCAAAGAAGACTGACTAGTCGCTGAGTGCTTGTCAATAAAACTTTCCCTCAACATAATATGGGAATTGGAAGTAGCCTACCAGATGTGACGCTGTCAAAACGTTAACTGTTATACGTGTATGAGGGGCCATCCCTACTTACTAACTATTTATAAAAGATAGTGCCGATGAAGATGTGTGTTGGCCTCTCGAGGCTGCTATTTTTCAATGTGCGATGTCACAGTGCGTCTTGGAAATCAAACCTTTCCTTTCCATTGAACTTTCTTTTCATTGTGAATATAAACTGAAAGTTAATTCAAGTATTAAGTCATGTAAAGAACTTCAATATTTAGATTCAATATTCTCTATTACAAGCACATCAGCATTGTAATATACAAAGAAAACAATCAGAAGAATACAATAGTTTTCCCTCTTGGATATGGATGAAAGTTGGCCCTATGATATTTCCCAAACGAAATTATAGATATATGTTAATCTGTGACGAGGAGTTAAGGGTTTATCACAAATGATGCCAATGACATATGTCGTTGATTATCATGGCCCTTGGGTTTGCTTTTCTCAGCAGATTCTTCCAAATCAGGCTGCACAGTTGATCGCACATGGGTTTATGAAGTTGTCCATATTAGTTTACCTTGATAGGTACGGCGTGACTCTATACAGGTATATCTCCAGGTCGTGTCATGAGATCACCTGCTTCTAGATATCTAAGGTCTCTCGTATGACGGTGAACATTATTATACTTTACCGATTAGTTGCCTGAGCTCTTCTGTATCCTGATTGAATGGTGGTCCAGCAAACTTAACGTGATCCAGTTCAAACACATCCAACAACCAACGACCATCGGCTTTAAGAAGCTTTTTCATGACGTTGCAATACCTGCAATAATTCACAATTTTACTGCATTAATGGCATAATCTGTTTTCGTCTTTCATTGTTATCTTGTGTGTATATAATGTAGTCCAAGTTAGATAAGAAAACTGCGTTGTCTGTGTTTGGTCTGTACTTGCATAGGTTTTCAGTATGATATGGAGTGTAATGTTATTGATATTCACAACCCTCTCATTAAGGTTGTTTGTGTGTAATGTTACTGATATTCACAACCCTTTCATTAAGGTTGTTTGTCTTGCCTATTCTTTATCGTCTTTGCTTGATAATTTTCGCTATTTCTAGGGAATGGAAAGCACGCATGACTAAAACTGAAATGTTAATGCCAATCACGATCCATGTCAAAGTTCCCATACCACACCCAACCTTTCTCAATATATTTATAAGAATTAAACGGGGATCCTTACTTACTCCTCCAGCTGCCATTGAATATGTCAGTCACCATTAGCAGGCGCGTATCCAGGATTTTCAAACCCGGGGGGCGCGAATTACTATCTAAGCGGAGCGCCACCATCGGTTGGCGCGCAGCGTACAAGAAAATTTCTTGTTTTGAAACCCCCCAGATCACCGGAAACGGCACTTCTCGGGCTTGAAATGACCAACCAGATGTACACTTTTTGCCCGAGAACCAAGTATTTCCTAATAGTTTTTTTTCCATCCATAACCTTTTTGAAGATTGTAAACCCGGCACACATCATGTTCGACCTGATCGCATCTCCTGTGGGTCTTTGCTTTTGTAGGTGATTCTACGTCGCGGCCCACAATACCCGTCAGCCCCACTTTTCAAGGTTTTAAGCCCCATATTTGTTCAGAATTTGAAAATTCACATTTCTCGTGAATAAACTCACTTCAAAACAGACCCATAATGTTGTACAAAATTTCATCTATGGACAACCAATATAGAAAAAAACTTCCTTCAACCCCTAACAGACCGGTCAAAATTGCACGAGTAGAGAAGTGTGATGTAGAATGTTGGTCAGAAATTTTCGTTAATTTATTGGTGTAGAAATATTAAAACCTGTTATAACGGCTATTATAAAACTTGGTTGAAGGAAATGAAAAAATAGTAGATATTTCCGAAATCGAACACTACACACATAGGCGTAGGAGGCGCGGCGGCAGTGGCGGAGCTAGGGGTATTGGTCAGGAGTGGCGAGAATGGTCTGAAGGGGCGCTTTCGACACTATCTAAGTGGAGCGCCACCACTGGTTGGCGCGTAGCGTACAGAAAATTTTTGAGTAAAGATACTCCCTAGATCGCCGGAAATGACCCTTTCCGGGCCTGGCTAATTTGCAGATAAACGAAGAATAAGGTGTCATCGCCAAATTACATCAACAAAATGTGACAAATATCAATAAGTAGATGAGAGCGCAATAAAAAAGTCAATAATCTAGAATAAGTAAAAAGTGGTAAAGAGCTGAAAAAGCGCCAGCAGTCCATTTGAGTCCGTCAGGGGGGCATCCGCCCCCCTGACCATATGGACGCTCCGCCACTGCGCGGCGGGGGTGCAGGCCCTAATTCGCCATTACTAATGTAAAAGAGAGTTTTGACATAATTGGACCTCCATGCTTTTAATACATCTACACGAGACATGTCGTTGTTTACATTAGCATCCCGCGGTATACTGCGCAATTTTAACGGACCGTACGGTACATGATGGCATGCGATGTAATAACCGATGCTTGCTTATATGATATTGACATGAACACGTTGAACGCGCGCTTTGCGCGCGAAAATTTTTCGTTATTTTTTCAGGCAAGTCGGACAGTTTTGAGGCTTTTTATCCTGGAACGCCATTTTCATGCTCACTGATATGATGTGATATCTGCTGTGCGTTACAAATTCGAACAGGCGCGTAGCGAGGAATTTGCCAAGGGAGGGGCGAAGCCTGTAGGCAAATTATCTAAGCGTAGCGCCACCATAGGTTGGCGCGAAGCGTACAAGCAAATTTTGGCCGAAAATGTCTCCCAGATCGCTGGAAATGACACTTCCCAGGCCTTGTTAGTTGCCTCTAAGCACTTTCTATTTTGAAATTACTTAGCGGTATCATTTAAAAACATGCTGAATGGGGGGGGGGGGGCGGGCGGTCGCCCCCATCCCAAAAGAGTCATGTTCCCCGACGACACGGTCGAGTTCGAGATCAGCCACAGTTGGTTTCATAGCATAATTCTACACACGCGTTATGATAGACCATATATAGTATATATATAGATCATTAGTGAGAGAGGAAAATGGAAACGTCAAAAAATGGAGTTGTCGGTGTAAGGGGTAGGGTGAGTCACACTTTTACGAAATCATTGATCCGTCACTGGCTACCCTTCAGCGCTGTAATGATGTCACTGTTCTTCTTTCTCTTCCCGGTGTCTTCGCGTTTTCTTTTACTTCCTCTTTTTCTCCTTTTTCTCTCTTTCTTCTTTTTCTTTTCCCTTCCTTCCTCTCCTCCTCCTCTTTTTTCCCTTCTTTTTTCCTTTTTTCTTCTCTTTTTTTCTCTTCTCTTTTTCTTACCCGGGGGGCGCGCGCCCCCAACGCCCCCCCCTGGATACGCACCTGATTAGTGTCCGTACAGTACAGCATTCCATTCACCACATTATTGGCACATATTGTGTTCTTGTTCGTTTTAAGAAGCGAGATCATGAGTTATGTTCCTTCTGTAATTTTATAACTTATATGTTTAAAGTATCCTTATAACGTTTTGATAGTCCGCCTAAAATATTATATTTCCTTGGTAACAAATGAAAGAATGGGCTTTAATGTGCAACAACTTTTTGCACAAGTTAAAATGTATTTTGCGAGTAGAAAATTCAATTTCCTCTAGTGTACATATTATGTCTAAAAATACATTTTGAGCAATAAAAAAAAAACAGAATTAACTTCTTGCTTGTTCTTATTCAACTAACGCTTTTCATTCTAGTTCTTGCTTGTTACTTAAGTTATGTAATATTTCTTTTCTTCTTGCAAGTTGAAAGACTTTACTTAGATGAACCAAAGAGATGCAAAGATGATTTGACTAAGGATGAAAAAACTAGGTAGCAAAACTGTAGCAATGGTTGCATTAAAGGATATTCCCGAGGTCAATTGAGTTTTGAATGATTAATTTGCATGTTCATTCATACTTAGTAAAGATTCCTAAATCCTATTGGTCCATTCAGGTCAGCTGACCGTGGTTAATCCTGTGAGCAACGCACGGTAAAATTACGGGGCATCACTTTAATAAATCTTTGGTTATATGTAACCAAAAATGTTTTGTTTTATGATTTCCCCCCACACAAATGGTAGTGTATGAATGAACGGGGTTAATCAGCGGTCTAGCGTGCGTTACTCACATGATTAATGCACTCCGGGTGTTAATGCTATCGCTGGATGCACCCGGGCTCCGCCCTTGCATTATCCCCCGATCGTGCATTAATCCTGTGAGTAACGCACGCTAGACCGCTGATTACTAAATTATTATTACTAAATGTCATTCTCGAGATCATGACAATTGTTAATTGTTTGTGCGATAAGCTGATAAGTGAAGCAATCTTTACAGGTGTGTTGTCTTAATTACACACCAACAGAAAAGTGTTTTGCATTACTTGATTTTATATTTTATTGTTTTGACCTTGGATTGAGATATAGGACTTCAAATTTACGAAACAACCTATAGGGCATGTGAAGTTAACAACATACCAATTACGATAGTGTTTCATATACATTTTCGAGTTTGCTTAGTAAATTGTTTATATTTTTTGAAGACAAAACAAAAGTAAAACAAATTTGTCATTGTGCTACAATGACATTACACCTGTTTGCTTCAATTATGATGCTAAATGTGGTACTTCAAATGTTGTTATCTCAAAAACGATATATAGGAATTGAATACAATTACAACAGGATGCTTAGAATATGCTCCTCTTTTATCTGGCACATATAAATTTTCTCTTGACTATATCTTATTAATGACCTGTCATTCTTTTTGCTGTCTTGTGTGCGTTCTTCTAAATCTGTTTAATCTATTTATAGGTATAATCTTAATAACCTATATTAATGCATGGTCTATCATTTAAAACATGCTGTATTCTGTATTTTGTTGGGTGTTTTCGTAGTATTGTAATTAAAACACAAACCTGGATCGATCCTTCGTATTGATGGCCGCCAAAGATCCTCGATCCCACACACAGTCGTATCTGCATGACGTCACTGAAGGTAACTCGAAGAAATCACAAACGTAGATGGTAACTGGCAGTTTCTTTCCCTACAAACGTAATAAGAAATTAAGTTGTTACCATTGCAACACTGTGAACTCATTACAACAATGTTAACGTATAATGGGTTATGGCGACATGATAGAAGGCGGGGTTAAGCAAACAGTTAGGGAGGCGGGGCGGGGGGGGGGGGATTTTTGCAGTGCAAAAAACGTACCTGTATAATATGTGGATATCACGTCTTACCACCCAATCCCACCCCTCCCATCATCGCGCACTTCATCGGTGATCCAAATTTGAATTTATTGAAAACTTTAATTTTTAAATGAAATTCAAATTGCGACAAAATTTGAATATCATATAACCAGGGTCTTACATTCAGCATTTTCAAGAAAAATGTTAACTCGATTTCGAGACCGACTTGCAATGACTAGCTGAGCAACGTTTCGCACAATAAACCAACAAAAGTGAATACTTGCTTACACTGTTATTGGCTGTTACTTTATCTAACTTTTCCAAGCTTAAGGATCATTTTGTTCCCATGTATAGCAGATGTTCAACTCGCCAATTTAGCTATGTTAAAATTATTGGGAAGCCTTTCCCCTCTTCAGTATAGACATAAAATGTAGCAATACTTGTATGTTTGTGTACCTCACGAAATGAGGGATGCTGTTACACGGGACAATCACGGGACAATCAGGACAGCATACAGTGAGATCATATCGCTTTGATGTTGCGACTAAGTTACTACTTTCTATATCCAATAGAACAGATTAAAGATGATTTCTACTTTTATTTGAGTATTTGAAATTTTTTAAGTAATCTAAAGCAGATGAGTCATGTAAATAGACTTACCTTGTAAAGTTTACCTTCGATCTTTCCGCCCAATGATTCTACGGTGAAGTCTATATTATTTTCCTGGAAAAACTGTTCCACGCCTTCTTCAGCAATTTCACAACCACTGACATTTAAACCTTGATCTAGTAACCTATACAGAAAAACAAAGACGAAGAATAGACAATACGGCTGCCACTTCTGGAGTATATTGTATGTATGTATGTATTGAAGCTATATTGAAGCTAACTAAGCAGCAGGCCTTGCATAATTCGAATTGGTTCACTTAACTTTCTTAGCCAGAGAAAACAGTGCAGATGCGATATTCCCATAGTGCTAGTATGCTAATCAAATTGACACGTTTTAATTATGTTCTGATACACTCGGTAGGTTCTGTACGTGTATAGGTATATATATTTAGATAGATGGATACCACTTACCACTTCATGTCCACTGATTTCCCGCAAAGAGGCAACAGGAATGTTGGGTTTTTCTTGCCCTCGATTAACCTCGGAAGGTAAGTTTTGATGATCCTGAAATACGGAGGTATTGATGGTTGTGTTATAAGAAGGCAAAGTGAAGGAATGCGATATTTTATTGTCTCCACAGAACTAGTTAGAACTCTTAAATTCAAGTTTGCTAAATGAGCTGGAATCATCCCGCCATGACTACGGAACATGAAATACGGAACATGAAATACGGAATATGAAATACTGAACATGAAATGCGGAACATGAAATACGGAACATGAATTGCGAACATGAAATACGGAACATGTTTAGTTAACAGGAAAACTGGTTTAGGTTGAGCAATGTTTCGATAATATGGATTGACTGACAGATAAACATTCCTGTATTTTAATGATCTTTCGATGCATATATATCTCGAGTAAACGGTTAAAATAAAACAGTGATTTGCGATCTACATCATGCATACTAATATCTCATATACCAAGCAGTGAAATCTCTTACGAGTGGACGTCTTTCTTATGGAATTTGGTTTTGCCTTTCTTCCATATGTTGACCCATTCATCTGTTGATATGTCGGGGTCGGTTACCATGTCTCCGAATTGGTTTTTCTGAAGCGTTTCTTCATGACTCTTTGATGATGTATCGTCTGATGACGCATCGTCTGATGACGCAAGCAAATGGGGGCGCTTTTCGTCAATGTTTCCATTTGATTGGTGGCTGACTTTCTGACGTTTGGCGTTCGGCTGTGTCTCCGATTCATGTAGGTCATGTCCATTGTTTAAATTCATCTATTGAAAACAATTCGAGTGTTATTGCGAATGTAATCAATAATATTCAATACAAATGTTTGCAACTACTTCAACTTTCAAAAAGCTATACATTAAACAACTTCAAAATATGAATTAATATATTTTATTTATAGGCCCTGTGAAGTGATATTCTAGTCAACTCTTCAGCTTACAGTCTAAATATACCGCAAGGAATCAATCATTTAACATTCAATCTTTATGGAGAAGGACGTCCCGACCCCCTACACGGGACTTCAGTGATCCCAGGACCACACACCATCATCATTATGAAATTAACGAAGATATGCTCTATAGGATATCTTTGAACACGGTAAAATGTAGACACATTGGTACCACCTTCACAAAAAGTCAAAATCTGGAACTTACCGTTTCATATAGACCACTGAAAACAATACTTCAATAATACCGGTTTGGGGATATGTAATCGAGAATAAAAGTAAGCCTTCTCAAAATGGCCGTTTTGAACACACGATAATCGATTTTGACAATATATAGGTAAAAAAAGGAATAACTTTAGCAAGTTTTGTCAAAACATTATCACAACAACATATTAATTTCAGATCCTTGCCGTGTTGTTGGTTTACGGCATTTTGTCATTATACACCCAACTGCAGTTACTCTTAGTGTTTCTCGTCGAAAGGGTCATTTTCCATTTGGTCAAGAGGGTCCCAATGTCCAAAACTGTCATATTCACTGCGAACTTTGATATTTTTCAAGACAGTTCGATCTGTACAAGACCGCAATATTTTATTCTTTTACATTTTTTGGGGGTTAATACATAAGAGTTTTCACGTTTTGATTAGATGGTTGGGCCTACAAATGGCCCAACTTACAGATGTGACAGGTTGGCCATGTGTACACGAATCGTGAGTGTGATGTCCCTTCTAAGATTCTGTAGAACAACTTAAACTATTATAGTGAAGCAAATAGACATTTGAAGACTTTAAGTAACGTGTGGAAATATAAAATCCGTTTTGGATTCCCCATTATGGTAATAGAAGTTACTCTTACAATAAACTAATCGTCGTAATGACATAATACCGTCCATCAGGACTTGCATTAAGGATCTGGTGGGGTGGGGTGTGGGGGGGGCTACTTTTAGGGTACGACTTGTACCTACATTCAAGGGCGTAGGAACCGGGGGGGCTGGGGGCGCCAGCCCCCCAGTGAAAACTGTGGAGGGGCGGAAGTATCATTCCGCCCCAGGTTCGCAAGTCAGAAAACCCCTTTTTCATTTCCAAATGAGAAAAAAAAATCTCATTTGGAGCACCAAATTGCATCTAAGGCCAGGTGAAAATACAAAATTAAGTTTACAAAATGGAGTGGGTGTTGAAGTGTGCTATATTGCACCAAATTGCATCTGAGGCCACCTGAAAATGCAAAAAATTCCAAAGGGGAGGGGGACAACCGCTCCCCTTAGACCACTCCCAGAGGTTGGCCATCAGTCTTCAGCCCCCCCCCCCCACTCAAAAGTACCTTCCTACGCCACTGCTTACATTAAAATGGCAGGACCCGGCATAAATTTTACAGATTTCAAAACGGCACAAAAGAAATTTCAACAACACTTGATGACAGAAAAGAAATATTCATGAGATCTTTCGTAAATATCTTGCGTCTATATCTTTACGTTTCCCGCAACTACTATCTTTACGTTTCCTGCAACTACTTAATACTGTTTTTCTGGCTCAAATATCGCTGGAGTTTGGGACACTTTTTGAACCCTGACTTAGTTTGATTAAAGAAATGTAATGATTATTGAGGTGATTATGAGAGCTCAACGTTAGTAATAGCCGTTGGTATACACGGATGATTTTTATTGGCATTACGGCAAGTGTTGGTTAATTCGATCCCTTCCTCAAATGATATTTTAGTTTTACGTTACATCAGATGCATATTGACGATTTTCTAGGCTAGCCTTTAGACTATTGTAGGTATAGTACAACCTGAAATGCTATTTTCAGGGGAAATTGAACAGAAGGAGTATACATCACTGTTATTGTGTAATGCTCTACAACAAACTACAAGAGTCTATACCACATGCACAGTGCGAGTAAAAGATACTCTGCATTCAGATCAGCATACCAAGGTTTCCATGGATACTTGCCTGCAAGTACAGTCCCTTCTGCAGGTCTAATACTTTCTTCAACGTATGGAAAACAATAACTGATCAATATTCGTGTTTAATATTAATGAACGAGTATTTAATAGCTTCGACCAGAAAGTTAAACCAACAGAAACCAAATTGGTCAACTGGGAACTGATTTATCTCGACTGGACAAGTTTTCGGCCATACCGAGTGGCGCCGTAAACGTTAAATCATGCATGGAGTGTATTACCTATCATGAGAAAGACACACATTTCGACAGCACAACTAACCAAAAACACGTCTGTTATAAGAAGTGACCATTTTTACAATGTTTCGGTTGTTATAGGTAACAGTAGTTTCAGCAATAAGAGAATTGGCAGCGAAAATAACGGCTCCATAGTGCATGCGGAGAGGAACGAATCACAAATAGGTTTGCATATACTATAGAGGAGGGCTTATACTATAGAGGAGGGCTTATACTATAGAGGGGGGCTTATACTATAGAGGAGGGCTTATACTATAGAGGAGGGCTTATACTATAGAGGAGGGCTTATACTATAGAGGAGGGCTTATACTATAGAGGAGGGCTTATACTATAGAGGGGGCTTATACTATAGAGGGGGCTTATACTATAGAGGAGGGCTTATACTATAGAGGAGGGCTTATACTATAGAGGGGGATTATACTATAGAGGGGGCTTATACTATAGAGGAGGGCTTATACTATAGAGGGGGCTGATACTATAGAGGGGGGCTTATACTATAGAGGGGGCTGATACTATAGAGGAGGGCTTATACTATAGAGGGGGCTGATACTATAGAGGGGGGCTTATACTATAGAGGAGGGCTTATACTATAGAGGGGGCTTATACTATAGAGGAGGGCTTATACTATAGAGGAGGGCTTATTCTATAGAGGGGGCTTATACTAAAGAGGAGGGCTTATACTATAGAGGGGGCTTATACTATAGAGGAGGGCTTATACTATAGAGGGGGCTTATACTATAGAGGGGGGCTTATACTATAGAGGGGGGCTTATACTATAGAGGAGGGCTTATACTATAGAGGGGGCTGATACTATAGAGGGGGGCTTATACTATAGAGGAGGGCTTATACTATAGAGGGGGCTGATACTATAGAGGAGGGCTTATACTATAGAGGGGGCTTATACTATAGAGGAGGGCTTATACTATAGAGGGGGCTTATACTATAGAGGAGGGCTTATACTATAGAGGAGGGCTTATACTATAGAGGGGGCTTATACTAAAGAGGAGGGCTTATACTATAGAGGGGGATTATACTATAGAGGAGGGCTTATACTATAGAGGGGGCTTATACTATAGAGGGGGGCTTATACTATAGAGGAGGGCTTATACTATAGAGGGGGCTTATACTATAGAGGGGGCTTATACTAAAGAGGAGGGCTTATACTATAGAGGGGGCTTATACTATAGAGGAGGGCTTATACTATAGAGGGGGCTTATACTATAGAGGGGGGCTTATACTATAGAGGAGGGCTTATACTATAGAGGGGGCTGATACTATAGAGGGGGGCTTATACTATAGAGGAGGGCTTATACTATAATGGGGGCTTATACAATAGAGGGGGCTTATACTATAGAGGAGGGCTTATTCTATAGAGGGGGGCTTATACTATAGAGGAGGGCTTATACTATAGAGGGGGGCTTATACTATAGAGGAGGGCTTATTCTATAGAGGGGGCTTATACTATAGAGGAGGGCTGATACTTGCGTTGTATTGGAATTAACTTCTTCGAATGAGCTTCTCATCTACATGTGACTACTTATTATATACAAATGAGATAATCAAGTAGTGGCTATAGGTGTTCATTGAGTTTCATTAATGACGTATAGAACACGAAAGGATTTAGTAAAGAAGGTCAAATATTAAAACGATACGTTGTGTTCTAGCTATCTTTCATAAGGCTCGCAATAAATATAGAATTATTGTCTCAGTTTTCAGAATATCTAATGCCACATTTCATTAGTATTCCACATGGAGAATTTTCAAGCCGTTTTGATTTTTATTTCTTTTCTTATGTTTTTTTCCTTTCATTTTATACCTTCCTGTTATCTTTCTGTATTATAATCCGGCGCAAGACAATATGTTGCAGTGTCACAATAAACAACTTATATATTTAGGGACTCTCCCTGAATTCCTACTGTTACAAATTCGTTACATACTGTACGGTAACCGAATATCATAGGAACTTCATTTTCAAGATATCAACGTGCGCATATCCGGCACATTTCTATTGGATTTATTTTTCCGAGGCATCGACCCTTGTGGTTCGGGAAAATACGCATGTTGGTCTATATCGAATGAAACCGAGTCGATGTCGTAGAATACCATATGATAGCTGTCGGTAACAGTCCGTTTCTATTTCAGTAACAATTTGTAAAGGAATTTATGTGTATAAATAAGGTTGGACTTTTCATGTAGGATGCATGCTATTTGATGAAAGCTAATTTGAATATCATAAGTGAGTTTCATACAAGTTGTTTACCTAATTGTTTATTGACAATTTTGCTGATCAGAGGACAGTATATGTGTTGTTATAGGAATGTTTTGTTACTGAATGTTATATCTTATACAATCATACTGTGTTTTTGTTCAATGTACTATTTGACGTTCAGATATCGATTAAAATAAGATGAAAAAGAAGAAGAATGAAACCAAGCCTTAACGTAATGACATGTTTTTATCATGTGCAAATGCTTGTTAATAACCTTTATTCATTTATTAGGTGCATGAAAATGAGGTCAACCAACAAACCATTATTTCAAAGATATAATATGTCTCTTAGATATACATCGGCTAAAAATAAATGTTTGTTCATTATTTCCTAAGGGGAGGGGATAATCCCACCCGGAGAGGGGATAATCCCACCACTCCGTCTGTCTTATATAATGACAACTTACAGTGATGGGACTTTGGGATATGCCTTAATACTTTATCACCAAACAATGTATTTTCATTTAGATTATTCTACACTAACCACGGTAGCGGTTACTCCACAACCAGTTTATTCAAGAATGGCTTTTACACCATGCTCGATGTTATAAAAACCGTCTTGAATTTTAGGGTCATTTATAGTACACTAACTGGGAGGGGTGGGTGGGGGGGGGGGGGCTTGCCCCACTGTGTGCCCTACCCCAGTAGGGTAATCCCTTCCCCCCAGCTTGTACATCCATTAACAAAATTCTGATTTATTACCAAAATCGGATTCAAGCAAAGGGGTGGGTGGTCTGACCATTTGCATGTATTTTACCCCGTGTATTGTACAATATTATCACGTGGTGAAGGTCCTTTTCTGACCCCCCCCCTCCCTCACCCCTCTTAATTGTGAATTCCTAAAGTAGGCCATGAATTGAGTGTTTTGAACGTTGCTTCTATAACCAACACGCGCTGATGCCATTACTTTCCTTGTCTGCTGCTGTATAATTAAAGCTCATTACTCACGAATACTATTTATAGATTACGACACATATTTTATTACTTGATAAATATACATTTAGGCTTACATATTGTATAAGTTTTCCAGGAAACATGTGTGTCTCTATCATTCACGCATCAGTCTTATCAAATTTTCATTTATGACGTTCTTCATTTTTTTACATTTTTTTTTACCACGCTTGGTCTCTTTATTGGTAACATTCTTGTGCCAATTCGAACATATTTGAACACAATACGGTCAAAAACCTTTTACAAGTAATGATAAGTACATACAAAACGTTCTTCATGCTATATGAAGACTTTACTCCCAGCGAAGTTGTGAAATTGGAATGGTTCTATTATAGAGTATGCTATGTTTAGTGTGACAACGAAAATATCCTCAATCCAGAGAATAAGCCCAGTGTAAACTTGCAGATGTATGTCCGTTAATGACACATCTTCTGTGATATTTAACTTAACGTGCATCTTTCATGGCATATCCCACTTTCGTTATTGTGGTTGTTGTCATGGTCGCGAGACTCGCCTGCAACAGCCATCCATCTTTCAAGAATTTACTCAATTTTTTATATTTCTTGCTGAATTTCAGCTCATAAGGGATACACAGCTATCTGTGTCTCTCAATACATTCATTGCAGGATTCTCATTCATGAGATGCTTCTACTCAGTGTATCAAATAAACAAATAACCAAAAGTATTGGCATCTTATATATCTTGAGACTAATATAGCAAAGCTGTGTTGAGTGAACATTTATAAAACTTTGTAAATACCTAACAATCCATTATTTACATGATCTCACCGTCATGATGTTTACATGATTTTTACATGATTTACGATGTATTGGGATGAAGTGTTCTTCAAACAACACTTGTGGCATTATTTGAGTTCAGTTCTCTCCATATGAGTTGTGGTGGTGAACATGAGAGAATGTGCGCTTTGGGTTATGATTGGGGCTGTTACGGGATATTATTCGACAAGAAAGAATATGGGCAACGGTTATCATTTTCAGGGTAAATGTCAAAAATGAATGCTCATGAGTATAAGTGAATGCGTGTAAACAAATAGAGTGTGCCATTGTAGCCATTATCTACACTTCCTGAACCCGATGATCTTCGAACTTGATTGGTGTATATATGGTGTTGTATGGTACCCTCTGTGCCCTTAAATTTACAGACCATGCACAGTCAAAACCTTGTTAAAGATAAAATAAAACGATATTGTAACATAATTCAGATGAATAACATTTAACGCTCTCTCTCTCCAAGTACGGCTTTATGTTTATGTATAGCCTATATTTCAAACGGCAATTACTTGCTAAAATCAAGAACAGTGAGAAACGTCCGGCCTCCACTGGGATTCGGACCCGGACCTCCCGCTCAATATTTAGCCAAACAAATTGGGATATGGACTGTATGCTTATAAAGTAACTTATAGCAAACACTTATATTTCTGTTTGGTGACGTAGTTGCCTTACTTTAGAAATAAATCATTATCGGTGTGGTCCTTTGGAGTTCCATGCCACTATAAGCGAACTTAACTTATCAGAGCATTTGCAACTTTTGTTTATTTATTTAAAATGAACTTGAAAAGCAGAAACGCCAACCTTGCAAAGTGTATATTGACTGCGCATGTCTGCGGTGGCCTTTATACAGCCTCTCAAATTCTTTTTCGGGTTTGTTCACTTAAACATGAGTGGTTGTCATATTTTCTCTTCCTGAAATACATTCCGTCATTAACAACGCTTGTTTTTTATAGATGAATTACAACCCTTGCAGCTACACTATCCCTAGAGATAAAGACTGTACGCCCTTCACAAGACGTTTCAAACTCCTTAGACGAGTTTTTTTTTTCACTCTTATTCCAGGAACAACTAACTTGTGAGCAGCATCTTTTCCAGTTGATTAATCTCCCGTAACCAACTATAATTCCCTCTCTTCCTGACAACACCCACGACTTGAATCTACGGTCACCGGAGCGAAGCATTTCTTGTGCGTCTTAGCCTGTAATAAGTAATCTGATTATACATGAATATTTACTTCTTTGTTTTCATAACCGTAGAACCTTTTTGGAAAGAAAAATATTGTCCTTACTGGCGGCGTATGTGATGACGTAAATATATCAAAATAGGACTACATAATGATATAGTTTACTCGCCCAGTTAGCCTGATGTAAATGAAAATTAAAGCCTCTATTTCGGAATTTCGTTCTAAAACAACAATATTGATTACCATATTGGTTCAGCATGGGTAATTGTCACAGCTTTGGACTGCGAAATATTCAAACCTTTCACTGATTGAAGATGAAAGCGAACATCTCTCGGTCATCCCAAATGAGATGGTGCTCTGGAATAAAAGTTTCTTATATAAGCTGTTATATCAAACTGTTGTATAAATTACCATCGATTAACTTGTTATACAGTTCAGTAAGGTAGTATTGAAGTAGTATGCAATCCATTAGTCACAATACTGCATCCAGTTTCGATGCAATGCAAATTTTGTTTCCTTAATCTGTTGATAAAACTTGTCATGATATTTGTAGAGTGATTTTTTTTAGATCTATGCTCTCTGTTTTAGATTGAAGTAACCAGAAATAACATTTAGTTATCGAGGAAAGTGATATGCAGGCTATCGTTCCCCTTTATATCAAGACTTCCGTGTTAAGTTGTTGTCCTTGAAACGTAAACACACACATATATACACACGTTCTCGAGAAATGGTAAAAATAATTCTCTGAGTATATAGAGTGACAGTATGAGGAAATGTTACAACAAATCTAACAACGCTGATTGGTTGTGAGAATAGCATTGGATCATTTTTGCGGCCTGATAGAAGCGGTTTGCAATCCTTCTAGGCCACGACCCAGACAAAATTCACGGCATTGGGCCGTCACCCCAGGCGCGTAGCCAGGAATTTGCCAAGGGAGGGGCGAACCTGCATGTACAGTAGGCAAACTATCGAGCCGTAGATTCTGCATTGAAAACTATCTAAGCGTAGCGCCACCATGAGTTGTCGGTACACGTACAAGAACATTTTAGCTGAACATGTCTCCCAGATCGCTGGAAATGGCACTTCCCAGGCCTTGTAAGTTGCATCTAAGCTTGAAATTACTAGCGATATCATAAAAACATACAAACAAAAATATGCTCAAGGGGGGGGGGGCGGTCGCCCCTTCGCCCCTCCCCACATGGCTACGCGCCTGCGTCACCCATCGGTCATATCCCTTCCGCCCTCAATTTACTATTACAATGCCGCTAGAATGTGATTGCTAATAGCTTGGTTCTGCTTGCTTACCACAAGTTCGTCGATTTGGCGGCGAAGATGAGACGATGCAATCATGCGATTGGCAAACCCTGCAGTGCCACCGTGTCCAATATTCCGAGACTTCCACTCAAGTAAGTTCACGTTTTGTTCTCGCAATTTCTTAAACGATCTCGCGACCCAGCAAAAGTGCTTTGCGACCCAAACATTGAGTCGCGGCCCATAATGTTGCGGACAGTCGCGAGAGTGTTACATGCATTCAGGTACAATATCCTACACTTTTTAATGTAGCATGATCATGTGGGATCGATATGTATTTAATCAACCCCGAAACGTTTTAAATGTATTATGTTATATTGAAAGCATGCAACAAGCCTGAATACAGATTTGTAGAAATTAAACCTGTAAACTGAGAAAGTATCACCATACATTTGGATACTATTTATCTACACGTTCCTCAGTGATAGTGAAGTTACTTTATTTCAAGCACAATTAAAGAATTTTTCTTTTATTTGATTTGATAGACGAAGTTGCAAACATCCGCAAGTAAACTAATCTCTAAAACATAAAGATATAAAAGAACTCCATTATGTTTGCCTAGTGATCTATGTAATACCAAGCTTCACCCTGCGAGTATATACAGTCATGGATGAAAAATATTAAAGCGAACAATAACTGTTTTAATTAACAATTATATAGATTTTTCCAAGGCTTTCATATAACTCACAATCCCGACCATGGTAGCTTCAATACCGCTGACCCTCTTCTATTTAAGGATTAATCCTGCTTGGTTTCCCGTGAATGGTCGAAGAAAATGACTTTATGAGGGAGGGATTTCTAAAACTGACTGCGAGAAATACCATAACGGGTTCTTGACGTTATTGGACTAAATGGAGAAGATCGTTATGTAAACACAAAACACTGTTTTAAAGCAAATAGTTACAAAACATACAACAAAACATATATACTTTATGTCTAGGACTATACAAATTACATAGTTGTTCTTCGTTAAGTCAGAGCTAAATGCAAATGCACTGGGTTTATTGAATCTATGAAACAAATAACGTCTTATCAAATACATACATGGCTTTTCACGGATAGTTATATCATAAAGTCGGGTAAGATATTAACCTTGAAGTAACGAGAGCCTATAGGCAACAAATACATGAGTGTAAGAATGTTGATATAAGTAATGAATACATACCGTGTTTGATACTTATAGCTCGGTACCGATAATCTTCTCTGAAACCTGCAGTAAAACTGTCGACAATTGCTCCTGGTTCGAGAATACGGATCTTAAAACTTCCAAACTCGATGTTGACACTCTTTGGAAGAATGCTTGAATCGATGGTTTGAAGGCTACGGAAGCCAACAAAATTTACCGAGTGCACCGGACCGGAAATGCAGACAAACTACCGTAGCTAGTAACGTCGTTGTTTATTTGTCAGACTACTATCTAAGAATATACATATTCAGGTTTATTTTGGTATTACGCAGACATGCACGTAAGTAACCAGTAGTTTAATTAAACGGGTTTTGGATGAATTTTTTGCTATAATTTCCAGCAATGACATGGATAGACATAAGACAATGAATCGGTGGAACAGCGTGTACACAAGTTAAACAACATTTAAATTGAACTCGAGTTTCTTCCTTTTCTGGTAATAATTCGTACTGCAATTAAAATAAGGCAGGTTGCCAAAGTGAAATAAGAGAGGTGGAAGTTAATATAATCGTTTTAAAGATGATGATAATCATGGTTCGCTCAGAATTAATTTCTAATGGATTACAGATCGTTTCAATATCGAAGACGAGTAACTTCCCAAAGTTGCGACCTCCACCCTACACCAACCAAAGGAAATCATTAAAGCTCTAAATTGTTTAGTCCATCGGAATAAGGGTATGCATGCGTGTCATATGTAAAAACAGAACGTTACAACACAAACCAATGTACGTAGACTGTATACGCGTTGAAGGCTATTCAAGGATTCCGTACGTTGTTTATACCTTACACAGCGGTTATTTTTCTTCCCATTTAAATTAAGCTATTTTGTGCGCAAACAAATAACGTATTTCTTCTGGATGGGATCGGTGAGAATACGAGGGTATAAATACCAAACACATGCAGCCATCGCTGTGCTTGGTAAGTTATTCCTCGCGTTAGGGACGGGAATATATATGTGATACTATAACAGAACATTCGTTATCCATTTCCAATGATATGTTCGAATTATTTTCAAGTCATTTATTGACCGAATGAAGGAACAGGCACAGTCAGACTCAATTCTATATTTGATGAGCTTTCTACCTCGACCCGGACGCGAATATTTTTTTCCCAAACTGAACTGACACTGAAATTATTTCCTCGATTCTGATTGGTTCTCAGCGAGCACGTGATATACTTTAGTTTTCAACATCGATCCTCCATAATCTGTCGATATCAGTTTGATCAACCCGAACAATTTTAAGATATTCACATTAGCAACTTCCCAGAACTTTTGGTAGGTATATATGAACGAAAGTATATAGTGAAGCAACTATTCCCAACTACTGCGCCCATTATAGGCAGTCCTCGATCGTTTCTTTACTCGCTTGACTCCGCTCTACACAGCACATACATGTAATGTAGCCTATTGTACTGTGTATAGTATACAACACAATAAAACAAGTGCATTTGTAATTGTATACATGTAGCCGATGTACGTGTGTACGAGGTGTTTGTGTACATTCAGGGTTGCGATACTTTTAGTTTTATAATCATAAATTCAAAATGTATTCAGTAAATCATAGATAGGCCTAGTCGAATATGCATTGGCCATGAAGACGCGCGAGTGAGTGTGTGTCAGCCATTGAGTGTACACAAACATGGCATTTGACGATATGTCTGTGTCTTTGACTTGTTAACTAGTTGTATATAGCCTTATAACCTATAGGCCTACGTACGGAAACACATATGTTTACCAGCACCATTAGAAGTTCTTGAACATGGTGACCTAGTAGGCCTGCATTAACCGTATATACGTATTCGTATTAGTTCGAGATCTCAAATTCACTAATATAGGCCGTACCGCCTTTACAGTAGCTCTTGATAACTGGAAGCCTCACATTGTATCTACATGTAGGCACACTTAGGCCTACATACTAACTTAGCCTAAATAAGGCCTACACACGTATTTTTGACATGATGCGGCCCATGAGGATTGGTATGACCAACACTAACAGTGTCACATACATTCATTGATAAACGCAGACTACCATTCCGGCTGTGATCAGCCAATCAGAATCGAGGAAATAATTTCAGCGTCAGTTCAGTTTGGGAAAAAAATATTCGCGACCCGGACACGTCACGGTTTGATTTCGTATGGTAGTCACATTGATTGCCCACTCGTGGTTCTGTGCATACAATTTCCTCGTGGTTACAACCCTGTTATCGTCTGATGTGATGTAACCAAAGGTGAAGCAAATAGGTGGTTCAATGAACCACCCTTTAAGTGGTATGGGCCCCGGGAGTTGGTTCCAATACGGTTTTAGCCAACGGATCACACTGCCAGTTTTTGAATGAATAAGTGCAAACATGGTCTGCCTTCCATCGAAAACAACTGTTTTTTCCCCAATAGTTGACAAACAGACAAATCAATTAAATTCCAGTGCATGCTTTCATTCTAATACTTTTAGTGACGGACCATGAACAATGCGCCATCCGCCATCCGAAATGTAGTATTGCGCATTGTTACAAAATAAAAGGCAATAGGTGTAAAAACATGGGCATGAGGGGAAGCTGACCCCCTATCCCTCACCACCGCCCCACATTCAAAAGTAGAGAGCTGCATGCACTTTTTCAACTGGGCATTCATTCCATGGCATTGTTAAGGCTTCCAATTGAATCCTTCTCTTAGCGTATAGTATACCAGGCAATCTTTTCTTTCATTTACGTCAAAATCCGTACGAGTTTTGGATATCCAGTCCCGAACTCTCAACATTTTTAAAGTCAAATGTCAACAGTACGATGAAACAATGACACTTTTTACGGCTTATGGACATTTTCTAATAAAAATGAAAGCTAAATTAAAAATAAATATTTTATGATATACAACGTCGACACTTCGAATTACCCAGACGTAGATGGACAGTTTTAGCAATAGTGGAAATTAAAGGAAACAAGTAGAGTTTTCGTTATAAAAAGTCGTAATTCAGAGCATGGAGTGGAAAGTTGAGATAACAAGTATAAGATAAGTATTGTGGAACTTTTCATACTAAACGTGAAAACTTTTGTGAAATGCCTCGTAATTTAAATAGGTCGAAATTTGGGAAGAAATGCCACATTTCCAAAATATTTCGTGGGATTTCCGGGCGCGGAACAGAAAACTATTTAGGTAAATTGCACTTCAGTGTTGACTGAAGTGAAATCTGCGCTAAATAGTAACTACTATATTTTATACGAAAAAACAAACACGATGGCAAATCCCAGAGTCGACAAGTATTGCCTTCGAAAAATAGATCAACCAGGCCTAGTACAATAAGGTGAAAGGCCACAGCATGCCAGCTACGCCACTGGTTAGTCATACAATTGAGGACAGAACCTTCAACCAATATGACCCCAAATGGTAACTCAGTAATTTGACTGAGCATCCGCGCATCGGGATGCTTGGAGATATCTCCGACGTGACCGGACAAATACCCCACAGACAAAAACGATTACCCCCAGTCAATAACCCCCCGGACGATTACCCACCGGACAATTACCCCCCGGACAAATACCACCGGACAATGCCCCCCAGGACAACTACCACCCGGACAGATACCCCCGGACAATTACCCCCGAGGATAAAAACGCATGGACAACTACCCACCCGGACAACTACCTCCTCGGAAGAATACCCCCTAGACAATTACCCACCGGATAAGTACCCCCGGACGAATATCCCCCTGGACATATGCCGTTAACTATATGGGACGGATACAGCGACGGATACGCAGGTCTTTTTTCGAGTTTACTTTCCCGCGGGCCTCAACATATACCCTGGTCCCTCGGGCAACTGCGAAAGGATATTCACAATTGGGTCAGTGTGCCGGTTAAACTGGCACCCCTAGGGTCGTCGTGTGCCCTGGCACTTTTAACCTCCTCCCGACTTTTTAAAAAGATTCGAGCTTTTCATATATAAGCCCCCAAAACTCCTGGATAGTGTTTGACAATGGACCAAGGCCCGGGGCAAGATATGTGGGGACGGCGGTTGAAGAAGCACGAGGGGGGGGGGTGGGTATTGGTCACTGATGGTAGTAACTATTAATTTACTATTAGTTATAGTAACACTATTCTGTGTTATTAATCTCCGAGCAATTCCGGCTTATTGCGACTTACCATTTTTAAGTTTTCTTCTGAGTACTTTTACTTGATGATTTGTTATATTATGTTACGTTAGTTTTAGTAAAGCGCTATATAATTATGGCACTATTAAATTTGGTTATATCAGAAAAATAATCTGATATACCAGGTTAACAAACTTTTCTTTCATGGCCCTTATGGGCTTTCGTACTACGGGGTTCACCAGCTAAAGGTCCGCTTGGTTCACGGGCTCGGAGGGCGGGGTGTGGGGGGGGGGGCTTGGAAGTATTCTGGTTTAGTTCGGGTAGAAACCTAGGTGAGGTATCTGTGCCGGTGTATTTGCGTGGGTAGAGTTTTTCCCGGAGGGGGTTATTGTCCTTAGGGGTAACTGTCCTCGGGGGTACTTGTCCGGGGGGTACCGTAATTATCTGGGGGTACTTATCCTCGGGGGTATTTGTCCTCGGGGGTGTCTGTCCGGGGGTAGTTGTCCGGGATAGTTGTCCTCGGAGGTATTCACCCTCGGGGGGTTTTATCCGGGGGGTGATTGTCAGGGGGGTACTTGTCCCGGGGGTATGAGTCCGGGGGGATATGTCCGGGGTGTATTTGTTCGGGGGGTAGTTGTCCGGCATCCATCTCCGAAGTGGCCCTGTATTCCATAGTTACCACTAATAATTAAACCATTCGGATAAAATTTCGGCTTTTATTTCGCATACAATCGTAGGATAGTTTAACATTTACCTAATAATGTATAGCCTATAACACTTACATGCCAAATAACTTGACCACGGATCCCGGGACAACCAAAAGCTGTAGGCTAGGTGTAAACGTTATGCATTATAAATGATGACATTAAATAGTTAGCCTACAAAAGCAATCACAAATAGGCATCAGATAACCCGTTAAACAAAGGTCAGTACGTACGAGTTAGTAAGTATAGCTCTGAATTATGAGGGAATCTTCCCTGCTCGACTCACCATGTCGAGAAAAGCAGCATGTTCTTTAGATGCTGTCAGGTTCTTCTGTCTGTATATTTTACATTGCGTAATATGCTACAAATCAGGACGTTGTTGACGGTGTCCCTTTTCGCGTTCCATACCTGATTCCATGAAACGACTGAACGTTATTCTACTTCAGTGGTCATAACAAAAATTTCTGTGGGTGCGTTTGTATAACAGTGAGAAAGTCAACGAAGCGAAGGACCACTTCGAAGATCTCTCCTAGAATCATGATGCGCGGAAACTAGGTTAATTTCTGACTTACCATATGGGTCAAGAGAAGTAAGGGCAGAACTCTTTGTCACCATCATAACTTCGAAAGCTTGGATGAACTCATAGTAAGTGTGTTGGTACACCTTAGTGTGTTGAAGTAAAGCTTTTTGTTTTTTCGTTTCTCCATATCTACTATAGGCTGTAATTTAATGCAAAGCATCACATTAAACTTTGTAATGAATAATTAAGCTTTCAGCGAACGTCAATGTTTTGGCATTGGATTTATATCTTGTTTTTGGATGAGTTGTCTACAACTGTTGTGATTTGAAAACAAAGGACTACTGAAACATTGAGTGACCCTCAAAATGACTTCCTTTAAAAGTACAGTGTAGGTGCTAATTGCCCTTGATGTAAAAATGACTGGGAAGTCAACATTACAGTATGCTACCTGATTTCCTGGAAAAGATATGATCACCTTAAAGGCATTGAAAACTCGCCCCAAACTGCGTGACGCGCTCTGAAAAAGTTAACCTTCCGTTGCTTGCAAGTGAAGTTTTCTGCTTGTCGCTACAAAATGCAGACAGTAATGAAACGTGATATACCTTAATTGTTATCTTTAGCTGGACCTGAGATGTCCATCGCTGTATCGTTTGTACACTGTGCTGTGGGTATTGACAGCAGCTGTATGTACTGACTGTACACTAGTGTCTAATTACCGACGGTAGCAAGTTGTGTGTGTATTTTCTGGGATTGATGGTGGTGTCTAACACTTCTGTTACACCTCATTCGAAACTAGGTCAGATTACCGGCATTAGACATTTCTTTTTACGCGAGTCTTCACACCCTTTAAGGTATGGGAGTGAAATAACCTAAGTTTTCCGTAAAAGTCAGTGTACAACCCTGGTGCTTTGAATCTGACAATTTACACAGAATTTCAACTTGTTACACATGCATTTCTATTTATGGCATTTACCTATAAAAAGTGGTAATTCTGTGTAAATTGTCAGATTCAAAGCAGCAGAGGTGCACTCTGTACAATCATAACACTTGGGTAATACACCCTAATTGACAGTTATACAAAGCCAGTTTAGACGCATTCACACACCAGTAGAATCACTGCGGTCGAGTACAGTACAGTAGTTTGGTCTTCGGTCTGTGACATGTACATGTATGGTCCAGGGTGTTTGGTGTGTTGATCTTTATTTTTATAGATAGATACATGTATCAACACGTATTCAATCGCGTGCAACTCAGAGTTTCTCGATGCACACATCTTCTATTTGAACAGTTGTCATGACGACATTTGGACACATATTTTCTACGCTTGTTGATTGAGTTGTAAGTTCTTCATATTAAAAAGCAGAGCTGACAAAAGCTACAGCTCAATCAACAAGTTCAAAGAATACCCCTGACCACCCCCCAAAGGAAATGGTAGTCCTTGCAAGATTCAGTTGCCTGATGATCGCCGCAGTGAAAAGAACCCAATGTGTGCATCGTGTAACTCTGAGTTGCAACGTGATGGAATAGCATGTTTATCTATATAATCTATATTGCTCTGCACCAGTTGTATTGAGCACTATACTGCTATTACTGAACTTTATGGTATGTACAGTATATATATATATATATATATAGATAGATATATTATTATAAACATTTGATGTTTACGTTCAGTTGTCTGATGATCGCCCCACACTGCAGGCGTGAAACTCGAGTAACAACATCCTGTAAGTTACTGTGTAGGTATTATCTACAGTTTGCTCTACTGCTATGTATTGAGCACTGAATCTATGTTATAAATGTGTGTATGCGTGTATGGGTGTGTATGTATGCGTGTATGTATGTATATATTTTTTTTGGGGGAGGGGGGTGGTGAGGGAGCATGCTACACATCCAGTATGGTAATACCTTGTCTGTTTAATACATAATTGATTATTGTGGATGCAGTGTTTTACTTGGAGTAGTACATGGATAATCCATGCATCATGTATTTGATGGATACAGATGTGGAATCACTGAAACATCTTGTCAATCAGATGACAATTCATTCCTGATCTGATTACCAATGTTTATATTGTACTTAAGTCCTGCTAACAGCATACTATCCAATATTAGATAGAGATAATTTTGTTTGACATCCATCACTTTACATACAGTAGGAATAACCTTGTTTATTTACTGAATCCGCTGAGCAATCACGGTCCACGTGCATGATTAAGGAATGACTTTACAATTCCAGGACTGTGTACTGTGGGAGTGTACTAATTTTCTGCCATGTCATTGTTGTACTGCTTATTTAATTCCACTCAAGGTATTTAGTACAGCATTTATATTGTTTCTTCTTTCTAGCTGAGCTCTTCTTCTGATTGTATCCAATAAGTAAGGAAGTGTTCTTATTGATGTTATAACAGAAAGATGAAGTCATCCAAGTTGTTTCACCAATCTTACTGCTGGCTGAGGTCACAGTATGAGTTAAAAAGACTAGTCTTACAGTCAAGGAGTGTCATAAGTACAAAGCATTTCCACAATGGAAATTCATCCAACCAGAAACCTGAGTCAATAGAGGAACTGCCCCAGTTGAGGTTGCCAGATTGGGATAAGGAGATCAAATTTAAAGGCCTGGAAACAGACTTTCCTTGCTTGTCAAAAATGTAAGCATATGTTTTTTTGCAAACTCATTATAATGATGTAGTGTTAAGTGATGTGTTTGTTTATTGATTGCTATGGATTTATATTAGCTGTTTAATTATATCATTGTGATGAAGTGCAGAGTGTACAGTATAGTATATGCATGGTCATCGACAATAAATTAGATTTAATTTTGAAGGCAATGTAATTGTAGGTTTCCAGAAGGCCAAGATTTGCATGACATTAGTTTGTACAAGAAGTTTGTAAAGGTACCCGGTTATGACAGTATGAAGTAGTGTACATTTACATACCTGTAAATAATACCATTCTTTTTAAGTATACTTACTACTATTATTGTACATAAGATCAGTAACTGCAGGATGGTGGTGGATGGGAAGCGGGGGCTGTCTTTCCTACCCTAGTGTCGAAATTTTAAAAATCCAACTCCAACTGTGCAAGTGTGACAGCTTGTGTCAACATTTTAACAAGCTCCCAAATGCTTAGAAATCTTAAAATTAAATGAACCCTTGAAAAAACAACCCATAGGGTTGGAAGTCAGGTAGGTTTGGTAATCTGTCCTGTCTGAACCTGTTACTTCAGATGACTACTATAGATATCCTCCACTTGAAGTCTGGATGCACGTACATAGCTCTGAGAAAATTAACAAGTGTACCAGGTTGTATTGTACTGTGTACATGTATATATATGATGCACACTAGGCAATGTACAGTATCTTCATTCTGATTTCAGACAGCCGATGTTGTGTAGTACTCATGATAGATAATCTATGGCATTAACACCAACGACAACTTTTATCTGTCTAATCTTTAGCTTAAACAAATTAACTCTTTACAGCAACTCCTTACAGTAATGGTAAGGTTACTTAGAAAAGACAAATTTTTGCTTTGTCATTGCCAACTATTGACATTGAATCCTTTAAGAAAAGTTGAGAGCCTGTTTCCTTTGCAATACCGGTGATGTCATAGCGATCTGTTTGTCTTTATGTTTACCTGAGGCAAGTTTACATTTCTAACCCTTAAGAACATCAATTGTAGAAATATATTTTCATCTTTGAGAATAATTACTGTGTAGAAAACTGGGCATAACTGATATGGATACATAATTTTGTATATTACATGAAACAAGTTAAGTATGAACATTTGGAGCAGGAACTAATGCATTTGTGCCATTTTTGAAACGTCGAGATAGCAATCATTCACAGACACAATTGTACATATTTAATTAATGTCACTACTTCATTTTATCAATACCTTAATAACTATTTCATTGGAAGCACTTTAAAATCTGTGAAACCTGTTGATCATCAAACGTCTATAAAGTCATGCAATACCACCTGTTAATACAATTACCTCCAGCCTTATAGTTATGATGTTTGAGATCAGGGAACACCACCTGTAAATATATTACCTCCAGCCTTATAGTTATAATGTTTGAAATCCCGAAACACACCACCTGTAAATATATTACCTCCAGCCTTATAGTTATGATGTTTGAAATCAAGAAACACACCACCTGTAAATATATTACCTCCAGCCTTATAGTTATGATGTTTGAGATCAGGGAACACCACCTGTAAATATATTACCTCCAGCCTTATAGTTATAATGTTTGAAATCAGGAAACACACCACCTGTAAATATATTACCTCCAGCCTTATAGTTATGATGTTTGAAATCAGGAAACACACCACCTGTAAATATATTACCTCCAGCCTTATAGTTATGATGTTTGAGATCAGGGAACACCACCTGTAAATACTATTACCTCCAGCCTTATAGCTGTGATGTTTGAGATCAGGGAACACCACCTGTAAATACTATTACCTCCAGCCTTATAGCTGTGAATCATGAATCTAACCTTAATTGCATGAGTTCATATGTTAAGTTGAATGTGGAATAATGTTTTCATTTCTTTTAATATAGCCCATCATCTGGTCCAGAGCCAACGTATGAAAATGTGCTCTCAGGTTACCAGATCTGCAAACTTGAAGAACCATTTCACATGAAATTGAACAACGGTGTTTTGCCTCAAGTTGATATTGCCTATGAGACATGGGGAGAGCTAAATGAAAATAAAAGTAACGTTGTTGTCATTCATACTGGACTGTCGCCTAGCTCTCATGCTAAGAGCCACAAGGTTTGTGCCATATTATCTCAATTAGCAGATAGTTACCAAAGGAAAGACATATTTATGTTCACAATGATGTCAGTTTGTCAAGCTTTTGGTCTACCCTGTTTTGTTTTTTGATGCTACCAGAGGTCAGTTGGCCACAGGTTGGAATGTTGCAAATGATTAGGTTTGACAGTGACCCTTCTACCACAGATGTAACTGTGTTTCATTTAGGAAAGATACAGTCTTATTAACCAATGTTCTGTGGACATTGGTGAAAAGTTGTTATTGATTACATGAAAGAGGAACATGATATTCAATCCTAGTATCGTGTTTTGAGATAACAACATTTGAAGTTGACATGTGTGGTAAACTGGTAATTTAAGCAAAAGTGAAAACAAATCATTTGCTACCAGTGATCAATTATGACATCACACCTGTTCACTTTTGTTCACTTATGGTGCAAACTGTCAGTATCTCAAGAAGGAATTGCATTCAAAGTCACCAGCATGCATAGCATCTGTTATATTTCAATGTGTCAATTTGTTTCTGGGCTATCCATTTAATTAAATTGATTGATAAGGCTTGTTAATTGCATGTATACAATTCAGAAGTATGAAGCCCAACCATTTGTTTTAAACTAAAGCAAAGCAGTAACTTATTTGATGGAGAGGATTGTGATGTTGAAGCCCAATATTAATAATTTTATCATCAGTATT
This sequence comes from Apostichopus japonicus, assembly GCF_037975245.1. NCBI lineage: Eukaryota > Metazoa > Echinodermata > Holothuroidea > Aspidochirotida > Stichopodidae > Apostichopus > Apostichopus japonicus. The sequence continues at coordinate 7,101,839 of NC_092569.1, read as the reverse complement.
CCCATTAATATTATCAGTGGAGGGAGATTATTCTTTTTTATAAAGGTATAGAAGCTCAAGCTCATATGTTCTCTCTTCTCTTTCAGGATAATCCTGCTCCTGGTTGGTGGGAGAAGTTTATTGGGCCAGGTTCTGCAATCGATACTGATAAATTCTTTGTCATCTGCTGTAACATACTTGGAGGATGCTATGGCACCACGTAAATAAACTCAATTTATGTATTTGATAGAGACTACTAACACATTGATGAACCAAGTATGCAGTATTTATATCTAGACGTTTAACAGAGACATCATTTAGATTGTTATGACAACTTCCAAATTGCATTCTTCTCTGCTGGAAATAAAAAAAAATCGAAAACTTCTTACCAAATCAAAGATTGCAGTTATGTATTCGCCATCCAGTTCAGGAGTCATAAGCGAGAATTTCTGATAAATTGAGAATTAATATTAAATGGTCGTTGAACTACTAGAAGATAATTCCTCTGCTGCCTCATACTAGGTTTCATTCAAACTAAGATGGTAAACTTCACTTCAAGGTAATAATAGAAAGCTGTTGTTTTGTTACAGTGGACCTTCATCTATCAATCCAGTGACAAACCAGCCTTATGGAACTACATTCCCAATGGTTACAGTTGATGATATTGTCAACGCTCAGTTTAAACTCCTGGATAAGCTCGGTATTGGCCAGGTAAGAGTCAGATTTTGATATTGTAATTATTTTGGTTATTTTATATAATGCAGTTCTATGAGTCTGGCCTTTTTCTTCTTGCTGAAGATATAAATATAGATTTGTTGTGGGTCAGGCTATTGTTTTTTCCTTATTTCAACTCATTGCAGCCACACATGTAGGAATTGAGATTTGGCGGAGGGGGGGGGGGTGGGGGGAGGATGGTACAGTTTGATGATTGTGTAATAGTTACATGATAGATCTGGCAGTAACAAGTTGCTGCTATTGTTAATATGTAAAGGTTTACCATCAGCCCAGCCACCCCACCAGCCCCACCACACCCACCAGCCCCACCACCCCAGCTCTCCTATCTACAGAAATCCTGATTATGTATACTGTTTGGATGAGCCTAGTCATATAAAGTTGCCAAATCTGCTTGAAAAAAGGTCAAGCCATGAAGGACATCTCCTTCCATTCTCATGTGTGTCACGTATCAGTGCATGCTGCTATCAGCCACTGCAGTGTGCAGTCAAAGCAATAAAAGTAGTTATCAGCTACTTCAAACAATGTATTGTGTCAGGACAAACACTGTACTGATAACAATAGGAAGTGACTATGTATGTTGTATAGTATCTCATATTCCTACTGCTATTGCATCACACACTTTGAAGGCTGCTGGAGGTAGTAACAATAATAGTAGCAATCACTAATTTTCTCTGTTTGGCTGGCAGATTCATGCATCAGTTGGTTCATCTCTAGGTGGAATGTGTTCATTATCTGCAGGAGCGTTATATCCGGATCGAGTCAAAAGGTGACTAAAACATTGCATTGTGCTCAAATTCGCAGGTCTGTTCTGTAGATTGTACTACATGATGGTTGGCTTACATGATGGTTGGTTTACATGATGGTTGGTTTACATGATGGTTGGTTTACATGATGGTTGGCTTACATAATGGTTGGTTTACATGATGGTTGGTTTACATGGTGGTTGGTTTAAATGATGGTTGGTTTACATGATGGTTGGTTTACATGATGGTTGGTTTACATGATGGTTGGTTTACATGATGGTTGGTTTACATGATGGTTGGTTTACATGCATCAGTTGGTTTACATGCATCAGTTGGTTTACATGATGGTTGGTTTACATGATGGTTGGTTTACATGATGGTTGGTTTACATGATGGTTGGTTTACATGATGGTTGGGGCCATATGTATTGGGGGATGGAAATCAAGAGGAAGCATAAATAAACAAATAAACATCACATCCACTTTACATTGACAGTAATTCAATCAGCAAGGTCCTTTATGTGGAAATTAAAAACAAGAATAATATACAACAGACTACAGGGAGATTATCAACAGTCCATGTCCTTTGATGTGTTCGACCTTAAGATGCACAACATATTACATATTTATTGTAAACATATTTCATGTTTATTGTATCTGTTTTGTTGTTGAGGGCTGCTTAAGTAATTTGGTTCATTTTACTGACAGGATAAAAGTCTTCAGTTGAGTTTGGTTGCATTCTAAAATGAAATACATCAGCAAAGAAACAATAGATAACAATAAACTCCCTTTAAAAGTTAGTAGCTTTGAAGTCCTTGGTTTGTTATAGTTAAGGATGATTGAAACATACATTACAAGTATAGAAGGCATGCTTTTGTCATAGTGGTCAAGCTGTTAGGAATGAATAAACACAATAGTTGTAGGATATTGGTCAGGATCCTGGACAGGAGTTGTTGAGTATGTAGAAAGTGACTGTCAACAATGTTTTATTCTATATACTATACCAGTCCTGCTTTAAGTGATGGTGCCTAATTTATTTCTGTTTTGACAGAGTTATATCGATATCAGCGTGTCTATCTACATATCCTACTAGTATAGGACTGAGGTACCTGCAGAGAAGGGCTATCATGATGGATCCCAACTGGAACCGGGGACACTACTATGGCAAGTCTTATCCCAGAATGGGAATGAAATTAGCAAGGTGAGCATGACTAGTCATGGATGCATCAGTCCAAACTGATGAAGAGAAGAAGACACTATTAATCATAGAGATTGTTATATCAGAAGTTTGATTTCTGAGTTTCTGAGTGCAAGTTATATAGAACAGAGGTTCCTTCAAATGAAAAGACTTGTCCAAATAACGTATGTATAGTAAATATCAAATGTTTTAGACAGAAACTCTCCACATGACAGGGTCAGTAGAGTAAAGCACACTTTAGTAAATGACCTGGGTCTTCAAACACCAAAGCTGATAGGCAGTATTAGAGTGCCCAGCTGATACAGGTCCTGCAAAGATGAAAGCTGGTCAAGAGTTTAATGGTCAAGGAATCTATTGAACTGATGGGTAGTAATATAACATGGGGTTGTACAGACTATGTTGAATTGGTAAAATATGTTGATGTAGAGAGTTTAAGAGGTTATCAGTTGGCATAACGAATGTTCATTTGAATTAATGTTAAAACAGAAACTTTCTGGAAGTATTTTTTGTTCAGTATGTGCTTAAATTCATCTCTCATGTCAGTTTGAATATTTAATTTCTAGAGAGCTAGCAACAATTACCTATAGAAGTGGTCCGGAATGGCATGAAAGATTTGGTCGAAAAGTTATCAATGAAGATGAGCAGCCATCTTTGTGCCCTTATTTCATGATTGAGAGCTATATTGAGTACCAGGGAGAGAGTTTCTCAACCAAATTTGATCCTAACACTCTACTGTACATTTCCAAGGTATGATTCCATCATGTTAATGAACATAAGATGTACATATTAACAGGAAGAAGTTAGCTCCACTGAAATATTTGGAAGTCTTTTGAGCAGAGGATCAGGATTAAATTGTAGTGAATATATATTATATCTATGTGTTGAAGTTTGTGGTGCTTCACAGATCTGTAAAGGTTTACCGATTGTGATAGCTGTCTCCATATATACCTGTGTTGATTTCCGATGAACTAGGATGTTACAACACCCAAAGCAATTAGGTACAAATGTCAGCATGTAACTTAACTTCAACGTAGTGTACTACAATGGAGTTGTGTATCATTAAGTGGAGATCCGTGAAATTACGAGAAGCCAAAGAGTCTGATCCCTGTAACTGAAGATACACATACCATATAATTTACATGTAAGGACTACAGGTACTTAAGTATATGACAAAGCACTGGACTCATGTCCACACCCCAGTAAATGCAATATTTAATCAAGAAGCAATTAAAAGCATTTCTGCTCCATTATGTTGACTGCCGTTTGACTGTTTTATCTCTCTTTCACTGAATCTCCTTTGTTGCTGCCTCCCCAGGCAATGGACCTCTTTGACATGGGAGAAGGATTCGCTTCTCTGGAGGAGAGTGTGAAAAGAATACAGTGTCCAGTATTGGTACTTGGGGTACAGACAGATATGCTCATACCAAGCTGGCAACAGAAAGAGGTGGTAGAAGTCCTCAGAAAGACAGGTGATTGACTTGTTCTATTTGTAGTACATATTTATCTTGCTGGCAGCCTTGCTTACCAATGACTATCTGCAGCTCTTTCCTTATCAGTTTTTGTTCATTGTTATCTTCTTGATTCTTTGCAGAAGGCTAATAAAACAACTCTATTTTTACATAGTATTTACATTTGTATGTTTTGTCTTTATGAAGATGTGTATTTATGTATGTGTGTATGTGTTTGGAGTTTTGGCTAATAAACACAAACCATTAAACAATGCACTGAGTTTGGTTAAAATCATTTCATTTTATATCTCATTTATATGTGCAAGAACCATGTTTGTTTGGTGGTGGCCAAAGGTCACATATGATGTACCGTGCTGCATATGATGTACTGTGCAGCATATGATGTACCGTGCAGCATATGATGTACTGTGCAGCATATGATGTACTGTGCTGCATATGATGTACCGCGCTGCATATGATGTACCGTGCTGCATATGATGTACCGTGCTGCATATGATGTACCGTGCAGCATATGATGTACTGTGCTGCATATGATGTACCGCGCTGCATATGATGTACCGTGCTGCATATGATGTACTGTGCTGCATATGATGTACCGCGCTGCATATGATGTACCGTGCTGCATATGATGTACTATGCTGCATATGATGTACCGCGCTGCATATGATGTACCGTGCTGCATATGATGTACCGTGCTGCATATGATGTACCGTGCTGCATATGATGTACCGCGCTGCATATGATGTACCGTGCAGCATATGATGTACTGTGCTGCATATGATGTACCATGCTGCATATGATGTACCGTGCTGCATATGATGTACCGCCCTGCATATGATGTACCGTGCAGCATATGATGTACCGTGCTGCATATGATGTACCGTGCTGCATATGATGTACTGTGCTGCATATGATGTACTGTGCTGCATATGATGTACCATGCTGCATATGATGGTGGTTAACAAATGTCAATACTTGGCTGATTCTTTGTTTAACTGCAGTCCAGAAATAGCACTAGAACTATATTAAGGACTTAATCCTTCCTGGCCTTTTTAACTCCACAAGAGCCTACATGGAAATAACTTTATTAATGAATGTTTATTTTGGCTTTTCTTAGGCAATGATAAAGTGACATACTATGAATTGGACTCGTTGTTTGGCCATGATACGTTCTTATTGGATCTCAGCAATGTAGGCGGTGCTATTAAGGTAAGTTACACAAGGTATATTTTATATTAACAAATATGAGAGCTAATTGTTATTGTAAGTCTAATGGAATGACGCTGTATGGTCTTGCTGTGAGCATTACTTCATACTACTTATGCCAAAATTAAGTTTGATTGACACCACTGGCAATGTTGCAGCACGGTTATTGGAAAGGTAGAATAAAGTGACAGTAATTTTGTTTCTTTCCAGGGGTCTTTGGAGACGAACCTTAAAGAAGTCGGTACCGTTCGAAAAGAAGCTCCAAAGTGGATGACTTATAAGGAGGCTTGAAGAAACCGAAGGAATGTCTGGATCATGAACCAGAAACTTTGAAATAGTGCCAGGGTGCTACAACTATCCAGCTTCCATAAATAAGTACTATGGATATATACTTATATGTTAATAATAATATTAAAACTATATTTATAAAGTACCACAGTATCCATCAATACATTGTTCACAGGTGCTATTACAAAACTATGAACCATTTAAATTTTTACTTTTGAATCTTTTTAAAACAATAAAACATTACATATTCTCATAGCTCTTTCTTTATATTTAAGTAGACTGCCTGACAAGATGGTGGATAGAACATGAAATGTGTGTGGTATTAAAACTATCTATATTATTGATACAATATTTATATAGTAAGTGAACTTACATAACCAAGGCTTTGTTTTATTGTAGACTCTGACCAATGTGAATGAGTTCTTGTCACATGACCTTACAGAATCATGTTGTTGTAATGTAAAGTACAAGGGATGTGTGTTATTGGTGACTGATAGTCTTTCTGTGCACCCCAAACAATGTAAACACCCAACACAAAGATGGCTACTTATTCAAATTCAAGGTAACTTTGAAAGTTATGAGGAAGAAGTTTAAAGTTGTAGGGTTTATGTTTACCTGGTCAAAGAAGTGGACTTGAGGAGGACAGACCAGATATGAGACTAGACCATTGGTGAATGACCATTGGTGAATGCTATGCTTTTAGTTACTTACAATACCCTATCGAAAGTCATTGCGTAATTTGATTTGCCATAATTATTACTTCTTACTTGGAAAACTCCAAGTGCAACTATGTCAACTTGTTATTTAACTTACTTCAGGATATCTTCACATTTAAGTCAATCTACCAACTTCTTCTTGTCTTAATGAATTTTGAAAACCTGTGAAAGCTGTCTCTCTCTCTCCATCCAGTTACATTACTGAACTCACTGATTAGGCATTTCTCTGAAATCATGGTAGTTCCCTAGTTAATGGAAATGAAAATGTTTGGGACTTTTTTGGGACTGATTTTTGAAGTTTCCAAATAAATATTTGTTCATCTCATGTTTGTTTTCATTACAATATTAGACTAAGAACTTGATCTATTACAAAGCACTGTTATGCGTATTATAGTATAATAATGACTCAGATCGTGTCTCGAAAAGTTGGGGGTTCGTGGACAACTCTGACATCCACAGGGGTCTCGTGGGGGGGGGATAAATTTAGAGAAACCCTGATTTATACATTATCTTCTTCATACCTTGGCAAGGCATGACTGTACTAATTTCAGCCAGTTTATATTTTAGGACAAATACTTGTGAAAGGGAAAAAAACTTGGGTATATGGTATAATTCTTTAAGGCTTGAACGGTATTATCTTTCATAAGTGGTTAGGTGTATGCAAAGCCTTGTTGAACAGTTCTTTATTTATGATCATGAAATGTTGGTGCCTTTCAATGAACTCTTCCAATATTGGGCAATCCTTGACAGGATTTGGTTGGTGTCTACAAGTGAGTGTTGCACAACCTTGGAAAGGGTCAAGGAAGGTGAGACTCGGATAACTAAGTTAAACTAAGTTTAACTAAGTTATATGTATGTCACAGTAAATCCTCTGCACTTCCTGAATATCCTGTTGAAGGGTTATATTAAGGGTTTATAAAGGGTTATATAATGTAAGGGTTATAAATTAAGGCTTATATTACGTGAAGGGTTATATTACGGGTTACAAATTAAGGCTTATATTATGTGAAGGGTTATATTGTGTAAAACATGAGTCAGTGTTGCATCACCAGTAACTATCAGAAGGGTTTGCTCCTTTATCAGTGTTGACATAGAAATACTGGTAATGAATATTTATATCATAACAATGTTGAAATATGAAATGAATATTCATATCATACTGATGTTAATGTACTGAATAAATATTCATCCCCTGCTTCTGTTGAACCACCCAGTTGGGACAATATTTTCTATACTGTAGTGTCATGTCCTGCTTCAGAGCAGTATGAATATCATGTTTCTATCAGATAAAGGTTAGGAACTGTTTGTACTGTCAATACTAGTGCTTTGAAGCATGATATTAGAGTACAGTTTAGAGAGGTATTAGCATTAGCAAATTGTCCCGACTGGCTGTGTTGAACTACTGACTATGTTACTCTTATTTCAACCTTTCCTGGTGTATATTTATGTTTGTGTTGGGTAAAGAATCTTTGTACTGCTTTAACAGATATAATAAAGGAAACTTGTTTCAATTCTTTGTTTCCAACATTATTCTCAACTAGTGAAATTGGTACAGAATGTGTACCGCAATAACTCCACTGAGATGTTTGTGCCTATGTTGTGACTGAAAACTTCTGAAAACTGAAAACTCAAAAATGTATTTTCTTGCAAAAAGTAGAACGTTTCTTGGGCACCTTTCCCTGGGAGACCCTTAAACCAAGTCATGATCATGATAAAAGACAGTCCACATGAAATTATCAGGAAATGAGATTTTTAGCTTAAAATTGGGTACCTATGCATTGATGTGTACAATCGGTGAAGTTCATTAGTTTAGTGTAGCCAATCACCCTTGTCATATCACTACTAAACAATCATTAAGTGACAACTTTGTTGATGGCCCAAGTGTGGGTTTGTGATGCCTTATAATTGTATCTCCAGAAGGGAAGCCTGGACAAATTTCATACTTGGTACAGTTATATTAAGTACACGCCTATTGGTTTTTGTTGAGAATGTCAAAGGTCATCACAGGTGAAACTGTGTAGATGCAGTACCTCAAGAAGGGAATCTCTAACATATCTCATACTTTGAATATTCTTTGTTGTGGAGGTGAGGTCATCAGAGGTCAAATTGTGAAAAGAGAATCTGTGACAGATCTCACACTTTGCATGTGGATGTATTATACAGAGTAGTAGAAGCCTATTGTTTTTTTGTGGAGTTGAAAGGTTATTAGAGGTCACCAAAGGTCAAAACTTTGTAAACAATATCTCCAGAATTTGTTGTCATCATCTCCTTGTAGGAATCTGAGGTCTTGTAGTCATGGTACCTGAAGAAGGGAGGCTTCAGGTGTTAGATCCTTCAAAGGGATAGCTAAATACATCATCGAAAGCTCTATGCATGTTTGCATTCTCACAAATAAAGGGGGGGGGGGGAGCATCTGGTCACCTTACGTTACTACTTGTTGCAACTATGCAGCCCATGTACACAGTAAATATCCAGCCTTCAATGATGTTTGTGTGTTTAAAATGATTACATCATGCTTTTGTGATGTTTACCTACAGTAATATGTTTGTTAAAACTGATATTTGTGAACGTCTAAGAGACAAAAATAGCCACAAGTTAGCTTGCTGGCAGAACCAGATATTTGTATTGCATAAACAGGACAGTACCATATTAGTTGGGATGTATGGTAACCCTAAGGTTACCCATGATATTACAATCTCAGACACCCAAACAAGCAACTATTACTCAATAAGGGAGACAGACTGAACTAGTTACGACCAACAATCAAATGGTCCTTCAAGATAGGATCCTTGTGTCCACACCAGGATAGGATCCCTGTGTCCACACCAGGATAGGATCCCTGTGTCCACACCAGGACAGGATCCTTGTGTCCACACCAGGATAGGATCCCTGTGTCCACACCAGGATAGGATCTTTGTGTCTACCACAATATGATCCTTGTGTCTACCACCATAAAATCCTTGTCCAAAAAAAAAACGATTTCTTAATATAGTGAGCAAACTGATGTCAATTTATTAAGCTCACCAGCTCTGCTGATATGAATATCATTAGCAGTCCTCTAAGTGCTTACTTGTTGTTAAGTAAAAAATGATGACCATTCTAAAGATAATTGAAAGATTATTGTCTGGCAGCCTCAGATTATATTCTTACATTCAGTGTCCTTCTACACTGCAAACAGGAACTGCTCCAATAGAACTCTCCAGGAGAATGTTAACAGCAAAACTATCACACCGATATTACTTAAATACCAAACACTGGCCCCACATCACCTCAAACCTACATTAATACAAAACAGAAAGCAAGGTACAAAAATCAATCTTTGGTAAAAAGGAATAAAACATTTTTGGTTGATAACGTTAAATATTGTAAATGAGTGGAACCTATTCACCCTGTCTTCATTCCATGTTGCACAAAAGATGATAATGAAAGAAAAAATGGAAATAATTTAACCAAAAAGAAAGAAAAAAAGTCAAGGATCCTTTGAATTAATGCCAAAACTAAAAGCACCTCTAATTATGATGCAACAAATGAACTTCTAAAATAGTTGCACATATCTTCTGAAAATACAAAAGAGCTGTAAAAATTTACATACACTAGCTCAAAAAGGTATAAAAAAAACCTTCGACAAAGGTACATGAAAAGGGTTAAAAGTAAAAAAAATCAGTTACAGTTTGTTTTAAGCAATAAAATAGACATGAATCAAATGTTTCAATTGTCACAGATTAGTATATGTTTGTGTAAAGTTTTAAATATCCTGATGAGGATTACCTAACTATGTTGTAAGAGCAGGCTAGTATGCATACCTCACAACATTAAGTGTCTTGGAGGTAGTGCATGTACTAAATACACCTGGACATCATCATGAGATTAAGACCTGCTGGAATAGTTAACGACATGTGATTACATACTGACCAATGACTAAGTCTCTTATTGCTTCTTCAAGTGTCCTCTACCAATAGGATTACTGCAGTTTACCCAGATTTTATTGCTCTTTATTCACAACTCACAAACGTGTTTGTTTTTAGGGCACAGCTGATGCTGTCATCATGTTTTTCTACAAATTCCTCTATCCCATATACAACACCTTGAAACAGGGACAAGTGGTTACCTTTTAAAATCCATAGCAGGCTACAACTGATGCCTGTATTACGGTTACTTATCTACATCTTTCTCTACTCCGTACACTCCTCTCAGCAGTGATACTGGTTACCCATTAGAACCCATTCAAGGCTACAACTGATCCCTGTATTACGGTTACTTATCTTTCTCTACCCCGTTCACTCCTCTCATCTTTCTCTACATCTTTCTCTACATCTTTCTCTACCCCGTTCACTCCTCTCAGCAGTGACACTGGTTACCTATTAGAACCCATTCAAGGCTACAACTGATGCCTGTATTACGGTTACTTATCTACATCTTTCTCTACCCCGTACACTCCTCTCAGCAGTGACCCTGGTTACCTATTAGAACCCATTCAAGGCTACAACTGATGCCTGTATTACGGTTACTTACCTTTCTCTACCCCGTTCACCCCTCTCATCTTTCTCTACATCTTTCCCTTCCCCGTTCACTCCTCTCAGCAGTCACACTGGTTACCTATTAGAACCCATTCAAGGCTACAACTGATGCCTGTATTACGGTTACTTATCTACATCTTTCTCTACCCCGTACACTCCTCTCAGCAGTGACACTGGTTACCTATTAGAACCCATTCAAGGCTACAACTGATGCCTGTATTACGGTTACTTATCTACATCTTTCTCTACCCCGTACACTCCTCTCAGCAGTCACCCTGGTTACCTATTAGAACCCATTCAAGGCTACAACTGATGCCTGTATTACGGTTACTTATCTACATCTTTCTCTACCCCGTTCACTCCTCTCAGCAGTGACACTGGTTACCTATTAGAACCCATTCAAGGCTACAACTGAAGCCTCTATAGCGGTTACTTATCTACATCTTTCTCTACCCCGTTCACTCCTCTCAGCAGTGACACTGGTTACCTATTAGAACCCATTCAAGGCTACAACTGAAGCCTCTATAGCGGTTACTTATCTACATCTTTCTCTACCCCGTACACTCCTCTCAGCAGTCACCCTGGTTACCTATTAGAACCCATTCAAGGCTACAACTGATGCCTGTATTACGGTTACTTATCTACATCTTTCTCTGCCCCGTTCACTCCTCTCAGCAGTGACACTGGTTACCTATTAGAACCCATTCAAGGCTACAACTGATGCCTGTATTACGGTTACTTATCTACATCTTTCTCTACCCCGTACACTCCTCTCAGCAGTGACCCTGGTTACCTATTAGAACCCATTCAAGGCTACAACTGATGCCTGTAGTACGGTTACTTATCTACATCTTTCTCTACCCCGTACACTCCTCTCAGCAGTGACCCTGGTTACCTATTAGAACCCATTCAAGGCTACAACTGATGCCTGTATTACGGTTACTTATCTACATCTTTCTCTGCCCCGTTCACTCCTCTCAGCAGTGACACTGGTTACCTATTAGAACCCATTCAAGGCTACAACTGATGCCTGTAGTACGGTTACTTATCTACATCTTTCTCTACCCCGTACACTCCTCTCAGCAGTGACCCTGGTTACCTATTAGAACCCATTCAAGGCTACAACTGATGCCTGTATTACGGTTACTTATCTACATCTTTCTCTACCCCGTACACTCCTCTCAGCAGTGACACTGGTTACCTATTAGAACCCATTCAAGGCTACAACTGATGCCTGTATTACGGTTACTTATCTACATCTTTCTCTACCTCGTACACTCCTCTCAGCAGTGACACTGGTTACCTATTAGAACCCATTCAAGGCTACAACTGATGCCTGTATTACGGTTACTTATCTACATCTTTCTCTACCCCGTACACTCCTCTCAGCAGTGACACTGGTTTGTCTTCCACAATATTTGCAGTCTGCAATTCATCTCTGAGCCTGAAATTCCACTTGCTCTCTAAGTCCAATTCTGCTACATGCCTCCTCAGGGAATTCCTATCAGGACTGATGAGCAGCAGTCGAGCTCCTATAAAGGAGAGAAACAACAATGAATAATAAATTGATTGAACTGGTTGTGGAACAAGTAAACAAGAAGTTTGTAAAGATTGTATCTGGATATTTCAAATCGTCTGAGATTTGACAATATGATGATGGAACACTACTATCTAATTCAATCACAAAGGAAAATATTTATTGAAGTGACCACTGCTGTATTGTGCCACAGCCTGAAATTGTAGTAGTGAAGAGTTGTACTTATATTGTACCCTTATCAGGCCTTAATTAGTACTATTACTCACCCACGACAGTGCTACCCCACCCACACTGTTGCCCTTACCACTGGTCACCCCAACAACAATACTACCCCACGGACAGTACGTATCAATCGCTCACTAAGACCTTTCTATTCTTGGTCAGTATATCAGTGTCCTACAATACTGTTCCTCTAACTTGCCTTACCTGCTTCGACAATCAGTAAAATTAAGTGCTCTGTCTGATTCAGGTGAACAACAACCACCTCACCTACAACACATCATTTTAAGGTCAATCCTTTGCAGAATAAACAGTCATTTAAACACACATGAAGTTTGATTTGATTTCAAACACAATAAGCTGAGAGGTTGCAGAACTAACCATTGATAAAATGAAACTGTTTGATGAACTCTGCATCTGGAATTTGAATGAGACAGCTGTTCAGGATCAGGCCACCAAACTGAACATCTCTGATTTCCTTGGATGGTTCAACGGACGAGGAGACGATATACTCTGAATTGCCATGGAAATAAAGAATGGAACAGATATTTAAATCATGTGGTATTTAAAGGCAACAATACAAAGATGTAGATGAGAAAGCAATTTCATATGTCAGCAACAAGAGCAACATTGTGTTAAAGAATAGGCTACAAAACAAGGCCAATACACTAACCAGCAATAAAACAACATTGTGTCACGGAATAGGCTACAAAACAAGGCCAATACACTAACCAGCAATAAAGCAACATTGTGTTATGGAATAGGCTACAAACAAGGCCAATACACTAACCAGCAATAAAACAACTAGTGAACCAAGAGAATGTTATTCAGAACACTACTCACCAGGTACTGATGGCCCCAGATTGATGTACTCATCAACAACAATAACAGGATGTTCAAGAAGATCAATATCTGAATTCAGGAGAGAGTCAAAGGCCATCTCTGACAGATACCTCTCAAGGAGGTAATGAGGTGATGCTTGCAGTAGCAACTGACTCTCACTGTCTGGTGAGATGAGGAAGTCCCTGACAGAGACCTCCGGAGCTGTTGACATCTGCACAGAACTGGACGGATGAATGCTGGTGTCAGGAAGATCGGGCTTTGCAAGAATGGTTTTCACCAAGGCCAGGAAGTAAGACAGTTTACAAATCAGGAGATTCTTGGCATTCACTCTCCAAGTGAAATCAACATCTTCATGCTGAAATCTGCAACAAAAGAGACAATATTTAGCAGGAACATTCAATACTACCCAACATGTACTTAACTCACAGGCATCAACTGAATGTATAAAGTAAGCATACTGTAATTGGCTTTGAAGGTAAAAATCAACTTAATGTGTTAACAACTTTTTAAGTGATGCAACAAGCATAATATTTTATTTCTATGGCACCTTCAGTACTGACAATCCAACAGTGCTTTACAAAAATAGAAAAAAGGGAAGAAAAAAAAAAGGCTTTGAAGATAGGTAGTGTGGCAAAATGAATGACAATAGGCCAAGACACAAAAACATAACATACAGACTAAACTGAAACCCTATAGCTTGTAATGACAACATATATTATTATGTAATAACTTCCCCTACTTAGCTGCATGGTGACAATCTTTGTGTTTGCAAATTGTGTATTTCTTGACAATTGATGCAGTGATAGAAAAGACTTGGAAAGATTGTCCAAGCTGCTTGAATCCCTCCCATGTTCCGACAGTACACCAATGTGATCAAATTGGAAAGTTTAAGCTTGAAAGAAGTAAACAGGTAAGATGTTTTGTTGAATGCAGAATGGTATATTTAACCTTTGTGGAAGAGGATCCCAGTGTCTATTTCCATATGAGACATACTCTATTGCAAGTTTATTTAGTACAATCCTGTCGTAATGCATGCAGGAGCTGCTCACTGACTCATGTGACAATTCTATTCTGACCAAAAAATCCTGAAACTTTGCCTATTAGATAACCAAGCAGGTTTCAGTTTTGGGAGAAACCTATAGAGTCCTTTTTATTTAGAATACTCATACAGGAATGGCTCCCTCTACTTTACCTTTTGAGTGTCATTATTCTAATTTACATTAGAATCTTATCACAAGGTTTCACAGAGAAGTTAAAAAGTGTGACTTTTCTTAAATAGTAACCTTTTGTCACCTGACACGTGAGTGGTAGTTTCCTGTTTTTATAGTGTTTTGTTCTGACCGAGCACCGTAATTTGCATATGTTTTAGACTTTCACATACTCTCATTCCAATGATAACTAGAGAGGTATTCAATCCTTTATCCTGGTCATACTGTGTACATACTGACCATACTGTGTACATACTGTGTATATACTGGCCATACTGTATATACTGGCCATACTGTATACATACTGACCATACTGTGTACATACTGGCCATACTGTGTACATACTGTGTACATACTGGCCATACTGTATACATACTGGCCATACTGTATACATACTGGCCATACTGTATACATACTGGTCATACTGTGTACATACTGTATACATACTGGCCATACTGTATACATACTGACCATACTGTGTACATACTGGCCATACTGTGTACATACTGACCATACTGTGTACATACTGGCCATACTGTGTACATACTGTGTATATACTGGCCATACTGTATATACTGGCCATACTGTGTACATACTGGCCATACTGTGTACATACTGTGTACATACTGGCCATACTGTATACATACTGGCCATACTGTGTACATACTGGCCATACTGTGTACATACTGGCCATACTGTGTACATACTGTGTATATACTGGCCATACTGTATATACTGGCCATACTGTATACATACTGACCATACTGTGTACATACTGGCCATACTATGTACATACTGTGTACATACTGGCCATACTGTATACATACTGGCCATACTGTGTACATACTGTGTATATACTGGCCATACTGTATATACTGGCCATACTGTATACATACTGACCATACTGTGTACATACTGGCCATACTGTGTACATACTGTGTACATACTGGCCATACTGTATACATACTGGCCATACTGTGTACATACTGGCCATACTGTGTACATACTGGCCATACTGTGTACATACTGTGTATATACTGGCCATACTGTATATACTGGCCATACTGTATACATACTGACCATACTGTGTACATACTGGCCATACTATGTACATACTGTGTACATACTGGCCATACTGTATACATACTGGCCATACTGTGTACATACTGGCCATACTGTGTACATACTGGCCATACTGTGTACATACTGTGTATATACTGGCCATACTGTATACATACTGGCCATACTGTGTACATACTGGCCATACTGTGTACATACTGGCCATACTGTGTACATACTGGCCATACTGTGTACATACTGGCCATACTGTGTACATACTGTGTATATACTGGCCATACTGTATACATACTGGCCATACTGTGTACATACTGGCCATACTGTGTACATACTGGCCATACTGTGTACATACTGGCCATACTGTGTACATACTGGCCATACTGTATACATACTGACCATACTGTGTACATACTGGCCATACTGTGTACATACTGTGTATATACTGGCCATACTGTATATACTGGCCATACTGTATACATACTGGCCATACTGTATACATACTGGCCATACTGTGTACATACTGACCATACTGTGTACATACTGGCCATACTGTGTACATACTGTGTATATACTGGCCATACTGTATATACTGGCCATACTGTATACATACTGGCCATACTGTATACATACTGGCCATACTGTGTACATACTGGCCATACTGTATACATACTGACCATACTGTGTACATACTGGCCATACTGTGTACATACTGTGTATATACTGGCCATACTGTATATACTGGCCATACTGTATACATACTGGCCATACTGTATACATACTGGCCATACTGTGTACATACTGACCATACTGTGTACATACTGGCCATACTGTGTACATACTGTGTATATACTGGCCATACTGTATATACTGGCCATACTGTATACATACTGACCATACTGTATATACTGGCCATACTGTGTACATACTGGCCATACTGTATACATACTGGCCATACTGTATACATACTGACCATACTGTGTACATACTGGCCATACTGTGTACATACTGTGTATATACTGGCCATACTGTATATACTGGCCATACTGTATATACTGGCCATACTGTATACATACTGACCATACTGTATACATACTGACCATACTGTGTACATACTGTGTATATACTGGCCATACTGTATATACTGGCCATACTGTATACATACTGGCCATACTGTATACATACTGGTCATACTGTGTACATACTGTATACATACTGGCCATACTGTATACATACTGACCATACTGTGTACATACTGGCCATACTGTGTACATACTGCCTACATAATGGCCATACTGCGTACATTCTGGCCATACTATGTACATACTGTGTACATACTTGTCATTCTGTGTACATACTGGCCATACTGTGTATATACTGGCCATTCTGTGCACATACAGGCTATTCTGTGTACATACAACATATATAAGCTGTCACTACTCACCTGTATGGATTGTATTGCACTGTTGATGTCAGCTTGAGGTTAAGAAAGACCATATGATCAATGTAGCTCTGGCTATATGGATACTTGGGAAGCTTCCATTGGCTACTCCATTGACTAATCCCTACCAGAGCATACTGTGTAATACTCTCAATGGATTCTACATGCTGAATAACAGTCTTTAAAGAAACCACAACTTCCGAGCTGTAATAAAAAATATATATAATGAAGGAAATGTTTTATCCAAATACTTGAATGGACAAGAGAAACATAGAGACCTGAAAATAAAATTGCATGTATTAATGTTTTACAACGAGTAGTCAAACCTCAAATAGATATGATCTTTGTGAATCCAACTCATGTCCACGATTTTCTCCAACCATCAATAGTATGCAGCATATACTACTTACATACAGCAGATATAACATTTAACATAACACCCTGAAACAAGCAACATTAATGAAGAAATCACACACACCACTGATTATCATCCTGAACTTGAAGCTCCTTCCAAGATACCAACGAATCATCAATCAGGAGAACAAAGGGCCAGACCCTATCTGGATCAATCCCCAGGGATTTCTGTCTCCTCCTCTCAGCATTCATGTTATACTCTGCTATCTGCTTGACTAAATACTTTACACCACCTGTCAAGAAAAATGAACAACAGTCATCATCGTCACAAACTATGGCTTCAATTAAATGCCCAAACACACTTGATCTAATAATAATAATCATAATGTTTGATTTTTATATAGCGCTTTACACCAGCGATAGGTCTCAAAGCGCTTTACAGACGTTATATTACCCCTGGTCAATGATAACCTGTCCCAGAGACAATCCCTCTAGGCGGCTGCAGTTATATATTGCGCCCAATGACAAGTTACATCACAGGTACTCATTTAACCCCTGGGTGGAGAGAGGCAAGGGAGATAAGCATCTTGCCCAAGGACACAACACAATGAACTAGGTATGAATCGAACTAGCAATCCTTGGATCACGAATCCGATGCCTTAGCCAATTGGCCACCACGCTCTCTCTAATCCAGGTCAACCCTTTTTGTAAGTTAATATCCTTTCAACTACACTATCAGGTCCTTTCTAAATTCTGGCTGTTATAAATGAAACAGAATTTAATGATGATAGTATAAGTAAATGTAGCGAGGCTCTATGAAATAACGATATGTAATAAACTATAGTACAAAGATAGACACTGAACAAAACTGTTAAAATAGATGGCTTGGTTCGTTCTTTACTTGCATAGCTTTATTTGTACCTGTCAAGCGAGCTACTGTTTGAATGAAAGATTTTAATATCAAATGATCTCTTAGAAATAATACTCAGTCCACAAATAATGTTGAAGATCAAATTTTTCATGAAAATTTGAAATGCCAGTCAAATTTAAAAAAAGAGGTGTAAACAAATGTGCAAATAATGAAGCTTCATGAACATTACTTGTTAAACTGAGGAACTCCACGACGTGTATTACCTGCACCCATGTTATCAGCAACACCGGGAAGAACAACAACGATGTGAGCAGGCCATTGTTTCTGAACAGATGAGGCATCCTTTCCTTTGCATATTAATATGTGTACATGCTTGGCCCCCTCCATTGCATGATGTAGATTTATTAATGACTGTTGGGCCGGGTTCTTCACTACCATAAATATTGGAGACTTTATATCCTGCTCCTCCTGCCAAGATATAATTTAAACAAAAGTTTAAAGTATTGATGACTTGGCAGTACTAAGGACAGATTAAAATAGAGATATAACAGTGAAGGAAAACAGCACTGGACAAATGTCAACAGGTCTGTATATAATGTATACGTTCATCTGGTTTTACAAGTAAGCTTGAAACAGTTGATAATGCTCCACTGGACCATCAACAACAATTGGCAACAACAAAGTAAATGACAGCCTTCTGACTAACGATGGTATTCCATTGGTTATAAATTCTAATACCTCTAACAAAACATGTTCCTTCATTGAAAACAACAGAGCAACCTAGATGATGATATGATATCCAACATCACTTGTCCATGACTAATTAGGAATGGATTGTAAACATATTTAAGGCCATAAAAGACCCTTGTTTCCTAAAGAGTTTTGTTTGCCCCAGAGGAACTGAGCTGATGACCTGAGTCTTAATTGATAATTTAATTGAAAGCCTCAGATGTTTATAAAGGTCACTGCTTCAAGCCATAACAGTTGTAAAGGATAAAACCTAAGCTAATGGCAGGTTTACAAGAATCAAAATAAACTTTGTGCCTAAAGTCGTTCTTAATTTAATTTGGGTCAATACTGTTCCTCCTCTCACATCAGGTGACTGTAATTAGCAAACAATGCAGTAAAATCAAACTTTTCCTTTATGTCCACTCATACTTTCTTTGCTATTGCTTAAGATCATTTTAAGCATGAAAGGCATGAAAGGAGAAGTAAATTATAAACATTATAGGGTATGTCAATTATGATTTTAACCTTTTGCAAAATTAATGATTAGAAAGGTTACAAATATTGATAACACTGAACTAACCTGACCATTAATCAGAGGTAAGGATATACTGCTTAAATTACTGGTCTCATTATCAAAAACAAAGTAGGAACTCTGTGCTGCTGGAATCAGAAACTGCCAATTCAAATCACCAAACTTGGGATCAGCAATCATGACATTATGAACTCTTGTCTGTGGATGAAAGAAGATAGATTACTTACTCAAACTAGCCAAAAGTAGTTCAGGACTTCTACCCCTAATCATCGTTCTCTTGATTTGTGTAAAACAAAAAATCACCAGCTAAGTTAAAGCAAGCAAAGACATGCTGAAATGCTTGAAATCAGTTTCCATGACACTTTCATGCTCACAGCAGCTGGTTGCACTTGACAACAAATCCTGTGAAATCCTACTCTTCTTCATATCAGCTTCAGTGTGTTGTCGGACACTTTGGCTAAATATTGCACTTAACCAGTACTTCACATTATCACTTGACACCAATAAGAAAAGGCTTCCATTTCAAATAACACAAGCTTTGTGCTGGTACGAGCATTACACCAGATCTAAATGAAGTAGAGTTATATAACCACTAACTACACATTAGTGCATTTAGTACCTGACCACTGGAACCTTCAATGTATGATTGGCAATCATCGCAACGGTGAAAGGCATTGTGGGAGCTAAATTCTGTTAAGCGCTGCAGCACAGTAGGACTTTTCTTCTCCTGATATTCTGACGATGACCACATTTTAAATTCTGGGAAGATAATAAAACAGTTGGAATGTAACTAGAATCAACAGCATGTAGTTATATAAACAACACTAAGTTACTCTAAGATGGTGACAATCACATATAAAACCACTTCAGGGAAACTAATGCAAGGATGAAAGGGAGATCATTTTCAACAAACCATATTTTAATTCATGATTGAGATAATGACCAAATACAGAAAGAATAAATAGAGTTACCTTGTCTGCTTACACCAGGAAACCAGACCATACTACAATGCTTGTACCTCTCTTGACATAAATTCTGGTCAAAAGCCATCTTCTCTAGTATTTCTACTTTTGGCTCTCTTGTCAGCAGAGAACTGATGTCAGAGGTTAATGGATTGGCTGGGATCATGGCTTCATCATCGTTCACCTCTACTTCCTGAAGCTTGATTAACATCCGATACAAGACTCGACAGAAATGGAGATACGAACCAGTCTTCCCAATCTAAGGATATTATAAAACGATACAATTTATCACACCTACAATAAGTCTTCAAGGAAATGAGGATAAATCAAATTTGTGTTTAGAGGATAATTCGGTTTTTAACTGCCACAATTGAGAAAGTCAGTAGATTTAAACTTTTGCATATGGACAATTGTATCCAAATAAATATTTAAAGTTAGATACGTGCTTGAGCAGAGCAGTTAGATTTGCGAGGCTTCCCTTACTCTACAGTACAACAGATTACCTGGAGTACCACAGATTGGTTGAGGTACCCACAGTACTACAGATTATGGTACTACAGATAACACAAGGTACATATGGTACTACACAGTACAACAGATTAATACCTGAGGTGGTCCACAAAGAAGTAACCTCCTGGGATGACTGGTGTCTGTATCACTTTTCATTTCAAAGTCATAATGGTGAGCTTTAGGGTCAGTCCATTGCCTGAAGTAACCACTCTTGTCTTTATTTTTGTCTGATGTTAAAAGAGGTCGCAGAGGAGAACACCAGGTTGTGTCAGCACAAGGAAGAAGTATTGCAGCCTCTGGATATGGCTGTGAAAAAGAGGAAATCAGTTTTAGAAGTAATTATATAAAGTTAACTAGTCAGGCAGAGAATTGTACAACTTTGGCCACATGTTGCTAAAACAAAGTTGTTAAGAAATCTAACTGGCTAAAATCAAGTTGCCACTGACATTTTCTGAATGACAGCACACATCAGTTAGTGTACAGGCTTTGAGAGCAGCCCAATACCATAAGCTGATATTAAGCAGTACTATATGGCTTATGTTAGGTACTGACAACCATGCTATACTTTGACTGACAATTGTTACCTGACATGTTTTGATGTTTCTTAAGCCATTTGGCAAAAAAATAAATGTGTTTTTCTCTTGTACTGCATGGCAGTTTCTCAGTTTTTTTTTCATAGATTGTATAAGTCAGTACATCTCACAATGAAAGAAGCTGTACAAGAGAAGAAACAAGAAATACCAAAGACTGTTCATTCTGCTCAAATTGATGTTCAGGTTTATCCTAGGGTGTCAACATACAATTAATTCTTACTGGTTCTTCCTTCATGATTCTTAAGAGTTTACTGATAAGAAAGCCCAGTCTAACTGCAAACAGGAATAATTGTGTTGACATTTGTGCACAAGTTTTCAGGTTTATGTATTCAAACAAAAGCATGCTTCCGGAGCACTTTCAACTTCAATGACCACCCTAGTGTAGTGTGTATAGAGCCCAACACCATAGTGTAGTGTGCATAGAGCCCAACACTATAGTGTAGTGTGTATAGAGCCCAACACTATAGTGTAGTGTGTATAGAGCCCAACACCATAGTGTAGTGTGCATAGAGCCCAACACCATAGTGTAGTGTGTATAGAGCCCAACGCCATAGTGTAGTGTGCATAGATCCCAACACCATAGTGTAGTGTGCATAGAGCCCAACACCATAGTGTACTGTGTGTAGAGCCCAACACCATAGTGTACTGTGTGTAGAGCCCAACACCAGTGTAGTGTGCATACAGCCCAATACCATAGTGTAGTGTGCATAGAGCCCAACACCCTAGTGCATAGAGCCCAACACCATAGTGTAGTGTGCATAGAGCCCAACTAATCTGTGAATCATCTCACCTTCCTCTGAGCTTCTTGGAGGACAGAGAACACACTCCTTGAGAGTACAATCAGAGGAGGATGCATCTCCGGTCTCTTGCCTTCAGTTTGAGCATCTTCAGTACTTATCCTCTCTACAGCAGTAGCAGCGGTAGCAGGACTCTCTGACAATTCTTGATGTGACAAAGACCCAGACACAGGACTTTCATGATGATTAATAGTAGAATTAATGGCTCCAGAAGTGGTAGAAACATCACCTGAGAAGTTCATACAACGATATGAAGATGTGAAGGGACTGAGGGATTCCTTGTCTATATTTGGCTTTGTTTAATCTGCATGACCTTGTGACATGCCAGCTCAACCAAGATGTGCTTAATAGGGTTTCAATGTCATTCAACAGGTCTTCAGATTGGGTTCACTATAAGTTAGGTAATGTTCACACTCCATCAAAATCTTCAATTGGTTTGATGTTATCAGACACCACTCCCTGTCTAGTTCCATTTGTTCACTGTTATCACAAAACTACTCACTATCTACTTCCATTTGTTTACTGATATTACAAAACTACTCACTATCTACTTCCATTGTCTACTGTTATCACAAAACTACTCACTATCTACTTCTATTCGTTTACTGATATTACAAAACTACTCACTATCTTCTCATATTTGTGTACTGTTATTACAAAACTACTCACTATCTACTTCCATCTGTCTACTGATATTACAAAACTACTCACTATCTACTTCCATTTGTCTACTGTTATTAGAAAACTACTCATTATCTCCTTCCATTTGTTCACGGTTATTACAAAACTACTCACTATCTACTTCTATTTGTCTACTGTTATTACAAAACTACTCACTATCTACTTCCATTTGTTCACTGTTATTACAAATCTACTCACTATCTACTTCTATTTGTCTACTGTTATTACAAAACTACTCACTATCTACTTCTATTTGTCTACTGTTATTACAAAACTACTCACTATCTACTTCTATTTGTCTACTGTTATTACAAAACTACTCACTATCTACTTCTATTTGTCTACTGTTATTACAAAACTACTCACTATCTACTTCCATTTGTTCAATGTTATTACAAAACTACTCACTATCTACTTCTATTTGTCTACTGTTATTACAAAACTACTCACTATCTACTTCCATTTGTTTACTGTTATCATCTTTTTGTTTGGTATCGTCTGCATCACTCACTCCATCTTCATCTAAGCTCCCCTCCCTGACTGTGATCACTTGAGTTGAGGTTTTCTTGTCCACGTAGGTACAAGCTAATCCCAACTCCTGCTCCAAGCTGGCTAGGTCAAATACTCCATGATTGACCAGGCGCAGGTCAACCACCTTTAGTGATCTGCAGTACAAGGAATACAAACAATATAATAATAATAATAATAATAATAAACAGTTCTTATTAAGCGCCCGTAACAGAAGTCTCAGGGCGCTTTACAAATAAAAAGGTCAAAAAATACAAAAAGAATACAAGTCAAACACACAGCTAAAGAAGCATATGACCGAATGATATAAAGTAAAATAGCACACAAAAGGCAATAACCATGGATAAAAAAGCACTAACATATATAGACAATGAATTAATGGGTAAAGAGATGAGTTTTCAGTTTGGTTTTAAAATTGTCCACAGAAGATGCAGTCCTGATATGTTGTGGCAAAATGTTCCATTCTGTATGAGCGGCTTCTACGAATGATCGGCGCCCATAGGCGGTGCGTGGTCGGCGAGAAGGGGGTTTGATTAGGTTCTGAGATGAAGAGCGAAGTGACCGACAAGGATTGTATCGCGTGATAAGGTCAGTTAAATATGGAGGAGCAAGTCCATGGAGACACTTGAATGTGAGCAGGTTGATCTTAAATGCAATTCTTTGGCGGATGGAAAGCCAATGAAGACCGCTCATGATCTCAGATATGCTGTCATACTTTTTAGTGCGCGTCACCAGTCTAGCTGCAGTATTCTGGATTCTTTGCAGCTTCATGATTTCAGAGTCCGGGAGGCCGTAGAGAAGGGCATTGCAGTTGTCTAAACGCGAGGTGACATAGGCGTGAACCAGTTTCTCAGTTGTATCCTGATCGAGATAATGTCTAATCCTTCCGATGCTTCTGATGGCGTTAGTTGCGTTCCGACAGACGTTATTAACATGTTCCCTCATAGTTAGCTGACTATCTAAAATAACTCCCAGATTGCGCGCAGAGGAGGTTGGTTCTACGTTAGTGTCACCTACCCTAATTCCAGATAAGGGCGTCGCCTTCATGTTTCGCGATGTGACATGAATCACTTCAGTTTTGCTGTCATTTAACTGAAGTTTGTTGCGTACAGTCCATGATTTTATGTCGGCAAGACACTGTTCAAGTTTGGACACAGAAACGTCTCTGTTTGAAGGATTCATAGAAATATGCAGCTGTGTGTCATCTGCGTATGTCATACACTCGATGCCATTGGAAGAGGCTATGTCTTCGATCGGAGCGCTATACATTGTAAAGATAACAGGTCCTGCTACCGATCCCTGCGGCATGCCGCAGTCCATTAGAAGCGCGTCGGAGAGTGCAGTCTCAACAGCAACAGCTTGCTTGCGGTTTTCAAGGTAGGAAACAAACCAGTCCAGCGCCTTATCCGTGATTCCATATCGCTCCTCTAGGCGCGCAATCAACACAGGATGGTCAATAGTGTCAAAAGCGGCCGAGAAATCTAAGAGAACCAGTACCGCCTCGTCGCCTCTGTCAACAGTCTGCAGGAGGTCGTTGCACACGCGGAGAAGTGCAGTCTCTGTACTGCAGCCTTCCCGATAAGCGGATTGTTTGTTGCTCTGAAGCCCATTTTCTTTAAGATAGGCTTGAAGTTGACTTACAACGACACGTTCCAAGAGTTTTGAGTCAAACCTTAAGTTTGATATAGGACGATAGTTCTTCATGTCCTCACAGTCAAGCGATAATTTTTTGATCAGAGGTTTGACACGAGCAACTTTATAAGCATCTGGAAATTGCCCAGAGGATAGCGAATTGTTGATAATCTTTGTGATAATTGGCAAAAGATCATCAAGCAAGTACATCAGTAGCGACATTGGCAGCGGATCGAGGCTGCATGTCTTTTTCGAAGACTTCATCACAAGGGCGCGCACTTCATCCTCCGAAACCTCTTGAAATTGGACAAGAGAGGAGTCACATTGGTCTGTAACATTCACTGAAGCAGAAGTGGATGCATTGTCAAGAGATGTCCGAAGTTTACGAATCTTTTGATCAAAGAAGTTGACAAATTCATTCGCTATGTCTGCTGAAGACATTCCTGATGGTAGCACTGGTGGAGCTTGAGCGACGGACAATTTGTCAATAACATTGAACAACTGTTTTTGGTCACATTCAGATATGACTGACCGGTGGTATTTGGTCTTTGTGCTGTCGAGAAGTTCCTTGTACTCAGAGCAACTTTCTTGAAAGGCTTGTTTATCAACTTCCAAACCAGATGACTTCCACTTTCTTTCATATGAGCGCTTCTTTCTTTTTGCATTTCTGAGGCTCTCATCATACCAAGGAGCATGCGGCCGGAGAGTTATCTTGCGAGTTTTCACGGGTGCATGTTTGTCAAGAACATCGCTCAGAACAGTATGATATTGTTCAATGAGGACATCAGGATCATCAGCAGGATTCAAGATCAATGGTGAGTTGACAACATCATGACGTAAAGCGTCGAGATCAACGTCTTTCAACCGACGTTGACGAACGGTACACTTAGTTGGTTTTGGTCGTGCAACATCGAGATCACACTTCACTGCATAGTGGTCAGATGGAAGTCCATAAAGTATCGATGGGTTTGATACCAGAGAATCCGTTTCATGCGAAATGATGAGGTCTAGGGTATGACCCTTTTTGTGTGTAGCACCAGTCACATGTTGACGAAGACCAGCAGATTCAAGAAGGTCGCGCATATGCGAAGCATCGCGGTCTTGTTCATTATCCACATGAAAATTAAAGTCTCCAGCGAACAACAAGCGACATTGGACAACAGAGATGGTTTCCAAAAGGATGGCAAATTCGCGAAAGAAAGTTGAGGGCGTCTGCTTGCTTTTCGATGATGGAGGTCGATACACAGATAGCAGCCGTAAAGGCTGCTGTCCACTTGAAGAGACAGAAATGTCCATCAGTTCAAATGAAGAAAAGGATTGGGTGTGGTTCTCCGTGATGCCAAAACCCTTTCTGAGAATTATGCAGATGCCGCCTCCTCTACAAAATTTTCGAGGTTTGTGGTAAACAGCATAATCAGGAAGGGTAGCATAAATATCAGCTAAAGCTCGGTTGTCGCGTGAGTCTCCTTTGAGCCAACTTTCGGTAATCAACAGAATGTCCAGTTTATGATCAATAATGAGGTCACATATTGACGCAGATTTCCCACGGCGTTTCATTGATCTAGCGTTCCAAGTAGCGAACCGAACCTTCGGAAACTTATTATCGGATTGCAAATTGCTAGTGCCAGTAGGACTAATAGGAACTTTAACTAGTTGACGTTGTCTTGGTGACGAAACAAAATCCTCAACAGGTTTATCGCTTGATAAAAGTCTATTACTTGTGATGACTGCAATTGATCGATTTTTCCTTACGCTTCGATAACCACGCTTTGTCAGCTTGGCAATCTTGAGTTCTCGTAATTTACTCCATAGGTTTTGATCAATGCGATTACAATGGCGTTTATCACACCTTTGTTTGAGGTCCAACAGAGTAGCATTGCTATAGAATAGGCGAGGTTTCATAGTTTACTAAGTACAGGTTCTATACACACAATGTATCGCTGTAGTAACGCTATGGCAATATAAATTCACATCAGAAACAGTTCAGAATACCAGATGACGATGAAAAAATGTTCAAATCCACGGAGATTCCGAACGGCGAGGTACTTACAGAACACCACAAAATAGTTAAAACACAACAGAGTAGCATTGCTATAGAATAGGCGAGGTTTCATAGTTAAGTACAGGTTCTATACACACAATGTATCGCTATAGTAACGCTATGGCAATATAAATTCACATCAAAAACAGTTCAAAATACCAGAAGACGATGAAAAAAATGTTCAAATTCACGGAGATTCCGAACGACGAGGTACTTACAGAACACCACAAATAGTTAAAACACAAATAGAGTCCTCCAATTAGGCAAAATAAACAGGTGTTTACGGAGCGTCAAGAGGAGTGCAACCTGCTGAGGGCGCCACCAGTGTAAAGATATAAAAAGATATATGTTCAGTACTTGAATGATACTCATCATGCTATACTTTCTTAACAATAACAAATTGATGTTAGAAACTTCAGATGCATTATTAAGAGATGATGAATGCTTCCTCTTGTAAAGATGCCACTATCAGAGAGAGGAATGGAAAATACATGCCTGATGGCTCCATGCAAGCATATATGCAATCACCCTCACACAAACTGTGAAGTAATAATAATACAAACTAAAACTTGCTCTTAACAATAGTAGCAGCCCATATGTGGCACCTAAATACAACAATCAGAACTCAAGAAGCATTCATCACATTTAAGGAGTGCTAGCTCAGTGGTTAACGCTGGTGCCTTTCAATCATAAGGTCCCCAGTTCGAGTCACTCCAAGATTAATGTATGTCGTCCAGTTACAGACTTGTTGACAATTGACAATTCATAATCATGGACGTTAAATATGAATCTAAGAGACTGACTTCGGTCAGCTTGTGGCTTTGATAAGCCAATGATGGCTTCTTCGCGAGTTCCTGCTTGCAGGAGGATCTAAAATACATACATACATACATACATACATACATACATATATTAAAGTCTGTTTCACCTTTGAACCTCGTACAGAACCAATCACTTATACATATTGACAAATGAACTTAAAGACTCACTGAGGCATTGTCTCCCCAGATGTTTCTTTATCACACTGTATAACAATGCAGGGCAACCCGTCTAAATCCTCCAAGGTTGCAGGCTTCCAAGAGGTGTCACGTTGTCTCCAGGTCTATAAAAAGGAAAACAAAACAGACTGAAGAATATTCACACAAGTTAAATGACTGATTTTAATAATCCCCTGTTGTATTTGGTGAAGTTCAAAGGTCACTTGACGTCAAATTCAGAAAATGTCTCTAAACGCAACAACCCAAGAAAACAACTTGTATGCTTTGATAGTTAGGGGTGTGGATTATTTATATCGAATTTTAAGGATTTGCTTTCAGTGGAGATAAAATAATCACTTGAGGTCAACAGAGCCCAAACAGAAATATTCATAATGTGATATCTTGATTCTTGATAAAAAGGTCTTCAAGGGATCTGATATGCAGCATATAGATGTCCCATGTTTAGTGAACATAATGCAATAGGTTTATAAGGTCAAAGGTCGTTTGCAGTCAACGGAGGTCACCAATGAAATTTAAATAATGAAGACTGACACCACAGAGTTCCTTCATTGCATCTATACTGACAGTATTAGAACAATTATGATCTTGTATCCAATAGAAACATGATAGTTATCCCTCCGTATAAGCAGGCAGTCAACATGAGTATATGTGTCCGTATTTTTTATACACAAGTGGAAACATGATATTCATGCTGCTCAAACTGTCGGTACAAGTGCTTTGAAGCATGATATGGACGTAAAGAACATATA
The DNA here is from genome assembly GCF_037975245.1 of Apostichopus japonicus. Classification (NCBI taxonomy): domain Eukaryota; kingdom Metazoa; phylum Echinodermata; class Holothuroidea; order Aspidochirotida; family Stichopodidae; genus Apostichopus; species Apostichopus japonicus. The sequence continues at coordinate 7,072,690 of NC_092569.1, read as the reverse complement.
CGTTTATGCCAAAAGGGGACCAGTCACCATTATGTGTGTGTCTCTCATGCAAACATTAACAAACACTAATTTGCATGCATGACAGCATTACTGAGGCTACAATTGTCATCAAAACCATATCCATTTAACCAAGTGCTACAGAAGCAAATCACAGAATGAACTAAAATGTGATAGATCAAAAAGATATTAACAATGATATGAACAGCATTACTGCTGTAATCTTTTACACACCTGTAACCTCTCCAGGAACTGTTGCTCTAACTCCATCTTCTGCTCTACACCTATGAGAAGAATCTCAAACCGGTACTGAAGACCCAGCTTATTCCTGACATCTCTTAGTCTCTCGTGGGCCAGACGAGCCAGTTGAGGTGATGTGATTCGAAGGAGTACCATGTGGCCGTGACCATGCTTGCTGTCTAATGGACCATTGATAAGGTCATGTACTATCCGGACAGTTACGTCTGTGGTATCCCTTAGTGGATCTCCAAGTCTTACTGCATTCATGAGAGCTACAGTAAACTGACGGACCAGAAGATAGGTCCGCACCATCATGCTATGGAGCTCAGGATACCTGCAAGAAGATTAGAAACATCATCAGATATTTAAGGTTCTATTCAAATATATTCAGCAATGATTGGATGGTTTTAAAATCCCTGGACTCTGCTTTATAGACAAACGAAATAGCACTTGCAATTAAATGAGATAACAGAGCAATTTAAGTATCCATAATGAGAACAATGGGAATATTAATGAAATACCATCTGAATAGTAAAGAGGATGTTATGCAAATACATACAGGGCAGAGAGGACGTGACAATTACCTTGTGAGTAGCGATTCGGCCATTAGTTCAAAGGTTTCATCTGATTGTAGAAGTGGAGCCTGATTGGTCCAGTTCATCGTCTCCTTGTAATCAGAAATCCCAAAATATTTGGTCTTGGCCAAAGGATCTTGCAAATCCTGTTAAAAAAAATTTAATGTACCAAATTTCTTGTAATACATGATGATCAGTGTTTTGTTTATTACAGAAGAATTTATTTTCTAAAGAAGCAACCATGGGAATATTTTTTTGGTTGCTAATGTGTCTCTAATCCTTACACTGGCAGGATCAAGCATCCTTTTGCACTGTCTGTCTGAGTGAAATATTCCCCAAGAACATTTACATACCATTTTAAGATATATTTGAGATGTTTGTACTAAGCAAACTCAGAGATCAGCATAGTGAAGAAGGTTAAACATAACAGTTTATGCTATTTTAAGCTACTTTCAGTTGAGCTAATGGTTTAATAGATTTAATGACTGACTGAATCATACATTAATGCAACACTGATACACTCTCTGCCTAGTGATGCATTCAAAACTCCTCTCCTACTTTAACAGCCTGATTATTAAATCGACTGCTCATATAGCCTTTCAAAATGACATGTACAGTTGTACATTTGTGTTTCTAGTGCTATGAATATTACATACAGCTCGGTTTAGTGTCAAACTTTTACTGTAACCTGGCAAATATGGGGAAAGAGGTGGGTCTCAGATGGAGAGAAGGTGAAATAGTGCAGCATGAGTTATTTATATTGTCTAAGTAATATTGATGGCAAAGGCACTAAATGATCTAAGGCTTACAGTAGGTCAATCAGTAATAAGATAAACATGATGACATATCATGGACATACTTTCAACTGTATGTCATAATAACAACAGTAAGCACCCTGACAGGCAGTGCATTAGGCTCTAAACAGACATATCCATGTGTCAAACATCAAATGGCTAGTTGTTTTCACGTCATCCCTGCAGATGATCCAATTCTCACAGTTTTTGCACATATTGCGCTTGTTATATTTCTTCAGTTTACATACAAAACTGTAATATATAATCATAAATTCTGCAAACTTCAAACTGTAAATCTGACTCACTTGGTACTGGCATGTCTCCATGAATATCTCATTTCCTTTTGCAATCCTTGACTTGTTTGTCTGCAGGTTGTATGGCAGACTACTGACTTGTAAGCACAGAACATTTGGGGCATTAACGACGCTGGGGGCGTTGACAACTTGACTAGCTAAGCCACCCCGTTGGTACTGTTGAAGTTGAGGGAACCTGATGATAAACAAGAATCAATAAGACAGATGTATGACACACTCTGACACAACTGCCTGTCTGGGAACCTTGATAGAAACATATTCATTTAGCATGGACAGATGTCATATGTATGACACACTCTGACACAACTGCCTGTCTGGGATCCTCGATAGAAACATATTCATTTAGCATAGACAAGATATCATGATTACCAAATAGAGACCCTAGTTTGCTTCAGTTCAATCTATAACTCAACATTAGTTACTTTGAATGAAGTGTTGACTTCAATGCCCTTCGATGCAAACAAAGCAGCTGCCAACCGGTCAATAATTCCGACCATCTGGTACATGATACAGCAAATCAAACATATATATACACTAGTTTGGTTAATTACTTAACGAGGACATTTGTTTGAAGTTTCTCCCCTCCACCAGTACACAACCCTCAAACATAAGAGATATTACCTGAAAAATAATAAATTAATTAATAATAAATATCAATAAATAAATTAATAATAAATTACCTGAAAATATCCAGATGAGCCTGGTCCTGTATGAGTACAAACAGTGTCTGTGGCATGCACTGGATACTAACAAGGAAATGTTCAAACTTTGTCTGGCTAACTTTACTGTTGTCTAACTTCATCAGAAACTGTTCACAGCTCTCTCTGGAATTGGTTGTCACCAAACCAAGATCTACCAGAAGGTCTAAGAAAAGGAACAAATTACAAATGATCTTAGAAATGGTAACCAATCAGGGCTTGCAATCTTCTCTGTAGGAGAGCAACCCTTTTGTTCTATCCCAATATACAGTCAAATATACAGATGCAATGTTGTTCTAAACATACATACAATTCTCTTAAAATGATGAAATGGTAGCCACTGCAAAACCATCTTAGTAAGTTAACAAAATTGGTGTGCTCTTCCTTCCAACCGAATTATCACTGCAATATGGACCTATAAAGCTAAGAAAGCTACTCGACCCAAAGAAAAAGATGAACTATTCCTGCTAGCAGGTTGAACTGTAGACATTCATCAATATTAACCTTCTTTAAGCTTTGCATGTTTGCATCAGCCATGACAGCCTTGCATACATACATAAATGTTCATTGCATATCACCTTCACATTCAACACTTCATGCTGGACAAAGATAGATCGTGTAATTGCTGTATAATTAGTCCACAAGGCAATGGGAGGTATATTTACCTGATGAGTAGAGTCGTTCTAGAGTCTGTTGATACAAGACATCGGATGGAGGTACAATGATGAGTAAACCTACTTGTGTGAATCTACCGAGGTCTAAACACCTGTGATCCTGATCTGCAATAGCACAGACCTGTGATAATATCTTCATAGCAGTCTGTACTTGATTCTCATGTAACTTGTAACACTGCTTTTCAACTTCTGAACAGAAAAAAAATAAAGAATTAACTTCATAGGCTGATGTAAAACACAGTGGCCAAATAGTACAATGGATACTTTGAGTGAACAGATGATAGCACAGATTTATTGGTAAATTCTCCATACATTTCTGAAAATAACAAAATCGTTGCGTTCCTATGCTTTTTGCGATATTGTAAACTATGTTCTTTCTTCATAAACAGCCTTCTACATAGTTTACTGAGCCTGAGTTATGATTTCCTAAACAGTTATACATTTAAGTGCTACAATCGGTTGTCACAATGTTTCATCATCAGCCCTGTTAATATGAGGGCAGCATAACTTGAGTTATGATTTCCTAAACAGTTATACATTTAAGTGCTACAATCGGTTGTCACAATGTTTCATCATCAGCCCTGTTAATATGAGGGCAGCATAACTTGAGTTATGATTTCCTAAACAGTTATACATTTAAATGCTACAATCGGTTGTCACAATGTTTCATCATCATCAGCCCTGTTAATATGAGGGCAGCATAACTTGAGTTATGATTTCCTAAACAGTTATACATTTAAATGCTACAATCAGTGGTCACAATGTTTCATCATCATCAGCCCTGTTAATATGAGGGCAGCATAGCCTTTATTTACCTTCACTAGGTTGAATCTTCATTTTCTGTGCACAGTCCTCCTCTACTCTGTCGAGACATCTACCATTGTAAGGAACAAACACCTTCCCATTAAGATTAGACCAGAACTCATTCAGTAAATGATCCAAGTCATAACCTAATACAGAAAACAAAAACATGAGTATTGTATAGAACTTATGTTAATGGTTCTGTTCAGTTAGATGACGACACCATGAAGAGTGTCTTCCTGCAGCTCCCCACCCCCTCTCCCTCCCTCCACCCCCACTCCCCAAAACAACAAAATGCCAGACAGCATTAGCTGAACATAAGAACACCAACGTTGTTGGTCACGGTATAAACTCTACTGTAAGTACCATCAGTAAACCCACTCAAAAGTAAATACTTCAAACAATGCCACTCTTCCCAATTATCATTGCAAACAAAACTTTTTATTATTATAAACAAATACCTGGACTGTTCCTAGTAAAATGTGAGCTCAACACATGTATTTTGCCGGTAACGACCTGAACGTTATTCTCCTTCAATGTTTCAGATGTTGATAGGCTGGCCTCTATCAGAGCACGTGCTTGGAGAGGGCCTGTTTATCAATGGGAGCAAAATATAAATTACATTTGTTTAATTACTGAAACATCAGAAGACTTATCAACTTGAACTGTGGACTAAAAACATCACAGTCAGAACGATCTAATCATTCAAATTATTCAATAACAAGAGTGTTTTGTTAGTATTATAAGCAAAGAAAAAGAATTATGCACACATTTGGAATAAGCAAAGAAATGACTTACTACAATAATACAATTAGTAATACAATTTGATGAAGCCAGAGATACCACAATGATGGTTAAGTTCCTATGCCAGCCAGTAAAACATTTCTACATGTGGACAATAGATTTTAAGATTTGAAATAAATGCATCTAATCATGAAATGACAGAAACCCTTGCTAGCAAGAAGTATCACAAATGAATGAACAACGCACTGACCCGGTACGACCACACAGAACTCTGTTCCCCTCTGTCTAGACACGTTAATGATGAATATATAATGAGGTCGTTTATTGGCCGGTGGAAGAGTGGCCAAGAATTTGAGAGCTTCAGATAGCCCGACAGCCAGGGTATTCTGCAAAGAAGAGTGAAAAAATATACAAAAGCAGGTTAGTCAAAGTGATACCTATATTTAAACTTTGATAGCAAGACTTAACACAGGTTTGGGATTAAAGTTGTTAAGGTGGCTAGAATACTCTAGTTGTTTATTACAGTATTTACCTGAGCTAGTAAGATGGTAGCCAGGCCACTACATGATGAGATACATAGTTTAGCCAGGAATGGAAGTTGAGCCGGGGCCACTACAGATAGTGACTGGCCATCACTGGAACTGCTGACCTTGGTATCTTGTCTGGCTCTCAATAGAGTCAGGTCAAACTCTTCACGGCTAGGAATCCTGGAACCTGAATTGAACATTGGGTTGAGTGTTAACAAAATATTTGCATTGTTACAGTTTAATTTCCAATGTAAGGTGTAAAGGTGATTTTGACTTGCTTCATGACATCACACAGCTTCATATACACTGTTGAAGTACTAATAACAACATCAAAATAATTAAACTGCTGGATAATCATACACTGTAAAACTATGAACCTCTTATTGCCCCTTCCCCCCCCCCCTCAAAAAAAAAAAAAAAAGTTGTTATAAGTATCCATGCCCAGGCATCATAAAATTTATATCTTTAAATTAACGTTCATTGCTTAGATTCAAAGAAAGTGTACATCAGATGTACTTTGAATGAAACATTGAGCATCTGCTCTTGGAAAGTAGTCTCGTCTACCTTCCCTTTCTTCCTAGATAGTTGGAAAAAATTTTGTGGCCATTATATGTAGAGATCCAGTTTACAACCAACTGGTGTCTGTAACTTCTAAAATAACATATTGCCATCATTATTACTACCAAGTGATTTTACATTCAAGGCAAGAAAAGCATCTCAAACACACCCCTTTTCTGTCATTTTCTTTGCAGTATTTGCATTAATTTAAGGGAACATCAATGTAAGTGAAGTGCTGAGTGTTTTCAGTGTATGTTTGACCAAAGATAAGCTCAACGGGAATTGAATGCTCGTTGTCTTCTTCTTGCTGTGCAGGCATTGGATTACTAAACCTGTTAATGTATTCTAATAATTAATCCCCTCAGTCAGATGCTGTACAGGAAGCATTGGATTACTAAACCTGTTAATGTATTCTAATATTTAATCCCCTCAGTCAGATGCTGTACGGGTATTGGATTACTAAACCTGTTAATGTATTCTAATATTTAATCCCCTCAGTTAGAAGTTGTATAAGTTAGTGGATGTCTGAACTTCAATTACTTCCACCGTGTTGAATACGATGTACAACCCTTCCCCATATTTAATAATTTTAAGGAGAAAGGAGATGTTGGTAACCATACATTTCTTGCTAATATTGACTATTTGTGAAGTATGATATTCTTTTTTTGGAGTGGTAGGTATTTCTTGTGCTTCAAATGCATCCAGTGTGGGATATAATGGATACATGATCACTTACCTAACTGCAGAAGGTATTTTATGAGGAGTAGAATGTTTGCTTCAAAGTTCAAAGACTGGTTACTGTGAATATTCAATAGATTTGCAACGGATGCTGGTAACTGCAGTAACGGCACCATACTGTCTCGAAATAATGGGCTGACGAAGACATCTACAATGTTGCCATGAAATACAGGAATCGCTCCGGAGCAATCCAGAATGACAACTTTAGTACCGCATGCCTCGGCTAAATTTGGTGGTACAAACGTACAATCTTGGGCACTGGAGGACAGGGGTGGGGGAAGGAACCGAGGCAATGGAAAAACTGGTGGGGGAACCATCCTCTTTGTTGCAACAGGTGGTTCTGTAAGAAGAAAAACAAACAAAAAACTGTTGAACTTGCAGGAACTATTCTCCGTTCCTGAGAAGACAAAATACCTCAAAGAGGTCATGTTGCTATAGAAGTATTGTTGAATTTCCGCACACTATTCCCAGCTGCTATTTTGAGACAACTGGAAAAGCCTTTCACACTTCATTACTTGTTCAAAGACACAATAATATCAAGTCTCTTCTGATGGAGACTAGTACAAAATTCTATTTTTGGTTGATAGTAGTTCATAGCTGACTTTTATGAAAGTTTACAGGTTTCTCTCTGAAACAACCTGGAATTTGTATTATTTCTGTTTCTGTTAATTACTCTTTAAAAACCCCTCTCGGGTATCACAAAAATTCACAACTGGTAAAAGATTATTCTAGGAATCAGATGATGAACCAGAAATCATTTTGTCAAACAGCAAAAGTGGGTTGCTCTTCAAGATTTTTGAATAATTGAAGCATAAATGAGTCCTTTTACTGTTAACTATCTGTCATGATCAGTAACCATGGAAAAAAAAACCACAATGTTAGAACTTAAATCCCTGTCTTCTTTTACCAGTCATATTAAAACTATACTTTACTAGCCTTGCTTACCAGCAGACTTCCTAAGTGCATCCTCATCCACACTGTGAAATCTGTGTCTTTTCTTCGGTGGCTGCTTCAGGTCACGAGTCTCACTCGCCATGGTGCCACTGTGGCTGTCCGGTAGAGTTTCCTCTTTCCCCTCGACTTCCACTTTTAGTTTGAGAGAGTTTGTTCGGGTAGATGGTGAACTCTCTGAGTAAGTATGGGACCTTGAAACTGGGGTCAACAAAAGACCTGGTGGGGGTGTCACGGAATGCATTGTCAATTGTGATGGAGCTGTGGAGGAACAATGATTAAAACTGGAATTAAACATCACAGCTGGTAAAAGGTTATTCTAGGAATCAGATGATAAACCAGAAATCATTTATCTGTTGTAGCAAAATAACCAACAATTATTACACAAATGTACAGATGCATATAGCTGTTTTGTACAACTTAAAATATTTTCATTGTTTAATGATTGACAATTACATAAATCTATACGAAAATCAAGACTTAAATCATTTCTTTCAAAGTTAAAGGGACATCTAAAACTGTTACCAGTATGTAAGTATCCAAACTGGAAAACCTTAAAAAAACATTCTGGGCTATTTATTAAGGAAGGTGGCATACTAAAACTATACATGGTAAAATCCATGTGAATGTAGCAAAATGGCTGACTCCACTGCCAGCTAGGTTGACTACAGTAGTTGATGAGAGCTTGACATGATGGATAAGATGTCATAAATTAAGATATATTAGACAGGAAGACACCTACCTTCCACTGCCTCTTTCTCTTCCAGATCATCTGAAGAGTTTCCATCTTCTTCTGAACTCCTTTTCAACTCTGGGAAATTGAACAAAACCCAACAAATCCCATTTGATTTCAAATTTTGAAAGTGCCAAAGTTATATATGTGATCTTCAACTGATCAAACAAACAGACAGCAGACTACATTAATGTTGTGATGATTCCCATATACACTAGGAAAATCTTTACCTGCTAGTCATTTATAACTTATTCAATTATAGGTAATAAACATTTATGTTTTGATGATGCCCATATACACTAGGAAAATCTTTTACCTTCTAGTCATTTATAACAACATTAATTATTCAATTAAAGGTACTAAATATTTATGTTGTGATGATTCCCATATACACTAGGAAAATCTTACCTTCTAGTCATTTATAGCAACATTTTTAATTATTCAATTATAGCAGGGATGCCAGCAGGGTTTGCCCCTAGGGCCTGAAAGTTGTGGGGACTTGGATGTCCCAAAGACTATCTAAGCTAATGTTGGGAACTTTATGAACTGAGACGGAAAGATCGTGTGGAGCCGGAACCAATTTCAAAATCGGGAAAAGGCCGGAATTCCGACTATTGCTGGGAATTTTGGCATCCCTGTCATAGGTAATGAACATTTATGTTGTGATGATTCTCATATACCCTAGGGAAGTCTTTACCTAGTCATAACAACATTGATTATTCAATTATAGTTAATAAACTGAACTGTGGTTACATGCTTAAACACTGTACTTTGATCTACTTTCAGATATCTTGATAGTTTTACCCATAGCTCATACATGAAATCAACAGAGGTGTACCTTTCCATGGAATGAGAGGCCCCCTGATCCAGTGGCCTTTCTTGTTGGAGACGATGTAGTACTTTAAATGCTTTTGCTTTTTAGCCTGAGATATCACCTTCAAATTAATATGATGAGCAAATTCAGTAAAATAACGGAAACCCTTCTCTCCACACCCCACACAGTAACCACTGAAACCTATAAAAACAAATATAAAGAAATATGAAAACAGGAATATGCCACTTGGTTGCACAGTAAGTTATTACATAACATTATATACAAACTGACCGAATACGAAGGAACAATTGATATGTATTTCAGTGACCATAAAAGTATAGGAGTACAGCTATGTATAGCAAAGCTGCAAGACTTGTTAGACGCAGGACTGAGTTATTGTTGCTACCTTCTGCTATAAAATCATTCTTTAGCCTAGTGAGATGCAATTAGCATTGACGTTGTCAAAATCTGGTAAAGAAATATTTGACCATTAAAGACAAGGTTACCGTAAAACATTATCTATTACCTTGGATAACCAACATTACAACAGTATTGATGGTGAAAGGCTAATATTTCAAGACTTTGGAAATGAAAACAAAAAAAAAGAAAAATTCAATTTATTTTATTTTACACAAAATTGTCTACTTTTGATAAAACACTTTGCATCTAACACTTCAACAGGCAAAAAACTTGTAACCACATAGCTCTCTTATTGAGATGGACAGCTGTCTAATAACCTATATATATGAACTTATCGCATGGCCTGGTAAGAGAATGTGATATGTCATCAGGGAGAGACAGAATCAAAAGACCAAAACAGATGTTTCCTCTGACATAATACATATTATAATATCAAGACATGATAGATACTCAGTTTATATTTGTCACAGACAAGTTCTTAAATGGATATAGAAACAAAATATGTAGTTGTAAAAGCTGTTTGCTCACCTAACAAAGCCTGGTAGTTGGAAGGGTCTGGAAGATATCGCAAGTCCACGGCAGCCACCAGTATGTTTTCTGGCAGATAAGGTGACTTAGCTCCTACTAAAGTGAAACAGTTCTGGACTTCTATGGACTTGGCACTGATCTCTGTTAACCTGATATCTGCACCAGCTTGACAAAACCCTGTCAACAAAATAATTGGTTAGAAGCCACTTATAATCAACAAACACACGAATGCTCCTGGCAGCCGTCTCAGACTTGGGAGTGTTTTTTTTATCTCAAAACAAAAAAATTTAAACCAATGAGGTAAATTTTGAGATTGTTTCTTAACATATATGAAATCAGGGGAGGGGGGGACAGTGATTGAAGCCACCGGCCACCAGTAACAGAGCAAACAAGAGGGTTTCCAATTGATCTCTACTGCTCTTCACCGTTCTTGTACTGCCCGATTAGCCAACCATTCATTCCACCCCTTCCACAGTCCCACTGGGAAATGGCAAAAGTTGGTGGCTACCTGTCAACTACATGTGCCCATCTATCATTGGTTTGTAGAATGAAAAATACAAAAAAAACTTGATTACCTAGACCCAGAACAAAACATTTCAAATAATTGAACACAGTATTAATTTAACTACATACCAACTTCCTGACAGCCTCCAACAACTAATGGTTTCATCAAGTAACTGTGGGGTTCAGCATCTGACTTCTGCTTGGCTTCAGAGCCAGTATTATCTCTGTGAGGAGCTGAAGAAGGGGAGACCTGATTACGATGGCGCCCTGGGCTGCTAGTGACTCTTCTCTCCACCTGCCTGGGTGGTGGTGGAGTTTGTACCTGGTGTAACATGGGAGGCAAAGCATGGGGAGGATACTGACCTAAAAGAAAAGAAAAAATAAATCAAAGTAAAAGTTTGCAATTTTGTTCTGGTTAGCTGTGCGATATACATGTACGTGATATTTAATGATCTCAATTTTCAAATATAATGCTCAAGACATTTGGTTGCAGAAATGAAAACTGATCAGTGGGATTAAGTATGATGTATTATATTGAGACATAATTTGTACCTGGCAGTAGAAACCTCTGAGGTAGGTAACTAGGTCCAAGAGGTGATGGTGGCAACCTTGGAGACAACATAACACCCTGCAGGGCTGGAGGTGCATGGACCACTGAAATGGGTGCTGCAACAGGTGGCAGTGATGAAACAAGTCTATGGGGGAGAAAACACAAATTGATAAAATATGTAACTGTAGGATGCTTCGCTACCATTGAACAAATATCCATCATACACAATTAATTCAGCATTTTCAGTCAACATTAACCAATGCCGCACTATGACACTTGTTTTCAAAAGGAAGTGTGCTATAAACTTGAATTGCTGGTAAAATCCTTCAGAATGGTAGATTTGGAAGCAAGAGGCATTGAATGCAAACTTGGTCACTGGGCGCTCAGTTTATTAATGTTACCACTGTTTGTTTGGCCAGGGCAGCTTAAATTTGACTCCTATCATGAGCGATTCTTGTCAAAATGTGTGACAATAAGGCCTAACATTATGATATTTGAGTGCACATATAAGATAGCCTATAGCACAAACTTCGCTATCTCCACACAGGAAATTGACTTACAAGTAGATGCAGTTCAACATAATACTTTGTGTTCATTGAGCACTGCAGATGCAAGAATGTTTGCTTAAAATGGGTAAGGGACTATTAGCCAATCAAATCACAGGAAATGTGGAAAAGCACCATTGACTATATTTAGCATGAAAAATCTCTGAAACAGAAAGCTTAAGTGCCAAATCATTGCACCTTACAGTTGATTGTTATGTTTTATTTGTTTTGAAACAAATATCTGTATGATGGAGAGTACTAATTTTGTCCAGTGTGAGACAGAACCTTGCATTCGTAATAAAGCTGATGGAAGCTTGACTATCTTACTTGTCTTGAAAGTTTCTTTCATGTCTACTTGATACAGCACTGGAAGTCACAGACATGGAAATCATGCTGTGTTTAAAGCTCCACAAAGTTACAAAAGGAAAATAGCAAGGAAGGATTATGTAGGAATACAACATGGAGGGAATCATGGAAGGAATCAGTCATTACAGTATGTACAGTCTACACCAGGGTTTCCCTACCTTTATCCCCTCCCCCCTGAACCCCCTGTGGATGTCAGAGTTGTCCACAAACCCCCAACTTTCCGAGACACGATCTGAATCATTATTATACTATAATACTCATAACAGTGCTTCGTAAAAGATCAAGTTCATAGTGTAATATTGTAATGGAAAACAAACATGAGATGAACAAATATTTATTTGGAAACTTCAAAAATCAGATCAGCTCTTTATCTTCACGACGTACTGTCATGCGTACACCAAAATCATGCTGCCTGTGTCTGTTTTATAATTCAGTTATTTACCACATGCACTGTACGGTACAACTATGGCAACATATGCGTATGGAACGCGAAAAGAGTTTGTCGATAGGTACATACATTACTAACTTATATGATATATCAGATTTTAGTTCAACAAAAAGTACTCTAGTTTTGTCTTTCAGAAACGTCTCACGAACCCCCTAGGATGGACTCACACATCCCCTGGGGGTTCATGCACCCCAGTTAGAGAACCCCTGGTCTACACCGTACCTTGGTGACATCACTGGGGGAACATTTTCCACCACCATTGGAAGGTGGGTTGGTTCATTATTCTCCTTGTCAGCTTTCCCCTTTGGACTTTGAGATGTTGGCTTCTCTACACCAAAGCCGCCATCAGAGCTGGTTGGAAGGACATCAGGAATACTTAGTTTCAGGTCTGCAAGTGGAAAGAACAAAGAAAATTTCCTACAATAAAATTTCAGGATCTTAGTAGAATGACAGATAATTTTCAAGGTAATGGTCTTATGATAAGTAACGTTTAATGCAAAAAGAATATCTGTTTACAGTAGGTGATTAAGACAGAGTTGACTCCATCAAGTAACCTTGAGTATCTTGAGATAAGATGGTAGGCTACACTGTGCAATTATACAAACACAACACTACTAACACATAAATGAACTGTAACATTAGTCAAGAAGAAACTCTTATCATATAATATTGCTATGAACATCTAAAGACTGGAAATGCAATACAGAGGTACCAGAGGTATCAATCAATGTATTGATCAGGAAGCATGAAGCAATAGAGTATGACCAACAATAAGGCCATAAACCTGATTGATAGTAACGATTGATACTTGGCTGCCAGGGTCTTGATAACACTTGCCTACCAGACTATCAGGCCCCGCACAGACTGACCTTATATACTCTAAATTGCAATTTTCCCTTTTAAATATTGATAAAAGGCATTTGTATAAGCTCTATTCTGGCTAAATGTCTGAGTGGGTGTTCAAGGCAAATGTCTTGTTCTTGTTAACAATATGTACTGTACTTAAATGATTGCATGACTTTGTGTACATCATTAACTGATACAAAGGAAATAATGTAATACTGTATAAAAAGTAATTTCACTGAGGACGCTGTGACTACATTTACATCATATCAGGGCACAGGAGCATTAACATTTAACAGAGGGCTGACAGGTTTGGAAGCAACAAGCTACCTTGAATTCTAACAAAAGTTAAAGGCACTCATAAAGGGGCATGGACACACTAAGTAAAAGAAATAGCACTGGGAAATTAAGAGGCAACAAAACACAATGTATATTATTCATCAACACTGCAGTTAGAAATTTTACAAGGTTTACAGGCATTGAGCACTTTTGACCTCATATGGACTTTGAGCTTCCTACTAACAAGCTAGTATCCATTTGGCAATATTATCACCATGACCATCATTTTCAACAATAATATACTGTAGTTGAGAAAATTTGTTTACAAGATAATTTGCATGTTTACCACTGCTTAACCTTCAATGGAATTTGGCCCTTAATTAAAAACGAAAGCACATGAGAAGTGGCATCAACATAATACGGTCTTACTACAGTACTGTACAAGCTACACACATGTTCACAAGCCAAGGTGTCATATACACACACACAAATGTTGAGGTAGAATTGATCCATGAATTAATTTCAAGGTTTCATGAAACACTCTGGCAAGTGTTGTTGATGTTGTGACTGCAACTAAAATTCATGTGATTGGCCTCTAAGGACCAAACATATTATGCTATGATAGATTATACAATGAAAAAACTGAAACAGAAAATGTTTAGAAATATTAACTAAAGAGGAATTTTTTCTTTCTTTATATTAAACAAAAAGAAATAATAGTTGAGCTGATCTACAAGTTACCTGACATGCACACCAAAAAAAAAAAAAAAATCACCCAGTAAATAATATAAAATTACATCATCTTTTGACATCACTTTTGTCAGAAATACAATGAGAAGCTTGTTAGCCCATTTCAAGGCTGGGCTTATTTTGCATTGCTTTGGTAAAATCACAAAACTTCAAAAGTGTGTCATAATATGAATTCCACTTAATACTGTCAACCACAAACTGTACTATCATACAATGGAATTACTTTTAACAAAGCTTTAAAGTACTGTACTACTAGAAAAATTGCCCCTTATCCAGTAGGACCAGTACAATTTTGTGTGTGATAATCTAATTCAAAATCTGTTGAAATTTTTCAAAAGGCTATTTTGGTTTCCACTATATACACATTTGAAGTTTTGATAAATCTGGGAAACTCATTAAATGAACAAGTTGTGACGTGAAGTGTTGTGCTCGAAATTTCTTACTTTAGCCATTAATAAGTTAACCCCAAATACAATCCCACACTTTATTTGAATATCAGAGCTTTATTTGTAATAATTCAAAAAATTCACTCCCAGAGGATACTGTACAAACCTTTCTCAAGATATAGCTGTGAAAAAAGTGGATGTGGAGTTGTTGAATTGGATCGCAAAGCTTGCTCTATCGACATGTGAAGCGCTGTCTCAAACTTTGAGGACTTCAGTTGACCCTGGGAGTTCCCCATAATTGGTTGAATCTTTGTGCGGTTGTCACATCTGAAAAAATATGAAGAACGGTTAAAACTTGTTAAATTGTAAACACAACCTGATGTCAAAATTGAATATTCAATCACAGCGCGTAGCCAGGAATTTGCCAAGGGAAGGGCAAACCTGTAGGCAAACTATCAGAGCCATAGATTCTGCATTGAAAACTATCTAAGCGTAGCGCCACCATGGGTTGGCGCAAAGCGAACCAGAAAGTTTTGGCTGAAAATGTCTCCCAGATCGCTGGAAATGGCACTTCCCAGGCCTTGTAAGTTGCATCTAGTCTTGAAATTACTAGCGATATCATAAAAACATACAAAAAAAATATGCTCAAGGGGGAGGGGGTTGCCCTCTTCGCCAACCCCCCAACACCCCTTGGCTACGCGCCTGATTCAATCATTTCACTGTTTGGCAAATTTACACATTGAAGTGAATTAGAGCAATGAAAAGTATTTTAGGAGGCTGTTGTAGACAGAGAGATACCAGCGATTGCCACACCTCAATGTGATGTAAGTCTGATTATCACACCTTAATGTACTTCACAGTAAGTTTTACTATCAAGATCAAATGAAAATCAGTTTAATCATTAAACAATGACTTTTATTGTGATAAACTATGAGGCTCATCCAGATGTCACTGGTACCTTGACATATATATTATCACAGCACAAATTTCCAGTTTTCCTATGCAACAGGGTATTTTGTATTAGTTAGTTGCAAATACCGTGTAATATAACCAGAAAACGAAAATGTTTAGTGGTTCCGATGCCTAAACATATATTCATAGTGTAGTAATCCATACATATTGATATTCTGAGAAATCTGAGTAAGAATTTTATGTTCACAGATTAAATATTCTTGACATGCACACAAAAATCAACAACATGTTTGATTGTATGAATGAAGTGTGACAAACCTAATATGCCAAGGTTGAAAACCATGGAACATTGGTTCTTGCGTTGTGCATAAAATGCCATTTCTTGCAATTTGATGAATATTCATGACATAAAGTTGGACGTGTCATGAAAATGTGCTTAGTAAGTACCAACATCACCATACAAGTACTGTATGAACCCAAGTTTATGTTAAGCCCCACCTACTCATAAATATTAATGAGGTGAAAGGTGTTGCAAAGAACAAGTTTCAGTTACTATCTAGTTACAGCACCATACCAAGAATGAACTAAATCAGACATATGGTTGAAGCAATATTGACATTTTAAGTGTTTTCTGTTAAGCCCGCCCACTGATTATATTCATGAGATGGGAACCACGATAATAGATAGATAGAAAATTTAGATAGAAAATTTTATTGTCCATTTCAGAAAACAGAAAACGGAAATTATTTCCCGTCGACAGTAAACATAAAACATTAGTGAATACAAACATAAACATACAATAAGTAAACTATAAGTGAACAGCTAAGAGAATAAAACTAAATAGGCAGAACCAGAACAGTAACAGGGGCAGCACAGAGGGCTGCAAGTGACAAATCACACACTGTGGCCAAATCGCTTTGCACGCGAGTTAAATAAGTGTGTTGCCTCAGGTAAGAAAGAATTACGGAACCTGGACGTTTTAGTATTGGGCACCTGTAATCGTATCCGGATCTGTTGAAAATGATATGACTATGAAATGGGTGTGTGTGATCTTCTTTTATATTTTTTAGTTTCTTTAACAGACTCTCTTCATATATAGTTGAATAGGGCACGTCTACACATCATGGGTCCTCTTCCTACCAAGTATGACATTGGTTCAACTTGTGGATGTTGAGATATCATGTTTACAAGCTGGCCGTCACATGCACACACAATCATACACATGCACACACATACAGTACACACGCCAGCAGGATTACAAGATTACTTAGCTTTTGGCATTGTAACCAAAAACTGATTCAAGTATGCATTTTCAAGAAGGAATATCAATGAAACCAAGCAATATATAGTGAAAATGATAATCATAACAATTAACTTACTATAATGTGAGT
Source organism: Apostichopus japonicus (assembly GCF_037975245.1). Taxonomy (NCBI): domain Eukaryota; kingdom Metazoa; phylum Echinodermata; class Holothuroidea; order Aspidochirotida; family Stichopodidae; genus Apostichopus; species Apostichopus japonicus. The sequence goes on along the minus strand of NC_092569.1, from coordinate 7,055,610 downwards.
TTATCTTTTGCAAAACACTAACAGAAAATTAGGCTCAAGTCCAACCAGTTTATTTTAAATATTATTCATAAAACAGATTCATAACAGCTAACCATTGTGAACAACAGCTTTTGGATAGGGCAGGTAGAGAAGTAGGCTTCTGGCCACTCCAGGTCACCAACTCGCCGTTGGCGAATAAAAGTTTAGCGTTAGCGAATAGAAAATGCACTACACTCAACATTTTTCGAGTGACTCATGGACTAGTCAAACCCCAATATCAGCAAGACAATCACTGCAAACATATCACAGTACTTATGATAAAAAGCAGTATCTTGGCAAACTTGAAGCAAGTTTAAGTTGTAAACTGATTTTTGTCAATGACTGATCTCCATTAGAATTAACTTAACAGTTACAGGAGGTCTTTGTTGAAAGAAACCTAGGTACTGTATCTATATGACTCATCTCTGCAACCTTCTAAACATTGTCTCGAAGCTGCTAAAAGAGGCAATAGGACTTTAGGTATGATCAAGAGGAACTTCAGTTTTCTGAAAGAGGACAGAGTAGTTAGGCTTTATAAGCAGTTGGTTAAGCTCATCTGGAGTATGCTGTGCAGGCATGGAACCCATATTTTGCTAAGGATAAGGAAATACTTGAAAAAGTCCAGAGGAGGGCTACTAGGATGATTAGTTCCTTAAAGAGTGTTCCTTATTATAGGCGGTTACAACTGTTGAATCTCACCACACTGGAGCTTAGGAGGTTACGTGGGGACTTGATTCAGGTTTTCAAGATTGTGTATGGTTTTGACAATTTATCCTTTACCGACTTTTTCATGTTTGCTAATAGTAGTTGTACCAGAGGTCATTGTCTTAAACTCCAAAAGTCACAAAGTAGGATGAATATATTCAGCATAACTTTTTTTCTAATAGGCTTGCGAATGAGTGGGACGGTTTGCCTGAGGAAGTTGTACTTGCAAGTAGTGTCAATGGGTTTAAGAATGCTTTGGACAAGCACTTTATGCATTTTAATCAAGTCTGAATGTTTGTGTCTTCAGTTTTTGTATTCTCTCCTATAGGGTCCTTGATGGGGAATTGAGTGTCCCTCCTGATCCTTTTTTTCTACTAAACTAAATCAAACTGTGCAAAATGGTTTGTTATTTGCACATGTGTTTTAAAAGCATTCATAAACATGTTGTTGAACACTGATATCATAACAGCTTGGTTATGTCCAGGCAACTCATACACAGTAGAGTATAATACTACCGGCACAAGTAGGCTACTAATTAATGTAAAAATGTGGAAATCCCCATAGGACTGTAAAATAAAGGGAGTACTAAATTACTAAAATATATACCAAATTTTTAACAAGTTGTAACCACCATATTCCTAGTTTTGCGCTATTAAAATCCTCATAAGACCCATTTAGAGCTGGTATGCAGACAATCAAATCCACATTATCTTTCATTTGGTAAAATACATGCTGCGAGTAGAAGATAGATGCTTTTTTCAACCTTAGATTTTTTGTGGAAAAGATCGTTTTGATTTAGGCAACATAGTGGAGTGGTAGTGACATTTTTGTGCATCATTTTGTAGCTAAAAGACAAAATAGATAATTGAGAAAATGTACAAAGTCACTAACCTAGTAGCATCTCAATGTTGCAGTGAGGTACTGTATAGGCATACTCACACACAGCTAGCTAGTATATATAATGCGTAGTACTACAGGAGCCCGAATGTTACAGAAACCAAGCTACAGGACCTTTGTAGGTATGTTTGGCGATGTTCTTTCAAATTGTTTGGGACAAAATAGGCATAGCTGCATATTAATGATTCTGCAACATGTTTTACGTTGTTCATCACATTATTTTGGAGGAAAAAGTTGAAATTGATACTGTACTGCACAGAAATATACTTTTCAAATGTGCATTACATAATGCCCTGTATCAGCTAGCCTAACCTTAACTTAAAGAAAGTATTGATGTTGTATTTTTGTATAATACTGCAAGTATGGAGACATACTGTAGCGATAATACTGGTGAGTGAATTTGCGTTTTTGCGAGTAGATTTTGAGTCATGATCGCCAAATGGCCACTACTATTAATGAGGCCTGGTAGTGGTATGCACTCCTTTACAGAGCTAGCCTCCTCTCTGTCTCTAGTCTAGCTATTATTATTAACTTAGTCGGCATCTTAGTTTGTCACTATCAGAAGCGCTCACATACCAGTCCAACTCAGTGTAAGCTGTTTCGACCATCATAGTCTTACTACGACTACGCATATCATAGTACTGGTCAATACTAAATATAACGTCACACTTCACAACAAAAAACAACTACTGTAGTGTAAGCCTAGCCTAGCTGAAGGCTATCTAAGTGCTGGTAATTGCATCGTAGATTGGCTAGGCCTGAATATACAACGGCGGTTTTCAATACAGCTTAATTTTGCGATCACGAGCCTTTCGACTCGATTCCTTATTAAATTAAACGAGCAAAGGTACAAAAATCCTTACAATCAGCAATTTCCCAACCTTTCGGTACAACAAACGTGACTGGTGAAGTTCTTCAAAGAACGCTGTCTTGCTGTGACACAGTAACAGGACAACATTTGCTGGGAACAGTTATATCTTGTAGTTGTACTTGTAGGCTACCATCAACTTCCCCGGTAAGGAACGTTCCCTAATCCCATCAATATTGATGTCGTCCTAGAAAAGAAATTCACGATGCCTTTAGATTAGCTTATCTTGGTCCAAAACCAAAACAAACAAGACCTTTAATTTCAAAATTGATAAAAATACATTTTAATAAACATATTCACCAATTGGTGTTTAACAATACCTCACAAATGAAACCTATGGAAGACTTTATTTTCCAAAAGGCGAAAGTTTCGTAAGAGCAACAGCAGTTTATTTTGTCTAGGTATTACGTAATAGGTAATGTTTGCCTCTTTTGTGTGCAGCTGCTGATGCTACACGACGCGCGGTTATTTTTTCCAAAGTAACGTGTACCACAGAACGTCAATGCTGTGGTATAGATACGTAACCCAACAGTCCAAGGTCAACCTTGTGCAACTTGGCGTACGGAAATGTGACAAAGTCTGCTCCTGCATTTGAAAGAAAACCAATCCTTGAATAAAACGTAGGATTACATCACATTGCCACGTTCCCGTTCAGTTTCATACCGTATGTTTTATAATTCAATGTTTCGAAGCCCAGACCGGTGAGTGAGAAATATGAATTGAAAAAAAGAAGGAACGATCAATATGTTGTACATCACAGAGATTTGACCATATATAGTTTGAGAATATAGTCGAAATCTGAAAATCAAAAACTCGAATTAAAATGTGGAAATTTCGATTAACATGTCCAAAATTTTGATAATGAAAGACAAATTCGTGAAGAAACTGAAGGTTAACAGGCGCGTATCCAGGATTTTCTAACCCGGGGGGCGCGAATTACTATCTAAGCGGAGCGCCACCATCGGTTGGCGCGGAGCGTACAAGAAAATTTCTGGTTTTGATACCCCCCAGATCACCGGAAATGGCACTTCTCGGGCTTGAAAATGACCAACCAGATGTACACTTTTGCCTGAGAACCAAGTATTTCCCATTTTTTCCCTTCCATCCATAACCTTTTGGAAGATTGTCACCAGTCACACATCATGTTCGACCTCATTGCATGTCCTATGGATCATTGCTTTTTGTAGGTGATTCTACGTCACGGCCCACAATATCCGAAAGCCCCACTTTTCAAGGTTTTAAGCCCATTATTTGTTGAGAATTTGAAAATTCCCATTTCTCGTGAATAAAATCACTTTAAAACATACCCATAATGTTGCACAAAATTCAATCTATGGACAACCAATATAGAAAAACCTCCTTCAACCCCTAACAGACAGGTCAAAATTGCACGAGTAGAGGAAAGTATGATGAAGAATGTTGGTCAGGAAAATTCCGACACAGTTAATTTATTGGTGTAGAAATATTAAAACCTCTTATAATGGCTTTTATAAAACTTGGTTGAAGGAAATGAAAAATAGCAGATATTTCCGAAACCGAACACTACACACATAGGCGTAGGTCCCACAGGAGGAGGGGGCTGCAGCCCCCCCCCCCCCCCGCAACCAAATTTTTCCCATTTTTTCGGGCACCTACTGAAAGAAAAATAAATAGCAATGAATAGCTTAAAAATGATCTCCTTGGTAATTAAAATAAAGTTCTAAGCTTGGCCGACATTACTACTGTAAAAGAGAGTTTTGACATAAATGGATCTGTATGATTTTTCTCCATCTACATAAGATATTTGGTTGTTTACATAGCATCCAGCGGTATACTGTGCAACTTTCACGGACCGTAAGGTACACGATACCATGCAATGTAATGACCGATGCTTGCTGATATGATATTGGCATCTATATGTTGAACGCGCGCTTCGCGCGCGAAAAATGTTGGTTATATTTTACGGGCAAGTCATTACAGCCCCCAAATCCAATTGGGCTCCTACGCCTTTGACTACACACATAGACAGTTTTTGAGGCTGTTCATCGTGGAACATGCATTTCAATGCTCACTGATATGATATTATATCTGCTCTAAGTTGCTTTACAAATTCGAACAGGCGTGTAGCGAGTAATTGCCAAGGGAGGGGCGAAGCCTGTAGGCAAACTATCTAAGCGAAGCGCCACCATAAGTTGGCGCGAAGCGTACAATAAAAATTTTGGCCGACAATGCCTCCCAGATCGCTGGAAATGACACTTCCCAGGCCTTGTAAGTTGCATCTCAGCATTGTCTATTTTGAAATTACTAGCGATGTCATAAAGAAAATTTGCTCGGGGGGGGGGGCGGTCGCCCCCTTCCCGAAATGCGTCATGTTCCCCGACGACTCGGTCGAGTTCAAGACCAGTGCACAGTTGGTTCCGTATAGCACAATTGTACAATTGCTTTAGCCGTCCATACACACACACGCGTTATGATAGACCATATATAGTACTTATATAGATACATTAGTGAGAGAGGAAAAATGGAAACGTCAAAAATGGAGTTGTCGATGTAAGGGGTAGGGTGAGGCGCACACCCCCTCCGTAATCCTTGATCTGTCACTGGCTACCCTGTGTATATAATAGGGATCAGCGCTTTAACTATGACTGTTCCTCTTTCTCTTCCCGAGGTCTTGGCTTTCTTCTACTCCCTCCTTTTCTCCTTTTTCTCTCTTTTTTCTTTTTCTTTTCCCTTCCTTCCTCTCCTCCTTTTCTTTCCCCCCCCCTCCTTTTCCCTTCTCTTTTTTCTCTCCTCTTTTCCTTACCCGGGGGGCGCGCGCCCTAACGCCCCCCCTGGATACGCACCTGGTTAACGATATAAATTTCGATATAATATCGACTCGCTGAAAAGACGAAATTGTGAGAGAGGGGTCGAAAACTAGAAATTCGGAGATAAAAGTTTACATTTCCAACGCCCCATTAGAATCACAGTAGCATCTACAAAACTAGAATTCTCCAGGGTAAGGCCCGAAGACCACCGGTTTTCTGACCCTTACTTTTCGACAGCATTCCAAGCAACTTATCTAGCACGGACCCCATGCACTTCGAGCCCCATCATGCATGCAGGGTCGGATCCAGGATTTAAAAAAAGTAGGATCGTGGACATAACCTTGTTGAAGTCGCCTCCCCACGCATGAAGAGGGAACTCAGGGAAAAAATAAATAAACGAGAATGGTGCATTTACAGGCTATAAATTAGTTTGCGAAAGGTTGTGCTAAATGTCTAATGTTTAGAAACATTGGGAGGAGGGTGTACACCCCTGGATCCGTGCCAGCATTGAACTAATGGTGACAAGACCAAATCAAAATTAGTATAAAAACCAAGTAATTTGTATACCAGCGTTGTCAGTCCTAGACAGTCCAAAACAAACTTTTCACAAAGTATCTCAGTTTCCCTTATGTTTCAGGTTTGGGGAAGCTTATTCTTCTGATATTACTAAATAAATATCACATAGGCCCAGTGTCGGATTATCGGCGGGCCCACCGGGGCCCAGGCCCGGCCCCCACATTAAGAGGCCCCTCACATTTGGGTGTCCAAAAATGGAGGCATAAGATGCCTTTCCGTCCGTCCGTCGATGGTCAACATGTAAAATACGGACCTTTGTTGGAAACTCCACACTGAGCAAAAGTTGTCTTTCCATAAATACATGGGGCCTATAAAGATGCATGGTCATTATTCTATGGCATTTGCGTAACTTGTCACACATGTGATAACACACTCCATAAATTCAGTGTTTACGAATGTAAATTTTGTCGGTTTTGCAAAACAAATTGGCATCCCTGTAGATATTTGGATGACGTCCTATAGCTATCAACCACCGATCATGTAATTCCTACGGAATACGGAATATTGATTCCTGGAGGGGCATTAGAAAACAACGTAAAAACAAAAATACCAAATTTACATATTAATTGTGACATTAAGTCAATTTCCAGAACATGAGATTTCAAAATTGAAAATGTTGAGATGCAACTTGCAAGGCCTGGGAAGTGCCAAATCCAGCGATCTGGGAAGTATTTTCTGCCAAAATTTTCGTGCACGCTACAGCGATTGGTGGGTGTCCGCTTAGATAGTGGGCCTAATCATGAGAGGGCCCCAAAACTATTCTGGCCCGGGCCCCCCATAAGCTAAATCCGGCCCTGCATAGGCCTATCACAAGATGATCCATGAATTGACATCACTTTATGTAAATGTGAAGATGTTGTTGGCCTTCCTTACTCCTATTAAGGTCGATTAGTCAGTTTATTTTGGCAATGATTCTAGAGCACGTATTATATACAGTAGGTCAACGTTGGTATTAATGTATAGAGAATTTGGGAGCAATTTGAATTTCTGTATATAAGGGGGTTCATGAAGGTTGAAGTTTTCTACATTTTGCACAAACATCCCAATATTGGGTAATAATATGAAACATTGAGGCATGTTTACATAGTTATGCTCATGAGACATAATTGTTCATTTTAGTAAAAATTAATATCTTTACCTGAGAGGGGGCGGGGGATACTTCTGTGGCCAAACAAATTTCCTCGGTTGGTATGTGAAAACAAATTAAATTATCGTTCATGGGAAGCTAACAGAAAATCGGTTGATAGACGTAGAAGTTATGAAGAATCACGTCAGCTTAGTATCCTATGAATGAATCGAAGAGACGATGTCATCAACTTTACCTCAACTTAAAACTATTCCAGACGGCTAGTGAATATCTTGTAAACCGGAATTGCTATAGCAATATGAACTGCACTCAAAATTATCTGTTTGATTTAGCAATGATTTAGAATTTTAACTTTTGCCTAAGGCCACCCATAGTAAAACCCCCATGCTTCGTAGATATGTTTGCAGAACACAATTGAAGACTCGCCCTAAATGGCGTGCCGCCCTCTGTTAAAAAAATAAAAAAAATCTGTCCTCAAGTGAAGTTTTTTCTTTTCGCTACAAAACGCAGACAGTAATGAAACGTGATACCTTGTTATCTTTTATCTGGGCCTGAGATGTCCATCGCTGCTATGTACACTGTGTTGTGGGTATTGACCGTAGCTGCAATATATTGACTGTACACTAGTGTCTATTTACCGACGGTAGAAAGCTGTGTGTGCATTTTCTGGGATAGATGGTGCATGGTGTCTAACACTTCTGTTATATACACCTCATTCGAAACTAGGTCAGATTACCGGCATCAGACGTTTCTTTGTGTGCGAGTCTTCACTCCCTTTAAACTTACTTCAAATACACGTAATTTGACATATGTATTGACAAATGGTTCCATTACAGACAATTGACAGCAAGAAGTATGTCGGCAGCTCACCCCTGGAAAACCCGGAACCAAAAGTGTTAAAAACATAGAGCCAAACACTGCGCTCTCTTGTAAGTTAAACATCGGCTGAACTGATTCAAGTTTTAATCTTAAATGGTGGAGGGGTTAATTCGTTATATTGTAAAGCGATTAACCGAATGGTGGTGGGGTTCATTCGTTATATTGTAAAGCGATGAACCGAATGGTGGAGGGGTTCATTCGTTATATTGTAAAGCGATTGACCGGTCTGACAGCCTGATAAAGAAATTAGAACAGCATATCAATCGTTTCTTTTGTACTGCTACATATTTCGATCTTAATTGCACAAATGGTATATATTATATAACATTACATAATGGAATTATAAATGTGAAATATTATGGAATCATGTTATCATAATATCACAGTTAAACATATTAATTTTCAGACGTGAATCAACGAAAATTGTTGCTGCCGATACAATTAAGCAGGGTTCTCTTGTTTTCTGATTGATGAAGATGGTCTGATCCTAACTTCATCCATTTAAACCGCAAAGTAAGCAGATCCCACTTGATTGGTGTTGGACGACATGTCATATGTTTGAATAGCCACTGAGGAACCGTCAAGGGTGAAGTTACAGCGAGCATTCTTGTGCTTAAGAAAGCAAGTGGTGAACATGGCCATCTCAAATTCTGGACTTGCTCCAAACATCATCGATGTTATGGTCTTTACCCTCGAGGAAGAGCCCCAAGAGAATTGCAAGGAGATCAGATTTGGCTGAAGAATCGAAAAATAATAGACCATTATTGACCTGAACACAAGTTTAAAATTAAGCAAATATTTCTCAGAATATGACGTAACAACTACAGAATAATTAGTGAGTGTACGTTGACCAATTCGTCCGTGTAACATTGTTAAAACAATATGTAAATAAACGGTAATATTACTGTAGCAGGTCGTTCAATATATTTTTTTCGGCTATCAACTATTATTGAAGCATCCGTTGATTTTTTTTAATTTTTTAATTTTTCATATCAAGTACTATATATTACAGAAGAAAGTAAATTTGAGCATTCCCAACGTTAACTAATTTTTGTATAAATTAAAAATTCTTTTACAAGTTGAGAAACATTTAGATCATAGTAAACATCGAGGACCTCTATCATACAATCTCCAATGAGACACTTTTAGTAATTGTGCTATGCTCATTGAATATTTGTAATCAAACAGTTATTTAGTGTCATATATACGTTTTTATATAATTTTGTTATTATGGCAAAAGATTTGACAATAAAGGATGGCTAAAAAAAAAAAAAATGTCGTTCAATATAAAAGGTGTTCAATAACAGGAAAACGTTGTCTATAGCATGTGCATTCATCATTAATTAAAAAAACACTGCCGTTCTGTTAAATAAAAGGACATTGTGAACATAAATGTACCACAAACCGTAAAGTAAAATCACAGTGTTGGTCTTGTAGATGAGTTGAATGCTGTTTTGATAGCATGACGTTCATCTAAAAGATCTCAAGTTAACGGTGGGTATACAATAACACAATTGAACATTTGTGTGAATGTTTCAATTACCAATTGAATAGTGTATACGCTATTCAATTTTGCATACTATCACAAAAGTGAAGATGTAGCCCAAATTTACGTGGGTACTGTGGTAGGCCTAATATTCTCGCTGAAGCGATTTGGGCTGCAGACCGTCTTTCTTAATTAATACATTCGTTACCCCCATTTTGTCGCCCGCCTGATATCGAATATAGGCGTTATTAATTAATGAAGAGCGAAGCGTCACTGACTGTAATGCATGGATCAGGTTATTATTTCTAGTTATCAACTTCCATGTATTTACTTGCTAATTGACAGATTGTATACTTACATTAGCCTCCTCCACGTATCCAAAGTAGTTGATATCACCCTCATTCTCTTCTTTGTAAAATTGAATCCAGTTGTGGAAGCCATTAACTGCTGTGGAAGACTTCCACTCTCCCAGAAAACAGTGCTCAAATCCGCTGGAATCTCCACTTGTTTGACGCTTATAGGATGAGAACCACATGGTCTCCATTTTGCTCCTTAAATCGCTCTCGGAAGTTACCAAACCTGTCGGTTAAAATCAACAAATCATGTCAAGTTGCCTTAGGGGCTGATTCGATTGGTCCGTCTGTAGTAATATTACGGGCCTTTTATTTCTTTTTCTTTTTACTTTCGAATATTTCGTAAAATAACTTTATATATTTGAAATTTCTTTTTAGCTCCCTTACCCCCCAATTAGAACAGAAATATCAACATCTTCTAAGTAAAATGGCCAATTAAATATACTGTTGAGTATCTGGGAAGAATTTGGATGGCATGAGAACCTTCAGAAATGAAATTTGGAGAAATTTTAGGATCGTTGGTATATGAAAATTTCGCGATCATGGCTGATGACCTCGGATGTGGTATGGCTAAAAAAGTTCTCGACGTGCCCCCTCTTTTATGATACTACTTGCATCGGGCCTTGGTATGAGAAGATTAAACTTATACCTCATCAAATAAGCATGGGTAGAAGATGTTGAACTTACCCTCCGCCATCAAATAGCTGGTAGTTTTTCCCATCACAGTGGTAGCAAATATAGCGTCAAGAAAGGTATCTATTTCCGCATTTTCTGCGGCTGTGAAGGATTCTGCCACTCCTTCACTTGTGATGTAGTTGTCAAGAAGATCGTAGAACGGCGCGAAAGTAGCTCCATTGAGGATGGATTGATCGAAATAAGTGAACAAACTGTAAAAAGTAACAGAAATTATAATTAAAATGCCTTCTATAGGAATGTGGCAAACCTGAATGGAAAATCAAATAAAACGATGTCAAAACGCTTCATTTTTTGGGGTAACTTTTGAGTTTTTATATGCAAGTGTTTTATAACTGATTTATTTCACTGCTTCGTTTGTTTATAGGTTTCCCAGCACACCCATCGAATGATATTGTGTAGCATGCATATAGGCTATCCATTATGTTTATTCCGCTAATAGTATACCATTTAATCATTATGTGTAAGCAATATAACAGTATTACAAGTTTTTTTCGTTAGTCAACCACATTTCTTCAAAAACAAGCGACCAAGGAAAATGGTGACTAGCCATTCCTACCGTATCTCTTGACAGGTGCTTAGGCGCTGGGGTGGGGGAGGGGGGGTCACTGGGGGCACGTGCCCCCATTTTTTCCCCAAAATAGCAAATTTGCCCTACTGGCAATTGAATGTGCCCCTTTGATGCAGAACTGTCGTTTGGATATCTTAAGCTTTTGTTAATTTTAATATTTTATTTTAATTATTCATTTTTAGTCTGTACGTGTTATTTTTAAAAAGGATTCCCATATCTTAGTGTAACACGGTTAACAATAAACAATCTCAATATATGCACAAATTAATGTTGCAGCTCATTCTACTAGCACATTACTCTATACTACATATGCTCCGTCAGTTTAATCCTTGGAAAATTCTAAATTATGGATGGACAGACGTACAGATGTAGGTTGATAGAGTCACGTGCACATTATTGATAGCATATTAACACATCATTTATAAGTGGTATAGCCCGTGTGTATCGGTTTATAGCATAACGAATGGTGGTTGTGGAATGAGAAAGTGCCCCTTTGATGTTGTGCCCCCCACTTTCGAAAGCTTCCTACCCCTCCCCCACCCTGTCCGTTAATATGCCAATACTGTTTAAGATCACTAATCGCAAACTTTCAGGAATCACTACAATTTTTAAACTACCAACAGTTTTACCACTGACGAATACACTGAGTGACTGTATTGATAGAAGTCAGTCTTGGAGAATTAACAACACAAGATCAGTCGGAAAAAAAAACCATGATGTCGGTAAACTAAAATGTTTAAAACTTATAATATACTGGTAACTTCCGGATATTTGTGATGGATGTTATCCTTGCATGTCTTTTTGTGTATGAGAAAGGGAAACATTGAACAGAATTATAGCATCTTTAAAGATCATGCTTGGATCAACATTAACAATTAGAATTGAAACGGAAAAGTGAAGGCATCACTAACGGTGCTTAAATGAAGTATTCCAGATATTTTAGAAAAGGTGAATAATTTGAAAACTAAAATAGATGCAACTATGACACGTGTAGTGAGTATGTGAAGTCATTGCTAGGTAGATCGTTTAATATCTGACTATAGTTAATCTCTTCTGATGATATATTCAGTACTTACTCTCCCGACGAACGATCGACCTTGTCACCAGTGTTGGAGATATACGTTCCACGGTTGTAGCTGTAGCGACTGCTAGAGATTCTGTTGGTGTCGCTTGACCACAAATCCTCAGCGAATTCAGTCAAAGTCAAGGCACCACCAGCTAAGATATGTAATATTAAAACAATTACTTGAGATGGTCAATGGTACAGCTGATGAGAGTGATTAAGATTCAACCAAATACGAAAGAAATGGTCACAAATAGCAAACCACCAAAACAAATGGACCTTTAACAGCATGTGATACACGTTGAATATGTTACATTGATTGAGAACAGGTTGGACGGTAGGGAAGGGGTAGGAGGGTGTAGTCCCGGGGCTCGTGGTCAATTATGGGGGATGGGGAAGATGATGTGAAAGTATAAAATAGAGAATAATGTATATGGGGTTCAGTGACATATTTTTGTCTCGGGCCCGTCCTCGCTCCATACTTGTGAAACATATACTGATTAACTCCTTGACTGAGATTGTCTTTATAGTTTCTCCTTAAACAAGGCCTTAGTCCATTTCTCACCGCATATATATACTCAAGATTCTTTAGCGATCGTAAGGAGTACGAGGGCCATGAACTTTTACTTTCTTCTAGAGAGAAAAAAGTTTGAACTGGACTTTGGCCTCAACGGTTCCTAACGGCTTTGCATGGTGTATAGTGCTTGACTCACTACAGGCCTATATATACTGATGCTGGCATGATAAAGGCATTTCTCTTCAACATCTGTTGTGGCGTGAATACAACAAGATAAAGATACAGCTGCTGATGGCAAGATAGATTATGTAGCGACCCAAGCAGCTGCTTCAAATGATACTATATTGTAACCGTCTATATAGGCCTATGTGGTTCACAGTTACAAGATGAGCCCAGCAGGCTGTAATATACCTAATACAGAGAACATATATACATTAAGGAACAGTAAAATTTCGTTACCATTACTACGGAATCCATACATATACTGATATAACTCCGTATATGATTTTACTCTAAAGTAATTACATTAGCACGTCTTACAATAAAACCGTTTTTTCATCACACAGGATGACATTGTTAATGGTAGTACACTCGGTATATATAGGTACAAAATAATAAATTTATATATACGATTACTTGAGTCATACCTGAAGGATTGCACTGTACACAGTAAATGAGTAAGGGATAAACTTACAACCACCAGAGTGGACACTTGGACAGTTTGCATTGTTGAAATCACTACAACAATTTCCGAAAGATGAGCATTGGTCATTACACTGACATGGAAGCGCAGCGTCATAGGGTACTAGACATCGGTCATAGCAGGAGCTCGTCGCCGCTGCAAGTGCGAGAAAAAATAATAGCGATTATAAAAAGAGAGAAAAAAGAAAAGAAAACATTCGCCAGTCTCTGCTTGGATCATTAACTTATTATAATTAAATGTGCCATTCGAACATAACACCAGACAGCAAAACTGAAGTGTGGTTTCGATGATGCTACATGAACAATCTTATATGAATGTGACACACTAGACATACTATGTTTTACCAAAATGACAGATAATCGTGTTTTGTCGATTTGTTTTCTGCAGATCAACGCTAGAGGGATCTTGTGTAATTAACTTATGAATTTCACTATCGCAAAACTCGGAATAAAGCGGATAGCCTACAACTTTTAAAAGTTTGTTGTTTGGCTATGCTAATTTAATGCTCTCATATGAAAACTTCAGATTGGAATGTCCCAAGTTTATTGTTAGTACTCTACCTGGGCCGCTAGTACTATACTCTAATGTGTATGGGTTTCCCGCATAACCAAGCCGTCGTGATATCGATGCTTAATAACCTTTTTTAATTGGTTGAGAAATTAATAATTGACCACAACATATTTATGAATGCCTTTAAAACACATTACGTACTTCGTAAGATGAAACGGTTCCCTGTCATAAAATGTTATTTTAGATTTTATGTCATGCTTTCGCTATATGTTTATAAATGCTCCGTGGAGTTTGTGAATAATCTCCGCACATGAAAACTTCCCGTGCATCATGCACGTGCAGATAACGAACCATTTCTCACCGTTAATTCGCATTGAGATTGGTCATTGATAAAAATCTAACTAGGCGACAGTTAATTTTCGTAAACGGCGCCTAGTCATTTCCCAACGTAACTACATACACTGCCTGAAGTTTTCATTTGGCACTGAATCTCGACAATTGCGAAATACGACGGAAAACTTCAACAACGGAAGCAAAGATATACCGTTGGCCTATAATCCCTATGAATCACATTGGAATCGTTCATACTAATAGCAACGTCGTATGTACAAACAGCACACCTTTGTAATGCAACGACCGACGTATGCAGTCAGCGGCACAGTGTAGCTATAGGCAATTTGTTCACGACTTCTGAATTCGGATTCTACGGATGCTCATAAGCTAATTACGGTAGATTATGAGACAAGCATTCCACAATTTGGCGTCTGGTGACTCCAGATGGTTTGACTCCCCCCCCCCCCCCAAAAAAAAAAAAAAACATATGCAACTGGTACTGAACGTGTCACAACTATTTACTAAATATGAGATTGGTCCCTTCTTGAGATATCGTGTTTAAAGGTTTTCACATTTTGATCCCTAGTGACCCCAAATAAACTTTGACCCCCACGAAAACAATAGGCTTCTTTTTCTTAAAGGGGTACTCATTCACACGATAAACGAGATTGGTCCAAGCTTTCCTTCTTGAGATATCGTGTTTATAAAATGTCAAAATTTGACCCATGGTGGCCCCAAACTGGTGACCACAAAGGTTATACATTTCATCGAAACCAAAATACATTTGTCTGACGACTATAGCTTTGCCTGGCTTTATTAATGTGTCTTGTTGTACCTGCACCTACCTGTATCACAGCCAACAGAGAAAAAGTCCGAACAACAATTCCCGTAGTTGGGACATGCATCGTTGCACTGACAGGGCAGAGTGTTGTCGTAATCTATTAGACATCTATTAGCACACAAACTCGTGTTGCCTATCAAAAACAACAAAATATAATGCAACGTATTGTAAATAACTAAAGAGCGTACCACTAAAAACCAAGCTTAATATATTCTGCACCATGATCGACAAATGGCATTTATTACAAAAAGCGTTCCGTGGATAAGAACCTTTTTTAAAGATTTTTTTCTCTACAATATTCGTTACTTTTGCAATTCGTTGCTTAGAATAGACAATGCCACGTGAATTTGCAGTCTGAATGTCATTTTGAAATTGTCACCATGGGCAGTGGCGGCGCCAACGGGGTTGGTGGGATGAGGGGGTGGGGGGAATTCCCACAAGCATGGTGCATATATCAGTTCCTTTCTCCCTATAATGTACACTAAAATACCTCAATAAATGTGACCAAAGTGAGCAAGTGTATGACTCATACAGCTTAACCGTAATTTATGGGACCTGTACGGGGGCTGTTCGATTTTGAAGTGGGATCACAAAACGAAATGCATGAATCTTTATATTTTGTTCTTGAGATAAATTGAATTTAAACAAAATCAAACAAAATTAACAAAATCTATAATAGTGGTAGAAATATTTGTTGCAATACCTATAATCAATGTTATTCAATCAATCAATCAATCAATCAATCAATCAGAAGACATTTATATAGCGCCAAAGTCAACAGAAATTATTTACTTAGTTTCATGCATATACACCAGCCCTATTAATGAAAATGGATCTGTCCTATGAAACCTACGCTAGCTTAATATGAAGAGCTAGACCCATGACAACTCCTTCCTTTTTTCTAAACCAATATTCACATTTTTGATTCACAAAATAACTCCTACATCAATCAACATCTAATGACCTTGGCAAATAATTTTACCTAAAATTCAAAAGAAATAGGTTTCGAATGGACCTCATTTCATGCTGTTCGTAAATTTGTACGGTATTCGAGTATAACGCAGCGTTATGTGCACCATGTATGTAGAATAACATACAGTGGAGCGTCAATCTCTTGCCAATTGGTGATAATAAGTCCGAGGATTTTTGTTTAGAAGGGGTTCAGTAGGTTGGTACCGGGTCCAATTTAAAGAATTAAACGAATGAACATCAATTTCATATCAATGAAAAGTACATACCAAACACTTTGTAATGCCCCTTGCATGGAATGATCAATACATGTTTTTGGCAGTTGTAATACGGTAAAGAGGAGGATTTTTCAAAAAGCGTTTTAGTATAGTATTTACTGTGCAATTTTAATTGTGTTTTTAGGCTCAAACTTTCCTAAGTGAATATTTTTGACCCCCCAAGTCCGATTGGGTTAATATGTTGTTCTTCTTTAAATTATCTTTAAGGAGTTAAGAGAAAAAATTGCATGGCAAATACTGCTTGAACCACTGAAATCGGCAGTTCAACGTTTGGATTATCCGCAGTTGGAACATGTACCCTGTGGCAAAATGCATAGGCTTTAATATGACATGGTTTCAAGCAGCTTGCGTGTTGCACGGGACTTGCGCTAACGAATTGATACGGCTCCCCCCCCCCCACAGTTCGCCCTCCCCTCCCCGTCAGCTACTCTGAAATACTCTCCCTTATGTATATATTTGCCGGCGTTAGTTAATATTAGGCTAACGAAATGCTTTCTTACATGTGTTTTTGTTATGTAACTAAGCTACGAAAGAACAAGAAATATCTCAAAATGCTGCAACTTCTGGGGACTTCGCTCCCCTGCATGCCCATAACTGAAGTGTACTACACTTCTTCCAAAACGCCACCAAGGCGAACAAGAATTATCTAAAATGATCATATTTTCTTCCTCGCCTCCACTTCTAGCTATCAACAGTGTATAGCAATGATCATAAAGCATGATGCCGCTTTTATTGGAATATGGTTGAAGCATCGCTCAGATAGGCACTGCAGACAGGCGCGTTGCGAGGAATTTGTCAAGGGGCGAAGCTTGTAGGCAGAGTATCTTAGTGCCACCATGAGTTGGCGCGAAGCGTACAGGAACATTTTTGGTTGAAAATGCCTCCTACATCACTGGAAATGGCACTACCCAGGCCTAGTAAGTTGCATCTAAGCATTTTTTATTTTAAAATTACTAGCGATATCATAAAAAATATGTGCTCAAATGGGGGGGGGGGGGGGTGCGCGGTCGTCCTTTTCGCTCCCCCCTGGATACGCGCCTGACTGCAGTCGGTCTCGAAAACGAATTTCATGCAAAATTAAAGTTTTAATACATTAAAATGTAGTGATGAAGCGTGGAGGACAAGGACGTTTACCACCCCTTCCAAGTTTGCCCCCCTCCCCCTTTGCGGCTTTAGAAATTCTGGCGTCGCCCTTGACTGTGAAATAATTAGGTCAAGTGTTCCTTTCGCCATGAAGTGGAGTTTTGCCTGCTACTTGAGGTGCGGAAAGGAAAGGTGCGGAAAGGAAATTAATACTGTGTTTAAACTCACCCAGCACTGAGCTTAGCAGGCACATGCAAATAACGAGGGTTAGCGAAAGTCTCATCTTGGTGATGTGATGTTGTCGAATGCAGGGACTCGTCAAACTTGATGGACTTCTTTAGTCTTCTTCTAAGTGGAACAACATCTGTTACTATTTAAACTGGTACCACGATGTCAAGATACAGCATAAGATAAGGATCATGTGAGGGCTTGATAAATGAATCTTCTTTATTGAATTTGTCAATGCACTTTCAATGCTTCCTTGAGAAGAGGAACAACTTTATAGCATGTGATCAATCGGAATTAAAGACGAACTATTGCAACACCGATTCTGTATGAAAACAGGAATTCATCAATAGTTTACTTGCACTGACCTAAAATAATAAATTATCATTATAAACAATGCTCACATTATCATCAGCTAATCTAGTTATGCCTGGTTTTGAAAAGAAACAAAGAAAAGCAAATAATTTGGATATTTTCCTACTCTATGATCATTTCAGTGACAACCAGACAAAATGCAGGGGTTTTCCTGAGTTGATAAGTTTTCTTCTCGACTTAGGATAGGTTTGGTAAGTTCCGAATGTTTAAATCATAATACAAATAGGCAACAATCGGGTACTCATTACCAAAGCAAAAATCACGCTTTATGATTAAATGCTACATATAAGCCACACATTATAATTTCAATATCGATTGCAAACGTCTGTAAAGTAATGAACTAGATATGTGATCAAATTTCATATGTCGTTCATACTTTTCAGTGGACCGACCCAAATGACTAATTAGTTGACAAAGGATTGTGTAACTAACGAAATTATCAAAATTTCCATTATGAGAAGTTTCCACCTGTATATCAGCGACCTGAATCCAAATAATCTCAGATAAGGCGTTAATAGGTAACATAAGGATAAGCCACAGACGTCAGACAGGTAAGGCGTTAACAGTCGACATATACGTTTTAAGAAAAAGTCGCCCAGGAAAGAACCTGGGCACGAAAACCAAACTACCAAACGACTGATCCGCTCTCAGCCCCAGTCCCCTTGCATCGGGACTGTGACTGTGTGATCATCGTCAGGTGTGTATCACCATTCCCTGAAAGAACAGATACTACACATGATCTTAGCCAAAAGGCAGTCGACATATGGATCAGCCAAATATATTACACAGTTAAAAACTGGCATGTGACTTACACGTAGCTTCCATTACATTGATTAAATGTGTTTCGTTCCACCTTCAAATAGTTAGTGACAAGGATACTTGGGTATCTTTGTACTTTCCAGAACATATTCGTAGTTCTGCATGTATGAATGGATGGCAGTTGTGATGATGACGATGATAATACATGATGATACAACTCAGGGTTGATCTATGAATAATCATGAGTTTGTATGAAAATGCACTCCATTAACCTCACTCTCGAAAGTAAAATATCCATAGCCAATCTTCTTCTTTGTGAAGGACATATGCGAAGGAAGTGTGTTCTGTTGTTAATGGAAATGAACGTTCTATCGGATATATCCTAACTTAAACCTGACTGTGATACTGAGATGCCAGATAGACGACGATGCCTGATGTGGTATAATGATACGTGGTGTTGTATAGTGCATCACGGTATATGCGGATAAATGAAGCATTACTTCAATAATGATACGTGGCGTTGTATAGTCACGGTATATGTGGATAAGTGAAGCATGACTTTAATGATGATACGTGGCGTTGTATAGTGTACCACGGTATATGAGGATAAGTGAAGCATGACTGTAAAGATGATACTTGGCGTTGTATAGTACATCACGGTATATGCGGATAAATGAAGCAGGACTTTAATAATGATACGTGGCGTTGATGTTACGTGATGATACGTGGCACTCAAGGAGTGTTAGCTCAGTGGTTAACGCCGGTGCCTTCCAGTGATAAGGTCCTCAGTTCGGGTCACTCCAAGATTAATGTATATATATCGTCCAGTTACACAGTTATTGACAATTGACAATTCATAATCAAGGACGTTAAATTTGAATCCAAGAGACTGACTTCGGCCAGCTTGAGGCTTTGATAAGCCAATGAGGCTTCTTCCCGAGTTCCTGCTTGCAGGAGGATCTAACATACAAGTGAAGAATGACTTTAATTTTGAGACGTGTCGTTGTATAGTGCACTAAATTGAAAGTTGTTTTAATAATTATATTTAAATTTTTCTCTGACTCATTAAGGTTAAGACTTAAACTTTTATGTGAGGGCCAGGGGTCAGTGAGGGAAGTATTTTATAATGGAGGAGTACTATCTTGACAAATGTCATTGTCACTGCAAAGATCGTATGTATCTCTTTACTGAAGTTTATATCAGGAGTTGATAGTTACTTCTTACGTGTTCGTGTTCCCCAGATAAAGTTAAGTATGATAACAGCGCTAACAAACCCTGATTTATAATCCTATTGCAACAACATGGCTGCCACAATCACTTCCACCTTTCGACTAGTCAACAGGCTGCCTTCCAATCTCCTGTGTTGGGAAGAAGTCTGTAATGGAGCAAACACTGTCAAGCTGAATTTCCCATGGAGCAGTAGAACAGCTGGGCTAAAACTACTAATAAGCAATTTATTTAACTAATTATTTCCCGCTAGTTACCGAATCTGATTAAGAACAGAACATTCTGGCTTACATAGGTCTTCATTTAAGCCTACTACTAAATAACTTAATTAGGTTATTGTAGGTTTTAATACAAATAGTAAGATTTTCACGTACCTAGATAACAAAAATACGACTTCTTAACAGAAAGATATAGTCAAAACAACACCTCGACTGGTAGGCTGCAGCAACAACTTTTTCAACAGTATAACCATGAACCTGTGTGTTCCACTCACAGCAGTAGGAAATTATCAATGTTATATATATATATACACCTTGATGCACTATACAACGCCATGTATCATCATTAAAGTCATGAGTCATTTATCCTCACATACCGCGATGCACTATATGAGTTGGACTGGCGCTTGTACTGAGCTGCCGTGAATGAAATGAGTAGTGCAGTTTTTTGGTGATTAAATAAGTATTTTTTTCATCTTTTGATGTCTTTATGTGTGACTACTAACACTAACCATGTTGTTTTTAAGGAATTCCAAAAACGGGTTAGATGTAAAACCGTGTTTTATTACAGTTAGTATTTACTATAGATATATGCCTTTCTTCAGTGAAAGTGTATAGTCATGATGCACTCCAACAATACCAATGCATAGGACGGCATCGACAACTATACTAAATAGCAGAGACATTGCATGATATCCGGAAATATATGCACGACGTCACAATAGACTCACATCTAGTTGGTGAGCAAACTGCAAGAACAACCAATACAACGACTATACAGAGGCACACGGGCAGGTATACAGAATCGGATTAGGAACACATAGCTGTCTAATTTTAGCTTTCCGTATGGATTTAAGTGAATTAACGGAAGTAGTCTCAAGTTATATTGGCTTTGTCAGTGACGTATGTATACCACAAAAGCGACTGGCACCCACTGATATGATAAAACGAATACCCCCGGACAACAGTATTAAACAACAGGATTAAACAACAGGAATAAACAACTGGATTTAACAACAGGATTAAACAACAGGATTAAACAACAGGATTAAACAACAGGATTAAACAATATGATTAAGCAACAGGATTAAAAAACAGGATTAAACAGTATGATTAAACAACAGGATTAAACAACAGGATTAAACAATATGATTAAACAACAGGATTAAACAACAGGATTAAACAATATGATTAAACAACAGGATTAAACAACAGGATTTAACAACAGGATTAAACAACAGGATTAAACAACAGAATTAAACAATATGATTAAACAACTGGAAAAAGACAAGCAGAGGGCTTTTGAGGAGGGGAATAAAAACCTACGGAATAAGATACAGAGTACAACTAACAAATATGTACATGACATAAGAAGTAACACTTTTGGACAAATAAAAGGAAACTCTCGTACTTTTTGGGATATTGTCAAATCTATAAGAGATCCGAACAGAGATGGCAATATTATGCGTATCGATAAAGAGCTATAGGGAGTGAATTGACTGAATATTTTGGACGATTTAATGATTCTGTCAGTAAAGACATCCCATTAAGTTTACCCGAATTAAAGGATGGTTTTCCTAAATTAGATGTTAATCTGGTATCTCGCCAATTCAGTAAAGTTAACAGCGGTGTTGCATGTTAATCAGACAAGATTCCCCGGTGGGTATTTAAATGCTGTCCAAATGAATTAGCCCCTGTTTACGCATCATTTCAGGAAAGCGTTCAAAATATTGAAATTCCTAGTTTGTGGAAAACAACATTAACATCCCCTGTTCCCAAAATGAAGAAACCCAAACATGTTAATGATTCTGACCAATTGACTTAGCAAGTATTGCATATAATAGCATGCAAAAGTTCTTGTTACCACAGTTAATGAAGAGTATTGATCAGATTTGGGCAAGGGCGGCGGAACCGGGGGGGGGGGCACAGGGGGCACGTGCCCCCCACTTTTCCTCAGGTTAAAAATGTGCCCTTTTTTTCTACATAAAAATTGTACTCTTGATCACCTTATTAGGTTAGCGATATTTCAGTAAGAGATCTAATCCTCATTTAGAAGTATTAATGAATTTATGTGGGTCAAACTCAAATGTTTACTACCACAAGATTTCTAACATTCCGGTTAGTGCCATTCATAGGCGTAGGAGCCCAGTTTGATTTGGGGCCTTCGTGTTAATGTCAATATCATATAGGCATGCATCGGTTGTTACATCGCATGCCAATAACATACAATCGTTTACCGTCTTATTACCCTTTCATATGGGATAGAATTATTGGGGAAGTCGTTACAATAATAATGATAATAATAAGATCAGGTTAACCATTGAAAAACACATTGCAAATTATTTTTCTTTCAGTAGGTGCCCGAAAAATTCTCAGCATATTGCCCGAATTTCACAAACATTTTTGGTTTGGGGGCTGCAGCCCCCAGCCCCCCGCCTCCTACGCCTATGGTGTCATTATGCATATTCAATTTGCCAACTTCCTAATGCATTTCCAAAAATGCATTGCTATATTACATTGTGACTTTGTAATAAGCGGAAGCCATTTATAGCCTACTATGAATAATGAATATAGTTTTAATATCCCATAACCTACCCCATCCTTTCGTATTTTGACATAGTTCATTTGCTTTCATGCATGTATCGATCGCGTGTGCAGGGACTTTATAATGATTTCACCTAATTTCGTCTCGAAGAAAACTTGTTTCCCAATTTGCACATATTGCAGTGCTAGTATGCAGTTTTTCCTTGAGGGGGGGGGGGGGGGGCGTTGATGGAGTGATGTGTATACGCAAATAAGATAATACAATAAGAGTTATCAAGGGTACTAAATATCAGGTTGCATCAGTCCAATCGAATTTCTTCAAAGTGCCCTTCGACGTCGGTGCCCCCCCCCCAGATTAAAAGTGCTTCAGCCGCCCTTGGATTTGGGATAAACGTCAATTTGCTTACAAAACAGGTGTATCCTGTATCGACGCTGTGCTGTTACTAATCCATGAAATTGTGAAACCACTATATCAAAGGTGTTGTTCCTCGATTTCTCCAGTGCATTCAATACAGTCCTTCCGAATCAATTAATTAAGGAATTATCTAGATACTTTATTGAGCCATGACTCATACATCGGATGGCTTACTTTTTAAAGGGATGGTCACGACAAGTTAAATTGGAGAAAGGGTTGTCAGATAAGTCTGAAATAAAAGTTGGTGTACCTCAGGGGGGTCCATTATCTGCTTTATTATTTAATATACACAATTATGAAATCAAATTTAATGATCACATCTCCGTCACAAAATATGCCGACGACACTGCAATTTCATGCAAAGTATCCAAAAGTTCATTTGTCTGTGATCAATCAAATTTCCCAACGATCTCTTAACGACTCGGTATCAACATGTGATCAAAAGAATTTGTTCCTCAATCCCAAACAGTCTAAGGAAATGTGCTTTGCAAAATAAACATAAAGCATGAAGGCCTTGTGTCATCATAATCACAAAGTGTACAAATACAGTTTCATTTTTTCCCCAGTATAAATATAAATATTATAAAAAGGACATCAAAAATTCAAAAAGTAAATTACGAAAATTGAAGATGAATTGGTAAAAAGTTCATTTAAAAATATAATTAAAATATGAATATTATTATAGAAAATTAAATATTTAAATTCAGGGGGCTGAGGTTTAGAGAACGTCCAAGATTGACTATTTAGGGGTACGCATTGACGACAGACTGACGTTGAACTGTCATATATCAAAGATATTGAGCAAGGTGTACCATATCGCATCTATTTTAGCTTATATTGTGTCATTCTTTAACAAAGCAGCAAAGGAAAATTTATTCAATTCTGTTATCCTGTCGCATATTATTTATACTGTACCTGTTTGGTATCACTTTATAATATGTAAAGATAAGAATAGACTAATGAAGTTTCTTAAGTATGCAGGCTATATATTGAAAGTAGATCACCATTCATTAAGAGTAATCGTGAATACCTCTGCTAAGACCCAACTCATAAGAATGACAAATACTATTAAAAACAACCAAAACCACCCATTGCATGCTTCACCTATGAGTCATTTAGCTACATCCAGCAGAAATCTTAGAAATCCCCACATCTTGCCAAAATACGAATTCAGCTGTACTGAAATTCTTTTATTTATCGTGCTGCAATATTTATTCAGTCTGATCACTTAGAACCTCTAATATACTTGTATGTCTCTTCAACCTTTCAGTAATCATTCTTAACAACTAATGGAACTGTTTTATATTTTGAATATCACTTTACATTTTAAATGTGTTTTTTAATCCTTTTTATAATTTTTTGTTGTTGAAAATTATACTGGTTTCAAACAACATCCAATAAACATTCACTATACAACGCCACGTATCATCATTACAGTCATGCTTCACTTATCCTCATATACCGTGGTACACTATACAACGCCAAGTATCATCAAGTCGTGCTGCACATATCCTCATATACCGTGGTACACTATACAACGCCAAGTATCATCATTAAAGTCATGCTTCACTTATCCTCATATACCGTGATGAACTATACAACGACAAGTATCATCATTAAAGTCATGCTATACTTATCCTCATATACCGTGATGAACTATACAACGACAAGTATCATCATTAAAGTCATGCTATACTTATCCTCATATACCGTGATGCACTATACAACGCCACGTATGATAATTAAAGTCATGCTATACTTATCCTCATATACCGTGATGCACTATACAACGCCACGTATCATCATTAAAGTCATGCTTCACTTATCATGGAGAATAATTCTTTGATAAACGTATATGTAGTCTCTAATCCTCCAATGATTTGAAAGTAAATGCAAAGAATGTTTCTATAGTTCACATGTTCTCATTGGTTTATTCCTTCCTTTTGATTCAGACTCACAACAGCTCAAAGAAAACTTTGTAACATGATGCCTTTTCAAGATTCAATAAGTTGCATGAACACATTTGGTGAGGTGATGAAGTGAAAGTAAAGCAGAGTTCTGGATGCGTTTTGGATTAATTTTCAAACCCATACTCTATATGAGAGGCGATTCAATTTCCTCTTTTCAAATCAGCAGAAGAAGGAGGAAACTTTATCTTTATTCGACCATGTCAGAGTGTTGACTTGTATTGCACATATATAGCTATAAAAACATCCAAACCCCCTCCTCGTCACCGTCCCAACCTCATTACCATTCAGTCTTTCAAAATGCAACAATTGTAAACAACGTGATCAAGTTGGCTGCTAATATCAAATTTGATATTTATAAAGATGATGCTAATATTTTTTATTAAGCTAAATACACAGTTCTGTGTTTGTGAACACAGTCATTTGGGGGCGGCGGGCTATCCAGCCAATGCCGCAGTTTCAGAGGGTCAATAAGCACATCAAGTCACTGCGGATTAAACAAAGTATTTTAATTGACGAATTCCCGATCCCCGTGTTTCCAAATCTACTTGCATAAACTCAAAATCCTATGAATCCTGTTTCGGGTTTCGAAATAACCGTGCTATTTCCAGCCATTCAGATCCCTAAATAAGATTAGTCACATGTAGTTAACGTGTTTGACTTAATAAGCATTATTCCTTCCTCATTCAAAACAGTACTGAAATGTGAATAGGTATTGTTTGTTGAAATTTCAGGCTTACTCCAGTTCATGATCGTCTGCATAGAATTTAGTTGTAAAAGAACACAACTTGCAGCAAGACCTCTCTTGCGAGCATAATCTTAAATAACCTTTTGTGAATAAGAATATTTTACTGAATCCGTTTGTCTGTTACTGCTTGCTTCGAAGTCATCGATAGTATCGGGGCATAAGCCTATTTTACATTTACGTCTTAGAAGGAAACGAAATTCTTACTGCTTGCTGCAACGAAAACAAAGACAAGCGTGAGCTTCTTTTTCATAAAGATATTCAGATAAAACAGTAAAACAGGATGAATAGAGATTTCGTTGAAGGCAGTGTCGTTTACTGTTACCAATAGATTGTATCCAACCAACAATACCAATTTAAGCTCATAGAAAGTTAACTCGTCAAATGGCTCAGCGGATAGAGCAGTGGACTGGTAACCTGATTAACTGAGTTCGACTTCATCAATGGTTATACACATTTAAAATTCTTTTTCTCTTTCATCAGTCCACACTGAAGTCTTGATATATTAATTCAACCATATAATTTACTAGCTGATGTGGTGGCCGATGCTATAGAGGGTGACGAAAGACTCATTCCTCGTCGGTCGTGTAAATCGTGGCTAGGGTTCAAGACAGGCCTCTGGCGATAATACCTCTGGCTGTGGCATGGTGCTTTTTTGTGGCCTAGGATCCCGTGCCATGTCTCCCTTGTTGTCGCAAAAGAACCCGGGAGGATGCGCAGAGGGTCGGTCAAATCGATCAGAAGCGTACTAGGTGGCGTGCGTGAATCCTTGCCTTTGGCCAGAGGTGGTGACATCTCTGCGACCGGCATGCTTGCAGCCACCGTCCACTGAATACGTGGCCTGATGAGGCGCTATTCTCCTAAAAGTGAATCTACGGATGCCTGTAAGAGCCATATAATTATTTTATATTAAAACACACACGGTTTCAAACTAGCGCCATCGAATTCCTTAAAAGCCGTTTTTAATCTTGTCACTCTGAAGGTGGAATTAATTTTATTGTAATGGGTTATTTGTGGTAAGCCAAGTAAAACATTCAAACAGTCATGCGGTTCACAAGGGTTTGCAGGAATTTAATCGAACTCATTGTTAATTTGATAGAAATGTGTTTGCAAAGATTTGCACTACCTGCACCAAAACAAGCATTATATTCGTTGCAATGCCAGAGACATACAAGCCAGCAAGACCATGAAATAAAATTTCAATATACATAGAATTCAATCTATATCACTTTTGCAAGAAAACAAAAGTGTCAATATGGTCCCATTCTTAGCCACAGTGTTGTAGCAAATTCTCACACCGGATAGTAGGTAGTTTCGGAAACAGTGATTCTGAGGAACTTGTTTGAGATTCATCAAAAAAAAAATACCCCGTATTGTGTTTTGATGACTTTGCGAACAAAATTAGCTTTGATATGCCGTGGACCGTTAGAAACCACTGCTCTCAGTCTAGCTAGGGTTGTACTTGTATTCCTATAACACAATTACTTATTTTGTTTTTGTTTATGGAATGACCCTTTAAACAGTTGAGGGTCACTAGTTAAAGTGATTGGACCTTTTAGTTAACTAGTTCCTCAGTTGCACTACAAAACCCAATGAGAAAAATTAAGATTATGTGGTCTCAAATAACATGTTTATAATTTTTACAAATTTATTAACGACAAATGGTGTTGAATGCCATCCAAGGGTGCTCTGTTGCTTATATGAAGTTTAACGAACGTATTCTGGCTGAACCCAAAACCAACGGATTAACATTTACTATAAGAACTACCATTAGGAGCCGACGTCACCATCAAGTCAGCCTAAACGAATATTCCAGAAATATGTGTCATTAACGAAATATATCTTGGAAAATACTGGAATAGCTACAGAAACATTATTGGACTCAAAGTTGTCTGTTTTTTGTACTATATCATGTCAAAACTAAAACTGTGCCTTATTCATTAGTTAATTATTTAATTGAGTTATAAAGTGTCAGCAAAATCTATCTGTCGATCATTCTCCCACGATTGAATACCGGGGATACTTTTAAGAAAAGTCACCCAGGAAAGAACCTGGGCACGAAAACCAAACTACCTAACGTCTGATTCGCTCTCAACCCCAGGCCCCTTGCATCGACACTGTGTGATCATCGTCAGGTGTCTATCACAATTCTCCTCGAAAGGGAACAGATATTACACGTGATCTTCGGGTATGTCTTCAACTCTTCGGTCGATCTGTTAGTTGTACACGATTCAGGATAAAACTAGTTTGATCTCGTAAGAATGTTATCTGATTCCTTGTTCTTTATTCTATTTGTTTCATAAGTCAATGGACTACATTCGGATGAACAATGAACAGATGAAGATAACTGCCATTTCTGGAATACCAAGTAGTCCCCGTTATGTCGAACACGTAACTCACTAATGGACTTTATCGATACTCAATGACGAACCACATCTGCCTTATTTGAAACAAATTCATAACAATAGAGATTAAAGCCATTCAAGTGGTCCATTTGCTTTCATACTTCTCAAACCTGTACGACAAGATGTTTACACTATATGAGCAGTCGAGAATTCACAGTGAACGTTTAGCAATCTTGGAAATCAAACTCGACCTTTTCAAGGAAACTTACGGTCCCTCACAAAGCACCGTGTAATGGTATCCCCTCGGTAGGACCAGGGACGATTATATAAGGAAACCCCTTTCATGGGTTCCAAATGAGCAAATTAGAAGACTGAAAGTTAAATTCGTTTACAATTCGTTATTTGTACAAGTAGATAGATCTAGTTATGTTTTTGTATTACGCTGTTTGGTCAAAGTAACGCAAACCGGGTCACGATATGGTTCCAAGCGGTACCATTATCTGGCAACAGCACTAAAATACAATGGCGTGCGCAAGGTGCGAGGTCGGAAATGCCCCCTCCTCCACAAGATCTTTCATTCGCACCTGGCTTTTTCATGAAATGTCAGCCTCCTACCTAATTCGCCGCTATTGCTGGCATCTGTTAATGCTTGTATACAAAATAATTCTCTAAAAATATACTTATATACCCATCTTAGAAGAGTCTTAGTTAAGGTAGCAGAAGCACACCCAACCATCATCAGGTGTCTATGTGATAGAGATGAACGACATACACCCCCAAAAGGTAAGAACATGTTTATTCCAACCTGCAAGGAAATAGCAACTTAAAAGTTCTTTGACAGACAAATGTGATGGCTTGGACAAATCAAATTATTACAGACCGATTCTCATTTGCTTTGATTTATATAGACTTATTTTATTGCAGTACCTATTTTCCGTTATAAAGTTGGGCTTCGCAAAATAATGGTAGATCGAACATGTTGAATTTCTGAGCATGTACCTTTCTTCATTCTACATTCTTCAGTGTCAAGTGTGAAAATTCAGCTTGAAATGAAAGAAGGAAAAATTAATAGAGAAAAAAGAATAGCAAAGGGAAGAGCCATTTTCACACCTCCTGGCAACACTTTGTCCTCATGACCTGACAAAATGACACACTCATGACACAAATTTAAATCCTGATATCTTCCAAATATTTCGATTTATTCCTTGAAATTGTAAAGTTTTATCTCAAAATGGTCAACAGACTATTTTATTCTCAAAATATCAACTTTTCTTGAAAATTCGGGATAGTTACATAGTTAGGTGGTACTATATAAAGAAGGAGAGTGTATGAGGGCATAGCGAAAGGTCAAAATAAACTGTTGAATGATTTCGGTGTTTCCCTCAAACTTTCGACCTTTTCGACATTTCGAAATTTTTAAGGAAAAAGCCAAAACTTCCACGGACTTTGGTAGGCCTATGACAAAACACAAAATGATAATTTGACGGTTAGCTAGCTGTCAATTTCCTCGTAGAAATGAAACCGGGCTATGCTTTTACGTTGGTATACCAATGCGCTATGCAGTCATACTTGTAACATTGACTCGAATTTTCAATGATTACATCTGCCTGGGTTATTATTATTATTATTATACATGTTTAGACATGGCAAAACAAAAAATAACGGATAAATCCACACCTCAGCTCCCCCTTCTCCGTCGTTCATGTAGAAGGAATAACCGGCACGCGATTGTAGTAGGATATATATAGAATTGGTCGAAAAGTGTGCTGTAAAGTCATTACTATAAAACGGAAATGCTTCGAACGCTTGAGCTTTTGTGATGGATTTTACGTTTTTATGTAAATGTTGGATTTTCGGAATTCACGATCCACACGCCTATATTGTCTGAATAATTCTTACGTCACATTTTGGTTCATTCTCCTCCTTAAGGTTCGAACTCTAACGACTATGTTTAGTACATTAGCTCTATACAGATGGTCAATACAATCGCTCTGTCTTTATCATTGATTACTTGCAGTGAGTTTATATATACCTTACACACACATGCCTTATCGATGATAGGGCCATTCATTTTATCTCCGACGATTTGAGCAAATAGCACGTAGGCAGTGTCTGTCTGTAACGTTACCATCCACCTCATGTCTTTAAACTTTAACAAAAAGATTAAATAACCGCCGAGCTATAATTCGATCTAATTTCCATTGTATCTGTAGGACAAACGTTCTACCTGAAGTTAAAGATTAAAGATCAGGATGTAAATGCTCTCAACTTTCGCCTAAAAAATCTCGAAAAGCATGATTATATCAAAGTTTAGGCGAGTATTTCGTACAAAAAGGAATTGTAGGGGCTCCGACACTATTCCGCAAATCTCGGAAACCTATGCAGATGATTTTCGGATCAGTTCGATAAAGTACACACAATAAACACACTGGCTGCTGACACAATTGACCAATCATGGTTACAACAAGAAGGCAATCAACGCAGTTGATAATCCCAATATTTGCATGATGATAACTGCAAATGCATCTATATCTTATTTCTAAAATTATTCGAGGTTGTCAAAATCCCCCCTTTCAATTTCATAAAAACAAATCGGTAAAATGGTTTGAAAGTCACTGGTATTGTATCTAGTGATATGAAGTTGTATATGAATTCTCGACAAACAAGAAAAATACACCATTGAAACGATAAGAGAAACTCCCACCTGAATAACGTTTCATAATCCGCTGCACACGTATTTATGTGATATACGGGTTTGTGTTTGTAACATTTGATATGAATTGTAATCATAATACACACATTATTATCTTTTATTTAAGTTTAGTCAGGCTGGAATGAAGATCTTTTCTTTTCCTTTAATTTTTGCTTTCGTTTTTTATATTTTTTCTTTGTATAATTACAATTATTAGACCTATCTTCCTTATTGAATTCATTTATTCCCCTCATGTATATGTCTTCTTTTCAACTTTAACCCTTTAAGCTTGTTATATGATATTAACAAGAACACGATGTTTTTAGCTGAATTATTAAATTGATAGAAGAGTGGATTTACCTTAACCTTTAGATACACAATGAGGAAGTGACGTCATCATCAATGTGTAAGCATTAAAACAGCTATACAGAGATTTAGCATATTTTAATGCTTAAGATCATGAATACCGGAGTAGCTACATATATTGAAACACTATCAACACTCTCTTTTTCTTTCATTATGAAGACAACAAAATTCTCCCTAAATTTATCTTTCAAGGTTTTAAAGACGATCCCTTTGTATCATCTTACAGTGTCCTGAATCTTTAGACTTTTAGACTTATTATCAAGACAAAAAATTCTCCATAAAGTTATCTTTCAATGTCTTCAAGACGATCCCTTTATATCATCTTACAGAATCCTGAATCTTCCCAACGGACAGCCAAGATGAGTATACCCAGTGACGTCAGGAGAACAGAATTGTCCATTGCTTAAGATATCGACCCGGTTAAAATTGTCAGTAGTTAAATCAGCTCTTGGAGTAAACGTTGATAGTTATTGCCCATATTGCTTCACCTCGTATCCTCAAACCACCCTCCCTGCCCGACCCAGCCAACCTCCACCCCTAAAAAATAACTTTTGCTTTGAGACTGCTCATAACGATTGCAAATATAGGAGAGAAATTGATGGTTGATGAATATTGCATCAACCTTCCTATATACACCCGTAAGCAGGTGTGGACTGGATTTAAAAACTGTCCCGGGCATTTTCCACTTGGACCGACCCATTATTCATTGATATGCTACTTACATAGTGATCACCGTCATGGGAAAGGAGTCTAAGGGGAGGGGGTTCCCCCTCCTCATTGAAAGTTTTTAGAAGTTCAGATGACAAATGGTGCTATATTTCTCAATTTTTTAGGTTGCAATAATCCTTTACAAATGATCCAAGAATAATTTTCCAGAAGCAACAACTTACTAACTTGAGGAAAGATAAAACCGTAAACAAAAATATACACAAATATATGTTTTAGACTGGATTTTTTTAGTTTTTCAAGCATTTGTGATAACAATTAGTCTGTACTAATTACCCTTTTCGGCCTTTGATGGTTGTTTTCTGTAGGTGTGTTATATAATGTTGAGATAGCCTGCTCTTACATCTGTTGCGTCCACTTTGATATTTTATTGTTTGACAATAGTTGGCACAATGACCCTTTTGCCACACGAACGGCAGTTGTCGTTGTATGCCGGACATTGCCCAGTTGGATGGTGGGCTATACAATTCTTGTAACATGTGCCCTTGGTTTGTATGGCAGACAATCGAGTGCTTGGTATGGTGTGCATCACCTGAAGGTCATTGAAATGTAATGCAGTTGCTAAATGTTGTTTGTCTAATTCAACAGACTTCTGGAGAGTGAACTGTTTGGTGTGTGCCAAAGGTTTCTTTAATATTCTGGCATATGGGTGCTTGCAATGACTTCTTCCATTAACCTTTCATCCAATTCTTTGGAAGAAGTTCTTGGTAGTAATTTACACCTTTTATGAAATCAATCAATGTTTCTTCGGGTTTCTGTTGGTAGTTTTAACCTAGCAATTCGAAGTTCTATGCTGGTTCTAGTTGCGCCATTAACATATTGAACAGCGCTCTTGGATTCCTCATCCGTGAAGGTCCAACTATTATAGCGATTGGGCCCTGCTCTCCAACAGCTAGAAGTAGAACTTACATTTTCCCGGCTACTCCGGTCTTCTTAACCAAGAAATATAGTTCGAAACCCTGCTTGAAAATTTTGAACGATTCGGCTTGATTAGTTGAACTCCAATTCAATGTTGGAAATTTGTCCGCCATGGTTTGTCAGAATTGTTGTTCTCGGTGGAATCTGTTAGTCTTTGGAGTTTGCGATTAGAGCTCTAATTTCGAGAGAATCGGTGTCGCAACGTTGGCTACACGTGTAGTCAGTCCCGTGCTCACGTTATATATGTGAAGTAGGAGCATTAATGGTTAGAAGTTGCCTAGGCTGTGAGAACTTTCATCACTTCACTGGCTTATAGTACAAGAATAATCGTACGAGGTGATATTCCCAACGCTTTGATTAGGTGAATAGGTTGATAGGTACTTTTTGTAGCACGGAAGGGGTATCACTAGTGTTGGTAAGACGCTGAATTTGGTGAATATTGTGGCGTAGTAACATAATGACACTACGTATGTATATAGCCATTTTAGTTGGTATATATGACTCTTGACCTGGAAAACACGAGCGAGGATCCACTCAAGATCAAAATCGATTCTATCATTCATGCTCCGACGTTCAAGAATGCAGACGAGCTAAGGTAGTCTCTAGGAATGGTTCAGTTGTATTCACGTTTTCTACCTGATCTTGCGACCTTACTCGTTCCCCTTCACAAGTTGTTACAACAGAATGTGGAGTGGGAATGGCTATAAAGGCTCAGCAGGAAGCATACGACACTTGTAAAGGAGTGTTGACAGGCGACGCACTTCTTGTTCATTACGATAATGAGCGAAAAAATGAAATTAATATGCGATGCATCTAGCTATGGTCTCGGAGCGATGATTAGTCATGTGCTGGATGACGGAGAGAAAAACCAATAGCCTTCGCTCCTCGCACCCTTACCAAAAGTGAGCGGTAATACGCCTAGATTTGAAAGCGAGGCACTATATATCATCTTTGGTATCAAAAAGTTCCACTATTTTTTATTAGGTAGAAACTTCATGTTAATCACAGATCACAAGCCGCTACTACTGTTAGGTCCAAAGTCGGCGATACCAACTATGGCAGCAGCACGTGTTCAAAGGTGGGCAGTCCTTTTGTCTTACAACGACTATACCATAGAGTGCCAGTGTTCCAAAGATAATGCCTCTGGCAGACGCCCTCTCACGCTTACCTCACGAAAATTCGGAATAAGGCACCGAAAGTGAGTTCTTGGTAACGGAAGTAGTTGACAGTAATCTTTCTGTCACAGCTGCTGAAATTGCAGCAGAGACTACATAGGACACTTGTCTTAAGCAACTGTGTGAAGAAACGTTGTTTGTTTGGTCAGAAACAATGGTTATGTCTGATGAGCTGAGTTAAAGCCATTTCATAATAGAAGGTTTGTAAGGTGTGTAAAGTGGGGTCACAGAGTGATGGTACCAAACTCTTTAAGGCACAGATTACTTACTGAACTCCATAGTGATCATACTGGCACAGTGGCTAGGAAGTCGATTGCCAGAGGGTTTATCTATTGACCGGGTATAAACGAAGAGACAAAGAGTCATTGGCAGGTAAATGCACTGTTTGTCAAAATACCAGAAGTAAACCACCAAAATCATCATTGGAAATGTGGAGGTGTACTAGACCTTTTCAGAGCGTACATGTTGATTTTTGTGAGTACGGTAATGATAATTTTGATTGATAGTCACTCAAAGGGTTAAAGGTGATATGCATGCAAACACAACCACAGAGAGATCCATAAATGAGTTAAAATCAATCTTTTCAAATCAGCATTTGCCCAAAGAGTTGGTCACTGATAATGGTCCTCGGTTTCGAGCGAAGTCAATCCAGTTGTTTATAAAGCAAAGTGATATCAAACACATTTTAGTTCCAACATACCAACCAGCCTCAAATGGGGCAGCAGAGAGGTCGGTAAGAATAGTCATGGAAGCTTTTATTAAACAGGTTTTGCTGGAAGCACAAAATTCAGCGTAAAATATCGACTGGTTATGTTCTTGCTCAAATATCGAACGATTGTTAAGGGAGGTTAAGGCAAAGTTGAGCTTGGTTTTGCTTACCTAACACCAAAAGTGGAACACAAATAAGATATGCAAAAAATATCATTTTCGTGGAAGCACAGAGGAGCGCAGGTTTAGTGTTGGTGGCCAAGTATGAGTGCTCAGTCCTCCACATAAAGCAAACAAATGAGAAATACAAACTGTAGAAGAGGTGTGTGGTACTAGTCGATATTGACGGTAGAATTAAAGTGTACATGTACATCACATGTTAGAAGCCAAAATCTATCAAGGACTTTTGTGTGAGTCTTTCAATGGCACAAATATGTAGATGAGGCTTAAGATCAAAGTCTTGTACCAAAGCTTTCCCACAGGGAATGAAAGCGTATAGTAACTGGTGTGTAAACTGAAACAACCCAAAGCCAGAGTCCAGTATTATGTCTACCTTAGAACCAACCTAAAAGCTTCTGAGGTCAGAAAGACTTCGCAAACCTGTTTTCAAATTGAGTTTGTAAAGTGTTTTGCATGCTTAAGCTGGTTTGTTATAGTCACATTACGAGTTATATGAACTGAATCGTTACTCTTCATGTTATATTAATTTATAGTTAAAAGAAAGAAAAAATGCAAGGAAAATTCCTGTCTGTTATTTGGTGAAGTGTAATATTTACAATTAAGAGTGCTCCCCGACAGTAGGTTTTTGAAAGAAAATACCTTTTGATTTAGAGGGAAAGCAGTGTGGCGTAGTAACATAATGACACTACGTATGTATATAGCCATGTAAGAACATATATACAACCCTTGACCCGGACACCACGAGCGAGGAATCTCACTTGAATAAACACATAGTTACATGAACTGGCAAAGTCAGTGTCAAATTATCCATATGAGTCTCTCTGAATACATTACAAATATGTAGTTGAGCAGTATTGATCGCTCGATGTTGATTCTGGTAGGCCTGCAGTGTTGTTGATTCAAGGGATCGGGTCACAGAACTTGATCACACAGAAGTTACTTCCAGCTTGTCGCTTGCAGTAATTTGAGACGAACAGCTATCCCAAAAGCGTCAATCTTCACTGTCATTTTACGTAGAGTCTTGACGTTAGGCAATGAAGTGCAATACATTTCCAGATTATAAGAAAACCTTAAAATAATATGAAAATAAATACACAGAAATGTGACTTGTTAGGGGTATATTTATGCGAAAGGAATATTTGACATGTTTTTATATTAGAAACTTGGTTCCACGAAACAGTTTGTTTCTGCTCGATCTGTACTGCTAGGACGTAACAACAAAAGTGCCCATCGTCGTCAAGAAGCAAAGAAATTAAATACGGCTTCTAACTGAACAAATATACAACTAGTAGGATTTAATGGAAGCTTTCATCCATCATTATTAGATTATCGCTAGACTGTGTCTTCCTTTGTCATTTCACTGACAGATGGGCAACAGCCTATGGCTTGCCTAGCCTAGTTACAAGTTTAACTAGTACTACTACTAGTATAACTATAAAGTTTTGCATTGTATTAAAGCTACAGTAGTAGGCTATATCAAAATTGTTAGGATAGGAAAGTAGTCATCAATTAACACCAATTGTGACTGGAAAATAGTATTTTCCCAGTCATAATTGATGTTAATTAATGACTAAAAGGTTTTTTCTTCTCGCTCGGCGGTGGCTCTTAGTGTGGGCTGTAAAATAGGGACGAAAATTTTGCCCCCTTACGGTCACTAAATTTTCGTGTCTTTTCAGCCGTCCCCATACATATCTGTGAATGTGTGTGTGTGTGGTGGGGGAGGGGGGACTTTTCTCTCTGAAAAACAAGAGGAGGTTGGATGTCAGGAATAGTGGGCTCTCCTAAGATCCTTACTTATGAAAGGATATACCACTTCCTGTCTTTCTACGTTTGGTGCAACCGAATGTAAGGCAGGATTCTCGTATGTTTCTGCGAACGACCTATAGACAGTTTGGTAAGTTGGTACCGGTGTTAACATAACTGTGTTGAAGGTGAACAGTGAGCAGACGACTGCTACATCTTGCGCAATTTGTCAGGTTTGGTAATGACGCCGGAAATGGGCAGGAGTTATTTTGGGCAGTCCGTCCTCTAATATTTATATCTTGCGAGTGTTACAAGTCAAGTGAAGTTAGGAGAGTACAGTTATAGAAACAGAGTTGAAGTAACGATTATCTGTGGTTGATAATATCCTCTAATATTTATATCTTGCTTATGTTTACTCAATATCTTGCGAGTGTTACAAGTCAAGTGAAGTTAGGAGAGTACAGTAATAGAAACAGAGTTGAAGTAACGATTATCTGTGGTTGATACATTATATTACACTGTAGACTGCTGCCATGCTGCCATCACGTGTGAAATACTTCACATCTTTCATGACAATAATCTGCCTTCCTTGTATTGAGGTGCCTCTCAAATTCATAATCACTGGCTAATGAGCCCCATCACTCAAAACCGCAGTAAACAATTGGGGGAAACAGTACGACACACGAACGTCTGGCAAATCTATACCAAACATGTTGCACTGAAAATGTTGTAATATAATAACAACGGTGACAGAATGATGAATCAGAAAAATTATTTATAATGGCTCTGCAGCTTCTTATCGTTACTTTCTTATTTAGAAATGATTGATTACTACTTATTAAAATATTGCTTTCTACCATTGAGATTCTTGAACTATCCTCTCTTATCCAACCGAAGGCACCCTCTGAGTTCTGACAAGTTTGGCTTTCAATATTATCCGACAATAGTATTTGCTTATGAGTTCCCGCTCAGATAATTTTGTTAATATATGACATACGCATGTCAAGCCGTTTTATATTTCATTCATGCACCATCCAATCATATTATTATTTAATGATATTTGATATTATTAATATTTAATGATATAATGAAAAGCGCTTCACTTATCATTAAAAGCCTTACTGAAACTAATGATGTCAACAATAATGTAAAGGTATCTCGATTGGTATTTGTTAAATGACATAAACAAATAATTTACTAATCTTATTAAATACGGTGCATTAAGTGATGTCATTAATTCGAGAATTGATTACCATTCAATTATATCATTAAATTTGACGTAAATCTTATTGGTATGTTGTTATTATTATTCAAAAGAATGATCTTCAAGCAATAGGACTATACCACATCACGAATTAACATATTCAAACATGGGTGAATTTTTGATATGTACGGCATATATATCACTTATATCAATTGAATTATTTACAACTGAATATTAATAAAACAACATCGACAACATTTATTTAAAATATTTACCAGAAAACGAAACCTTTAGTGGTTACGTTGCCTAAACATTCACAGTGTGGTGAGAGATACATGTTAATATTTATGACTAAATGTGTACATCAAAATGGAGAGGATTATCTATTGACTAATGCAGTAACATATAAAGAAAGGTATTAGGGATCAGTTATCATGTTGTCAATTTCTATTAAGTCACATATCATAACCATGATAATGTAGAGCAAGTGACTTAAATTTGCCCATGAATTAAGTGAGAACCATAACAGCTCAGAGATTTCTAGCTCTTAATTTGTACATCTCCCTGGTGAATATCAACAGTTTAATTCACTGGTATGGATATGACAGAAGGCATATTAATTATAATTCCTATGTGAAATATACTGTAGAGAAGATTGTATGGATAAATTATATTTAACGTTACGAAGTTTGAGCTTGGGAATAGCATTAATTTTTGCCTCTGGTTTTTCAACATTCTGGCTGTGCATTCGAGCTGTTTCGTCCTATTTTCTATGCTTGAATTAACAAATACACTTCATCGAGGCTACGTTATGCATAGACGTGTGAGAAAGAAAACAATTATTCACTGGATATGCAGCCAGCCTCTCGACCAAAATCATCAATTATTACGGTAACTATTGAAAGTCGTACCGAAAGTCGATTTTGATCAAATCATTTCACAGTCTCATTAAGTGCTTGTTATAGATAAACAAACGACGAGTATGTCACTCTTTCTTTTAACTACAAATCACGTGTGAGTGACTTTGTTTGCAAGGTACGATCATTAGAATGAGGACATGTTTGATGATCCAAACAAAACGAAAAAATAAACATCAGAAAATCGAATTTGTTTCCCCAAATGTACATAATTTAAACTCAATTGGACGTTGTTCGTTAACTAGGTTGCACACATCGAACTCTATGTTTGTCATAGGCCTATATTTTATTCTAATTTTTCTGCCGTTATTACATGTATATAGGACATAACATATCATTACAAATCAAACGTTTTCTATTGATAAAGGGGTAAGGCGAAAGTTGTATTTGAGTCAAAAAATAGACAGAAACGTTTTACCTTGTGAGTTCGTTGGTATATCTTGACCTTATCAATTACACCTTCGTTAGCCTGTTTATACTATAGCTTTAAAGAATGAATTACAACTGCTCTTACTTAGACTATTGATGTATACTGCGTAATACAAGGAAGACGTTATAATAAAACTGGTGAATGCGAACAACCCAATAAATAGATAGATAGATAGATAGATGGATGGATGGATGGATGGATGGATGGATGGATGGATGGATGGATGGATGGATGGATGGATGGATGGATGGATGGATGGATGGATGGATGGATGGATGGATGGATGGATGGATGGATGGATGGATGGATGGATGGATGGATGGATGGATGGATGGATGGATGGATGGATGGATGGATGGATGGATGGATGGATGGATGGATGGATGGATGGATGGATGGATGGATGGATGGATGGATGGATGGATGGATGGATGGATGGATGGATGGATGGATGGATGGATGGATGGATGGATGGATGGATGGATGGATGGATGGATGGATGGATGGATGGATGGATGGATGGATGGATGGATGGATGGATGGATGGATGGATGGATGGATGGATGGATGGATGGATGGATGGATGGATGGATGGATGGATGGATGGATGGATGGATGGATGGATGGATGGATGGATGGATGGATGGATGGATGGATGGATGGATGGATGGATGGATGGATGGATGGATGGATGGATGGATGGATGGATGGATGGATAGATCGATGGATAGACAAAAACACATGCTACAAATAGAATACAGTTAAAAATAAGTTTAAAAAAAGCACAGAAAAAAATCAAAGCACCAACAGCAACAATATGCATGCATGTGAGATTAATATACATTTATGTACATATACATACACACATATAAATAGATACATATACTTACAAATATAAAAATGCAAAATAGTCTAGAAAAAAAACAAGAAAATAAAACACAAGACAGCCTATCGAACGAACCTCAGGTTGAAAAGAGAAACAGAATTGGGTAGAAAAGAAAACCTGAATCTGTTATGTTAGACCGTGGCATGCAAAGACTGCTACCTGAAAGGCAGAAGACATATATAGTTCAGGAAAAGAGGATGTCTTTGGTCATTTAACATTTTATTCATTTTTTGGTTTACCATATCAATGTAAGAGACAGACAATGTGTATGTCATCTAGTTATATACATAAATAAAAACTATACCTCAAAAAACATAAATACAAATTATAACTGGTAAATAATCCCCTTAAAGCCATCAAACAATACAGTGTGTCGCCCACTCCTCCCTAGATAGTAACTCCGATCCCGGGCGGGTTAGTGCTTGACCATATAAACTCATGAATGAGTGATTGGTGACGTCATAGTTCAAAGGTCAGAGGTCAAGAAACCTATAAAATGGTTTTAGCCACTTTCTGTTTTTCATCATGCAGGTGAATTTATTAAACCACGCGATATGTAGAAAATATTGAGACAAGTTTTTAAATGGTAGTGATGTGGTTGTTGATGATCGAGGTTAAAGACAAATGTTGGTCAGAAACCAAATTGGGCTAAATTGTGTGAAGAAGATGAGATCTGCAACTCCATGGATTGCCATCTTCTATCTTTTATTAATGGAATAATCATGTTGTGCAGAACGATATTGCTTGAGAGCGTGTGAATCCTGTATTATTATTATATACCAAGCATCCCAATGATTCAACAGTCATGTTTTGCTGATGATCAACACGGACATACAACCAGTTATGAAAGTAACTAGAAAGGTTTTAGAGGACATGTACTTATTTCAAGCCTTTTTATGCATTCGGTCTCGACGGTCTTAACAATGTTGTCTTTTTTATACTATTGTGTAATAACACAATTTTGACGATGTCATTTTGCCAGATGTTTCGCCCGTGCACAGATACATTATTCGAACGCATGAGTGGTCAGGTGTATTGAACTTTCCGTTTATCACTCTACATTAGACTCTCTTAAATGACGTTGATGTAGTAAGCCGTTCTAAGGACACACTTAAAAAATACCCTCGGGTCATTGGTTCTGGCAGTTGAATCCGTCACCGTACTGAATACTCACTGTGAAGCCCTTTTTTAATATTTTTTGTTCAACGGTGCGTAAAACTGCCTTCCATTTGCTAGTGCATGTGCTTGATTAATTATAATAATAATGAACTGACTGTGTATGTTGACAAACACCGGATAAAAAGTTATTGTCTGAATCTTTAGTTCGATCGACCCCTGCGAATGGGCCAAAAAAAGTTCATCCTCATGATTGTGAGTTATACGTTCGTGTTTATAACTTGATTGTATAGTAAGGCCTTAAATAGTTAAATGCTGCTAGTGAAGGTGAACAATCACTGCGTCTTACTCTATAGTAACACTTATTGGTTCAAATAGCTCAACTTAATTAGTGTCAAATTAATTTTGTTGATGATTAGATTTATTGGTGGACTTGTAGAATACATAGTGCACAGAGCAAACGTTGTGTGGCAACTACACAATGTTGTGTAAACTATATTAAGTAACTGTTGTGTTAAAATCTACACATTGCCTGTGTAAAAATAACACATCATTGTGTTAAAATATTAGCAAAAGTTGTGTGTAAATTCTACCAAACGCATGTGTAATAGTGACACAACAGCTGTGTAAAATCTACCAACGGTTTGTGTAAGAATAACACTTTGTTTTCTACAACTAACACATCAGTCGTGTAAAATATAGGAATGCCTGTGTAAGAATGATACAACGGTTGTGTCAAAGTTGATGTTGCCTGTGTACTGATGACACAAAGTTTCATCAAATGTATGGCATTGCTTAACGCCATTTTAGGAAAACATGACACGGCAGTTGTTTAGGAAACTATCACGAGGCGGATGCGTTAATTCTGTTTAGTTGAATCTGCATTAAAAATGTCTATATAGTTGAAAAGGACATCAAGAAGAGGGTTGTCAAACCACATCACAACTTATAATGAAATCCTCATAAAAGAAAAACAAATAAAATATGCTTCACAAGTTAACTTTATTTTAAAACCAATAATAAAGAATACAGGCTTTAATTATCTTGAATATAACTACTACTTTAAATGATACAAATGATGTTACTTAATACTAAACAACGATAGGAAGCTGAATTCACTGTAGCCACACTGCTTCCCTTCCCATCCCTCAATTCAGGACCTTATCTACACAAAACATTTGGAAGTAGTACACATGGACATATAAAAATGGACAACATGTCATAATTATAATTGATATATATTACAATATCAGTAGCAAAAATACAAGTAGTAATACTAATATGTGACGATAATGATTATAAATATCTACACGCCCAACAGGATAAATGTTTTTACAAACTATATTAACCCATCTACACTTCAATAATTATACTAAAATTACATAAGACTAATACAAGTACCCACCATCATCTAGGTTTCCCACACCTTGGCCGAAAACCTATTCCAAGACAGCAATTTTAAAGTTCATTTTTGTGGGTCGCAGGCTATGTAAAATTCCATATCTTTTAAGTCTTGAATTTGTTTTGGCAAATTCCACAACTTTCCAGGGATTTCTATGACCGCGGGAAAACTGATAATCAGTTTATAGATAGGAGCTGAATAATAAGCAGTAATCATTGTACATTTCTAAATTTTATCACGGCTGGAAAGACACAGAGAAGTTAATGGTATATGCAAAAATGACAGTTACAACAGTCTCAGAAAAACCACTCAATATCGAAACCATTTTCTGTCT
This sequence comes from Apostichopus japonicus, assembly GCF_037975245.1. Classification (NCBI taxonomy): domain Eukaryota; kingdom Metazoa; phylum Echinodermata; class Holothuroidea; order Aspidochirotida; family Stichopodidae; genus Apostichopus; species Apostichopus japonicus. The sequence continues at coordinate 7,012,777 of NC_092569.1, read as the reverse complement.
GCTGATAACTTGTAAATTTGTACTGCAATGTACAGTGAGATACTTTCTTTGAGGATATATACAATACTATGGAACTTTAGAATAATTAGCTTACTCCTTACTTTGATCAGGGAGCGTACAAAAATGAAGTTAGTTTTTTTCCGACTGCGTGGAAGCTTGTAAAACCTTCCCATACAGATTTACATGCTGACGGGTACTCAACATTTAAAACATAAAAAGCCTTGAAAGGAGCATCAACTTCACCAACCAAACTATTCTGGTGAACACCAATTCTCTCCACAATGATCTGTGATGGCCCTTTCACCTTTCACCTAACACAAGGAAGTATTGTTGGTCATGTTCTTCTGTATTCTCCAATGCCATACGTTAATGTGGAAAGTTCCAACCTGCAAGTTGAAGAAAGTAACATAATATTGTAAAATGCTAAACCAGAAATATGCATCAAATTGTTTCAATGCCATTATAAAAAATTTTTAAGGGTAGACTATTAATCAGTCTAAGTTGCCATGGTCATTTACAGTAGGCAATTTACAATACTAAATGAACTAATGGACTATTTTGTATTTGCTTATTCATTAATAGACATGTCACGAGAGCAGAAGAGATCATGTACTCATTATGGCCAACATATAATCCAAGAATGACATGAATCCAACTAGTTGAAACATCGTGTTTTAACACCTTTTTTTACTGCAAACTTTCTAGACACATCCAGTGATCTATATTAATGAGATTAAATTGATCGATTATTTGAGCATGCATCTACCATCAGCTGATCATACCATGCATGAAGATTTCACAAATTATTAATATTTTAGCACCTCCAATATATATATATATATATGCCAAGTATGGCTGATACATGTACCAATTAAGACACCAATCCAATTTGTCATGGACATGTTTGCAACTCTGGTGATGTTACACACATGCAACACACGTAAGCTTGACTGCCAAGGTTCTGATATTGCCATCAGCATATGAAAACATTAATACTGCACAGGTCTAGCAAATAGTCTTCAGGTATGATTTCTATAAACATTTGTGCCATCATGCCCGAGGTCACGACTTCTTTCGATACAATATTGAATTACTTTTGGAGTTTTGGAATGTTCAATTGATCAATGCAAACACGGTTTACTGCCAAGTGATTGGCCCTGGTTCATTGGTACTTATCCTCAAATGTTTTAGTTTTACCGTATGTACTGGTTAAATGTCAATGATGGACCAGGCTGCATCTGATTTGGTACATCTGCTCATTTCCAAGTAGAAGATGACATTCCCATTGGCATGACGCAGGGCAGCACATAAAAAGCCGCAACCAAGTTTGCTTCGTCTATTAAGTTGAATAGGAATAAAAACAAACCTAAGTTTTGCTAAACTTTGTTTTTCTGAAGCATTATGGCATGGAATCCAACATCAAATTTGTGCTAGTGTAATTTATGTTTCACAGTGTGGATCTCACCTGTGATATAGACATTACTGGAATCTTCTTTGACTTTTCCAGAAGTACACAATTTATTGTTCAATGCATGTGAAAAAAATGTTGACATTAAGTAGCATACATTTCCATTGTAAGATTGTACACTACTAAACTAAAATGCACATTGCATAGTGGTGCGATACTATATATGATATGACAGAATGAGATCGGCACCCAAAAAACAAAAAACAAAACAAATAGGCATCACGTACTATACATGATAAACGTATATACCAAGTATAATAGCAATCCAACATGTAGTTTAGGAAATACCGTATCTGTATCGTGTTGACAAATTCATAGTTACACACAACCTGTCTAGCGGGCCTCTTTGAATTTGTCAGATCAGAAACTAATGTCTTCTTATGGTGCTTCGTTCTTATGAACATTCAAAATGGGTTGCTGTGTTGTTGACAATTACAGAATTATATCTTAAAGACAAAATCATTGATTGAGAAGCTTCAAACACTTTCTACACTACTTCATTCCATAGTTCTTTACTGTAAACTACCAACGTCTCTCACGACACATTGCAAATATTTGTGCGTACTTAGCAGATGGAATAGATATTCACCAAAGACAGTTTTGTTAGATTGTTTCATATTTGGTGTTTTCTTCCAAGACTTGTAACTAAGTGTAAGTTTAAAAAAATCATGTTAACATATCCTGAACATATCTTTCAGCCATGATGAAAGTTAGTAATAAACAATGATTGCTGCTTAAATCATGCAAGCAATGACGCAAGTTACAAATTATACTAAATATAGGTTACAAGTTCAATAAGAAAAAAAGAATCAAACATAGCAGTTTAGGCATATTCCACGAGAGCCTCAAGTTATTCTGGTTATTGTCCCATATTCCATGGTTTTGTCAGTAGAGCGAGAAATATCTTTAGAGACATATGTCTATTGCTTGAAATTATATATTACCTTCAGAAAGCTTCAATGGCAACTTAAGGTAGCCTACTTCTGACAGTTCCTTCTAGACAAGCCCATTCCGGCTCTTAACCACTCTTAGTTATCCACACCTCAAATAGGTTGTTCTGTTTAGTGGGTACAGGAAGCTGAAATATTGTTCAATATGCAAACAAGACGATAAAAACAAACGTTTAAATTGATCTAGAATGATCACACTTTCGATATTGTACAAAAACCCCATTTTGTTTTCGTAATTCCCAAATCCCCAAATCCTAAACATGTATGTACACTACATTGAACTGAATGTCCCAATATCTTTCTGCCGTCAGAAATGTGCGTTCCTGGCACACGTTAGGGAGTGACGGCGAAAACAACCTATGGCGGAAACACACAACCCCCTGCTACAAACATCAATCAGGGACGAATAACAACTTAAACAAGTCATTTGTAAATAAGAATTAAAGTGTTGCCTTTATTTCATAAACACAGTAGCTTGTTGTATTTATATTATAGGTTTAGCCTAGGCCAAAATATTAATTTATAGACTATATAAAATTGGGGGCCAGTGCTGTTCCACCATCGGGAGTTTCCGCCATAAAACTAGCATAACGTAGAACACCTAGCCTACCCGGACATGTAATTTGTAAATTGTTGAAGCTAACGTTAGGCCTAGCCTACACTACAGAAACATTTCAGATTCAATAATAATTTTAAGGCTACCCTAACGCTTTAAGTCCAGTTTAGGCAAGCCTAGGCGTAAACTGTTATTCTCAACTTAATTACCCATATAAATTGAAGTTTCTATGACTTAACCTAACTTTAGGCCTATCCTACACTAGTACAGTACTGTAAGTGTACCAATTCCACGTATTAACAGAAATATAATTCTCAGAAAACATACAGAATTTAAAACGGCTGCGGATAGCCTAGGTCGGTAGGGGTATTTAGACGTTTGTGGAATTGGTACACCTACACTACAGTAGGCCTATACTATTAGGCCTATGCCTATTTCATGCAGGTAAATCAAGAATTCCAGACCCATTCTTCTAATTTGCTGCTGACGAATTCATCCATTATATTTCGTGGTATTGTAAGGAAACTTGATTGTTTAATTTTCTTGTTGAAATTAAGACTGTTTTCTCGATCAGTTGAAGTAACGTCAGATAATTGCGTCGTTTATGTCTGTATGGTATGCGTATACCGCGCGCGTACTACTAATAGCATGGTGGGCGCATAATTGACGCACTGTGGGATATGATCAACGATGTTTATCAAGGAAACGTCCAAATCCCTCAACTGTATGCGGTTTTCTTATGTGTAGTTCCTCAGAAATGTTATTATCTCAAAATATTCATTGTTCTGTGCCTACGCAACGTATAATTGAGCAGAATAAGACCACAAAATAATCTGCCGTGTCAAGTTCTTCCATACACCTAAATAGACACATTCGTCGATAAGATAACTGTAGTGTCGGCCTTAGAATACATCCATTGACTTTGGATGCTGTTTGGAATGCTCTGGGCCTCTAAGCTCTGAGAAGGTCTGGTCCCAGAGAGTAGTAGTAGTATATTGAGGTAATTTTGGTTATTTTCAGTGAGTAAGATTTCCAATGCCCAACAATGTGAACAACTGGGGGAGGGTGTTCAAAGATTAAAAAAACAAAAAACAATTTGATCTGCATACATCTAGCTGAAATGGATTAAAATATATAACTCTGTTTGACTGCAAAAACATTTAGGTTGCCTAGCTGCTGTATCGTTGCTAGTAATATTTTAAGGTGCGTCAATTACGAAGGTGTGTCAATATTAACTGTACTACTAGTATTACTAGTACAATTATACAGTACGTACGTTGTACGTGAATATTGTGCGTAGATTTTGGCGGTCCCGCTATAAACTGTTATTGGCCAGACTGCTTACATTTGTAATTATCTTCGGAAATAATCATTACATTTTCTGCAATTTTTTTTCGAAATCCTCCAGTCAGTTAATTAAATAAATTTAGAAATGTATTTTAAAATAAAAAAGAATTTTTTATAGCTAGTTTATGAAATAAATAAAATCATCTTTCAAAATGTAACCCATTTGGTTACATAGTTTTATTTGTTGTATGACGGCTGTTCAATATCTCGAGTGCTGCGCTTGCTTACACAATTGATCCGATCATAAAACTTGTCTTACTTTCACAATCTTTCCGTGAAGCTATTCCGGGTAAGGAAAAAAATGAAAAGAGAAACTGATTTGTCAACAACTCTTGCGTGATTGATTACGTCAGAACGCATTTTCATTTTAGCGCTGCATATGTTCGATATGAAGAGAATGCAAAGTGTCTTGTTAACAGTAGTTTGCCCTTCCTTTCGCTCTACAGAATACCACCTTGACCTGACAACTTGTTTTACAACCATCGAGTTATCGTTCTCTTCTGTTTAGAGCATTATGACTACATTAAATATTTTTAGGTTGTGTAGAAATTTGCAAACAGCACGTGTGTAAGTTTTCAATTACTGCTTACATTTGTAATTATCTTCGGAAATAATCATTACATTTTCTGCAATTTTTTTTCAAAATCCTCCAGTCAGTTAATTAAATTAATTTAGAAATTTATTTTAAAATAAAAAAGAATTTTTATAGCTAGTTTATGAAATAAATAAAATCATCTTTCAAAAGGTTCTTGCTTTCTATTCTTTGGACGCCCGAGTTACATATTTGTTTTGTTCCTGTAAAGCAATGCTATGTAATTGAAAACTTACACACGTGCTGTTTGCAAATTTCTACACAACCTAAAAATATTTAATGTAGTCATAATGCTCTAAACAGAATAGAACGATAACTCGATGGTTGTAAAACAAGTTGTCAGGTCAAGGTGGTATTCTGTAGAGCGAAAGGAAGGGCAAACTACTGTTAACAAGACACTTTGCATTCTCTTCATATCGAACATATGCAGCGCTAAAATGAAAATGCGTTCTGACGTAATCAATCACGCAAGAGTTGTTGAAAAATCAGTTTCTCTTTTCATTTTTTCCTTACCCGGAAAAGCTTCACGGAAAGATTGTGAAAGTACGACAAGTTTTATGATCGGATCAATTGTGTAAGCAAGCGCAGCACTCGAGATATTGAACAGCCGTCATACAATAAATAAAACTATGTAACCAAATGTGAGTAGATGCAGATCAATCTAAATTTTAAGAACCTGTCTTGTGGTTATGTTTGCCTAACATATAAGCTTCAGCACACAAGGGTTTGAATCCACAAGGACGAGTATATTGAGAAGACACAAGTGAGGATAGTACAGTAACCTACCACGGACTACGTATACTACTTCATCCTGTGTAGTGTACAAGAAGAGAAACCATTGGTGAAACAAACTATAGACACAATGATAAAACATAATTATAACAGCAAGTATAACTAATGCACTATGTGGGTTACAGTGCTTGTGTGTGTGGGCGGAGTAGAAATGAAGGGTCGGAAGGGGGGGGGGGTGGAGTAGAAAGGACGGGTCGGAAGGGGGGGGATTCTGACCCATGAGTTGAACGATCTTTGTTTCTTTCCTCAACTAATATTTTAGTGTTTTGAGAAAATGGTCTCTTTGTTCGCTTTTAGCCAAACATTCCCGTGTTTCGTTATTCACTTGGTGACAAGCCTAGACACTGAGATATGGTTTTGTAAAGTGCTCTAAAATAGTCGCTGTCTGCATGCTGTGATGTAAAACCGCAGGCGATCACACGGGGCAATAACAAGAATACTTAAGCCGATATTTGATATTCGTTGATCTTTATTAATTTAATATACATCTGCCATTAGCCTACCACTTACGACACATTCTTTTTAATATGTAAGGCTTGGCTTATCTAAAAAGTGGTAATTAGGTGTACATTGTAAGATTCAAAAGCACCAAGAGTACACTCTGTAAAGTTGCAACGCGTGTTCAATACGCTCTCAGTTATACCAAACCATGAATACGCATTCACAATAGTATAAGTACTGTGGCTTAGTGACGCTCTCGCCACCTCTCTCAACCTCCACCTCTCTCTCTCTTTCTCGCGATATATATATATATATATATATATATATATATATATATGTATGTATATATATATATGTATATATATATGTACATATATATATGTATATATATATATATATATATATATATATATATATATATATATATATATATATACTTATATATATAAATGAAAACGTAAAGAGAAGGCAAATCCAGAACAGTGAAAAAACTTCCAACCTCCACCGGGATTCGAACCCGGGCCTCCCGCTTTGTATATATATATATATATATATATATATTCATCAGTGCGTTAACTGTTAATGAGCATGTAAGCACCAAACCTATAAAACAAATACTATACACAATAGTCAAGAATTTGCTGGAGTGGGCGATTCAAGTTAAACTCATAATAACCATATTCATTTTACAAGTCTAAGCAACTAGTTTTTGTTTCAGTCATGATGAAACTACTAATTTGACTACTTCCCCTTTGAAGCGTGTTTATATTAATGATTCTGGGATTTGTTAGGCTTCCTTGTGTAATGCTAGTTTACACAGTTGAATTGAAGTGTAGTGCAAATTTAGTTTCTTTTCACCTTGCTATTTTTATCTTTCATTTGGCTCTTTCTGTTTGTAGCTTGTATACTGCAGGGAAAGCAGTACAAGCCCACCCTCCTCTCCACTATTAAACAAAATCCTCGCTTAGATATATCATACATATGATTATTTACGATAAATCATATTCAAACAATTCAACTTATTGCATTAATTACGTGAACCGACGGTCGTATTTACTTCTTTCGGGTAGAGACCCTTACCTGCAATGGGTGTAGATATGTTGATACACACTCTGAACAGAAATGTTTTCCAAACGATACTTAATTTTACATATGCGAGTTCCCAGCAGGATTAGGTTATCTGTACTAGTACTCAGTGTTCGATTTTTCCGGTATCGCATCGCAAAATGCGATCCAAAACGACAAACTTGCGAGACGTTTCCAAATCAGCATCGCACATTGTGCCGATTTGTGCGATACAAATTCCTAGTCAGATTTGGGAGCAAACACTCAAACCTTAACTTACGAACTGTCGATCACAATGTAGAAGTTATAATTTATTGAGTTTATACTCAATGTACAACTTATTCACTTGACCGTATAGCGGAAAAAAAACCTGAAAAAATATTATCCTACCATAGTTAAGTGTAAAGCAAATAGCCTAACCACCTCGGCGGTTACGGATCTCACGTAACTAAACTCCCTGGCAACGTGCCAAAAAATGTTAACAAACAGGTGTTACACAGGGGATGAGCTCACAGTTGTTGGGAAGGTACCTGGGCAAATTCACAGCACATGTACTGTGGTACAGTAGTTGGGTATAGGGTTAAACACTGCAGTTGTAAAAATGTACGCATAGTGCACGCTATTCATTGTTAGGCAGTCTAGAAACGGGGCTTTGCTGAACGTTGTTTGTTTCATAATATCGGAAGTTTTGTAAGTTGCACTTTTTAAAGATTGAAAGACAGATTAAATCTCTTTTCATTTTATACGATAATATAGCTACTTTAACTTGTCATTTAAAAATTTTCATCAGTTTCGTGACAATTTAAATAAAAAAAGTTGTCAGTATTTTGCATCATCAACTGCGAATTTTTTCATCGCCAGACATCGCAAAAAATGACAATTTTCGGGGGCTTTCTCCCCCAGGATCCCCACGAGGGGTTCTACCCCATAACCCCACCATAGCCCTAAGACGGGCCCCTGGACACCACGCCTTTATGCTCGCACGTTACGCGTGCTAGGCAGGCGAACACCGGCGGGAAATCGACAGTGTGTTCGCGGGAAATTTAACAAGGTTTTCCAACACTGCTGAACTGTGCAGTTACTGTATGCATCATGTTCAAGGTTTTCACGGAGGCCTTTGAGGAAATGAATGGTTAGTACAGTGTATATATGCTGCACTAATGCTGTTTGTAGGCCAAGGTTCACGAAGGTCATTGGTTATATTCGCGCGCCGTAGACGTGTTTTTAGATGTTACGGAGAGTCAGGTTTCAATGGATATTAATCGAAAATGAGTTTAACTGACGCTAAAGAAATGGATCGTCTTGGGCAGATTAACAAATCATTGCAAGTATAAATAAGTACAGGTAGCTCTGCTGTTAAAAAGAAAAGTTCAATATCGGTTTGCTGTTATCGGCAATTAGGCACAATTTTACCGATACCGATATGCTGCCGATATTGCAAATATCGGCCGATACCGATATTGAAAACGATTATCGTAGCAACACTAGTATAAATATAATAATAAACAAACATTTTCTAGTTAATACATTGATCGCCAACATTTGGTCCGTTTTGTGGTAATTTCAAAACTGCTATTCAATATTGGGGAACTGCTATGCAACAAAAATATTGTATAGCATTTGTCGAAATTTGTTGCTATGCAATTTTTTGGCCATAAGTCGAACACTGCTACTAGTACTGTATGTGTAGTTGAGTCCTGCGTCACCATGTTGGGTTCCCTGCTGCTGCATGGTGTTTTCCGTCAATCCTGAAGCATGTTTATATTATTGATTCTAGCATGTGTAGTTGAGTCCTGTGTCACCATGTTGGGTTCCCTGCTGCTGCATGGTGTTATCCGTCAATCCTGAAGCATGTTTATATTATTGATTCTAGCATGTGTAGTTGAGTCCTGTGTCACCATGTTGGGTTCCCTGCTGCTGCATGGTGTTTTCCGTCAATCCTGAAGCATGTTTATATTATTGATTCTAGCATGTGTAGTTGAGTCCTGCGTCACCACGTTGGGTTCCCTGCTGCTGCATGGTGTTATCCGTCAATCCTGAAGCATGTTTGTATTATTGATTCTAGCATGTGTAGTTGAGTCCTGTGTCACCATGTTGGGTTCCCTGCTGCTGCATGGTGTTTTCCGTCAATCCTGAAGCATGTTGATATTATTGATTCTAGCATGTGTAGTTGAGTCCTGTGTCACCATGTTGGGTTCCCTGCTGCTGCATGGTGTTATCCGTCAATCCTGAAGCATGTTTATATTATTGATTCTAGCATGTGTAGTTGAGTCCTGTGTCACCATGTTGGGTTCCCTGCTGCTGCATGGTGTTATCCGTCAATCCTGAAGCATGTTTGTATTATTGGTTCGAGTCTCTCCAAGATTAATGTATGTCGTCCAGTTACAGAGTTGTTGACAATTGATAATTCATAATCATGGACGTTAAATATCAGTGAATGTAAGAGACTGACTTCGGTCAGCTTGCGGCTTTGATAAGCCAATGAGGCTTCTTCGCGAGTTCCTGCTTGCAGAAGAATCTAAAATACATGTTTGTATTATTGATTCTATAGCATGTTTAGTTGAGTTCTGCCTCACCATCTTGGGTTCCGTGCTGCTGAATGGTGTTATCCGTCAATCCTGAAGCAAAGAAGACGTAAAAACAATGGCATTACAGATATGATATCAAGAGACATGGCGTTCACTTTGATTATTTCCTTCATCTTGTGGTTTCAGTAGATTTGTAATTGTATTGTGACACACTCACCCAGTCCTGATGATCAGGGGAATCAATAAGGGCACCCCGTAATATTCTTTCATGATAAACTGTATAATTATATATATTTGAAATATAATTACAGAAGAATGAAGAGTGTATATTACTGGCACGATGGGCACCGACCCGACTCTTGAGACATCTACTCTTACCTAGCTAACATTATTCTCACGTACATAACCAACAATGTAACTATAGGAGATATATGCGCATCCTTACAAGCATTTGACATCTCTTCGAATACCCCACATTTAATTTCAGGTTTCATTTATTTCTCTGGCAAAGGGAATTTTCACTTTTCTATCGCGAGCTCAGTGGACTGAAGCGTATTTTCTATCAAATATATAGTATCTAAAAATCTATTGAAATTAACTTAAAAGCGCATTTGAACGACACAATAAGAACCATTCATTGTGTGAATGCTCATGTTATTGACAATGTTGGATATGTGCATCTCGTCTTGTAAAATAAAATAAAAATATACAGCCAATACTCATAGCTAGTACAGTAACTACTGTTCATGTTCCAACACATGTTACCGTGTTGCGAACACAGCGCAGTAGTTACTGATGCACGGTTGTGGAACATGAACAGTAGTTACTGTACTAGGTATGAGTATCGGGTGAAATATATCATATAAAATGCGAGCAAGGCGTCTGAAATGACGGAATAAAGGCAAGCCAAACAATAGCATAATTGATTAGCAAGTAATTGAAACAAGACTATACACTCGTAAGATGTACTGTTATCAATCGATAACTTTGATGATATCAGTTAAATCGTCTGAGTGACGTCTGAATGACGTCACACTAACAATGTTAAAAGCTGATGCTATATTCTGCCAATCATTCACAGGAATCCTTCATAAAGATCGTGTCAAGCACATTTAATTTAAATCTAATGATCTCTTCGATTATCAATGTTGATTTCTTGCGTTAACAGCATCACGTGTCAACATCACGTGTCAAATTGCACTCTTCCCTTAAATTAAAATTAGAATGCCATCTCCCTGTCAAGAGTATATCCTTCATAATATATGTTACTGTTTTAAGTGGGAAAGAAGTAAACACCTATATTTTACCTTACGTAGTAATACAAGTTAAATAAATAACTTGTCTATCATAAATAATTCCTGAGGATGCATTATTGTATATATACAATCGGAACCACTTGAAACGCATGTCCTTCCTTATATGATGAATGGATTAATATGACATTATTCATATATCTATAAGGGTGTTTTCTATAGTACATTCAAATCCAGATTTGAGCAGCACCGCGTGACTTAGTGAGGCTTGAAGCATTCAGCCTGGAAGAGTCGACAATTCAATTAGCGTGCCATAGTCTGGCTCATTTTAGCTTAAAGAAGTGGTAAACCCATCTGTCAATATTATATTGAATGATATCGATACATAAGATAAAGATTTCCTCCGAAAAGCTGAGAAAAGAATCTGGAGTTGTTTAGGAGATATCATGGTTTATATATGTTCAAGGTGTACTGGTCTGTAATTTTACCAATGTATGATTTCATATTGCTAACTAAAGGTCATTAAAGTTTTTTTTTCAACAAAAACATTTTAAATCCTTCGTTAAAGAAAAGGGTTTAGTGGTTCCGATGCCTAAACATATTCATAGTGTGGTAAGCCATACACAGGTTAATATTCCTGAACTTGTGCACATCAGAATGAAGAGAATTATCTATTGACTAATGTGGCAACATATATAAAGGAAGGTACCAGGAGTCAGTTATCATGTTGATAAAGTATGTTTAGTGACAAAGCATAACAATAGCCCAATGGGCACTATAGTTCCTTAAAAGAAGAAAATGTGTTGTATATGTCAGTCATTCCTATAGTAAAGTAAATACTGGAACAAGAGCCCAATGGCACTATCAAGATTGGGTCCCAAAAAATTGGGCCCAAAATAGTCCAATCAAAAATTTGGTTCCAAAATTGGACCCGACAAATGTCGAGCACAAAAGGGCCTAAATATCTAGGTCCACATGTACGATCTTTTACCAACAACTGTATTCCAACTTTGGATACAAACTCTACATGGTTGTAGAGCTATAGCACTGTAAAATGTTGGGTCTCCAAAAACTTGGAGCCCAATAAAATTTTGCGCCTAAATGTTCCCAAAATAGTCTGTCTAAACCCACTGACTCAAATAAAAATTTGGCCCCCAAAGTTGAACCCCCAAAATGGTTCCAAACATTCACTTCCACATCACATTCACACACACACTCAGGTGTGTTTTACATTCAGACCGAGGACCCCATTGTTTTTCCATTGTTTAAATCCACGTACCCTAACCTTAACAATACCCCATAACAATAGAATTCTTTCGAGGACGTGGTGATTCTTTAGAAATCACATCCGAGGACCTGGAATTCTTTTTTCAAGTCCTCGGTCAGAATACAATACAAGGGCACACACACCTTCGGCATCGTCACCAAAAAAAGATTTAAAAAAAAGTACGATATTTGTCGAGTTGTCAAGGTACGCAAAACGCTGCGATTCGAAAATTTGATAATTTTCGTCAAGATATCACTTTAATGTAACTTTTCAGACTTGTCGAGAATATAATTAACACGTTTAATCTACAACTTTAAACCACCGTACATTAGTATTATTCGGTTCCGACAGTATAGATAGTTGTTTGGTCATGTTTTGAATAGTGTTGTGTTACCATGGCTTCAATGCTGTCTATTCAGCGACAGTGTGAAATAGCATTGATCTAATAGGGGTATTTATATTTTTGTAAGTTAGTGATGACGCTTATATAATTTGTTGAAAACTGAAAACTCCTATATGGAGAAGCGCTAAAAGGCTCTTGTTCGCGGCGTAACGTTTTGCTCGAGCACTCGAGCAGAGTAAGCCCATACTGTACCACGGAGACGTACGGTGTTACACAAATTTAGCCCGAGTTAGTAGGCCTCTATACGCGGTGATTGAAAGTATTTCCAGGCATCTAGCAATATGTTCAACTATTTTCCGATCTTGAATTTATAGTTGGACATCCTAAACTACAAAAAAATGGATTCACTGAGTGTTTTATCTTGCGAAAATGACACAGAGGTGATAGGGGAGGGGTGGGGGGGGGCTGTGGAGGGATGGGTTACCTGTCTGTCCATAGTTGGAAATCATTCTCAGTTCTTCATCAATCTTTCGCTTGTAGTCTTCACATTGACAACAGCAGTAACATTCGGCACACACTAGCTTCAATGCGGTTCGGTTTCGCCTTTTGAGAAAGACGAAGATGACAGGATCGATGACGTAGTTGAACACGTGAATCCAAATCCCAATCGATTGGGCTTTGGGGGAAAGATTAAAAGAAAGTGCCAGTAGAAGACGCTCAAGCTGTAGATAAAAAAGAATGAGAATAATCCAATAACTATTTATTTATGACATGTTATATGTGGTCTTTACTCACTTGGTAGAAGACTTTGTATTCTTTTGAAAACAATATGATGGCATGATACCAACACTTTCTAACTGGGTCTGCTACTGCCAATTAACGTTTGTCTCTTTTCACTTTTACTTTTTATAACAATGTTGTTATTGTCTTACCGATACTCTCACATGGTCTTTCTCTGTAACATAGTCTGTGCCATTTCAATCGAAGCGTTATCATGAACAAAAGACCGTGAAATATTAATTTGAAAACAGCTTTTCGTTTATGTTCAATATCGCTTTCACTACGAAAATCCAATAATCCTACGAACTTAGGGAAATAGTGCGAGCAAATTTTGGTTTACAAACATTTGTCAGATTTCCTCTACAACACCTGAACATGTGCACATAAAACTACATAATATTGGAAACAATATTCTTATATGTTGGTTGTGTTCGGTAAATGACCTTCGTCTTTTTCTGCGTGTTATTGCATCTCATTTCCTTTCACATCAGATTCGTTCAAAAATATTTATACGCAAATAAACCTAACATTTCCTTTCATTCCAAAATTGTATTAATAGCTGGCAATTAGTATTTACAATGGATGACAAGAGCAACGTCCTTCGCGGTTCTTCTACGCAAACTACAGTTTATGCCTATAAGTGCTAGGTCAATCAAACTATAGAACTGTCGTCGTTACATGCTAAGTGTTTTTTTTTTAAAGATAATATATTTATTGTAAATTAGACTCTTTAAAGTTAATGTTAACATCCAGCCTTCCTTTCAAACGTCCACTATCAGAAGGTCCCGAGTTCGAGTCACTCCAAGATTAATGTATGTCGTCCAGTTACAGAGTTGTTGACAATTGACAATTCATAATCATGGACGTTAAATATGAATGTAAGAGACTGACTTCGGTCAGCTTACGGCTTTGATAAGCAAATGATGGTTTCTTCGCGAGTTCCTGCTTGCAGGAGGATCTAAAATACATACATACATACACGCACACATACACTATATTCTTATACACAACACTGTCACCTGTCTCCTAATTAAAACACACACTTGGCTTCTCACTTTCCTTTTCTCCGTTCATGCCTCAGCTCCTCATCTCACAAAGGCCACAGCCCAACTGTCTTAAGTCCTTCTACCCTCTTCTCCTCATCTTAAAAAGTCGTGTTTTTTAATCCCATTAAGCTACCCGTAGATGATTCCTAAGCAGCTGATGTAACCTAGCATATAGCTTTCTGCTCCCTACTTGTAGACTTCACAACACGCCCCTCTCCCCGAAAGACTGTGACAGTCAATTCTTTCACCTTATAACTTATTCCCTAAGAGCCCTATGTAATTGAGAAACAAACTAACAACCACACCCGGTATCTCCGTTTACATACACATCTTACAATAGTGAGAGTTAATCCACTCTAAAACAGCCTCTAGCTTCTAAACTTTAATATCGTACAAGTCTTAGTAAGCCCAGCTTTTTAATCCCCTTAAGCTACCCCTATGATTCTTAAGCAGCTAATGTAACCTAACATAGCTTTCTGCTCCCTACTTGCAGACTTCATAACACTAACTATATATACATGTAGGTCATGTCTCTCTGCGTGATGGTGAACAACGTTTGTATGCACAACCAGCAGTTTTACTAGATGCACCGTAATAACCCACATATATCAACAGTATAAAATGACAGTTAAGTATGCTTGCATTGGTTCGTTTACAGCAATCACCGTACAGTTTAATGTAACAAAGATGCATGAAATTGTCAATATTTATTTTATAGACAGAGTTGATTTAATACGGCATACTCTGTTTTCCTGCCATCAAGAATGATTAACAGTATTCGCAGTTGTTACCGTGTGTCATGTATGTTAGTGTGTATTAGCTAATGTTGAAAAGGCATTCATCTCCTAATGTAACAATAATTAAAATAAATATACAAAATATGAAAGAAATCAGCAACAAAAGCTTAATCCCTATGCAGTTGGTCTATGACACTTTCAGATTATCCAAGAATGACATCATTCAAATAATGAGTTCTTAATTCCCAATTATTAGGGTTATTTGTTTATTGTAAGCATCTATATATTATTGTTAATGGTTGGATTAATCTCTCATGAAAAGCAGCATTGTGGCGTTTGGTCGGTCACTCTTCAAAGTTAAACAAGTAATAATCAAAATAATATTGACACTGATCAAAGTAAGACACCTCCAATATGTTCTCCACATGATACTTATCATGTCAGTTTCCTTAGCATGTAAATCACAAGCGAGACAATTTTCAACTGTTATTTGAAATGCATGTTGACCTGCAGGCAACATATACATTTGTTCAGTTGACCTGCAGGCAACATAAACATTTGTTCAATTGATCTGCAGGCAACATATACATATGTACAGTTGACCAACAGGCAACATATACATTTGTTCAGTTGACCTGCAGGCAACATATATATTTGTACAGTTGACCTGTAGGCAACATATACATATGTACAGTTGACCTGTAGGCAACATATACATTTGTACAGTCGACATGCAGGCAACATATACATTTGTTCAGTTGACCTGCAGGCAACATATACATTTGTTCAGTTGACCTGCAGGCAACATATATATTTGTACAGTTGACCTACAGGCAACATATATATTTGTACAGTTGTCAGTTTCACCGAGGGCGCAATACCAACTCTTCTTTTCTGGTTTATAACCTTACATCAATAGTGAAGTTAGCTAAAGACGATATACCCATATCTAAGAACCTCGTGGTAATGTAGATATTTTGTGAGAAGCTTATTGCAACAACTAAAATACCACAACTTTGATAGGAAGAAAATATTAACACAATTTCCTTGTTTTGAGGTTTGAATTGTTAGTTATGATAATAACATGTTTCAACTTACATACAGAGGCAACCAGGATATCGTGTAGGCTATTGAAACGAATACCATTATTATCGCAAAGCGCATTTCACTGTTTGATTTCCGGTTAGCGTTATTGGTTGACGATGCTTTAGGGTCATTTGGATTGGGTGCCACAGCGACGTTAAGGTGGGCAACTTTGTTCCTCATATGGAAAATAAAGTAAATTATGAACATATTGAAGCCCAAAATGCTAAACATTATTGAGAATCCAACACAAAAGAATATAATGGTAAAGTGTAAATGGTACTTGTTTATGACTGTAACGTCCAAATCTCCCGGCGAGACACATTTATATCCCTCGGCTACTTCTATTTTATACAAACCAAAGCCAATGGTAGGGAGAAGGCATACGACAACTGCGAATGCTTGCATGCTCCCAAGAATGACTTTGACTTTCCGTAAGGTGGCATACTGACGGTGTAAAAACGGTGCCATCACAGAGAAGGTTCTTTCCGCGCACATTAAGACATTGGCGAAGCCGGACGACCAGGTAAAAAATATACTGGTCGAAACGGAGAAGTCACACCAGATTGCACTGTCTACGAAGAACGGGATAGGGTAAAGAAATCCTCTGATCAGGAAAAAGATGACGGCGATCATGTCAATACGTAGTAAACTATTAAGAAGGAACGATGGCACAACATGGCGGGAATTCTCTACTCGGATCCTGTTTGCCCTTCTAGTACCAAGTATAGCGAGAATGTGAGCCACAAGTCCAATGGTCAAAAGCAATGTTATCACAGCTGGAGACAAAAACCCAGGAAATGCATCATCTTTCTCCACCGCTTCCGTTTCATCTGATGAATTTAGTAGTTTCATTATGAAAATAATCCCTCCTCAAGAAAAAAACATTGCACGCGTTACTCAAAAATGCCGTTTACATTAGCTGACAGTGAAAGCGTTTTATGTCATAGCAAGAATACCAACGAACCAATTTACAAATATGTCATTAATTTCAACACGATCGAAACTAGTTCTGTTCAAGCTTTCTTCTGCGTAAAAAGAAAACTTGAAGTTCTGTCAACAATTTCTGATGATTCAGCTGAAAATTCTATTCTGGTTGAATCCATAGAAACTACAGTTAAAAATAAACGGTTACTGTTCCTTTTATTGCCAACTGCCCTTGTGCACTTGAGGCAACTGCATGCGTGTGAGCTGTTGAGGTTGTCACTTCGAAACCTAAAGCTTCCTCAATCAATTCAGTCGGATCTTTTCTGTGCCTAAATAATGAGATAAAAATATTAAACGAAATGATAAGAATGTTATGTAAGTAATGTTGCAACGAATACAGACTAAGAGAGAGAGCAAATTAAGTTAGATCAATATCTCATTATTTCATAAAGAGAGCATTAAAATGTGTCCAATTCCCAACCTGATTTAAATGATAGTGATAGCAGTTAACTTTGAAGGCACATCTTAGCAGATAATTATATAAATATACAGAACATTTAAACTAAGTATCAACAAAGATGAGGTGTAAGCCAGTATCGATTCAAGGCTTTTGTCTGGCGTTGATAGTTTGCATTCTGCCAGTGTGACAAAGGCTAGTAAAACTTAAATTAACTGGGTCACATTTTCCAGAGATCAAGATGAAAAGATGCACTAAGTGTATCCAGGTTTTTTTATCAACATATTGCAAGTTAAAAATCAAATTAATTGAATGGAATAAACTATATAATGCCATAAACGTGCATAACCTCCAGTTAATAATTTAATAATGAACTAGTTCGAGAATCGGCCACCAAATTGATTTGTCGTCAATTAAAGAGCTTAATGAGGCTTGCACGTGACATTTTCTCATTTCCGGACTTTGATTTCTATGCAGGGATGCACACACGCAGCTTTCCTGTGGCAAGGACAAACAAAACAGAAAGGGAAAAAAGAATAATAAGAAACAAAACAAGAAGTACAGAGAGAAATAATACTTCCTTGATATTGAAAAATTGTCACACGGAAAAATATTTTGGCAGCCTAAATCAGAAAGTATAATGTTTTAGAGATTAATATCCTTGTTTTTTTGATATTGTATGTTTATTTGAAAGATCATACATATACACACCCATAACTTAAAAAAAAAATAATAATTGTCTAAACATATAACATAAATAAAACTTATATCAATATATAAATGAACTGAAACGACCTCTATTGTTTGTTTATGCCTCACCTGAAGACAAAGTGAATATCCTTCTATTCATAAATATCATATTACGAAGAAGATAACTGCCATCCGAGGAATCACGGATTGGTTTTCTTAATACTGATACAAATAAACAGAGCGTTTCCTCCTAATAGTATCATGTTTTATGGATTCAACATTTGTAAGTCCCATTTCACGTATTTAAATCAATAAACATAAAATCAGGTTTCACACGTCGTGTTTATATCGCCTGCTGAATTGATAATGCGGATATTTCTCTGTGTTGTGCAAGCCTTGTCACGTTCCTTTCTTTTAATGTCAATTGAGAGATGATATTGTATATAATATGCTACCAGACTTTCTCCGAATATAAATATTGCTTATAAGATCCACGCTATAAATAAATAAATTAAAAAATAAATATCGGATACATATATATACAAATAAGCTTTTTTCATAGCCTTTTAAAATTGATGATAACGATAGATAACGATAAAAACGATAGATTTTTTGCCTGTACATCAGCCAAACCTATATATGCTTAGTTACATTGAATTCAGTTGATTCCCGTGAAAGTTATTACAATCGATACTTTAGTTCCTTAGTTCCTTATAGCCGGTCGTTTGTTTTAGAAGCAGATGTGTTAAAAATAACTCATCTTATTATCACGTTTGTTACCACATATCACTTTCGTTCTGATATGGAAGTACATTTTTAGTGTGTTTGAACTGTACACAAATTTCCTTCATATTGGATAAAGCACAATTCGGTAGTATGTATTCGAATATTATTAACTAAGGACCAACTTGTTAAAAAAGTTTGATTGACACTGTAAACAAGAACGAGAAGATACCAGGGGCGTCAACCCCAATTTAAAAGTGGAGGGGAGGGGGGGTAGTGGGGGGGGGGCATAAATGACTGAACATGGGATAAAACTGAAGAAGTATCCACATAGCGCACACCGCAACTTCGATGGCGCAAAACCTTTATCGGATGGAGTCCAGGGGCCCGGCTTGGAGTAATGGAGTCCAGGGGCGGACTCACATCTAGAAATCTTAAAGTTTGCTTCGGTTTGGTCCCTGAATTGATATGTCTGTTATAAACATGTTTTAACAATATTCACATCTGACAGTTGATTACATTTCAGTTATAAAAAAAACTTAAGAAACACGAACGGAAACATTCTTTCACTTTGTACCCACGAATAAAATCGTAGCCATTTTTTTCTGCCCCCCAAAAAACCCTCCCAGATTGACGGAAATAACACTTCGCAGGCTTTGTAAGTTGCATCTAAACATTTCATTTGGAGATCTCATGGTCTGGAAATTTACACTTAAAGAAAAAAAAAGAAGGAAAAAAAAAGGTAGGCTCTATATAAGGAACGTTTCATTCGGTAAAATCACTTTGAAGAAAATAGGACTTTATAAGCTATGCTTTGTAAGCGCTACTTTATTCATTGTTTCACCCCGGAAATTGAAGTTATAAAAGCGCGCTAGGGCATTCTCATGGTAGCTGTACCCTATATATGCAGAGGGGAAGCCATGTGGGGAATTTAGGTGTAAATTAATAATTCGGTTAGTGTTACCTTTAATTGCATTACTTGTCAAAAAAGGACGTACTGAGAGGGGAGGGGGAGGGGGTTGGTGAGCTGTAGGGCACAGTGACTCAATATTCTTAGTTAAAACACACTGGGGCACTAATATAGGGTCCGGCAATGAACTAATAGGCCTAGTGAAACATATAGATGTAATAAATATATTAATAAAAAGTACTTTCACATTAGATTGCTGCACTGTTCTTGCCAGTTAAAGCTTACGAGCTCTCGATGTTCATTATTATTCTAATAAAAGTTATGAAACCAAAACAAACGCTAGGTCATCGCAACCACGATCGTGTATATATACGTGATGAGCGGCACGTTGGCTAAGATCATGTGTATCATTTAGTTCCATTTGTACGGGAATCGTGATAAACACCACGCCGTCATAGTCTACATGCAAGGGAACTGGGCTTGAGAGCAGATCAGTCGTTCGGTTGCTTGGTGTTTCGTTTCTTTCTTGGGTGACTTTTCTAAAAAAAGTACCCTGTGTTCTTTTTGAACGACATTGTTTCAAAACGTGGGTAGAATCTTGAGATTGCACACTACTGACTAAAGAAATCAGAAGAAATGATATGAACGTAGCAATAACAGTAACTGAAATAGCCAATACTGTCCAGGCGTTCACATTATCGTAGGCCTACGTTCCTTTAGTGAGTGGAAACGTCTGGGGTAACTGCAACCGCCCCCCCCTCTTCCCGCAGGCTACGGCCTTGTACTTGGCCTCAGTTAAGTTAATCACTAATAAAGCATTTTGTGAACATATGTACATGACTACTAAACTAGAACTTAAGGTAAAATGGGTACAACCACTGGCGGATCCAAGGGGGGGGGGGGCCGAGGGGGGCCATGGCCCCCAAAGGTGAGCCAAAAAGTGTTTCCGAACATCCGCTAAATCATATGATTGGAAATTAAAAAATCGAGAGGAATAGCAGTGGTAGACTAGTCTAAACCTTTTCGTTTTCTGGTTTAAAATTAAATGCAGAGCTCCCAACTGACCCGCAATTCGCGGTAATTAGACCCGCATTCTAACACCCAAACCCGCTGACCCGCACAAGCGTCCGAAAAAACCGCATTGTAATTGTCAAGTATACATTAAAAAATTTGCATCAAATTTTGACTTAGCAACCATCATTTCTTTAGCATTTAGCATAATAGAGTATAAAACCTCCTTTACAGCATCATTTGAACCACAAATTAGCCTAAATTTCTTTTCATTGGGGCGAGCAGCGAACATTTTCATGCCACGGGAAAGAATGAATTATCACCTACTATTCAATTTATTGATGTTACACACAACAAAATGCATATTTCTCAGAAAATTTTGGGTGACAAAAGCCTTTCTAAGTGCCACCATTTTACATGTAGGCATCACCAGGATTCCAAAACAATTCCAAAGGGGAGGGGGGCACCCCCTCCCCTTATACCCCTCCCCCAGGACGGCGATTCGTGGCATGCACCAGCATTTGCCTTCTCAAGAGTTGGGAGCTATGTAAATGCATGAGCATGAGGATTTACAGTTTAACACCATTTTGCAGTTACAGGCTGGTTGTAAGAAATTTATAACCTATGAGAAATAAAATTTCTTGAGAAAGATGATCCCAACTTTGTTTTATAAATATTTTAGAAAATTACACCTGGGAAACATTTTTTTTAGAAGTAAATTAACATCACCATTGTACACTTTTGTCGCACCAAATTGCATCTGAGGGCATTCAGCAATAGAAAATTTTCCAAAGGAGAGGGGGCACCCCCTCCCCTTAGACCCCTCCCCCATATCACTCTAATGCCACTTTGGCCCCTCCCAAACAAAGGCCCTGGATCCGCCAGTGGGTACAACATGACTAGCAGCTTAGCAGATAGCCTCAGCGGTATATTGGCGCGGTTCCTCATTTAATTTACGCTATAAATGAAATCCGTAATTCTTATTTCAATCCGGTTTAACAGTTAAATTTTCATCAGGGGTTGAGCAGATGAGAAACATTAGTTAACTATACTACTAATCTCATAAATGTGCATGTTTTAGCTCCTTTAATGAGATACACGAGTCATTATAAGCCTAGCGCCCACGAGTCAGTCACCTTATGAGGGATGGGGGAATTTGACATTGTGTCCCCATCCTTCAGAAAGTGGGGGACAGGAGGACAAGTGGGGGACATGTCTCTCTGTCCCCCCTCCCCCATGATTGACGAGAGGAGACTGCAGAAAACTAACGTCGTAACATAACCTTATGTTTGCTCTTTGCTCTTACTATACCGACTCACCAGTCTTGTCAAACGTTACCAAATAATCTACATTGATAATATACAGACTCACCAGTCTTGACAAACGTTATCAAATAGTCTACATTGATACCAAACATACTCCCCAGTCTTGTCACACGATACCAAATAATCTACATTGATAACATACAGACTCACTAGTCTTGTCATACGATACTAAATAGTCTACATTGATAACATACAGACTCACCAGTCTGACCACACGTTATCAAATAATCTACATTGATACTATACAGACTCACCAGTCTTGTCAAACGTTACCAAATAATCTACATTGATAATATACAGACTCACCAGTCTTGACAAACGTTATCAAATAGTCTACATTGATACCAAACATACTCCCCAGTCTTGTCACACGATACCAAATAATGTACATTGATAACATACAGACTCACTAGTCTTGTCATACGATACTAAATAGTCTACATTGATAACATACAGACTCACCAGTCTTGACACACGTTATCAAATAATCTACATTGATAACATACAGACTCACCAGTCTTGTCAAACGTTACCAAATAATCTACATTGATACTATGCAGACTCACCAGTCTTGACACACGTTATCAAATAATCTACATTGATAACATACAGACTCACCAGTCTTGTCAAACGTTACCAAATAATCTACATTGATAATATACAGACTCACCAGTCTTGACAAACGTTATCAAATAGTCTACATTGATACCAAACATACTCCCCAGTCTTGTCACACGATACCAAATAATCTACATTGATAACATACAGACTCACTAGTCTTGTCATACGATACTAAATAGTCTACATTGATAACATACAGACTCACCAGTCTGACCACACGTTACCAAATAATCTACATTGATAATATACAGACTCACCAGTCTTGACACACGTTATCAAATAGTCTACATTGATACCAAACATACTCCCCAGTCTTGTCAAACGTTACCAAATAATCTACATTAATACTAAACAGACTCACCAGTCTTGTCACAAGGTACCACATAATTTACATTGATGCTATACCTACTCACCAGTCTTATTAAACGTTTCCAAATAATCTACATTGATAATATACAGACTCACTAGTCTTGTCACACGTCACCAAATAATCGACATTGATTATATAAATTCTCACCAGTCTTGTGATACGTTTACCAAATAGTCTACATTGATAACATACAGACTCACCCGTCTTGCCACACGTTACCAAATAGTCTACATTGATAACATACAGACTCACCAGTCTTGCCACACGTTACCAAATAATCTACATTGATAATATACAGACTCACCAGTCTTGTTAGACGTTATCAAATAATCTACATTGATACTATGCAGCCTCATCAGGCTTTTCTTAGCTTCATAATCACATATCACCACATGAACTTGCCCCCTGCACCACAAACATATGTTACAATAAGTTAAACGTACATACTGCCGTATTAGTGATACATGCTAGTGCTAATTAGAGCTTAGGCCGACAGTCTTTCTGATTTTCACAAATGACCGGTAATTTTGAATCCGCGCCATGGATAAGGCAGTGGATTCAATGATTGAAACGGTTACGTAGTTACTTTAACGTGAAGCTTACCAAGAACTTTGCCGGCGCTCTTAGAATATCACCAGCCTCAGAGGAGCATACTCAGGTACGACACAGGCACGGCACGCCATGTACATGGAAATCAAATGTAAACCTTGCACTAGTCAATTGAAAAGTGACGTTCATTATGAAACGGATCTCGCATTACAGGAGGAAGTTAGCAAACGTATATAGATATTGCTTATGATAGTTGATGTGCACCGAATTGGCATTTTCCCTGTGAGGAAATCGTTTATACATAGGTCAGATACGTAGAATTTTGTGAAAATTATACGGCAAGGAATCACGAAGCCAACGCTTTGATATTTACCAGGTTTCAGTCATTCTGAAGTAAATACCGAATGGAGTGTTATAATATTCAGGACCACAAACATTAGGAAGTAGTGGGGAGCAGTGATAACCTAACTGAAAACCACAATATGCTAAAGGGGCACTTTGACGTATTTACCAATAGATAGTTGACAGTTTGAATTGTTTACAACTTTTTTTGACAGATTTCATCCACATTTTTGGTCACTGTATCATACATGAGACTCCAGTGCAAGCAAATCAGTTGAAATTGAGGCCTTAACAAATAAGGGTTCAGATGATAGCTGTAAACCTTGGCAACGAGATGATGATGCTTAAAAATGAGGCTCAACTTCAGGCTGCATAGACCTTCCACTCTGTTACTATGTAATAACACTACTTTCATAAGCATTGGTAGAACACCCAACTTGAGACGTCTGCAGATATTGTCCATATGGTTGGTAGCTCTTATAGAGAGTTATGTCGCAATGTTCAACGGTGCCCAATTATGTAACTAGACCAATACTTCAACCAGAGTGGTTTCCTGTTGCACAGGAATACTGTCGGAAATAGTAGAGACGGTCTGCACTTTAACGTCATACATGAAATGAAGTTATGATGATTCATACCATTTCTTCATAACTCAAGTGATATTCCAATTGCACAAGATGATCATTTCACAAATTTGCTTTGAAAGTTATTGTCAATACATATCAAGGGTTTATGTAGCCTCCTAGCAGAAGCGCAATATGTGATGTACAATGGTAATTTGGCTGGAAATGACTTTAGTTTGTTTTAACATTTGTGTACAAGTAAGTTGGCCTGACGTTTCGATCCTAGCAGGATCTTCTTCAGAGGCTAAATGACAAGTAACAGAAGGGACAAAAACACACACAGAATACAGACAGGTTAATGAGCACGTTGAACACAATGAGATACATTTAAGGGGATAAGTAGACAAACGATGGAGAGAAGAAAGCAACAGGGGAAGAGGAGAGGTAGGAGATAATCAGTGTAGGGACAAAGGGAGGATTTTATTTTGTTTTAACATTTGTAAAAGTCATTTATCCTCAAAAGATATGCATACACAACTTTCGCAGTTGAAGAAGACTTCAACTCATAGAACATTACTATCTATTAACAATACATCCCAAGTGTGTTATATTTCAAGGACAATCACTCAAAATAACAAATGAGCATCAGTCATGTTGAAAACACAGAAACACCTGAACCAAAATTGTTATTAATACTAAAGACCTCTTAGATTTGTGTCAGATGGATGGCTGCTATTCTTGAATTTGACTTCCGGTTCATTCTGAAATCTAATAGAAAATTGGTGAGTTGTTAAGTCGCAAAATGTCCATGAATGTTCTGAAAGAAATAGAAAAACAATCTTTCTTGTATATTGGATCCTCCTGCAAGCAGGAACTCGCTGAACTCACGAAACAAGCAGGAACTTTCTTAATCTTGCCCACGGATTTCTGTACAGGGTTGCCAAGCCAGGAGCTATGAGAGCGGGTAGCAGTAGAACTTCTCTACAGAAAACCTGAGATGCTGCAGAGATTAGACTGAGGTAATACATGTGGCCACTTCAGTTGTGAAGTCCTTCCATGATGCAAACGTCTGGTTCTGCAGAGCAGCAGAGATACCTACTAATGTAAATATAAATGATGCAAAAACTAAACTAAGAATCAATAGAGTGTAACTATGGTAACTGTAATGCTTTTATAGAAATTTGCCTTAATTCACATATCTAACGTTTAAATATATACATACTAGAGTATGATCTTCCCTTAGAAGAATTAAAACAGGAACTACCGACGTTATTATATAGAAATTTCAAAAGCCGAAAATTTGGTCGTTTGATAGAGGATTAAATTAGAATCATGTTATTGCCACACCGGAAGGTTGATGACAAAGACAATGTGAACTATTTCCATCCATATATGGACAGTGTACATGTGTCATTCGATCCTGGTCACAACGGTGTCCATGTGAATCAATGATGGTAACAATAGTGTACATGTGTGATTTAACCCTGGTAACAATAGTGTACATGTGTGATTGAATCCTGGTAACAACATTGTACATGTGTGAATCAATAATGGTAACAACAGTGTACATGCGTGATTCAATCCTGGTAACAACAGTGTACACGTGTGATGCAATCCTGGTAACAACAGTGTACATGCGTGATTGAATCCTGGTAACAAAATTGTACATGTTTGAATCAATAATGGTAACAACAGTGTACATGTGTGATTCAATCCTGGTAACAACAGTGAACATGTGTGATGCAATCCTAGTAACAACAGTGTACATGTGTGATTCAATCCTGGTAACAACGGTGTACATGTGTGATTCAATCCTGGTAACAACAGTGTACATGTGTGAATCAATAATGGTAACAACAGTGTACATGTGTGATTGAATCCTGGTAACAACATTGTACATGTGTGAATCAATAATGGTAACAACAGTGTACATGTGTGAATCAATCCTGGTAAAACACAGTGTACATGTGTGATTCAATCCTGGTAACAACATTGTACATGTGTGATTGAATCCTGGTAAAAACATTGTACATGTGTGAATCAATAATGGTAACAACTGTGTACATGAGTGATTCAATCCTGGTAACAACTTTGTTGAAAATATGTAAAAAAGGAAATTGGTAGAGTAAGGATTAGTTCCTTTCCTTTCCATTATTGGTTGCGGATAACTGCGGGAAGAGTGTAGGCGAGGGTGATTAATGTTCCAAAGAGTGAATAACGGATGTTATCACAAACACATATAGGTGTGGGGGTGCCAATGTTGTTTCAGCCTGTTTTTACAAAAGTTAGTATGTACAGACACTACTTATTTTAGTCGCGATCCTTATAAAAACTCAATCAGCAAAATCAACGTGGCAATGAAAACATTACAATAGCCATCACATACGATTTGAAGGAATTGTAGTATTAGGGTCCAACCCACCTATTACAATTTATGCCATCCACAACAAATAGCATAGGGTATTATGATTGTGTAAGTATGAATTTACTCAAGTAGATTTTCTGCATTAAAAAGCTAATCCAAATCCGATATGGCCATGCCCATCATGAATATTTGGCATTGAATACATTTCAGTGGTCAAGTATCATATCTATACCAATAACAAATATGAATACAATCCATTAAAGAAAATATTGATCATCACTGGCCTATGGTGTATCATTGTGTCAAGTATCAATTCAAACTGCCTGTGTCTGAGATTTTATGTTTACAAGCTACTTTGAACCAAACCTGATATGGTCCCGCCCCTCAGGAAAACTAACAATAGGGGAATGGCACCGAGAACATTTCAATAGCCAAGCATCGTCATCTTCATACCACATACAATTATGACGTTACTATATTTTTCAATACTTCATGTTACGTCCGACCCAACCTTTAACATCAATACGCTCCATTCCAAAAGCAAGACGGACAACGAACATTGGGCTCTGGGTGAATCATTGTGCAAATGTGAACTCAAACTGCTAGACCGTTCTTGATATTTCATATTTTACATGCTACTTTTAGCCAAATCTTATATGGACCTATCCCTCATCAATATTCAATAGGCGTCAGAAGACTGGCACTGACAACCTTCAATGATCAACTCTATACCAAATATGAACCTAATATGAACCAAATATGAACATAATATGGTTAGTCAGGAATATTTCTTTCTTAAATTTTGGATGTGACGTCCCACCCAACCATTAATGAATATATTCCATTTCAAAAACAAGAGTGGCAGGGACCATTGGGCTCCGGGGTATCATTGTGTCAAGCATCGACTTGAACCAGCTAACCACTCTCGATATTTCATGTATACAAGTTACTTTAAGCCAATTCTAATATAACCCTGCCCCTTTGAATATTTAGTAAGCATCAGAAAACATGCACTGAAAACATTTCGATGGTGAAGCATCATGCCCATACCAAACATACAGGTACTATTCCATATAGTCAGGAAGGAATTACACTTTTGTTTTCATTCTTCAGGTTAAGCACCACCCATCATTAACGTACCATATCCGAGGGAAGACAATGTTATATCTGATTGGAAGGGTAGAAGAAGAAAAAATCGTGTATTGATATTTTTATGAATCGTGTTATGATCGCTGTTTGTTCAATTCTGAAAAGAAAAAGAAAAACAGAACACCTTTAAGTAGGTAGTCTTAATACAAAATAACCCAACGAACTCTTGAAGACATTAGTCGGTCTTCTTTAATCAACATTTCGCTTTCAAACCCCCTGAATTTAACACGATGAGTGACAATTGCCTCATACCTTTAATCTGCAATAATGATCTCAAACCAGAAAATAGATAACTTCTTTCAGTAAACCATACGACACCCTCACTGGGCTTATCAATTACCTGTCTTGCAGACATTTGCAGATCTAAGCGCTAGATCCATGTTAATAAGAACTGTATACAATTAACTAACTACTGTGACCGGATGCGACTAACGACAGTTTCAGAACACAGATGTGGTTCGCAGTCACAAAAAGGTTCAGTACGACATGATTCAGTAGTCGGTAATCCCAACACGTCATTAACATTAACGACAGTAACTGGAGAAATAACAAAACTTGGCCTACTTTGTTGCCATCGTTCTCTCCAGGTGGCATACTACTATTAGAGTCTATATCTATCCGCTCGATTGTTTTCCTGTTTCATGAAAAGTGCCTAAAAGCAGCGGGAGAACATCTTTTGTGACCTGTTATAAATCATGATCTAGTTTTTTGTGGCTAACATGTTAAAGAGCATGAATAGAAGTACATGTGGTGAGAAAATGTGGTCAATTAAGGTAATTTACGACCCCTTTAGGTCTCCCAGGAGCAGCGTACGAAAATTGTTTACTACTGAGTGAAGAGGTTTGTTTACAAGTGACGAAAACTTCCGGCTGGGAGCCTGGGACAGCAAAAGATCTACATGGTCAGGATACCAAAAAATTGATGATGCCATGAAAGGCCAACTTGTCAGCTATCCGGCAATGGGCAGCGTTTAGCTAGTGGAAATTCTATCTAGACTTAAATACTTCATTACTTTTGTAATTTAGTGTGTAAGTCAATGGGGCTTTTAATGTGCGTATGCTACCTCCAACAGCGCTCTGTATTGCTCCATTTTGTGGCCTCGTCTGCCTAGCGAGTGCCCCCTCATTTGGAATGCTTTCTTTTCTGGTTTCGCTCGAAACACTAATGCCCTATCAAGGGATGCTTAAGTTTGTTCACTTCAGTTTTTGTATGTTGAAGTCAATGCTTAAGTAGGAAATGTATACTAAGTTCTGTAACGACCCATTAAGACTATTAAGAGAAGTACTGTATAAATTCTGAAACCAGCCTACGTGACAACTTAACCTCTTAAGAGCGACGTTACGGATAGTGTTGTGGGAGGAAATATAGTTGCACTGCGTTTAATCTGTGCCAAATTAGTACAGTAACTGCATTGTTTGAATGAATGTTTATTTGTGCCTTAAAACCTAAAAATATTGAGATCATATCTGCAACTCCATGGATTACTTAGTGATTCAACTGTTATTCACAAAATAGAAACTGTCGTTAGTCATTATGCTGCATCAAACACATAAAGTAATACATTTATTAATGCATATTGTTAGTGCCTTAACAGAAACAAACTGTTGCTGTTGCTACATACATGACAGCGAAAAACGAAATGTACTACTTCATCCCAAGAGACACAGAAAACAAGAATTGTTGGAAAATATCGAGTGGACCCGTGAAAATATGGGCTTTATATTCTAACCACTCTATCCTGACATAGCATAGAGTATCAATTGGTACATCTGATAAAAGCATTACACGTCAGTAACTACCTGACCAAGATTTGTAAACCATCATAGCTATTGAAACATTTTGGATGAAAGGAAAACCAATCATCTCCCCATCTTTTTATGTCATACGTCTGAACATGAACATACCGTCTGACACGTAAGCATGGCCGCCACGCACGGATCTAGGGGGTACGTTTTTATGTTTATCAAGGGTGGGTTGGTGGGCAGGACGACCCTGGTCCCTTCATGCAGGGAGTCGCCTTTAATGACCTCACCACCAACTGTGTCTGTAAAGTTTCATTCATTCTTGCCAAATTCACTCACAGTTTTGTTCATATTGAATAATAAGGTGACTTGCACATATAACCTAAGCTAGATTAATGATTCCGAGTCTTGACCTAAATACCATCAAAGAATCATTAGTACGCATATGCTTTGATTATACAATCACTTGTGTTGAAATGGGAAAAAGTATCCAGGTATATATTGTTGCAGTCGTAATCATATCTACTCCCTTTAAATAAAATATATCATTCAAACTATCTCTCGCTATATAGTGCTCAAAGAACGAAAGGAAAAGTCGCTTTGATTGTTAATTAACTTATTAGGTCTATTCATTATTTTATATCACAACTTTTGTTTAAAGCGACAACAATCTACAAACCCTCAAGTTCTAGTGGTTGTTCATAGTCTCGCTTATAGAGTAACCATATTTGAGAGATTTTATGTCAATCAGTACCCTCGCTCGTGTTATAGATATGTATAGTGTATAGGCTATGGTTGTTATACACTGCAGTAACATGCCATAGGTATCCCACGAGTATCGAACGATGAATCTCTTAACATTGTTAATGGTAATATCAAGCCTAGTAAGGACTGTTACATCTACAGGTAAGAAAACCAACACTTTCGTAATCAACTTGTGTAGCTGACGATTTAATCTCATGTATCCATCTTACCATGCCGAGCTGTCGTCGGAGATAATCAAGGCTAAGTATGGGATGAGGGAGAGATAGAGTGTGTGTGCGATGCGTTTAGTATATACGCCATGATATCATACATAGACAAGGATTAAACGCCAAATTAGATGAGATATATTTCCCTACAGGAGATCATTGATCATACAAAAAGCAAACATATTGAAATCGTCCAGTTTAAGGGTTGGTAGTTGCTACGTGGTAGGTATATAGTGGCACACAATTCACTTAGGCATATTCAGCTAGACGTTGAGACAGCAGATCCCCTTGACCTAACACAGTCTGATCTAATTAATGTTCTTTAATGGTAATAAAGATGCGTTATTGCAGTTTGATATGTCTTCATAGTTTAGGTATTACATCCCTATGAGTTAATGTTTATCAATCGTGGGCGAGCAATACTGACTTTATTATTCTATTACTTACTATTATAGCTGTATGACAATTTTACCCCGTTTTTTATGTATAACAGAAAAGTTTATCTTTTTCGCCTTGAATTGAGAATGGGTCTTGATGACGTCATTGTCGGCATTCCTATAGCATGCTGCTGCATTGTGCAAAACATATGCAATAGTATACCATAGTTGTTTTGTTATTCATTTGTGGACACATCGCGGAACAGCTTGCCTTAATTTCACAAGTATGTTTAGTTGCTCTGGGTGGGAGTGACACAGCCCGTGTTTATTTTCGAACAAACAATAGAACTTTTAACTTTCAGTAAAAGAAAATATAGTCTTTATGGACATTAAACTTACAGACTGAAAGTCTCGCTTGCAAGACATCAAATATAAACAAAATATAATGGGTGAATAATTCTATTTCTCGCCTTCACATAACGTGTGTTTTGGCTCGTAGACCTAACAAATATGGGGTACAGTTGTCAATATCATGCAGCCCATGTGTATTTGACAAGAGAACGGGTTCAAAACCTTGGACAACACACATCGTGGAACTCAACAACGTGATAATGCGATAGTCATGACGAGACCATTATTATGTAGGCAAAGCTTCAAATGGTAACATAGCTTACGTTAAAGGAAACACAAAACCCTAACATCATAATCAGCATATATGTGATTAACGTTATGAACAACTTCTCCAAACTGCCAATAAAACTCTTATTCCATTTGGGAAATATCACAGATTTAACGTCCTTTCACAGACAAAGCTTGAAGACTTGGTCAAGTATAATATGACATCTCTGAGCCAGGTGTGCAACATTTTTCATGATTTATTACAATGTTTATTTACGGCAACAGACATAGATTTCGCATATGAATCTAAAAATATTGAAGCTCATCAGATAACCTAACGATGGGATTGATTTCAATGTCAACGCTGTTATTATTCTACCTTGGAATTTTGAAAAAGAAAGAAAGAAAAAAGGTAACAGATCTTTATCAGCTCCCAGAATTACTTTTAAACTCTTAAATGGTAAAATCTTTCTCTTAGCTGTTTGGTGGAGTTGTTCTTCATATTGCTCCCTGTCTTATAAGCTATAGGTGATGATTGTGGTTTTGTCTCCTTTAACACAACAAATTAAACGCAAAATTTTACATTTGCAGTGGATTGGTTGGCCGTCGAGAACACGTTCTAGGAAGTTCTATTACATAAACTTCGGCGCCGGTTTGAATCACACATAAGTGGAATCGCTGCGTTATTGGTTGTTTCGAGCTCGCCTCGTAGACAGACGTTAAAAGTCTGTGAACATCTATGAACAACATAGTCCTAATCACTCTAATAAGCATTAGAAATCATGAAAATAACTGCAACTACCATAAGAACTATTCAAAGATTGACCATTGTACAAGTCTTTTCTTTATTCTAGTTTTATTTATGAATTAAGATTAGCTAATTATACACATTGCAGGCGCGTATCCAGGATTTTCTAACCCGGGGGGGGGGGGGGCGCGAATTACTATCTAAGCGGAGCGCCACCATCGGTTGGCGCGGAGCGTACAAGAAAATTTTTGGTTTTGATACCCCCCAGATCACCGGAAATGGCACTTCTCGGGCTTGAAAATGAGCAACCAGATGTACACTTTTGCCTGAGAACCAAGTATTTCCCAAAAGTTTTTTCCATCCATAACCTTTTTGAAGATTGTCACCAGTCACACATCATGTTCGACCTCATTGCATGTCCTATGGATGATTGCTTTTGTAGGTTATTCTACGTCACGGCCCACAATATCCGAAAGCCCCACTTTTCAAGGTTTTAAGCCCATTACTTGTTCAGAATTTGAAAATTCACTTTTCTCGTGAATAAAATCACTTCAAAACATACCCATAATGTTGCACAAAATTCAATCTATAGACAACCAATATAGAAAAACCTCCTTCAACCCCTAACAGACAGGTCAAAATTGAACGAGTAGAGGAAAGTATGATGAAGAATGTTGGTGAGGAAATTTTCGAAAATTCCGACACAGTTAATTTATTGGTGTACAAATATTAAAACCTCTTATAATGGCTTTTACAAAATTTCGTTGAAGGAACAGAAAAATAGCAGATATTTCCGATATCAGGTATATCGAAACCGAACACTTCACTCATAGGCGTAGGTCCCGTAGGAGGCGGGGCTGCAGCCCCCCCCAATTGTTTTCCCATTTTTTTCGCGCACCTACTGAAAGAAAAATAAATAGCAATGAATAGCTTAAAATGATCTCCTTGGTAATTTAAATAAAGTTCTAAGCTTGGCCGACATTACTACTGTAAAAGAGAGTCTTGACATAAATGGATCTGTATGCTTTTTCTCGATCTACATAAGACATTTGGTTGTTTACATTAGCATCCGGTGGTATACTGTGCAACTTTCACGGACCGTAAGGTACACGATGCCATACATTGTAATGACCGATCTTGCCTATATGATATTGGCATCGACATGTTGAATGCGCGAAAAATTTTGGCTTTTTTTTCGGGCAAGTCATTACAGCCCCCAAATCCAATCTGGCTCCTACGCCTTTGACTACACACATTGACAGTTTTTGAGGCTGTTCATCGTGGAACATGCATTTCAATGCTCATTGATATGGTGTTATATCTGCTCTTTGCTTTACAAATTCGAACAGGCGTGTAGCGAGTAATTGCCAAGGGAGGGCGAAGCCTGTAGGCAAACTATCTAAGCGAAGCGCCACCATGAGTTGGCGCGAAGCGAACAAGAAAAATTTTGGCCGAAAATGCCTCCCAGATCGCTGGAAATGACACTTCCCAGGCCTTTGTAAGTTGCATCTAAGCATTGTCTATTTTGAAATTACTAGCGATGTCATAAAGAAAATTTGCTCGGGGGGGGGGCGGTCGCCCCCTTCCCGAAATGCGTTATGTTCCCGACGACTCGGTCGAGTTCAAGTACATTAGTGAGAGAGGAAAAACGGAAACGTCAAAAATGGAGTTGTCGGGGTAAGGGGTAGGGTGAGGCGCACACCCCCTCCGTAATCCTTGATCTGTCACTGGCTACCCTGTGTATATAATAGGGATCTTTCTCTTCCCGAGGTCTTGGCTATCTTCTACTCCCTCCTTTTCTCCTTTTTCTCTCTTTTTTCTTTTTCTTTTCCCTTCCTTCCTCTCCTCCTTTTCTTTTTTCCCCTCCTTTTCCCTTTTTTCTTCTCTTTTTTTTCTCTCCTCTTTTCCTTACCCGGGGGGCGCGCGCCCCCAACGCCCCCCCTGGATACGCACCTGCATTGATAATGTAAAGGGAGTGACTGTTTAATGCTCTGTTATTCCTGTGTATTTATAACCTTGTCGTTTCAAGGACACTGAACACAAGTATGTGGCCTAACGCGCTTTTGAATTATTTTATTTTCTTCTTTGAAAAGAGGAACATTATTAATAAATATATGTAATTGTATAGCGCTTTTATCCAGTTGCAAACTGTTCAGAGGAGCAAGGTACACAATAATAAAATAACAGTTACAAAAACACAACATTACATTATTAAAATGATATATGTAGGCTTGTACTAATGGGTTAATATCCACTGTCATGGACCTGCTCGTTAAGTGACGTTTTCTATTGAATTTGTCAGTGTAGGGGGAGAAATTGTCCGCGTGTGATATTAACAATTTATGGCACGAAAATGCGAGATATAGAAATAAAACCTTAAAATGTCATTTGCACCAACGTGTTTGTAGGTTACGTGTTTGCTTTAACTTATGTTTAAGCCTGACACTTCGTTACATTTTCAAACATGTTGCCCTTTATATCTTTGACAGGTTCAGACTCCTACCGATATTTAGGTTGCTTTAAGGACGGAGACAATGATAGTACAAAAGTACTCTCGAAGCGAGGCAGTTATCGACCACATACAGATACCACGAAGTGCATGGAATATTGCTTGGAAGATTCACTTTTTTATTTTGGTATTGCTCTTAAATATATGTGCTATTGTGGCAATGCTAGTTCAAACTATTCCCGTTTTGGACCCGCCTCTACACCTGGAAGTGACTGCTTAGATGCAAACTATAACAACATTGAAATCTATGAAGGTATGAAAGGGACATTAATTGTTGTATGGCATAAAGTATTGCGAGAATATATAAACAACCTTATAGTAATGTGACATCGGCAGTATAGTTATACAGCTATTGCTGGGCGTTACGCCGGAATGGTGAAACCTCTTCACCATGGGAACAAGCGCAGCAATTGCAAAGTTGCCTTAATGGAATTAGTGTTTTATGTAGATACGATGAGGTAGACAAGAACTAGGGGAAGGGGGCAGGGGCTTACTGCTAGAAAAGGCAGTGTATACTTGGTGGGGGGGAGTGGGTAATGTACATGTAACAATTAGTATAATTTATTCAGATAAAAACACGTTATCACGTTATCATTGTTATCAATGGGACGGAACAAGTTCCAGATGTATTTGTGTGGAACCAGAATGAATTGGACATGATACAGAACATGGGCATCCGCAGCAAACATCCAGAGGGGAAGGGGGGAGGGCTCACTCAATAATCGATAATTTGCTTAAATATTTAACCGGTTCAACGTGGAAAATCAAATAATTTAACATTGAACCGCAGCTTTCTGGGATTTTTGGTTCACTTGTGACTTAGGCTCCGGGCGGCCGAACCGGATGCATTGGGCTAGTTACGCTGCTGTCTGGGATCTTTGTCGAGATTTTAGATCAGTGCTCTATCATATAAATATACCATTTGGTCAATTGCAGTCCGATTCGGCTGGTACTTTCCGCGAATGCCGCCCCTCCCATGCGGACGCCTATGCCCCATGCAGAGTTGAGTTACTTTGAGAACTGGTAATTTAATAGCAAATTACTTTTCGGTCGTCTACAGAAGAGGGAAAAACGAAACAAAAGAAGTAATGAAGAGGGCTGACCTGTTCAAGTCTGGCCAATCCGTACTTAAGTTCTGACTTTAAAGAAAATTACAGTTATGAATATTTGAATTCGTGCTGGACATTTTTCATGCAGTGTCAAGTTGGTTGACCAGATCATCTGACGATTAGAAGGTCCTCGAATGTCCTCCTTATACGTGACTATGCTTTGGCTAAAATGCTGGCCATTGCAAAGAACGATCTTTTTCGATTTTGGTATTATCATGTGTATAAAACCTTAGAGAAAAAAAATAGAGTGTTATATAATCTAAGGTCAAATCCAAAGTTTATTAAACGTGTCGCCTCCGGTAAAATTCCCATATGAATAAAATATTATCAGTTTAATCGTTATTCGTAATGGCGCTGTAGCACTTACATCTTCATTCTTTCTTATTTCGATAGCAATATGTTCCCTCGGTGATCTGGCAAACGGCAACTTCACGAGATCATACGGAGCTGCTAGCTTTAAATGCAACGTCGGTTTCTTTTTATCTGGAAATGAAACACTAACTTGTATAAAAAATATGAAATCAATAGTTTGGGACGGAGAGCTACCACAATGCATGGCGAAGGAATCGCATGCAGTGTCAACTGAAAGAGACCACAGATTAACAGTTTCCCCAACAGAGACAATGCCAAGAAATTTAAATGGTAAGATATATGCAACTGATATTTCTAACTAATCAAGGGCGTAGGAACCGGGGGGGCTGGGGGGCGCCAGCCCCCCCAGTGAAAAATATGGAGGGGCGGAAGTATCGTTCCACCCCCCGCTCCGCAAGTCAGAAAACCCCTTTTTCATTCCAAATGAGAAAAAAATCTCATTTGAAGCACCAAATTGCATCTAAGGCCAGGTGAAAATGCAAAATTCTTTACAAAATGTAGTGGGTGTTGAAGTGTGCTATATTGCACCAAATTGCATCTGATGCCACCTGGAAATGCAAAAACACCCCCTCCCCTTAGACCCCTCCCCCAGGCCGGCCATCAGTCTTCAGCCCCCCCCACTCAAAAGTACCTTCCTACGCCACTGTA
This sequence comes from Apostichopus japonicus, assembly GCF_037975245.1. Taxonomy (NCBI): domain Eukaryota; kingdom Metazoa; phylum Echinodermata; class Holothuroidea; order Aspidochirotida; family Stichopodidae; genus Apostichopus; species Apostichopus japonicus. The sequence continues at coordinate 6,975,433 of NC_092569.1, read as the reverse complement.
ACTAATAGTACAAAAATGACTGGATAATTGACTGCGAAACTAACAATACGGTTGTTGTGTGCACAGGCGTAAGTGCCTTATTTGATTGTGGGGGGGGGGGGGGGGCTGTAACGACTCGCCCGAAAAATATAACCAACATTTTTCGGGCGCTCCGCGCGCGGTCAACATGTTAATGTACATATATTATAGGCATGCATCGGTTATTACATCGCATGCCAATTACATTATTTGCCGTGTTATTACCGAAATGGCGAATTAGTCAGGCAAGCTGAGAACTTTATTTTAATTGCCAAGGAGATTTTTTTTTTAAACTCTTGATTACCTTTAGCTACATCATTGCAATTTATTTTCTTTCAGTATAGGTACCCGAAAAATTCTCAACATATTGCTCGAATTTTCACAACAATATTTGGTCGGGGCTGCAGCCCCCCCCCCACCCCGCCTCCTGCGCCTTTGGTTGTGTGTATGTGTTCGTTATAAGAAGTGACAAAGAACAATACAACTTGTTTCTCTTTCCAACGTAAACTTTGCTCTGAAGTGGTGGTGGGGTTGAGTCTGAGACTGGATTAGAATATTTGTGACTTCCATCAGCTGCTTTTCAGAGCGTATTAATTTGTAAGCATTTGTGGTGATTGGTTCACATTTTCACAATCCTTCAGTGATGAAATCATTTCTGAAGTCAGGGTACTCCCGTTGTGCGTTAAACATTGAACACAGCAACTCAAACTTGTTGGAAAGCCAAATCGCGTGAATGGATTGTTCATAGCTATGGAATATTTCTCTGAATTAATTGACTGCAAAACTACCAATACTGTTGTTGTATGTATGTATGTATTTTAGATCCTCCTTTAAGCAGAAACTCGCGAAGAAGCCATCATTGGCTTATCAAAGCCGCAAGCTAACCGAAGTCAGTCACTTAGATTCATATTTAACGTCCATGATTATGAATTGTCAATTGCCAACAACTCTGTAACTGGACGACATACACTAATCTTGGAGTGACTCGAACTCTGGACCTTATATTTGAAAGGCATCGGCGTTAACCACTGAGCTAACACTCCTTAACACTGTTGTATGTGTTGTGTGTATGTGTTGTGTGTATGTGTTGTGTGTATGTGTTGTGTGTATGTGTTGTGTGTATGTGTTGTGTGTACGTGTTGCGTGTATGTGCTGTGTGTGTTGTTTGTTGTGTTGTGTGTATGTGTTGTGTGTATGTGTTGTGTGTATGTGTTGTGTGATGTGTTACGTGTATGTGTTGTGTGTATGTGTTCGTTATAAGTAGTGACAAAGAACCTAATACTTCTGTGAAATCATTTTTGAAGTCAGAGTACTCCCACGGTGCGTTAAACATTGAACACAGCAATTCAAACTTGTTGGAACGTAATGAAATCGCCTGAATGGTTTGTTCATAGCTATTGGATATTTCACTTGTACGTTTTATATCAGTTCTGCAATGTTACTTATTGGTTCTAGGTTCAGTCGAGGTTCAGACGAGGTTCAGCAGTAGCTCTGATGTAACTGTAACGATTCGTCGTTTGCTCTCCTCGCAAACCACAATCACACCACGTGAAGTAATATCAACAAACGAAGCAACGAAGAAGACATTAATGTCATCAACAAGTAAGTATAGGTTAAAATGAGTTAAAATGTATGTTATCACCATTATTCTTTCCAGGAATATCTCGCTTTTAAGTTGTCAAGCAAGATAGATAAAAAGAAGAAGAAGAAGAAGAAGAAGAAGAAGTAAAACTCGTTTAAGCTATTTCTCAACGAGTGTATCAATCGACTGCAATATTACTGTCTTTGTCTACAGGTATTTCTCTGCTTGCTCTTGCCTTGGGATAAACGAAGGTCATTTTATATTATCTTATCTTTTTAAGATGGAGGAAACTTGAGGATGGGTGGAGCTGAGAAATTGTTATAATTAGACATAAAACTGGTGATATCGAGAAAAGAAAGTTGCCAATGAGGCTATAGCAGGCTAATTGTCCATACATGTTTACTGTGAAAGAATAAGCTGCAGATATAGAACGAAGATACTAACACCTGGATATATATATACTTGTAGTCTGTGTAACTTGCAAGGGCGTAGGAACCGGGGGGGGGGGGGCTGGGGGGCGCCAGCCCCCCCAGTGAAAAATATGGGGGCGGAAGTATCGTTCCGCCCCCCCCCCCGCTCCGCAAGTCAGAAAACCCCTTTTTCATTTCCAAATGAGAAAAAAATCTCATTTGAAGCACCAAATTGCATCTAAGGCCAGGTGAAAATGCAAAATTCTTTACAAAATGGAGTGGGTGTTGAAGTGTGCTATATTGCACCAAATTGCATCTGAGGCCACCTGGAAATGCAAAAAAATTCCAAAGGGGAGGGGGACACCCCCTCCCCTTAGACCCCTCCCCCAGGCCGGCCATCAGTCTTCAGCCCCCCACTCAAAAGTACCTTCCTACGCCACTGGTAACTTGGATCCACTGTCATAGAGAAAATTAATAGTCTATAGAATGTTTATAAAATGAGCCATTCAGTAGACACTAAACAAGTTTGATATGTACTTGAATATATTCACTTTCATTTGTATTGTATTAACAAACTTTGAGTGAAGAAATCATGTTGCACTTAGAAGCTCTCTACAGTACATTCTGTACAAAACGTGTAGTGACTACACTAGCTCTTGCATGCACTTTTAAAACAATTTACTGTCAAATTGCAATTAACCTGTGAACCGTTTGGGTGCAGTCTTGCCTAACCAATGAACTATGACGGATTCATTTGTGACTTCATAAATGCAACTGTGTTCGATTTATAGGAGAATCGTGTGTATTTTGTGTACTTGTTTTTGAGTGAAGAAAAGTACATATTAAAGCAGCCGTATTGTCTGGAGTCAATTATACTACTATACGTACACGAGGAAACTAATTAAGCATCGGAAGTGTGTTGAATGAACTCGAGAACCGAGAAGTAACTATTACAAGACGAAAAAGAAATAACAGTTTTCGTCTCTTTCTCTGATTTCACATCATTCGAGTCCTTTGACGTTACCTAAAGATGCAGATATGACGGCTACATGGAGCTTAGAAGAAGGTAAAACTACAGGAACTAATGAGAAGTTATAGTGTTGATATTGTACCATTGGTTCTATGGCATTTGATTACCTCTGCAATACGTTGATTTGTCTCCTGCATCGTGAGTATCATTGCATGATTATTAGGCTTGTGTTGGTTTAATTTGGCGTCTCTATACTCTTGTCCTTACAGATCAGTACATTACTACCACGCCAACCACGGGACTTGGGGATTGGCCTACAACTAATGACTCACAAATGAGCACAACTGCAGGTAATAATGCCCCTCATAACCCGATCATTATGAAACTATACCATTACATATTAAGTACCGTTTATAGATATTATAAGTATACAACATTTCGATTAGCCTATAGCTATTGATACCAGTTTGTCCTGCATATTTCGCATATCACCGTACTTGGCAGTTGTCATCAAGTTGGTTTGATTAGTGTATTGAATAACAATGAATGAAAAAATACAGATCACATGGCAGCTGATACATGAAATTTTGAAGAAGAAAAAAAAAACCCGGCTCAACTGAAATTCCAAATTAGGCAAATAAACTTCAGAGTTTTCAACTTGTTACTTTTTGTGTAGTCTGCTAAGAACTTCATTGAATTTTGTAAAAGATTTTGATGAGATCGTGATGTTTCCTGCAGGATGATGGTATAAGGACATGTAAGTATAATACCAGGTTGTCATGGTAATATACTTCCAGGTAATATACTTCCAGGGTAAGCTTGATGTGTCATAATAATTGAGACAATTCAGAAGGTGGCAAGCTTGAGACGCCCAGGCCGCTCGACTGGTCTAAACGTCATCAAAAGTAACAACTTGAGCCGGACAAAGATGACAATATCTCTCGAGGTCGGCACCATGACGCGATAAACCTCACACAGAAAACTAGCATACTATAACATACTATAAACTTGTTTCTGGTGAATACTGGCAAATGTGGTTTACAGTTCCTATCAGTGGCGGAGCTAGGGGTATTGGTCAGAGGGGGCGAGAATGGTCTATAGAGGCGCTTTTGACACTATCCAAGCGGAGCGCCACCACGGGTTGGCGCGGAGCGTACAGAAATTTTTTGAGTAAAGATATTCCCTAGATCGCCGGAAATGACCCTTTCCGGGCCTTACTAATTTGCAGATAATGTGACAAATGTCAATAGGTAGATGAGAGCACAATAAAAAAGGCAATAATCGTGAATAAGTAAAAAGTGGTAAAAAGCTGAAAAGGGCGCCAGCAGTCCATTTGAGTCCGTCAGGGGGGGGGGGCATCCGCCCCCCTGACTATATGGACGCTCCGCCACTGGTTCCTATGGCTGCTAACAGTACACTAGGGAGGAAATTAAATGAATATACAAGAAGATTTTCTGATGAGCAACTTATTATGCCTTAACATAGTGACTAGTATGACGAATTAATGGAGCTTCCGTTCGACTGAGTTGCGGAACGGGGAGAAATACCCCTCAGTTACAGCTCTTTTATATATATATATATATATATATATATATATATATATATATATATTTATTTATTTATATATATATATATATATATATATATATATATATATATATATATATATATATATATATATATATATATATATATTTATTTATTTATATATATATATATATATATATATATATATATATATATATATATATATATCTCAATTTGCCCTACGTGCAGGTCTTGTCGTAGGCCTAATATTCAAGAGGCATAAATACGGCAGAAAAGAAACAATTCTTTCCTCTGATATATGCAAAGATCATCAGTCAGGAAAATGAAAGGCAAACATGACAATTGAAATGAATTAATAATACTTATCTTTTAAATACTCTTCTAGAAATCAAAATTTACAGTCGCGATGGTTTCGATATGATGTCATGGGTATCAAAAGAGTATACACATAAGTACTTGTCTACTAAATAGTTAGGAAATGTATTCTCTCTTGTGTAAGAACATGATGTCTGTGTAAGTCACTCATATATTTAGAAATGTATTTGCACTGTATAGTTTGCGTACATGCCTGGGAAATAACTTCATGATTTTAAATTTTTATTACGTATTAAAGTATGCTTTCAATTGAACTCATAGGCATATACAAGAATATTACTAAGAGAACAGTTTTTTATTTAAATTCTGAGGTGCACGGAATCCTGTAGAAGAACCATTCATTAGATTAACGATCTCGTCGAATGCGAATGCATTTTCGGGACCTAACCATGTGCATGTTACATGTATGTGTCTGTATATGGTGGTGTGTGTCTGGATGGTGGTGCATGGTAGTGTGTGTGCACTTGTTTTGTATTCTGACCGAGGACTTGAACAAAAGAATTCCAGGTCCTCAGATGTGATTTCTAAAGAATCACCACGTCCTCGAAAGAATTCTATTGTTATGGGGTATTGTTAAGCTTAGGGTACGTGGATTTAAACAATGGAAAAAACAATGGAGTCCTCGGTCTGAATGTAAAAGACACTTGTGTGTATGGGGAAGGGGGGGGGGAGCAGATTCCTATGGTTAAATGCGCTACTATTGGGAGTTAATAACTACGGGCCAGGGATGCCATAATTTCATGGAATTAAAATTCTTTATTGTTTTTTTCCCTTCATATTGGTCTATCCACTGTTGGTTGTAACTTGCTTGTTTGTTAAGTGCTCCGGCATGCGCAATGTCATCATTTGGAATAGTAAAGACTGAAACATAAAGGCGCGATCTAGAAGTTAGCATATTGAGACACAATATGGCACATAAAGTACCGGCGAGGTTGTTTTACAGCAAAGCCTTCGGCATGCATACTAAACGGCAGTTACTTAATAAGTAAGGGTGAGAATTTTTGCCCCGCTTGACAGACACTCACTGAGCATCAAAGTATTACAATGCCTATATTATGAAGAAGTTACAATGACGAGTGCAATGACAACTGCTGGTATACAATAAATACACGCCGTGCTATTTAATTGCCAATCGTACCTTTACTTCCGACTAGTTTCAGGTTTGATACATAATCATTGAATGGTGTGATTATATTCATGTCGTTTATAGTTTACTTTCATTCTTTTCTCATTTCCAAATGGTCTATAATAATGCAAGTCGTTATAAAATGATGGTTTATGTTGTTTCACCTTTACCGCATTGTTTCAACAATATTAGAAAGGTGTAAAACGTCACATGTATTTGATATAAATTCAGCCACATATTAAAGAATATTTGATATAATTGTTCTTGCTTTTCTTTAGAGGGTATCATACCCCACATCATGATAGCAGTAATACCTGTGGCTGTGATTTCATTTTTCTTGCTGTTGTCTCGCTGTTATAAGTATGATGATCCAAAACCAAAGACAAAGGTAAGTAAACATCAACAACAACCTACATAGAAATCTATGTGACACGGTGACAGGCTTGATTATAAGTAACACAGAAACAACAACATAGATAGAAATCTATTTGACTTGGTGACAGGCTTGAGTATAAGATAACACAGATACAACAACCTACATAGAAATCTATGTGACACGGTGACAGGCTTGACTATAAGGTAACACATAAACAACAACATCAATAGAAATCTATGAGACACATTGGCAGGCGTGACTATTAGATAACGCAGAAACAACAACATACACAGAAACTATGTTACACGGTGACAGGCTTGACTATAAGGTAACACAGAAACAACACCATACTTAGAAATCTATGTGACACGGTGACATGATTGACTAGAATGTAACACAGAAACAACACCATACAAAGAAATCTATGTGACACGGTGACAGGCTTGACCATAAGATAACACATAAACAACATACAAAGAAATTTATGTTACACGGTGACAGGTTTGACTATAAGGTAACACAGAAACAACAACCTCTTTATAAATCTATGTGACATGATCACAGGCTTGACTATAGAATAACACAGAAACTAGGTATTCAGCTCAGCTATCTAAGGATATACGGACATGTAACATCGGATTGAAACAACTCCGAACAATTTTTGTTGTTGTTTGTTTCTGTCTGGTAATGTTGTCAGAATTGATCAAACAAAAGATAAACATTAAAATTCCCACCTACAGTGAGGAGCCAACGACATTTTCTTTTGAAAACCGGAGTTGCCATTGAACACATTACTAGCACTCATATATTTATAGCATATACAACTAAAATTGACATTTAAAAACGTTTGCGTTTGATCATCATGTTTACCGAACTCTACAACAGAGTTTTGCTCAGACAAGATTGAATTAAGTAGTATAGAAAAACTTCTTAACTAGCGCTAATTCTATCGAGTAGTTAAAATTTCTAGGAATAGAGGAATCTAATGCGTTGCGCATATCCGTTAACATATTACGCAATACCCGTATAGTGAATGTCATCCCTATAATTACGTAAATGTATGAGAAAGTATGTCATTGCAAGTTATTTAGTGTGATACCTATATTGATGCAATATATGCGCATAATAAATATGTTTTTGTTTGTAGACAACTGGAGAAAGTGTTTGTGGACCGAGTTCATTTGAGTACTTGACACCGAGGGTGGTGAAGAGACAATTTAGTTCAGATGTTCCCATGGCAACTTACAACAAGAGTAAGTCCATGTACGGCAGCAACGAAGACCTGGACAGTGAAAACTTGATTGAGGAGGATTTGCATGGGGACGGGGATATTAACTTTGATGGCAATTACGACCCCGATGAGATTGTATACGTCTAATGTGTTGTATGTTGCCTGAAGATCATCATTTTACATGGTGTATGTAACAAATTGGCGAAAACGTACATTAATTATTAACACTATGAAAATAAACCAGAACGGGCCCTGGCAAAGATATTTTTTTATATCTATATTCGATATCGAGCTTTGATCCTATCATGCACAGGTGAAGACCCAAAACTTAGTCGAACAGGACACCGATGGAACTAAAAGACGGAATTGTTTAAGCGTCATTAGTTTTGCACCCAAATAATGGTCTGTACTTGGCAAGCATCATGGGTAATTTACTAATAACACTATATTAACTAGAACGGGCCCTGGCAAAGATATATTTTATCTATTACTCGATATCGAGCTTTGATCATATATCATGCACAGGTGCAGACGAAAGCTTAGTCGAACAGGACATCGATAGAAGTAAAAGACGGAATTTTTTAAGCGTCATTAGTTTTGGACCCAAATAATGGTCTGTACTTGGCAAGCATCCGGGTATTTTGCTGCCTCACTGAAAGTATCTTCCCTCACCGAGAGGTGTTCGTCTAATCATGGAGTCTTATTTAACACTCGACAGTGTCCAGGTGTTTCATGGGAAACACTTGGAGCATCTGACCATCCAGGAAATTAACACTTCTCGCAATTCATAGTGAGACCAAAATGGACTGGAACGGTGGGGAGGGGGGGGGGGTGGGTTACACGAGGGTAGTATTTAAATATTTTAGTGTAGAGAGAGGTTATGATGCGAACCATAAGTAGCTAGTTTTAAGAAGAATCGTCTGGATATTTCGTTTCAAATAATTTTATTTTTTACGTTTGAAATGATATTCTGTTGAAGTATATACAGTGCAAGTAAGTAAACTAGTAAGTAAACTAAGGAGCGCGAACGACAATTTTGGAAAATCGGATGAAATTGTTACTGTTTACAAAATGTTGATCTATTCCAGATTAAGGAAGCTTTAGAAACCTGTCGTCTTAGAGAAAATGTATATAGAAAAAAAAAACGCTGATAAAATGTCTGTAAATATCAATTAAATGCAGCATGTTCCTTTAAGTTAGTTTGTCCGTAAAAACAATCCTAACAAACAACGAAAGACGATATTTTCATGTTTTAGGTATTTAAATTTGAGAACAACGACATAGCTATATATGTGTATACATGCAGCAGGTTGGAAAAACAACGAAAAGAGTAAAGCAATCTGTCGTGATGTTATATTGTATAAAACAAAACGTTTCACACTATTCTAAGATTATAATATTAAGCAACTTTAACTGTCAGTGCATGCCTATCTTCCCGTTGGTATTCTCATTGTAAGGCGTACAAAGTGCGTAAGTTACCTATAATAACTGAATACGTTAAGCAAGTGGTGTGGAATATTTAATATTTACATATTATTGTTAACAATGACAGAAGTGTTAAATGGTTTAATCAACGTTAATTTATGTGCATTAATAAATGGAAACATGTTTCTTTTTTACATTTCAACCAAGTTAGTTTTATGACCATTGAGTGTATTGTATTGAGTGTACATGGAGTACGCACGTATGCGTAGAAGGGTGCACTGTCGTCCTATATCCTCGTCTATGTTCTCAAAAGCTTTGATGTATAAATAGCCGATTGTTATGGGATTTTCATTGATTCTTCGTGTGCTTAAATTTCTTAAAGGTGTGTACTAACTTCTACTCTAGGGTACAGTGTTATTCTTGTAGTCTTTCTGTGTGTGTGTGTGTGTGTCTGTCTGTCTTCGAACCGAGTGAGATCCCGTTGATGACGTAGCAAGGAGCAACCTGGCCTCGATGCAGCAATAGAAATGGGCCACCAAAGGAGAGTCTACATTCACGCAAGCCCGACCATGGTTTTCGGTCCATGAAACCGAGTGCCTGGGAGTTAACATACGCCACACCGGCCTATAGTTACACACACCTCAGGATCCAGGCAACTCCTTTCATATGTTTCGCAGAATCCAGGACCCATAAGCCTTTACCATTATGCGTTGGCACGATCTGGTGGTGCCACACTCCTCCATTAAATTGAAGATAAGGCACCTTGCAAGAGACTTAAAACATAATCTTTGTTTATCGTCCACTTAAATCGCATTAGCCCGACTTTGCAACTAATTAATGAATGGAATTCAAATTTGCGCATATTTGTACATATAAATGAGTACAATTAATTTGTGGGACACAAAGTTTTCAGTAAGCACTAAGCGGCCGGTGTATAATGCGTTTACCATTGGAGCACCTTGGTTATGTGGTTTGATCCACACAGATCTTATTTAGATTGAATCGTACATGCATGTGGTAGTTACGTGACATGGTAAAATTGGCAGCAAGTTATAACCCACATCAAAATGCAACTGATAGCTGCTTCACTTGTGTACACTGGGATCCATTTTTTCTCTAAATTGATAAGTTTGATTTATATATCTCAAACTCATGTGTTACTATTCACGCATTAACAGGAATACACCGCATTCCCTACATCAGCCTGCGGGGTATATTATGGACATCGATACAGCAAACGCTCTGAAAGTTTCGTTCTCAAACAAAAGCCAGTCGATCTCTTTATACGTACACAGTGAGATGCCGTAGGATAATTAGACTGTAGATATAATAACACATTTTCCCTTTACAAAGACAATACACCATTGACTCTAAATTACTTATTTACATTACAAGAGACAGAGATGTTTTATAATTAAGAATGTCGTCTGTCGACTCGTTTAGAATGTTTTCTCAAAGAACCTGTAAGATTTTAAACTGTGAAAATTCGGTGTTTGCCCTGCAAATGATTTCGCGTCTTCCGCAAGGTGCCAATGTTTAAGAGATGCGTAACGCAAATAATGATTCTACACACTAAATATCTCACTTTCATGACTTCGAGATAGGGCCTATAGAGTAGGATTGTGATTCTAAGCAAACGTATTTCCATTCTTTTCCGTATTTCCATATGGTGAAGTTAATTGTTTCACGGCTGATTCCGTGGGTCGATAAATACATTGCAAAGATACTAGAATGTTCATCGAACCGCATTAATGAGTCTTAGGAAAGCTCGCACGTGAAATTATTAACGACAGTCTGTAATAGTGGTCCGTACTGTGCCGAGTGGCGGCGCCAAGGAGAGGACGGGGAGGGGGGTTCAGGAGATGTCGTTTCCCCCAGCCGGCAGCGATAACAAAAAAAGGACTCTCCCTTTTACGTCCAAATTCCCATTATTTGGGTAACAAAATGTTACACCGTCCAGAAGCTTCTTCCCTGAACCCCAACATTGTACTTAAGTTAAAATAACTGACAAGCAAACTCCGGGCTTGGAAGACGTTTCACAGACCTCAAAATCCAACGGCTTCTGGGGTTTCTTACCTGACCTTTCTGTTGCTGCAGCAGTCACAAACTGACAGCCTCTTGAGTAGTCTTAAGATTTATTAAAAAAAATATTTGTAAATGCTTTTAATCATCTTCCATTCTCCCTTATATTCCCATCATGGTTCACTTACCATAAAAGGTTCATGAGATCTGAAAACATGCCAACTTGAAAGGTACAAGGCTTTTCCTTAGACGCTATGCCGAAGATGTGTCTTTTTCTTACATACACCGACTCTTCGAATGCAGTATATACATCGATTGCCACTGCCATGCATCATAATAGTTCAGTTTAGTTTAGTTTTGAAGAAAAAACAGGATCAGGAGGGACACTTAAGTCCCCATCAAGAACCCAATAGGAGAAAAAAAATTCAGACACAAAAATTCAGACCCAATAACAATGCCTAAAGTGCTCGTCCAAAGCATTCTTACACCCATTGACACTAATTGCAAGTACAACTTCCTCAGGCAAACCGTTCCACTGATTCACTGACAACCCAATTAGCAAAAACGTTATGCCGAATAGTAATCCTACTTTGTGGCTTTTGGAGTTTAATCTATCTATCTATCTATCTATCTATCTATCTATCTATCTATCTATCTATCTATCTATCTATCTATCTATCTATCTATCTATCTATCTATCTATCTATCTATCTATCTATCTATCTATCTATCTATCTATCTATCTATCTATCTATCTATCTATCTATCTATCTATCTATCTATCTATCTATCTATCTATCTATCTATCTATCTATCTATCTATCTATCTATCTATCTATCTATCTATCTATCTATCTATCTATCTATCTATCTATCTATCTATCTATCTATCTATCTATCTATCTATCTATCTATCTATCTATCTATCTATCTATCTATCTATCTATCTATCTATCTATCTATCTATCTATCTATCTATCTATCTATCTATCTATCTATCTATCTATCTATCTATCTATCTATCTATCTATCTATCTATCTATCTATCTATCTATCTATCTATCTATCTATCTATCTATCTATCTATCTATCTATCTATCTATCTATCTATCTATCTATCTATCTATCTATCTATCTATCTATCTATCTATCTATCTATCTATCTATCTATCTATCTATCTATCTATCTATCTATCTATCTATCTATCTATCTATCTATCTATCTATCTATCTATCTATCTATCTATCTATCTATCTATCTATCTATCTATCTATCTATCTATCTATCTATCTATCTATCTATCTATCTATCTATCTATCTATCTATCTATCTATCTATCTATCTATCTATCTATCTATCTATCTATCTATCTATCTATCTATCTATCTATCTATCTATCTATCTATCTATCTATCTATCTATCTATCTATCTATCTATCTATCTATCTATCTATCTATCTATCTATCTATCTATCTATCTATCTATCTAACTAATCATCCTATAGTAGCCCTCCTCTGGACATTTTCGAGTACTTCCTTATCCTTAGCAAAATATGGGTTCCAAGCCTGCACAGCATACACCAGATGAGGCCTAACCAACTGCTTATAAAGCTTATCAACTATGACCTCTTTCAGAAAACTGAAGCTCCTCGATCATATACCTAAACCCCTATTACATCTTTTAGCAGCTTCGAGACAATGTAACTGTAACTCATCATCATTAAGAGTGTAAATATACTTTTGGTTACTATACTACCAATATGCATCACCTTGCATTTATCAATATTAAAAAGCATTTGCGATCCCTGAGACCAGGAAAAGCCTTATCCAAGTCCATCTGAAATTTCTCAGAATCGCTTTTGGAAGAGACCTCAGAATACAATTTGGTGTCATCAGCAAACTTCTTAGCTGTACACAAAATATCTCCGTCAATGTCATTTATATAGGCAACAAAAAATAAGGGACCCAAAACAGACCCTTGTGGCACCCCAGTAACGTCCTGTCAAGAAGAAGCACAGTCTTTAATTACCACCCTCTGTTTCCAATTACCAAGCCAATTCTCGATCTAAGACTGTAAATTCCCATAGACACCATTACTCTCCAGCCTAAGTAAAAGACGCTGGGCGGCTTTCTAGTCACTTCGCCCAACAACCATTTCGCCCAACTGCCATTTCGCTGGTTGGGCGAAATGACCAGGCTGGTTGGGCGAAATGGAAAGGTTGGGCGAAATGGCAGTTGGGCGAAATGGTTGTTGGGCGAAGTGTCCTGCTTCCGCTAGGCGGGGAACTTTATAGAAGACCTTCTGGAAATCCAGGAACACAACATCTACAGACTTCTGTCTATTTAGTGAGCTATACATCTCTAATAAACTCAAAAATATTAGTGAGACAAGACCTTTTTTGACAAAAGCCATATTGAGACTCTCTGATCAAAGACTGGTTGCTGAAGTGACTTTCCAAAGACTTTTTAACAATAGAATCCATGACCTTACAAACAACACTATTGAGACTAACAGGCCTGTAATTACAGGGCTTCAAGTTATCACCCTTCCTGAAAATTGGGGTATTAGCACATATCCAGTCCTGAGGAATATAACCTTCATTCATACATTTACTAAAATCCAATAAGATGGTGTGCAAAAGTCTTCAATTAATACGGATGGATTGTATCAGGCACAGAAGCTTTAGAGACATTTAGACAAAGCGACTACTTTAAGACAACCTCATCCGAAAATAAGACCGTATCCAGTTTAGGACTATCACTTCCCCCCTGCAAATGAGGAATACTACTCATATCTTCCCTTGTAAAAACCGGCATAAATAGTTGTTCAAAAGACCTGCAAGATCCTGACCATCAGTAACTATATAATCTGCTTGTGGTGCCCTAAGAGAAACTTCCAACCGCATCTTTAACTTTCTGCTTTGACCTGACATAAGAAAAGAAGGCCCTTGGGTTATCCTTAACATTTCAGTTTTGCTCCAGAGACTAAGCGGCCCTACCTTCAGCTGATGAATTTTGACTCTTGGCCAAAAGAGAATCAGAAGTAGTTCTCCTAAACAGATTCCACATTCGACATTTTTGCCTAATTGCACATCTAACTTTCTTATTCATCCAGGAACGCATACTGCTTTACGACGACGATTCTTTCATGGAACATGATTTTTCATAATGACACTTATCAGCTTAATAGATCCAATACTGAGAAGCACTCATGGTTCTAAACAAATTAATCCAATCTGTACCCTTTAGTAAAGTTTCAATTGCCTCTGTATCTAATTTCGAAAAATCAGGGACCTTTTCCTTGCCAACGTAATTTAAGACCTGGCAAACAGCATTAAAAGCTAGTATATCATGATCGCTAGATCCTAGTTTTCCTAGACCCGTCAAATCAACAACATTGATTGGATCAGAACTCAAGTCAAGATCCAGGATGTTATCCCCCCTAGTAGGGAAGTATAACATGCTGATGTTAAAAGCAATCTTGGACAACATCTAGAAAGTTATTACCCTTCCTATACCACTGGAACCATCTATCCAATTAAATGTCAGGAAAATATAAGTCGCCCATTATAAGAACATCACCTTTAGCAGCCTTTCTAATTGATTCAAACAGAAAGCCATCGTTATCTTCACCGCTGTTATAGGAGAACGGTAAACAACACCAATAGTTAATAACACTACTGGACATCTTGGAGTTGGCTGTGGACAACTCGCACCAGACAGAATTGACATAAAGAACCTTGCAACTGAGACTTCTCAACACTTACAATATCACCCCTAACATACAGTAAAACTCCCCCATTATGAGTATCCCTCCTGTCCTGACGAAACACAATATACCCTGCAAGAAACCTCAGCACTATCAATGTCCTCTGTGATACCAAACAGGTATACCAAATCAGGTTTCAGATCCTCAAGAAGCACAGTAAATTCAGTAAAATTTTACGAATACTTCTAACATTAGTAAAGACAATCTTCAGCTTATCCCTGAAATTATGTACCCTCAGCATGCCTCCTGAAAATGTTAGAACAATTGGGAGTGAACGTTCATGTAAGAAGGCTAAAGAAAAGTGGAGGAAGGGAGAGGTGGAGGTGCACTATTTGCTACTTAAATCTCTTACATTGTGCGTGATATATAACGACCCTCACCCCTCTCTCCCGCCGCTTGGGGCGATCAACTGGTGATGAGGTCAACGTACGCTTAAATATCTACAAAAGCATTCTTTGTTTTTAATTTTCGTCATGAGCTTTGAGGAACACAATTTCCCGTTGAAAATCAAATATCTATTAGTCGCCATACAGGGTTTTCAGTATCACCTAGTCCCAAACATACTAGCTGTAATATAATATGCTCTCTTCGAAAAAGTGGTTGGTCGGTACCATTCGACCATGTCCGCCTTACACTTAAACAAACTAGATCTATTAAGAAGAAAATATGAAAATAATGTTTTGTCCTTCCTCTATGAATCCACACGGGAATGTCGAAATTAACTTTAATGCAAATCATACCATCACTGCCTGCAAAGTAACACGGAAACACGTCACCAAAGAACAAATTGAACGACGCGCTCACTGTAGTAAACTAACTTCCATACACTCGTATCCCATCATGCAATATTAAATACTTGCACTTTGGTTCGACGATACGGTTTCGCGGAGTTGGTATTATCCATCAAACGCATCGCAGGATTTGTATAGATGACAGCGCAACACGTTGAAAACAACCGAAATAAAACATCAGTCGTAATTACCTCTAAACGTTACCATTAGAAGACTAACTCTGTTAGTAGGGCTTTGAATTATTATTTTTTACTCGATTGTTTACAGTTGCCAAGCAGCCGCCATTACACTGTGTTTTCTGCTATTACGTTAGGCTAGAGCATAGGCTTAGGCTAGGGAGGTTCCCAAACTTCCCAAGTTAGGCAAATGTGAAGGGGCGAATAAAATACCACGTAACAGTTACTTAAATGTAGTTGAATCACCCAGGGACTCAGTATTTCCATAAATGTTTGCATTCACTCAGTGAAAACGTGTGTAGGCCTACCTGCAGTCGGCCATGAAACCGTGCTGAGATGCAATTTCTCCTAGGCTAGGCCAGCCCTAGGGCCTCTGCCTAGGCCTGTCAGTTGGGCTACCATACTCTAAACTTCTTATGAATGATATATCATGACCACTGCCAGTGTCACATAGGCTTGTGTCCAAAGAAACGGATACATAGTTTATAATGGTATCATGGAGAAAAAAATCGAATGAAGTAAACTAGGCTAGATAGGTGAGTAAATTAAACATAGCAATGAAAAGACTTTCAAATTGTGATCTTGAAAGAGGGAATAAGCCTGTTGCAGATTTAGTTCTTGATAACTTTCAATATAAACACACCCGACCTACAGTACAGTAGGACTCCCAGATATATCTTCTTTGCAAACATGATATTGCCAAACATTCAGTGAAGAGATTAAAATATCAATATAAAACACAACAAACAAACAACAACGATATACTGTGCCAATGGTGAACATAACACTACAACTTAAACCAATGTAGTCAGAAGGACTTTGATATAATAATAGAACCATTGTTTTCATCAAAAATGTTACAAGGTTTGACAATTGATGTTTCATATTTATATGGTAAGATAACATCTTAGATCTTAGAGTTTTGAAGCAGCATGATAGAAAGAGAAACATACAATTTGTAAAAAGGAAAGAGATGGGAACAGACCGGGGTTAGTCTGACTTGTCTAATGGATGGAGAAATTAGGATATATGCAACCAACTTACAAAAAAAAAAAAACTAATGAGTTTAATGATGTGTTTACAGATAGTGTTCAAACGATTAACCTAATCAGAATCGGAATCGGTACGATTATTACATAATCAGAACATAATCGGAATCGGTAAAAATTACATGGAATACCAGTTATGTCATACCGATTATTCAAAAACATATGGAAGGTGAAAATATCATTATTCAAAAACATATGGACGTTGAAAATATCAACTGATGTATTAGGTTTGTTCTTTTACTACGAAATATTAAAATAAACACACCCTCTATACGTCTTGCACAATGTAATTTCACCAAATTAGGCTGCCAGGGTCGCCGATTTTGCTTCCCTCATGGTTAGTGACTTCATATTTCTCGGCACAGTAAGCATGGCAGCAATACCAATTTCGCGAATTAACGAATGTGCTGGACAGGGTCGGAAATAAGCGGGGCGACGGGCGATTCGCCCTCGCAAGTGCTAAAAAAGCCCTCCTAAAGCACAATTACGAGTGCAAAAAAGAAAAAAAGAAATACAAGAAAATCGCCCTCGTTATATCAGGTGTCTGTGTAAAATTAATTGTGACATGCGTTTGCTTTAGCTAGGAATTGCAGTTGCAGCGCGAATCGCGCAAACAGTTCTCACATCCCGCATCAAATTTGAAGCAGTGCGGGAGGGTCGCGCACAACCACCAGGAATTTCCCGCAGAGTGACTGGCAAATTACGGCCTCCACGAAGCAATTTCAGTACCAGCGACAATAACCTAAAATCCCCACAAATCTCCGACCACATGGTAGCCTTACTTCACACTAAGTCAACTGCATGGAAATCTAACCTTGCCATCTGTTTAATCGCTCTAGTTGTGTCGCAAATAAAAAATAGAAATATCCATGGAAACTGCAATCTTCGACCACATGTTAGCCTAACAACCACACTAAGTCAATGGGAAATATAGCCTAAACATCGGTTTGCAAAAAAAAATGCGTAGCTTAGTTTACAACTTTCAATTTGCTGGAAATCGACATTTGTTTGGAAGTTATGTGCTATGTCTTATAGGGAATGTTATATTTTATATTGGAGTAGTTTCTAGTTGTTATTATTTCTTTACATCAATCTGGTAACATTTAAGAGTAATTTTAAACAAGTTACTATGGTACAATTTGCTTTTCAGTTTGATTGGCGTAAGCTTACATTTTCTAATTGAACCTGAATGGAGTTAAATAGGTAACGAATAGGTATGTTTAACTTCAAGTTCGTAACATTTCTATTTGTTCATAAACGGTATAATACTGAAAATAAGTACAAAATAATGTCGGAATGAAGGCAATATGTAATTAAAATTTACACTTTGGTAAAGATTGAAGATGGATGGTTTGTCTGAGATACTTTTTGAGATGGATATTTTGAGTAACTACTCTTAGCCCATTTCAAGCCATTAACAGGTGACATTCACGTCGAGGTGGTTCATTGCACAGTGCTGACTAGGGAGGATGTTATTTTCGTATTTTGGAAATTAAAAAAAAAAATTTTTTCTTTCCGAGAAACTCCAGAGGTAATTTGGTACATACAAAAGGATACCAAAGAGCCTTGTATTACAACGAAGCAAAAGGAAACAGAGGAAAATCACAACAATAATTGTTTCTATCACAAACGTTATTGCCGATTTCGTATAAACGGGATATTTTCTCATTTTCAAATAATCGGAATCGGTACGATTATGAAAAAATAATCGGTAATCGGTATTTTCTGTTATGCATAATCGTTTGAACACTATTTACAGACTGGAAAGTGGAAAGCTTCCTGTTTTTGTGAGGATTAAAGTGAAAACAATGATTTAGAGCCAGGCAAAGATACATGAGATTTATAATGGGATCATGAAACTTTCACTGGTTTCAGAGACTGACAGGTGGACTGACCCTTTGGAACCCGAACACGTGCCCTAGCTACTGCATCTGTAGTGAAGAAAGTCTGATTTTAAAGAAAACATGGGAATTCTGAGGG
The DNA here is from genome assembly GCF_037975245.1 of Apostichopus japonicus. Classification (NCBI taxonomy): domain Eukaryota; kingdom Metazoa; phylum Echinodermata; class Holothuroidea; order Aspidochirotida; family Stichopodidae; genus Apostichopus; species Apostichopus japonicus. Next base: position 6,956,584 of record NC_092569.1, on the reverse strand, counting down.
TTCCTTGGGATTTTGTAAACTGGTATTGGTAGATCAAGTTGCTGGATAAGTAATTTGCAGTGCTGTGCCTACTGTACAGTTTGTTTCAAAAATGTCATAGAGAACACCAATGATTCCAGGAAAATGCTGTCTGCAATCATCATGAAAAAAGTTTAGCCATAATCTCAAAGAGCTATATGTCAACCTAGTCAATTCATCCCATTTAGGGGTTGTTTCACCCCTCATGGCAAAATGTACAGTGGCTTGGGGTGGCCGACTGATTACAGTTGGAAAGGAAGGATGTTGCTTAGCTGTTAGGTTAGATACTCTTTTGAAGCATCTCTGTGACATCTATGCACTATAATATTCAATAGGATAAGTAAACAATCCCTTGCGACAGATATCTGACTGGACAGGTTTGGGTGCTCAAATATCAGAAGCAAATATGGATTGCCAAGCACTCGAAACAGACCTCACAAGGTTTTCTATCATACTAACAATGAAACGTCATTAAAGGCATCGAAAACTTGCGCATAAAGAAACGTCTCATGCCGGTAATCTGACATAGTTTCAAATGAGGTGTAACAGAAGTGTTAGACACCACCATCAATCCCAGAAAATACACAGCTTGCTACCGGTGATTAGACACTAGTGTACAGTCAATACATCAAGCTACGGTCAATACCCACAACACAATGTACATAGCAGCGTGGACATCTCAGGTCTAGGTAAAAGATAACAAGGTATCTTGTTTCATTACTGTCTGCATTTTGTAGCGACAAGAAGAACACTTCACTTGCAAGCAACAGAAAGTTGACTTTTTCAGAGCGCGGCACACGGTTTGGGGCGAGTCTTCAATGCCTTTAATGCAATACCAAGGGCTTAAATATTCGTAAAATAATAATGGAGTTTTAATTGATTATTGTAAAACAGTAGGAGGGGAAAGCATTACAAGAATCTTAATTTTCAGAGAAAATAAGTACTGTAACGTTATCAGTTACTGTTTAGTTGTACATTGTCTGCTCAGTGTCTGTTTTCAGTTATCAGTAAACATTTAGTATTGGAGTAGTAGACAGACGAAAAGTAGACAGCATGTTTCTTTATATTCATTTAATAGCATCAGCATTTCCATATTAATTACTTTTCTTTTGTGTTTTGTTCATACCTTGTCCTTGACAGGTTTGATTGATGTCATGAGGCATGGCAGATGACATTGAAGAGTTCATTGCTCAGCAGAAGAGCAGGCTTGCTAGGGAGAGGCAAGAGTTGCAACAGCAGAACAATGAGAAGGTACTTAATTACTGTATAGTAGAACAATGAGAAGGCACTAAAGCTACTTAATTACTGTACAGCATAACAATGTGAAGGTACTATAGCTATTTATTTACTGTACAGCAGATCAATACGAAGGTACTATAGTTATTTATTTACTGTACAGCAGATCAATACGAAGGTACTATAGTTATTTATTTACTGTTCTGCAGAATGATGTGAAGGTACTCAAGCTACTTAATTACTGTACAGTAGAACAATGAAAGGTACTAAAGCTACTTATTTACTGTAAAGTTGAACAATACTAAAGCTATTTAATTACTGTACAGTATAACAATAAGAAGGTACTAAAGGTACCTAATTACTGTACAGTAAAACAATGAGAAGGTACTTAAGTTACTTAATTAATGTACAGTAGAACAATGTGGAATTCTCCATCAGTGTCTTTCATGCCCTATATACTGATGGATACTTCTTATAATTTCATTTCCATGTATCATTGTATCAACCATGAATTGTAATGTTGATTTAATCAGAGTCAACCTCATGTTGCTTCTCTTCATATCTTTCTTCTGTTCTGTTATTACCTTGTGTTCAGCTTCTCTTCTACAAAACTGAATTTAGATTTTATACGGAAGGGGAGGGTTTGGCAGGGGGCTGTGATAGGTTCCGCACAGAGGTCAAGGAAGTCTGTTTTGCATGTACGCCCCTGCCCCTCCCACATTCACTTATCGATTATTGTGTGAGCTAGTTGTTTTGAAACATGATTTTAAAATATTACTCACAGGTTTACCAGGACCTTCAAAATGGAAGTAGTGCTGATGTTCTAGAAGGAAAGAAACCTCAGTATGAACCAGCCAGCCAGCAGAATGGAGGTATTCAATAGTGTAATGTTTTAAAGAGTTTGATTCCTATGAACCTCTTGTTAGCAACAATCTCCTAAGGATCCTTATAGCAATGTCAAAGGTCATTTCTCATTGTGTTATCAACTGCCACATTGTGATAGTAACAGCCATTGCTAATTGCTGGAACAGGACTACCGACTCTCAGCCTACACTATCAGTGCAAAGACTTCGCAGTGTAGTCATTTTATAACAATAAAGCAGTATCCATGGCAAACTCAAAACAAGGCTCAATTGTCGACGACCATTCTCAATGCGAATTAACAATTTAGAGTGGTTCGCTGTTTGCATATGCAATATATGTTAGAGAAGTTTTCTTCTGTTTGGAAAGCTTACCATGAGAACATTATTTAGTATCTAATATTGCACAACGTATAACTATGAATGGGTTGAGTTGCGAACTTTGTACACTAATGGGTTTTCAAATTATTCACAATTTATTCATTCCTTGTCCAATTAGAGAAAGGTTTGCTGATCATTAGGAACTTGGCTGGGCTTTGGGGGCAAGTCCTAAAGGTTGGAGCTGAGTGCAGCCCTAGAACTCAGCTTCTCTGGGACAAGTAGAAATTGCTTGTTGTACCTACGCAGCGCTTAATTAAGTACTAACAATTAGTATGTTACTTTGAATGGGTTTAATGGGTTAAAATCCATGGGTTAGTTATACAAGTGCTGATATGATGAGAATCAATTCCACAGTTCACTATTATGTGCCTTTCTTTGGTTAACACATTTTCACCAGCGAAGAATGTAACTGCCAAGGTGGTTAGGCTTCATTGTGATCTTGTTATCACAGATAAAGATGAATGTTATTTCTTATATTATTTGTTATTCTTGAAAAATATGGTGTCATGTCCACTCATGTTTGTAGGTCAGCATCTTTTACAATGTACAAAATTGGTAGATTGGTAATGTTCTTGACCGACATTCTGCTGAAAAATTCGTCCATGCCCTTGTTAGTTCTTCTAAGATGACTGCAATAGTGTACTGCATGGTCTCCCAGCCTGTGAAATAAACAAACTCCAACTCATTCAGAATTCTGCTGATAGTCTAGTCACCAAACTAAGAAACGTGATCCAGTTTTTATAATATTGAGACTACTGCATTGGCTTCCCGTTAAACAGTGAATCATTTTCAAAATGTTATGCTTGGTTTTGTAATATTCTTCATGCGCAGGGACAGACCTACTTGAGTAATCAATAGACATAGCTTTGCAGTGGACCCTTTTCCAACCATCGAGTAAATCTAAGTTTTGTGGTGATAGGGCGTTTCATATTTGTGCACCACATTATGGAACTCATGCTGCCGTCGTCACTTCAGTCTTGGACCCACCTTTGATTGTTTTCAGTCCCAACTTAAAACTCATCAGTTCATCATGTATTGATCTTGCTTCATCATTACATACTTGGAGTGTTCCCTCTTAATCAAAGCAATGCGCAGCAGCAAGGAACCATGTTATGTTTCCATTCTGGTTCGTCTTAAACTTGTGTCATAATTTATTGATTGATTTTTGTTTTGACTACTTATTCCATTTATTACTCTGGATGAATCTCATATTTGTAATTCATAATATTTTACTGTGGTCTCATCATTATTTAATTATGATAATTATTATTGTGACAATCTACCAATGAATGATGAATGTTGGTAGGTTATCAAGAAAAATTTAAGGAAAAAAGTTCATGTCAGAATAACAGTAATGACCAAACACCTTGCTATGCTGATTCTAAAGCACAACTTGTGTCTCAGAGTTACAATGGAGTTGCTCGCCTAGTAACAACCATGGTTGGAACTAGTGAAAGTCACAGGTAACATGTTATGCAATCGTGTAATAGGGTTGGAAAGGGAAATTGAGAAATCCAAAACCGGTGACAAAGAACTGGGCAATGTGAACACGAAAGTTTGAAATTGTTGACACAGTGAATCAGTGAACCTACTTGAATGATATGTGATGGTATAAAAGCATTGTTTTGATTTTTCATAACTGATAACTGTATGTCTTAAAGTTGCCTGATTGGACGGGTGTGTGACTGCCAGTGTAAATGTAATGTTGCCAGTTATCATTACATCATTGGACATGGTCAATAGTCTCTTTTCTAAATAACTGATAACTCTATGAATACAGTTGTCTGATTAGAGGTACAGTATGTGTGGCTGCCAGTATGAATGTAATGTTGCCAGTTATCATTACATAATTGGACATAGTCAATAGTCTCTTTTCTAAATAACTGATAACTCTATGAATACAGTTGTCTGATTAGAGGGATGTGTGGCTGCCAGTATGAATGTAATGTTGCCAGTTATCATTACATAATTGGACATAGTCAATAGTCTCTTTTCTAAATAACTGATAACTCTATGAATACAGTTGCCTGATTAGAGGTATGTGTGGCTGCCAGTATGAATGTAATGTTGCCAGTTATCATTACATAATTGGACATAGTCAATAGTCTCTTTTCTAAATAACTAATAACTCTATGAATACAGTTGTCTGATTAGAGGGATGTGTGGCTGCCAGTGTTAATGTAATGTTGCCAGTTATCATTATATAATTGGACATAGTCAATAGTCTCTTTTCTAAATAACTGATAACTCTATGAATACAGTTGTCTGATTAGAGGGATGTGTGGCTGCCAGTGTTAATGTAATGTTGCCAGTTATCATTATATAATTGGACATAGTCAATAGTCTCTTTTCTAAATAACTGATAACTCTATGAATACAGTTGTCTGATTAGAGGTATGTGTGGCTGCCAGTATGAATGTAATGTTGCCAGTTATCATTACATAATTGGACATAGTCAATAGTCTCTTTTCTAAATAACTGATAACTCTATGAATACAGTTGTCTGATTAGAGGGATGTGTGGCTGCCAGTGTTAATGTAATGTTGCCAGTTATCATTATATAATTGGACATAGTCAATAGTCTCTTTTCTAAATAACTGATAACTCTATGAATACAGTTGTCTGATTAGAGGTATGTGTGGCTGCCAGTATGAATGTAATGTTGCCAGTTATCATTATATAATTGGACATAGTCAATAGTCTTCTAAATAACTGATAACTCTATGAATACAGTTGCCTGATTAGAGGTATGTGTGGCTGCCAGTGTAAATGTAATGCTGCCAGTTATCATTATATAATTGGACATAGTCAATAGTCTCTTTTCTTTAAAAATGATAACTCTATGAATACAGTTGTCTGATTAGAGGTATGTGTGGCTGCCAGTATGAATGTAATGTTGCCAGTTATCATTATATAATTGGACATAGTCAATAGTCTCTTTTCTAAATAACTGATAACTCTATGAATACAGTTGTCTGATTAGAGGTATGTGTGGCTGCCAGTATGAATGTAATGTTGCCAGTTATCATTATATAATTGGACATAGTCAATAGTCTTCTAAATAACTGATAACTCTATGAATACAGTTGTCTGATTAGAGGGATGTGTGGCTGCCAGTATGAATGTAATGTTGCCAGTTATCATTATATAATTGGACATAGTCAATAGTCTCTTTTCTAAATAACTGATAACTCTATGAATACAGTTGTCTGATTAGAGGGATGTGTGGCTGCCAGTGTTAATGTAATGCTGCCAGTTATCATTATATAATTGGACATAGTCAATAGTCTCTTTTCTAAATAACTGATAACTCTATGAATACAGTTGTCTGATTAGAGGTATGTGTGGCTGCCAGTATGAATGTAATGTTGCCAGTTATCATTATATAATTGGACATAGTCAATAGTCTCTTTTCTTTATAACTGATAAATCTATGTCATACAGTTGCCTGATTAGAAGGGTGTGTGACTGCCAGTGTAAATGTTATTATATAATTGGACACAGCAGATAGTCTCTTTCTCTTTACACCTGTAATGATTCAGAGGATGGACATGGTTTTAATTGCAGACTTCCTAACCATTTTTAGCTCATACCAGCATGCTGGTGTGAGCTATTGTTACAGTGCAGTGTCTATCACTCTATCCGTCAACAATTGGTAAAACCGCTGCCACTCGCACAGTGTTTGATGGAATTTCATGAAACTTGGACACAAGGACCATTGGGTATAGGGCCATCAGAGATGGTCCAAAATTTGGGGTCAAAGGTCACCTGTGGGCCGTAATGGGCCATTTTGTGGAAATACGCAAAATGCTTCTTCTCCTACAGATTCCATGGTACAATGTTGAGGGTTTGTCACGATAGTACTATGGTAGTTTTACCTTCAGGGTGTTCATGAATTTGAGATCAAAGATCAACTAGGGGTCTTTTGTGGCCCGGGCCGCGGCCCTATATTTTCAAATTGCTCCTGTTCTTACAGTGTATGGCCAATTATAATGAAACTTGGTCACAATGTTCCTCGGGATGAGAGTTACGAGGGGTGTTCGGAAAATTGAGGTCAAATGTCATTTAGGGGGTCATCGGGGGTCATTCTTTGTAATATTTTCAAATATCTCAATCTCCTCAAGATTTTGATGGATCATATTCAAAGTTGAACTGATGATTGTTGGATTGTGTATGAATAAGGTGATGCCTAAAAATTTTTGGTCAAAAGTTAATTAATTACAATTAATCCCCATTGTTTAAAAAAAATCTGAGCCTTCACTTTTTGCCAAAGCTCCTTTAATTTGTCTCCCAGTCCCTGCAGTGTTTGTTTACATTTGTGGTTAAGCTCTGCAGAGGCTGTTAGTGGAATTAAAGCAGGACTGGGAGTTGTTATTAACTGTTGAACTGTAAGCATGAGAGCCCTATAGCCAATCAGCACTTGCCGATTCTTAGAAGTCTTTGAGAATGTAGGCAGCTTGCGAAGTTATGTCTTGTAGGGAGTGCTTGTGAAGTTATTTCTGCTAAGGTAGAGGGGAGAAAGTTTAATAGGGTAGGTCAGTGGTATTGTCTGAGAGAGTGGGTAAAATAGGATTTAAAGGGGAAAATAGGAATTATAGCCAGTGGTGTGGCCAGGGTTCTGCTAACGGAGGGGAGGGGGGGGTATCCCTCATGGGCCCAAAATTGGTTTTGTGGGCCATACATTTTTAAGCTCGAAAAGGTATGAGCTTCTGCACCATTGGTGCTCTAGTCTTCTTTGTTTTTGCATTTGTCCAGGTGGTCAGCTTGTATTCGGACAGGAAGACGTTCAGGCAAAGCTTAGAAGGGAGAGGAAACTGGAGTATGAACAGTATCTTAAAGAGGTAGATTTCATTCATGTTACTTCAAGGAGAAAAACATATACAAAACAGCTAACCTTTTACTACAAATTCTTGTTTGAAAGCCTATCTCTCTCAAATATAACTCAACCCCTTTGATAAGAATTTAAAATGAATGTGGATGTCCTGTACCGATTTAAAAGGCTTCTTGTTGAAAGTGAAGAAAAATGTCGGCCGGTGGACAAGTATGAAAACCTATTAAGCTATTGCACTATCTCAAAGGACGGACATTTGGCTGCTTCACAGTCTTAGTTTGAATATATATTATGTTAGATGGTCAAAGGTCATTTGAGGCCAATAAATGTCCAAAATATGGAAACCTTTTGTAAGCATGGTGTCTGAAAGAAATTTTCCAGGTATATCCAATTCCAAAAAAGGTGTGACTAAATACATCACTGAAAGCTCAATTCACATTTTTAATCTTGGGTTGCAGGTTTTATTTTCAAATTCTTGATTGAAAATTGGTAGGAATTTCATTTCCTTGATTGTAATTAATGGTATTTAATTGTTGATAGTTGTATCCATTCACAATTTTTGTGTTTTTCTTCTGATGCAGAAGGAAGCTAGATCTGTGCAGAAGAGATCAGTACAAGGTGGTCATGGCAAGTCTCTGCCCATCCAAGACAGAGGATCAGCAAAGGTATGTCAACAAGAACCAGATAATACGATGCACTGCACAACTCTTTATGACGCTTGGGGGTTATTGATACTTAAAGGCATTGAAGACTCGCCCCAAACCGCATGCTGCACTCTGAAAAAGTTAACTTTCGATTGCTTGCAAATGACGTTTTCTTCTTGTCGCTACAAAATGCAGACAGTAATGAAACGTGATACCTTGTTATCTTTTATCTAGATCTGAGATGTCCATGCTGCTATGTACACTGTGTTGTGGGTATTGACCATAGCTGTATGTATTGACTGTACACTAGTGTCTAATTACAGACGGTAGCAAGCTGTGTGTGTATTTTCTGGGATTGATGGTGGTGTCTAACACTTCTGTTACACCTCATTCCAAACTAGGTCAGATTACCGGCATTAGACGTTTCTTTGTGCGCGAGTCTTCACACCCTTTAAATACCTCTCAATACTGACAGTGTGATGATATAGCAGCAACAGAGCTCATTTACCACCCGTTGTAGCTAATCTTTCAATTAGTGTATTCTAGAAGTGGTTACAATGGTTGGGACTGTGAGAGACTTGTGTTTACAATACTTCATGTCCTGCATACAATTATCGCAAATTTGGAACCATTGTAACCAAAACCATTGTAACCCATTGTAGCCACAATCTTTACAAGAAAATCTCATTTTCTTATAACGAACCGGTGCTGTGGCCCATTGGATAAAGGCGGTGGCATTTGAAGCAATGAGGCTTAGCAATTGGGAGTTTCTGGGTTGGATACCCAGCTGGGTCATAGTGAGGTGGGTTTGTTCATCCAAGAGCAATCTATGGTTTTCCCATCTGAAATGACTTTCTAATTTGAAAAGATTCCAAAATTGGAAGCCACGCGACGAGTTGTAATCCATAAGCCCTTGCGGGCTTCTCCCACATTTGTGGTCGCTTAAGCGTCGTAAAAATAACTGCCGATTATTATTATTATTATTATTATTATATGATAAGAATTACAAGTATGAAGGTGTCTAAATTTGTCACATTGATCACATTTTGGTTGATGTTCAAGAGTTTTTTCTACCAGCTATAATAATAAGTTTCATTTGCTAGGCACGTGCCAAAAACCAACGAAATCAAGAGTACAGAGCCTTTATGAGGGAGAAGGAACTGAAAGAGAAAGAGAGGAGAGATCAGAGACGAGGTGCTTACCCTTCACCCAGGGAGCAACCAGGCAACAGTGTAAGAGACAGCAACTAATGAAACTTTAGCAGCTCAAAACAGGATGTGTAGTTGGTTTACCGCACAGAATACTTTCAGAATTAATGTCTGTTATTTAAGGAATAAATAGCTTTAGGCTGCCTGTTATTGGTGAATAAACAGTCAAGATCCTAAATATATATATATATATATATATATATATATATATATATATATATATATATATATATATATATATAATATCCATGTGTCAATAGAATAAACAGGTAGCCAGTGGAGGGAGTCTAGCTACTCTATACAACATTGGTTCAAATGTTAGAATATCCATGTGTCAATAGAATAAACAGGTAGCCAGGGGAGGGAGTCTAGCTACTCTATAAAACATTGGTTCAAAGCGTAGAATATCCATGTGTCAATAGAATAAACAGGTAGCCAGTGGAGGGAGTCTAGCTACTCTATACAACATTGGTTCAAATGTTAGAATATCCATGTGTCAATAGAATAAACAGGTAGCCAGTGGAGGGAGTCTAGCTACTCTATACAACATTGGTTCAAATGTTAGAATATCCATGTGTCAATAGAATAAACAGGTAGCCAGTGGAGGGAGTCTAGCTACTCTATACAACATTGGTTCAAATGTTAGAATATCCATGTGTCAATAGAATAAACAGGTAGCCAGTGGAGGGAGTCTAGCTACTCTATACAACATTGGTTCAAATGTTAGAATATCCATGTGTCAATAGAATAAACAGGTAGCCAGTGGAGGGAGTCTAGCTACTCTATACAACATTGGTTCAAATGTTAGAATATCCATGTGTCAATAGAATAAACAGGTAGCCAGGGGAGGGAGTCTAGCTACTCTATAAAACATTGGTTCAAATGTTAGAATATCCATGTGTCAATAGAATAAACAGGTAGCCAGTGGAGGGAGTCTAGCTACTCTATACAACATTGGTTCAAATGTTAGAATATCCATGTGTCAATAGAATAAACAGGTAGCCAGGGGAGGGAGTCTAGCTACTCTATAAAACATTGGTTCAAATGTTAGAATATCCATGTGTCAATAGAATAAACAGGTAGCCAGTGGAGGGAGTCTAGCTACTCTATAAAACATTGGTTCAAAGCGTAGAATATCCATGTGTCAATAGAATAAACAGGTAGCCAGTGGAGGGAGTCTAGCTACTCTATAAAACATTGGTTCAAAGCGTAGAATATCCATGTGTCAATAGAATAAACAGGTAGCCAGGGGAGGGAGTCTAGCTACTCTATACAAAAATGGTTCAAATGTTAGAATATCCATGTGTCAATAGAATAAACAGGTAGCCAGTGGAGGGAGTCTAGCTACTCTATACAAAAATGGTTCAAATGTTAGAATATCCATGTGTCAATAGAATAAACAGGTAGCCAGTGGAGGGAGTCTAGCTACTCTATACAAAAATGGTTCAAATGTTAGAATATCCATGTGTCAATAGAATAAACAGGTAGCCAGTGGAGGGAGTCTAGCTACTCTATACAAAAATGGTTCAAATGTTAGAATATCCATGTGTCAATAGAATAAACAGGTAGCCAGTGGAGGGAGTCTAGCTACTCTATACAACATTGGTTCAAATGTTAGAATATCCATGTGTCAATAGAATAAACAGGTAGCCAGTGGAGGGAGTCTAGCTACTCTATACAAAAATGGTTCAAATGTTAGAATATCCATGTGTCAATAGAATAAACAGGTAGCCAGTGGAGGGAGTCTAGCTACTCTATACAAAAATGGTTCAAATGTTAGAATATCCATGTGTCAATAGAATAAACAGGTAGCCAGTGGAGGGAGTCTAGCTACTCTATACAACATTGGTTCAAATGTTAGAATATCCATGTGTCAATAGAATTAACAGGTAGCCAGTGGAGGGAGTCTAGCTACTCTATACAACATTGGTTCAAATGTTAGAATATCCATGTGTCAATAGAATAAACAGGTAGCCAGTGGAGGGAGTCTAGCTACTCTATACAACATTGGTTCAAATGTTAGAATATCCATGTGTCAATAGAATAAACAGGTAGCCAGTGGAGGGAGTCTAGCTACTCTATACAACATTGGTTCAAATGTTAGAATATCCATGTGTCAATAGAATAAACAGGTAGCCAGTGGAGGGAGTCTAGCTACTCTATACAACATTGGTTCAAATGTTAGAATATCCATGTGTCAATAGAATAAACAGGTAGCCAGGGGAGGGAGTCTAGCTACTCTATACAAAAATGGTTCAAATGTTAGAATATTCATGTGTCAATAGAAGATCACTGTTAACTGCAATTACTTTCAGTCTTTTGTATATAAGAAGTGCTTTGTAAGTGTCCTTGAAACATTAAAGTAACACTGCACCATGTTGCCTAACACCAACAGAAAACAGTCACTATTCCATCACAAATTGATGTTTCTATGTGATGTGTGCAAACAAATGAAGGAAACTAATCATTTTTGAAATATAATGGATGGTCAGGATATGATCACATAACAGATATGTAAGAACGAAAGTAACAGGTAGAATGTCTTAATTATAGATAGCGTGTAAAATAATAATAATAGAATGCAAACATAAGTATTATTAATCTATCACTTAACCAATATGCAGAGAAGGAAGCAATGTCCAAGGTAAAGGAGAAAGCATTTACAACAAAAGTTTGCTATATGTAGTATGCATGTGAAACTAACTTTCACTTTTAGTGTAATTTATTATTCTCTTCATGCCCTATAGAATTATCCATAAACATTAATAGTGATAAAAAAGAAAGGTATTAATTGATGTACAGAAATGTAAATGAGAAGAAGGGGACAAAAACGAAAAGAAAAAAGTAAAACAATTGTATAACAAAATATATATATAGATTTGTGTAATTTGTAAAACAACAAATGTGGACCTTACCTATTCCATGACACAAACCTACACAGTAATCATTTGAGAGCTCTATAGTCATAAACATGCAGGGACCATTTTATCATATTTTGTATTGCTAGAACTCTCTCAATTAAAGGCTTTAAATTGTCAGCTCCTGTCCCTTTTTACTGCATTTTTGTCCATTCAAACCAATACTATATACTTACATCACCCATGTTACATGTTGCATGTCCATTGAACATACATTTTCCTTATCTTTAATAGCTACCATATGAGAAACCTACACAGAGTGTAACAGAGAACAACAGATCGTTTGATATTACACCTGTAAAGAAGGAAGCTGCCTCTCAGACTCCTCATCCACCACCAGAGTACGATGACAGTAGACCTCCTCTTCCCCCACGGAAGGGATGGGGCTCCCCCCAGCCTGGACCTGACTATGATGACTTGTTGCGGCGTAGAAAGGATGAAGAAGCTAGATACAGGTAACATGTAATTTAGAGTCTCACCTTATCAAATATGATGTGGGGTGTGGTGGTAGGGTGGTGGTGTGGTGTGGTGGAAGAATGATAACAGATGGTTGGTATATGTCAATTAGGAAAAGAACTGATTGCTTATCTATAATCAGTTTAATTTTTACACAAAAGATCAACATTTTGTACTTTGTTTTTATAAATTATTAATCTCATTAACAGAGGGCACAGGTTGGACCAAGAGTCTAATTCATGTACTGTGCAGTATACATTCTAGGATTTTACTTCCTTACAAATGAACTAAACCAAATTGAGGTTTGGTACATCTCAGATTCTTGTATTTTCTTCTGATTTGAGTGATATTTGTGCATTTATTTCTTGCAGACGGTACGGTGACCTGGATTATTACCCAGTGAGGCAGAGTTTAAAGCCATCACGGAGTGATCCCAGGCTTGATAGGTACCCTGAAGAGGTAAGGATAAGCCATCCCTGAAGAGGTCTCTTCACACTGACTTGTGAATTTGTTTCTTAAATCTCTAGTCTAGGGATAGAGCTGTGGATTATTCTAGACCACTGTCTCGTTGCTGTTATATTTGATGTGTCTTTCAAGTCTTTCAGTAGATTACTGTAAGCAGTGAATGTGGATCTCCAGCTACACCCTAACTTAATAGAGGGCGCTATCATATTGGTCCTTTCTAAATCCACTAGTTTAGATAAGCTGCAATATCTGACATCTCTGACAGATGCAAAGTACCTGCACATTCCCTTATTAACATAAAGTGTGACAAGACAAGATGTTTTTGAACTTATTTCACAACGAGCACATTGATTGAGACATGTTACAGTGAAGCTGAAGATTCCCAGTGATTATCGTTAAAGCATGGAACAGTGGAATATCTGTAAGTATCATAGCTCTGGGTGTAGTCATATCACCTGTGATAGCAGTGACAGTATCATGGCTCTGGGTGTAGTCATATCACCTGGGAGAGCAATGTCACTAGTGTTACAGTAATGTAATGTGAAGTGGAATACTGGATTATCTGTAAGTATCATTGCTCTGGGTGTAGTCATATCACCTGGGAGAGCAGTGACACCAGTGTTACAGTAATGTAATGTGAAGTAATGTATTATCACATTGCAATAAGTGGAAATAACATGTATGTAAGCTTAACTGTTCTTTCAGGCTTTAAATTTGTGTCTTTTTTTTGGTTTGTCCCAGGATGGTCGGTACAGTCGTGTCAGAGATTCAGAGGATCATGACAGGAGGTATGTCAAACTTGATTTGGAATAAGTGAATACATTAAATCAACTGATTAAAAGTATGGTATGGCATGAATGACTTCACAATAAATTGACTGCATCTTTTAATACTCTCGTGAAGTACTCTGTGGTGATTGGTTTAAGTAATGATGAATATATATCCTACTACTGTTATATCTGTTATATCTTACATTTGTGTTTATTTACCAGGAGAGTGAGGTTTACTGATCTGGAAGCTCCTGGTCAGGAGAGGACATACTATAATGACAGGTAATAACAGAACCACTCATATACACACATATATAGAATCAATGATACTTGGGTTTCTTTCTCATAGTGTATCTTATTTTATAGTTACTGAATGTCAATTATTTAAATCTGCAGTTAAATTAATTCGTTTTTAATCTATTTAATCTGTTGTTACTTTTCTGTTACTAGACCTCCATATCCTGCCACAGACAGACAGGACCCTGGTTACAGGGTGAGTGCTACTTTATACATCAAAAATCAATTTCAATTACCAACAAATTCATAATTTACCCTACCTTAATTATGTATCATTTGTTCTAAATGAACATTTTACTAAAAAGACTACAATTAAATTTGTTAAAATAATTGTAAATTTCTATCTGACAGGATCAACTGGGTGTGACTAGAAGCAGGACTCTCCCTGAATTGGAGAGGTAAGAAGATAATGTTAGAGATAAAGAAATTTGAGTAAACAGTAAGAAATGCTGTAAAATATGTTTTTGGTTAAAACTGGTTATGGCACTTTGATAGATGGAACCTAATATATGAGGAATGAAATTTCAAGCTTTAGTTGACCTGAAAAAAATGTGAAATATTCTATATTACTTCCTTTTTTTTTGCCATCTGGTATCAAGTATCAACTGCAGTAAACAGTAAGAAATTTCATAACACAGTATTTTGGTTAAACTGGTTATGGCACTTTGATAGATGAAACCTAATATATGAGAAATGAAATTTCAAGCTTAATTACCCGGAAAAATGTGGCTTATCATCCAGGTACCATCAACAAAGCTCAAATATTCTACTTTTATTACCTTTTTTTTTTTTGCCATCTGGTATGAAGTATCAACTCCAACAACTGTGATTTTCTCACAAACATGTGGCTCGGTAGCATTACATATTAAATATCTTCAAGGCAGAATTATTTTTTATTTTGATGGTATTATTATTATTAAATTTTTACAATTTTCATGCATGGTAAAAAAAAAAAAAAATCGATAAACATGACCAGAGAAGCATATTTGAAGCCTTCATGGGTAATGTATACCTGACTAATACAGTACAACTAACATCACTTCAGGGTATCAGATCTTAAAAGCAGCTTTTCTCTTAGATAGAGACTGGCATCTCTGTTTATTAATGGATGCATTAGAGGAAACTTGATCAATAACAGCTACTTTAGTAATCATTTAAGAAGGAGATGTTAGATCTTTGTCAACATGAATGTTCTCAATTTTACATTAATTACAATGAAGCCCCATTTATTTGTATTTCAATTTCCTAGATCTGCTTCAAAAGCAAATCCAAGGGCACAGTCTGCCTCAAGACTGAAACAAGAGGAAGAAGGGTTTATAATAGGTAAGAGTATAAACTTTGAGACAAATTGTTCCTGCAACACACTTCAGGTAGGGTTTATGATAGGTAAGAGATTTAAACTTCAAGACAAGGAACACACTCTTTCTCTATGGAAGTTTAAGAATTCAAAAATGATTAAACTTGGTAATAAAATATAATATTTATAAAATAAAATAAAATTTGATAATAGTGTTCTTCCTTCCAAGTTGATTGATATAATGATTTGTGACGACAGAGATGTGATACAGAGTCAAGACTCAAAGTTTGTCTGGATCAACTGTGTCAGTGTGTAACAGTGAGTGTTATTTGTGTTATAGTTTGCAAATATCATTCCTTACCTTGCCAGTTCATATCAACATTATAATAAGCAATGCTATTTATTTGAAATTGCTTAGACAATCTTTTCAGTTTGTAATTACCTTTTGAATCATGATGTTTTCTTATTTATCCCTGTCCCTCCCCCCTCACCATTCCGCTTGCCCCAAGGTGTTCAATTGCAGGCAGAATTGTCTGTTTCCTTTGCCTCTGTTGTAGCTTAATCTCCCATGAAAAATGAATATTTGGTACACAAATTTGACTTAATGAAGCACTTATGAAGACTGGAACACAAGGTTGCTAAGGCTAGAATTCCTTTTAATTGGTTTCCTAGGTAACAGGGAAACTAACAGTGCAGTTCAACGAAAGAAAGAATTGTATCGTCAAGAACTAGCCCAGCAAATACAAGAACAGAAGGAAGCCAAACAGAGGTGAGATAAATTCATAAGCCGGGATGTAAACTTTGATTGCTGTACCTTTCCACTCATCTCTTTCATTTCTTTAAGTAATATGGTAAACCACTTGTAAGGTTGGTAAACAACCAAAAGTATCAAATGTGGTTACCGAAGGGACTGTAGTCATAGTGAAAACTGTTACACAATCCATTATACACATGTAAAATGGATAAAATAAGCCACTCGCATGGGTGGTAAACACTTGTGGTAAAAAAGGGTGGTACACTATCCATGAGGTAGTCCAGTTGAATCATGGTATACAAATCCATTTTATTTCATGTCTGGACAATCTTAAAGTTCAGGTTGTCAGAAAGACTACTTTCCCCAAAATGCCACCTCTAGTATCCTCTAAAGGTACATTGTTAATGATTTGATTGTTTTCTAATGGTCGTGCTTTCTTGGTAATTACTATTGCTCAGCAGTCTGTGTACCTTTCGGTATGACATTTTACAATAAATTGATTTCAATGTTTTTAAAACAAATATTTATTATTGTCATTTTGTTCGGCACTGCATGCTTTGTTTACACCCATTCTCAGTTTTCTATAAGTACCTGTTTGTCCGTTTCACTTCACTATTCCTTTATTTGTCGCACCCCGAAACTGAATCTCAGACCTTAAAGTAGTCCCAGACTTTAGCGCCAGAAAAAGACAAAATGAACACGCTCATGATGCAAACTGTTCAAGTTAGCAACAGACAATCCAATCAAAATGAAAGATAGTATTGACAAAGAAAATGGAGACAATTTTGGTAGTAGTGTTCCTTAGCTGTGATTTTAATTTTTCTGGCAATGATCATAGCTGTTGGTGGCAGTGTTCATTGGATATGGTTTGCTTTCAAACTTTGT
This sequence comes from Apostichopus japonicus, assembly GCF_037975245.1. Classification (NCBI taxonomy): domain Eukaryota; kingdom Metazoa; phylum Echinodermata; class Holothuroidea; order Aspidochirotida; family Stichopodidae; genus Apostichopus; species Apostichopus japonicus. Next base: position 6,939,564 of record NC_092569.1, on the reverse strand, counting down.
GTTAAAAAGGAGGGGTTAATCTGAGTGCTGTGTCCTTGGTGATGTCACCTGTAGTCTCTTAGCAACTCCTTCTGTCTTTTCTTTCTTGAACAGGGAGAAAGAAAGGTGAGCTTCTGCACTTTCTGATCATTCCTCTCTCTTCACTTTCAAACCTTCATACTAACTAAGTCACAGTATGTTCCTGTTAAGATTACCACTCTCGGTAAGTAAGAGATATCCAAACCTTCACTAGGGAATTGTATCATCAAGAAAGTATAAGAACTTTACCTTTCACTGCTGGTGACTGACTGACTGATTGTCTTGTAAATAGCTGTTTCTGCCAAAAGGCGCTTCAGCCAGCCAGGAGTGAAAGCCTGACCGGTAAATATAAGACCCCTAACATGAGAGATGGGAAAAGTTGAGAGACGTTTTGAGTGTCGCATGTCAGTGACCCTTAAATCGGAACTAAAAGATTTAATCTATTCAAGGTAGAATTATTGCTACAGTAAGCTGATATACGCTAATTATAAATCCGTTTACATTTGTGTTTATTTAAACTCTAAAAGCTATGGATGATTAGTTGTCAATGCACCAATGATATAGTGTTAAATTTGAGTCAGCTTGTTGTGTTCTAATGGAAGAGTAAAGATTAATGGATTATAAAAAGAAAAAATTGGTCCCATTTTGCTCTGTGAAGTATGGCCCTTAGTACACATGCCATGTTCCTTCATGTAGTATGGCCCATGTAGACACCATATGCCTAAACAAAGTATGGCCCATATAATAACATGTTCTTTAATGAATTATGGCCCATATAATAACATGTTCTTTAAGGAATTATGGCCCATATAATAACATGTTCTTTAAGGAATTATGGCCCGTATAATAACATGTTCTTTAATGAATTCTGGCCCATATCATAACATGTACTTTTATAATGAAGTACAGATTCCAGTATTTGATGTGTAAATAATGAACGAAGTAGCAAGATAATGTTTTCCCTTTAATTAATGGAAGTGCCTAAAAAAACAACTTTGTTTCATTTCTCATTTCTATTGGAATCTGAAAGCTATCAGTTCCAATCTGTCCTTCTACTTTTACTGTGAGGATTACATTTTGAGTAGTTTTCAAGCTACTTTAATTGATTGATGAAAGTATACATACTTCAAAGCATAGATGATTTCATTGTAAGATTGCCATTTAGTATCTCAGTTTAAAATTTCTTTACCATTCATCTTACAGGGAACGTCAAGAAGACATTCGTCTGGTATCCCAGGCTGGTCCCGAACCTAGTAGGAGTGTAAGTTCTCTCTTTTTTTAAGTTGTGAAATGACTGTTCCCCCCCCTCCTCCCTCCTCCCCAATCTCCTTTACTTTTAAGTGTACAATGTTTTGCTTGGTTTGATTGCATATAGCAAGTCTGTTTGATGTATCATTGTATTCTTCCATATACAGATACACAGAACTGTGATGAGCCTATTGATGTGTGTCATCTTTAACAATGTCCAACCATTGATAGTTTATTCTGCCTCTATCCTGTGATTTTCAGCTTGAGTTTACAAGAACAATTTGCGGGTTTTTCTCCACATATATTATCAATGATATAATATAATATGATGGGATGAATGTTTGTCTTGTGCAGGGGTGGGCAACCTTTTTGAATGAATGGGCCAGATATAAGGGGTGAAAATTTGACTGGGCCGCACCTAACCAACGACCTGCTGTTGATTTCAAACATGTGATTCTGAGGACTTTCAAGCAATAGGTGTGTTTACTTAATCTGTATTCACAAAAATATAATGTCAATACAGTGCAGTTGATAATTAATGGGGATAATAGGCCTACCTGACAGCATCATTAGTGCCAATAAATTCTAAGCAGCTAGCTCGTTTTTTGTGTAAAAAAAAAGGTTTTCTTGCGACATCACACAAGCCGCAAAAAAATCACTGGCGGACCGCATGTGGCCCGCGGGACGTAGGTCTAGTAGGTCTAGTGCAGTGGTTCCCAAACTTTTCAAGGTGGGGACCCCATTTCATGTAGCGCCAGCCGAGCGCGACCCCAAGTTTGTGTCTCCGGAATCATGAAGTTGTGCAGGCCCACATGTACCTGTAGTACAGTACTGAAGTTGTATGTGAAAACAATATAGTGAATATACAGAAGCAGGGTGGCCAGCGACAATTGAGTAAAAAACGCCAGATTCACTCAGGAAAAACGCTAGAACGGCCGCTAATAAAACCCTAAATATGAGTTTTCAGGGTGAATTTTGTAGGATTTTGACTGCGAACGTTCAAATTCGGGTAAATTTTGGGTTCCCTCAGATTTTTTTTTTATATTTTGAAACAAGCCTGCGACCCCATAAGAATTGCTTCGCGACCCCAGTTGGGGTCGCGACCCCAGGTTTGGGAAACCATGGTCTAGTGGGACTGTCAGATTTAATTTTCAAGTTTGAGGCAACCGATCACACAGTTTACCATCTTTCTTGACAGGGACGTAGAAGTGTTGCATCTTCTAAGACCCCACAGCCCAATATCCAGCCACCTGCAGCAGGTCAGGCCTACACACCGTCTTTCCTAAATCAAGCCTACAATGGTCAACCTCAGAGCCGTGCTTCTAACCAATATGCCATCAACTCTGCTGTGCCCCCTTTAAACATTCCAGTCAATGGCAATTCTCAACAACCTCAAAGGCCCCCACCAGTACAGGAACAAATTGGCAATCTTGGACTGGATGAGGCCTATGCGAAGTCAAGACCTTCCAATTTGGATCAGTAAGTGATATTTATTACCTCTGTATTGTTTTTCATTTTTTTCATTTATTGATTTTTGTTCTATCACAACATAAGTATGACATATAACATAGAAGGAGATAAGAAACAAAACTTGTGAAAGGAAGTGTACTAAAAAAAACCTACAGAACTTTACAATTAGAAAAGAGAACCAATAAAAAAAACAGAACCACCCCTTCTCCCCCTTCCCTCACCTCCCCCCTCTCCCTCCCAGTTATAATAAGTGCAACTCTTGCATCAAGTTTATATGCCACCTTTAATAGAGTGATAGTGAAGTCATGTACTAAATTGTTTATATCAATGATTTCTTAGCATTTAGAACAATTGCACCATAATATCTTACAGCTAATTCTCTTTTGCTGGCTGTCTTCCACAAATGTGAAAGTTTTCAGTTGTTGATCTGTTAAGCCAATCACAAATTCATTGGATTGTTAGTCAGTCGTATGTTTGTGTTGGTATTAGTTAGAAAGTTGTTCTTAATTATTATTGTTTACGTTACAGTGCTAAAGATACTTCATTAAAGACTTAAAATCATAAAAATATGATTTGCAATACTTACAGTTTCCATGTCAAGTTTTCGACTAGATCTTTGCATTAGCGTGCTTCAGATTTCATGTTTATTTTTGTATTGTCGTTTGTTACTATAGTAACATGTGTTTTCTCTTGCTACAGTGTTCAAGGTCTCATTCATCTTTTGTTTTCATTACTTTGTTTGCTCAACAGTTGTTTTTCAGTTTTACCAGAAGTGAAAGTAAGAACGATGACTTTAAGGATAATTAAATTTGTACTGATGTTATCATTCTTTTGTTTCACATCCGCAGACCTTTCTCTATCTATAACCCTCCTACGCTTGGTCAGCAGAACCCTGGGGATCCCTATGTGTACTACAAACTCAGAAATCCACTGGAACCAGACCCTAATTACAGTTAGTATCTATCTAACATGAATCATTTCACCAACAGTCTGGTCTTTTGTGTGTTTGATATTATTGGTCACACCAACTGTCATGTGTTAAGTTACAGTACCGCTCACGTATAACTCGCGTAGACGTATACTCTACGTTTATCTACGCGATTATACGCGATTATACGATGTTATACGTTTCTGTACGCGACTTTCTACGCGGTGTCTACGCGGCGTCTACGCCGTGTCTACGCGGCTTAAGGCTTCGCTTCAGTGCACCTGAATAGGGATTATACGCGCGTAAAGACGTACAATCTCGTATAATCTGTAAACGTAGCATATTCTCAGCCGCTTTATATAGCAGAGCTTCTATGGGTTAGAATAAACTGTGATGCAGAAAAGAGTCGGTAAACTCAACATCAAGTAATGTCTTCTAAGCCTTTCCAAAATATTCAACCACAGAGTAAGCATATACTTAAGCCGTTAAGAATAAGAGTAACAAAGAAAACAGCGCTACTAGAATACAAACGATCGATACAATCAGTGCAGGCAAACTTCAGCAAGGAAACTTTATCAATTACAATGTGCACCAGTCTGTTAATATTTATACGAGTTCCTCCCGTTGGGCATTAAATTGAATGTAGGTAACAATTAATGAGAACAAGGTAGGCCTTGGCCTATCCTACCTTTTAGCCTTCATCGAAAGTTACGCCGTATATACCTCGCAAGAAAACCACGATAACCGTTTAACGAAAAAAAAAAACAATATTTGAACTTGAAGATCTGACTTCCCCCAAAAGCAATGACAAGGTTTTGGTTAGGCCTACTATTAAAAAATATTTTCAGAAGAAAACCCTTACGATTTTTTTTCCACAAATATTGAGGCTTATGTTGTATTAGTGCTTCCTCACAATCAAGGCGCCTCCACGAATTTCGCTCCGCTTACGTAAAACTTCTATATATATATATATAACACGTGGAAAGACCCGATTTTTTACACACATAATTCCATTGACATTAGTCACGGAACATAAATTGGTCATCGACATTCGAACTTGCCCAGGTTCACTTCACCATGGGAACGAAAGAAGTTTTATCAGTCGAAATTTATGATTGGTTGCCTTTTAATAAAATGTTATCGTAAACACAAACATAAGCGACTTTGGATACTTTTCCTACTGTATATGTAGCGTTTCTATTTTGCACTCCTGGCACGATGCCAAACTAAATATTTCGAAATGCAGTGTATTGCTTTTTCCACAAGGGCCATTGCTGGTATGTTATATTGAAAGTACATAGGCCTGGCCATTCAGAAAGTGTTGAAAAATCGTGTAAGGTGGATTAATGATTTGAACAAAGTCAAAGGTGATACAACTTTGAACACAAAATTGCTGCGAAGAAATATATTGAAGTAACGTCATGTTTTGACAAAAGCATTCAATGTACAATAACTATTTACTAACCTTTTGAAACAAAAATTCAAGCAGAAGGAGTGGGGAACAGTAACACGAAATAAGAGAAATATCGACATATTGATGATAATGGCCATCGGTGTCGGGCGACAACCAACCATTCCCACTATATCTTATCCTGGTTCTAAGTGGCTTCCGTTCAACAAAAGTATCGTTTTACCTAGGCTCAAAACGTCGCACAAAATATTTTCAAAACAACGGTACACATGAAGTAATCCAATAAATCCCAGACTGATCAACGAATATAAATACGGTACACTACAGCATCGTTACTTTAATGTTTACCTCTTGCCGACACAACCGAAAATGTTTAATGTTTAATATGTAACACGGAGATACGTATTGAACTTTTTTTAAAAAATAATTTCAATGTTTTAACATGTCACTCCCGTAGCTCCTTAAAAGTTGCTAAGCTTTTTATTGATAACGCCGAACGTACCGCCATTACCAGACACACAAGGCGCCACGAAATGTAACAGTTTAAAAAGTCGGAAACATCTGAAAGTACTAGTAATATGCAAATGTTACGAACGTTTTACCCCTACGTTAAGTGTATTTTTTCTCACCGTTCAATCGTCCGGTTATTTTCCTTTTTTTATCTTCAATGGTTATCGAAGTTTGTTTTTGACAATGAGGAAATGTTATTCGCAAAATTTGAGCATATTGAGAAACAAATCCCAGGGCGTAAAATCTCACGAACATACTTGTACTTCCAGGAATCCAGGGTAAAGCTCGTTGCTGCAAAGGTTGAGCTCACACGCGCTAAGCAAGGTACCTGAGAGACTGCTTGGGCCACCCCTCCTCTCTTACGAGACGGGTTAATATAGTGTTGCACGTTTTTGGCAGTTTGCCAGGGTTGTAACAACTCCTTGTTAGGTCAGAATGGAATGCAAATTAACAGGTGTCAGGCTTGTGAGCAGAAACCAGGACATGACCTAGATTTCCAGGGTAGTCAATATTCCGCGCGCCCACCTGCAGTTGGGATATTTGGTGATCACGTTTTAGTACGCATGACATGGGAAAACGAAAACCTCAAATGAAACTTACTGTTGGAATACGTGGATTTTACTATTCTGATGTTCGGTTACAACTGGTTCTTATAATGTCAAGTTGAATGGAGCTGGTAAGCATCTTAGCGCCATTTTAAATTGTGCTCGAACACTTTTGTCAAGGCCAATCAGTCTGTGGATCCTAAATGTTTTTTATTTGGCAAACGGACATTCAAGGGAAAAAGTCATGCAATTGGAAACTGTTTTCCTACATTCTAAGAAGTATAAGTTTTTTACGTAACACCTCTTGTTTTGTTCAAAGTTTTATGTTTTAGCATAGGCCTACTCAAATCAACTGAGGGAGAACAGGATGTTCAATGAAGGTTTACATATTTTTATATGAAAGGTTCGGCGCCGTTTTGCGGCAAATTCTCTGCCTCTTTCAATACATATTTTCCAATAACACACTTCTTGCGACAAAGAATTACCATACGTTGAGTTGTTCTTTTTTTTCAAATAAAATAATGTTTCTCGTACGAAATCTGAAAAAAAAAACGGGCGGCCATTATTTTTTCTTTTCATTGCTTTAATACTAGTTCGGAATACGTGGCTTCCTTTACAAAATATTATTTAATGATAGTTTAGATTGCTTGTAATCCGAATAGACACCCGGGGATTCAGGAAAAAGGGGGCCCCTTGTGCGGGCGAAAAACATGTTTTGTTTTTAACCGGCCCTGCTTCAAGTTGTTCGGTGGAATTTTTTCTTTTCATTCCAACGAACCAACGGTAAATTAAATAAAAATTGACAAAGAAACGCTTAGTAATACTTTATTATTTCTTCAAAATGTTGACAACTATTCAAAGTAAACTAATCCTCCGTGGAACAGAACTTCTACAACTGAAAAATAAAGTCGGGGAAAGAAACACTGAATAGAAACCCAATTAACAAAAAACATTCTATGCCATCAAACACTTTACCTTCGTCCCCTTCGCTGCAAAGTGAATATCACCTCTTAAACTACGATGTAAGAAACGGCTGTTTTAAACATCTCACTAACTCTTTCGGCGACTTTAATCCCTATTCATTGAGCACAATAGCATTTCCTGCGTATAAACTCGTAGAGGGATTATACGCGGTGTCTACGCGGCCTCTACGCGGCAATTTCTTTGTCAACGAGTTTATACGCGAGTGTACGTGTTTATACGTGTTTATACGATTCTGTGCGCGTACACATGTCCAGTTATACGTGAGCGGTACTGTAGTAACCATTGTTTGTCCATGTTCCTCATTGTTTATCTGTGGTTGTCATTCATGATTCATTTTACTCGAAAATGCAATGTCAGAATGTTACAGAGCTGTTGTAGCTGGGTTGTTTCAAGGAGACTGAAATTAAAGATAATAATGAACTAATACTTGAGCTCATCATTACTGGACTGTTTACTGTAAGCTAGCAGGGTTGTCTGTCATGAATAACCAAGGTATTAAGTCATCTGTCGCAGCTATGTTGCACTGAGGGTCAAGTCTCTTCCTATACTGGTCAGTATAGTCTTTGTGTTAATAATCAAGTCTGTTAATGAACAGCCATTCAATCTCAGTACAGAGTCAGCACTGTTTGCTGTGCCGATGACTATGACAATTGGTGAGGTAGATTTCAATATTTTTGGCCCTAGTTGTCCTCTTGGGATACCCTTTACTTGCTATCAGACCCTCTTTTGGAAACTTAAATGTGTGTGAACAGCTGTCATTCTGATGTCATATTCATCCCACAATCATCTGAAGTGATCACATTTTTTTTTTCCATTTACATGTTTTGTGATCTTCAGTGTGATCCAAGCATCAATGTCATTAGTGTGAGGGACAGAGAAATGTATTTTAAGTTCAACAAGTTTGGTCTGCCATGCCTGGAAAGACACTGAACAGGGATGGATGGAGTATATAAAGTACTCCCTGCTCGCACCCCAACATACCTTATCACTATTAAATCACCTAGAACAGGGATGGATGGAGTATATAAAGCACTCCCTGCTCACACCCCAACATTCCTTATCACTATTACATCACCTGTAAGACTGAAGTTAGAAATTCAGTCCAATGACATTGAACAACCTAAACAGACTGCCATGTGACCCTGTATTCCTTTACTTGCCCTGTCTCAGGGTGTTGCTGTAAAACAACTCATTAACATAATTATATGCAGATTACATTAATAGCTTAATCTTCTTGCCTTTCTTGATTGCTAACTTTGGAAACATTTAGGTGAGGTCAACACTGCTAAAACTTGGATCAAATCAATGAGTTCTTCTCTCAATAAAGCTGGTGGTAATTATGATATAGGTTATTTTGGTTTGCATCACTTGGAAGTTTGATGCAGAATTTGATCTGGTAATATGTTGTATCGAACAGACTTCTCCTTAGTTCTTACATACTGTTCAGGGGTAAATCCCACTCACGCACATGTTGTATTACATGTGCTGGGAAATGTGACATCCTGTTCAGGGGTATATCTCACTCACGCACATCTCGTAACATGTTCTAGGAAATGTGACATCCTGTTCAGGGGTATATCCCACTCACGCACATTGTGTAACATGTTCTAGGAAATGTGACATCCTGTTTACGCAAGTGCGACATTAGTTTGTTATGTGCCTGGGTGTTGTAGTTTTCACAATCTTTTTTTATCACCCTTACTGGGCGAAACTTCATCACATGGAATATGATGCAGACATATGTGAGAAACTTGTGTTAAGCAGAGGTGACGAATGATACATGGATTGGGGATTAAAGTGAACCCCCAAGAAATGTTCTCAACATATTATGTCCTTTGTTAGGAATTTAGAAATTGTACAAAAACCTCTAGAATAAGACCACCTCTTTTCTTGGTCAAGAATGTGATTTGAATTTCACAAAGATTGTTCTGAACTTTTGATCCTGTTCTGAAGGCAAAATGAATCTATGTGAAGGTGATGACATGTGTGTGTGTGTTTATTTGTGCATACATGTGATGCCTTGGCTAGTAAACATATATTTCAAAAAGCACTTGAATTGTTTAATTTCATGTGTATGTACTTCCATTGAAGTGAGTGCACAAACCCTATTGTCTTTTAAGTAATAATGACAATAATCAGCAGTTATTTTTACGACGCTTAAGCGACCACAACTGTGGGAGAAACCCTAAGGGCTTATGGATTACAACTTACATGTCAGGTGGCTTCCAATTCAACAGTTTAACTCAAATTTAGAATCTTTTCAATTTAGAAAGTCATTTCATATAGGAAAACAGTAGATTGCTCTTGGATGAAATACCCACCTCACTATGACCCGGCCGGGTATCAAACCCGGAACCCCCTGATTGCTAAGCCTTGTTGCTTCAAATGCCACCGCATTTATCCACCCGGCCGCACAGCACCGATATGGTGGTCAATGTTCAAAACTATTTAAGCATGATAACTAGCTATGTAAAGCCTGGATGGTCTGTGTAGGTCCACCTTGGTGCATAAAATAATTTAATAAATAAAATAAACATAAAATTTAATAATTTAATAAAAAACAAATTTCATGGAGGTCAAAGGTTAAAATTAAGATCAACATAGGTCAAAGTCCTTTTGGTTTTTGTAAAGGTCAAACATGATTTGATGTGAACAGAGCTCAAAAACTTTGTAAACATAATAACTCACATGAGTGCAAAAATCTTGCTGATCAGCAATGGGTAACACATGAATATTTTATCTGCAATGCTACATTAAATATTCTTTTCATGACACATGGCAAGGAATCACTAAGCTAGTTATCTTTCTGGGTTTGGTTGCAGTTTTAAAGCACATTATTTCTGCCCTATCACTCAGTGCACCTCACACAGTCTTAATACCTAATGAAACAACTATATAGTATAGATATCTGATCTTTCCTCAGTATATACTGCAAGCTTTTCCTCTTCACACAATTGTTGAGGTTTGGAAATATGATCTCTCCTCAGTATATACTGTAAGCTTTTCCTGTGTTGAGTTATCGGACAGTATGCTTTGGTCAAGAATAAGTATTTATTTGTTAGGATACCAGTGCATTTAATTGATTATTACCCATTGTTGACATCCCTCACAGCTTTCCAAACGTGAGTTGGTCTGTAAAAGTCTGTAAGCTAAATGGACATACCCTGACTTATAAGATTTAAATCTAATGGAAATAGAGTTGAGGTGACCATGATGTCATGATTGATAGCAACCTCAAAGACGGGGGTACAATGGTTGGGATAAAAAATGATTTTCATTTCAAGGAAGTTCATCTGCAAAATCCATTATAGTTTGCAATTAAGCATGATATGTAGGTATAAATAATACTAGTTACAATTCTGAACCATAGACTAATTTTGTACTTAGAGGGAAGGCTCACTGGGTGACTAATGTAAATAACAGCTACATATTGTTGTTGCTTACTAACTGCACATTAATAGTGTTCATTGAGAACTCTCTACTACTAGCACGTTAGCAGCTAAGTGGAATTCTGTCAGTTTCATTGACACTGCTGTGTTAACACGATTGCTGTTGCTGTGGACTTAAAAGACTTGATTTTCCTCGCAATGACGACAAGATTTAATTTCAGGAGTCCTCAGCGGAAAGGACGGAGATGTATTTGCTGGTGAGTGAGCCTATCACACAACACTATTGACCTTAACAGGGTCGGGGGGGGGGGGGTAGAATGATATGTTATTTCTGTTTAGTTTAAGCATTACTTAATAATCCACAGGTTTATGCAATAGGTTTACTGCCTTTGACGAGTGTGGCATATTCATAGGTCACTGATACAGTAGCTTAATGCATTGTTGCAAACTTACATTCATTATATGTTTAGAATTTACTGTTTAGCCTTTGAATGTTGTTAGGAAAATTAAAAAAACAGGATTGTCCATGGACTGACTGTAACGGACAGGTGTATGTTCTTATGCTTAGGATATATCCTAATATTGTTTATGTATCCAAGGCCTAATAAGTATGGCTTAATTCCATCTAAAATATTATGATAACTTCAACATTAATTTCAACTGCTGTAGAGGCAGCTGTAAAATAGATAAAGAGTTTGTTAAACAAACAACAACTTCTTCTGACCTGACTGAAAATTATTATTTGGTCTGGTAATGAATTATCATTTGCATCGGCCGTGAACTTGCTAATATTGCATAGAGAAAATACATGATTACATGTAAAGCCACGATATTCGTCATGGTTACTTACTTTCAATCAACAAACATGAGAATATGTACATTAATATTGACATCATTTATATCTTCAGTGACCTCGAGACCAAACAAGCTGAATAGTAAGTATCATCTGTATTAGTTTTGTTTCAGACTCGCTACCTATTAAAACTCCTCCTAGTGTGAGTACAGAGCAAGCTTTCATATTCCATCACCTGGGCTGCTCAAACTTTCAAATATACTCCTCTACCCACCCCACCCCTTCCCCCATCTAAGTGTTACATTATTACTCTTACACCAGACTGTACTTACATATCGTCTTGACATTGTACTCCAAAGCCAAGATATGCAGTTTAATGTGAGCTACAAGTAGCGCAATCATTGCCTTCTCCTTCCCGCACACCCTCCCAAGCCTTCCCACACCCTTCTCCCACACCCTCCCCACACCCTCTCCACCCTTCTCCACACCCTGCTCCCACACCCTCCCCACCTTTTGCACACCCTCCCTACCCTTCCCCTGCACCCTGCTCCCACAGCCTTCCCACACCCTCCCTACCCTTCCCTCACACCCTCCTCACCCCAAGTGAAGTAGTTCCTGTTTGCTTTACCTTCTACCCTTGTTAGCAGAATTAGAATGATCTGTGAGAATAGTATAGATATTAGTGGTTCACTATGTTTTCCTTCTGTTACAGATTACCTGACTGACTGGCAAAAGGAAGAAGGTAATACTCTTGACAACTTACTATAAGACTGTTTTGAGATCATTGAGATCCTCCCTGATTTATGTAGAAGACATGATTTGTCACTAGAGAAGCCTTAATTCAATTTATTGTGTTTCAGTGGAACACAATAGGATGGTTGTATTGGTTTTGTCATTGTGGAAAATATCTTACCTTATCCTTCAGGGTGACCTATCTATGGTTATAATTGTTTTAGCTTATAATTAGAAAAGTATTTAAGGATCAATTTTTCAAATAACTATTAGCCTCAGGTCTGTCTTTGAGCTGCAGTTCTTTTTTAACATGTAATCTATCTGTAGCTCTAGGTGTTAATTATTCTTATAGGATATCTTTAAAGTCATGTCTACACTCATTACTATACTAATTAGCTGCCTGTGCAGTGCTTACACTTCATTGCATTTAGCCAGTTTGCACTATCTTTGTGATTAGTAATTCCATAAAGAAAAGACAAACATGCTACATGTGATGATTTGACTGATTATGTTATTGCAATACGTTTAGGAATAAAACAACTAGCAAGCTTGGCCACCCAGACAAGGGAAGCCAAGGCAGGGAGAAGAGCGCCCTCACAAGCTGGCCAATTGAGAAATTTACTTCAAAACCAGAGAAATGGTAAGGGTTACATTAAATGCACGCTTTGGTTATAAAATAGTTATGTAATGTTGAAATGCAGCCTTGATGAATATTACACTGTTGTAGTTGTTAATTCCAGCATTGGCAACATCAGCTATCTTAAATCAATAAGTGTCCAATGATAGATATTCACATACAACAAATAACTGATTTTTTGTTCATTTGTCCACTGTTTCCCTGTGACTGAATGACCTCATTTAGTCATATATTTGAGCTCAGAGCCCCTTTAGTTTGGCATATTGTGAAGTTGAAGTATAGATATATCATTTGTGATAAAATGAAGATTGGACTACATTGTTAGCCTACTGTATGTGTTAGCTAGCCTTATATGTAAAAATTGTATTTAGAAAGAATAGTTGAAAGTCTGTGGATAAAACTTGTAATAAGATCAAAGGAATAGCCTCCTCGGTAGGAAGTTTGGACTGCATCGCCGTTTAATATGTAACACAATAAATATTGGAACAAGAATGGGTAGGAGCAATAGAAGTTGACTGATAGTAAAGGAATTGTTGAACAGTAGCATACAATGCTGTTGAGCTTGGTATATATAGTTAGAACAAGAGTAGATGAGACTACATTTATATCATTCATGGTCAAAAGTGTTTCTGGTGTATAATGATTATGGGTGAGCTACTAAGAGAAACTTCTATTTATATTTCTTTTTTGCCTAAATCTCAACTCATTTTTGATTGCACTGTTTTTCCATCTCCTTTCAGCATCTTCAAGTGAAGTACTCCCAAGCTCTCTAAACACAGCTTCTTTTGGAAGTATGCAACACTTTCATCATTTTCAGTTAATGTCAATTCATGCCCTTATTGTTAACTGATAGTAATACCACCTGATAACATCTTTGGTAGTTATGAGCTCATTGATATGACTAATTTTTATTATGATGATGACCATGAAGACAAAAGAACATTCTCTTGTCATGCATTCAGTGGACTCAGCATATCCCACATTGATTCAAGCATGGATAAAATATTTACTTAACGATGGGTATGGGCTGGTTGCAGAGATAATGCTAAATAGTGTAATATTTCTCGTAAAATATGCAAAGGGGATCTTATATTCGCCAAGACCAATAACAACCGAAAGGTCATGAAATTGAAAAGTATTATTTGGATAAAGTCTATCATTTTGAACTTTCTCTTATGGAAAACGAAGACTGTTGATGTTGGCACTTTGCAATATATTGCTCACTCTATGAATCCTTATTATTATAAACTGAATCAGTGGGAGGCATCTGTAAGAGAAACAGCTTGTCAGCAATGTTCCAATGATAGAAACAATCAAACTGTTGTTAAGAGAAACCCTCTCAAAGATATTTAGGACAGATATGTGGAAATAGCGGCTGTATGCTCTACTCTGATAGTTCATAGTTTCATGACCTTTTCAATAAGTTTGAACCCAAACCAATTAAAGCCAGCAGACCAGTTCAGCTCAAGTTTAAAGCATTAGCTTAGCATCTATGGTCAACTATATTAAAAATTTAAACTCATGTAGGATAGCTAGCATACCTCGTTCTTAGCGTTAATAGTGTTGAATTATCTTAGTTTCATTTCTTTCTTAATTTTGATCATTTCCTTCAACTCAAGTGAATGGAAACCCTGCAATTGCTCCATCTAGGCCTTCTCTTAAAAGTGAGTTTGTTTGACAATAGCTAATTTCTGAAGTCTGCTTAGCACTGTTCTTTTAATTTTGTTCAATCTTTCTTCTCAAATCCTTCCTATTGTTTGTGTGTTGTTCTCATCAGATGATAATGGGAGCAGAGCACCTGGGCGATCAAAACACAAGGTGACATTTTCAAGTAAGTTATTAGACTGTCTCAGAGTCTGTCAGTCAAAAATGACTGCAATTTAGCATCAAAATTTGGACAGAAAATCAAACAAATGTGAACAATTTGTCAGTACACAGTTTAGTCACTTTATTATATACTTATATACTAATTTCATGTCATGCTTCAAGCACTTGTAGTGACAGTATGAGCAGTAAGGATATCCTGTTTCTATTGGATAAAGGTTAGGAACTGTTCATACTGTAAATACAAGTGTTTCTAAGCATGGTATGAGAATACAGTATAGACTTGTATTAGCAGTAAGGATATCCTGTTTCTATTGGATAAAGGTTAGGAATTGTTCATACTGTCAGTACAAGTGTTTTTAAGCATGATATGAGAATACAGTATAGACTTGTATTAGCAGTAAGGATATCCTGTTTCTATTGGATAAAGGTTAGGAACTGTTCATACTGTAAATACAAGTGTTTTTAAACACGGTATTAGAATACAGTATAGACTTGTATTAGCAGTAAGGATATCCTGTTTCTATTGGATAAAGGTTAGGAATTGTTCATACTGTCAGTACAAGTGTTTTTAAGCATAATATGAGAATACAGTATAGACTTGTATGAGCAGTAAGGATATCCTGTTTCTATTGGATAAAGGTTGGGAACTGTTCATACTGTAAATACAAGTGTTTATAAGCATAATATGAGAATACAGTATAGACTTGTATTAGCAGTAATGATATCCTGTTTCTATTGGATAAAGGTTAGGAACTGTTCATACTGTCAATACAAGTGTTTTTAAGCATGGTATGAGAATACAGTATAGACTTGTATTAGCAGTAAGGATATCCTGTTTCTATTGGATAAAGGTTAGGAATTGTTCATACTGTAAATACAAGTGTTTCTAAGCATGGTATGAGAATACAGTATAGACTTGTATTAGCAGTAAGGATATCCTGTTTCTATTGGATAAAGGTTAGGAATTGTTCATACTGTCAGTACAAGTGTTTTTAAGCATAATATGAGAATACAGTATAGACTTGTATGAGCAGTAAGGATATCCTGTTTCTATTGGATAAAGGTTAGGAACTGTTCATACTGTAAATACAAGTGTTTTTAAACACGGTATTAGAATACAGTATAGACTTGTATTAGCAGTAAGGATATCCTGTTTCTATTGGATAAAGGTTAGGAATTGTTCATACTGTCAGTACAAGTGTTTTTAAGCATAATATGAGAATACAGTATAGACTTGTATTAGCAGTAAGGATATCCTGTTTCTATTGGATAAAGGTTAGGAACTGTTCATACTGTAAATACAAGTGTTTTTAAACATGGTATTAGAATACAGTATAGACTTGTATTAGCAGTAAGGATATCCTGTTTCTATTGGATAAAGGTTAGGAACTGTTCATACTGTAAATACAAGTGTTTTTAAGCATAATATGAGAATACAGTATAGACTTGTATGAGCAGTAAGGATATCCTGTTTCTATTGGATAAAGGTTGGGAACTGTTCATACTGTAAATACAAGTGTTTATAAGCATAATATGAGAATACAGTATAGACTTGTATTAGCAGTAAGGATATCCTGTTTCTATTGGATAAAGGTTAGGAATTGTTCATACTGTAAATACAAGTGTTTTTAAGCATAATATGAGAATACAGTATAGACTTGTATTAGCAGTAAGGATATCCTGTTTCTATTGGATAAAGGTTAGGAATTGTTCATACTGTAAATACAAGTGTTTTTAAGCATAATATGAGAATACAGTATAGACTTGTATGAGCAGTAAGGATATCCTGTTTCTATTGGATAAAGGTTAGGAATTGTTCATACTGTCAATACAAGTGTTTTTAAGCATAATATGAGAATACAGTATAGACTTGTATTAGCAGTAAGGATATCCTGTTTCTATTGGATAAAGGTTAGGAATTGTTCATACTGTCAGTACAAGTGTTTTTAAGCATAATATGAGAATACAGTATAGACTTGTATTAGCAGTAAGGATATCCTGTTTCTATTGGATAAAGGTTGGGAACTGTTCATACTGTAAATACAAGTGTTTATAAGCATAATATGAGAATACAGTATAGACTTGTATTAGCAGTAAGGATATCCTGTTTCTATTGGATAAAGGTTAGGAACTGTTCATACTGTAAATACAAGTGTTTTTAAACACGGTATTAGAATACAGTATAGACTTGTATTAGCAGTAAGGATATCCTGTTTCTATCGGATAAAGGTTAGGAATTGTTCATACTGTCAGTACAAGTGTTTTTAAGCATAATATGAGAATACAGTATAGACTTGTATTAGCAGTAAGGATATCCTGTTTCTATTGGATAAAGGTTAGGAATTGTTCATACTGTCAGTACAAGTGTTTTTAAGCATAATATGAGAATACAGTATAGACTTGTATTAGCAGTAAGGATATCCTGTTTCTATTGGATAAAGGTTGGGAACTGTTCATACTGTAAATACAAGTGTTTTTAAACACGGTATTGGAATACAGTATAGACTTGTATTAGCAGTAAGGATATCCTGTTTCTATTGGATAAAGGTTAGGAATTGTTCATACTGTCAGTACAAGTGTTTTTAAGCATAATATGAGAATACAGTGTAGACTTGTATTAGCAGTAAGGATATCCTGTTTCTATTGGATAAAGGTTAGGAATTGTTCATACTGTCAGTACAAGTGTTTTTAAGCATAATATGAGAATACAGTATAGACTTGTATTAGCAGTAAGGATATCCTGTTTCTATTGGATAAAGGTTAGGAACTGTTCATACTGTAAATACAAGTGTTTTTAAACACGGTATTAGAATACAGTATAGACTTGTATTAGCAGTAAGGATATCCTGTTTCTATTGGATAAAGGTTAGGAATTGTTCATACTGTCAGTACAAGTGTTTTTAAGCATAATATGAGAATACAGTATAGACTTGTATTAGCAGTAAGGATATCCTGTTTCTATTGGATAAAGGTTAGGAATTGTTCATACTGTCAGTACAAGTGTTTATAAGCATAATATGAGAATACAGTATAGACTTGTATGAGCAGTAAGGATATCCTGTTTCTATTGGATAAAGGTTAGGAATTGTTCATACTGTAAATACAAGTGTTTTTAAGCATAATATGAGAATACAGTATAGACTTGTATTAGCAGTAAGGATATCCTGTTTCTATTGGATAAAGGTTAGGAATTGTTCATACTGTCAGTACAAGTGTTTTTAAGCATAATATGAGAATACAGTATAGACTTGTATTAGCAGTAAGGATATCCTGTTTCTATTGGATAAAGGTTAGGAACTGTTCATACTGTAAATACAAGTGTTTTTAAACACGGTATTAGAATACAGTATAGACTTGTATTAGCAGTAAGGATATCCTGTTTCTATTGGATAAAGGTTAGGAATTGTTCATACTGTCAGTACAAGTGTTTTTAAGCATAATATGAGAATACAGTATAGACTTGTATTAGCAGTAAGGATATCCTGTTTCTATTGGATAAAGGTTAGGAATTGTTCATACTGTAAATACAAGTGTTTATAAGCATAATATGAGAATACAGTATAGACTTGTATTAGCAGTAAGGATATCCTGTTTCTATTGGATAAAGGGTAGGAATTGTTCATACTGTCAGTACAAGTGTTTTTAAGCATGGTATGAGTATACAGTATAGACTTGTATTAGCATAGTCAAAGTGTCCCATGGGACTGGCTGTTTGCCTGTAGACAGTGCATTTCATAATCTTTTCATGGTATTTATTGTCAGATAGACAAGTGATTATTTGGAAATTAAACAGTTTAAAACCAACAGATAATTTGTGTTCCAAGAGAAAACTTTGGGAAAGATGCAAATTGATCTAAAACAATATCATACCACGTCATTGAATGTTACATAGTTAAGTTACAACTCTGTTGTGAAGTGCAGTATTGTTCCCCAAATCATTCTTTGTGAATTCCTCAAAGTTTTTTAATATACTTTTTTATTCACAGTACCAAATGAGCAGACACCTACAAATTATAACAGTAATAGACAAATTCCAAGTGCTGAACAATTTGAAAAAAGTTACAATGGTAAGAAACAGATAATGGTCAATGTACATAATTTGACATGTTTAAATAATGCATAAAATAGTAAAGGAATAACAAGAAAATAGTCCAGTATGTTAGAGGGTATATGATAAAGTAATAGTCCAGTGTGTTAGAGGGTATATGATAAAGTAATAGTCCAGTGTGTTAGAGGGTATATGATAAAGTATTAGTCTGTGTGTTAGAGGGTATATGATAAAATAATAGTCCAGTGTGTTAGAGGGTATATGATAAAGTAATAGTCCAGTGTGTTAGAGGGTATATGATAAAGTATTAGTCTGTGTGTTAGAGGGTATATGATAAAATAATAGTCCAGTGTGTTAGAGGGTATATGATAAAGTATTAGTCTGTGTGTTAGAGGGTATATGATAAAATAATAGTCCAGTGTGTTCGAGGGTATATGATAAATTAATAGTCCAGTGAGTGTTAGAGGGTATATAATAAAGTAATAGTCTGTGTGTTAGAGGGTACATGATATAGTAATAGTCCAGTGTGTTAGAGGGTACATGATATAGTAATAGAAAGTTTGTTAGAAGGTATATGAGAAAGTAATAGTTCAGTGTGTTAGAGGGTATATGATAAAGTAATAGTCCAGTGAGTGATAGAGGGTATATGATATAGTGATAGTCCAGTGAGTATATGATATAGTAATAGTCCAGTGAGTGTTAGAGGGTATATGATAAAGTAATAGTCCAGTGAGTGTTAGAGGGTACAGTATATGATAAAGTAATAGTCCAGTTAGTGTTGGAGGGTATATGATATAGTCAAAGTCCAGTGTGTTAGAGGGTATATGATATAGTAATAGTCCAGTGAGTATATGGTATAGTAATAGTCCAGTGAGTGTTGGAGGGTATATGATAAAGTAATAGTCCAGTGAGTGTTACAGGGTATATTATAAAGTAATAGTCCAGTGAGTGTTAGAGGGTATATAATATAGTTATAGTCTAGTGTGTTAGAGGGTATATGATATAGTCAAAGTCCAGTGTGTTAGAGGGTATATGATATAGTAATAGTCCAGTGAGTGTTGGAGGGTATATGATAAAGTAATAGTCCAGTGAGTGTTAGAGGGTATATTATAAAGTAATAGTCCAGTGAGTGTTAGAGGGTATATAATATAGTTATAGTCTAGTGTGTTAGAGGGTACATGATATAGTAATAGTCCAGTGAGTGTTAGAGGGTATATGATAAAGTAATAGTCCAGTGAGTGTTAGAGGGTATATGATAAAGTATTAGTCCAGTGTGTTAGAAGGTATGTGATATATTAATAGTCCTGTGTGTTAAACCGTATATGATGAAGTACTAGTCCAGTGTATTAGAGGATATATGATATAGTTATAGTCCAGTGTGTTAGAGGATATATCATATAGTCATAGTCCATTGTGTTAGAGGGTATATAATATAGTTATAGTCCAGTGTGTTAGAGGGTACATGATATAGTAATAGTCCAGTGTGTTGAAGGGTATATGATAAAGTAATAGTCCAGTGAGTGTTAGAGGGTATATGAAAAAGTAATAGCCTAGTCTTATAAAAGAAACACTACTACAGTGTGTTAGTGTGATGTAGTAAATTTGTACGACAAATTTTATGTGTTAAACATCATGTTTTGATGATTTAAAGTCTTGCAAACGCTTGAAATTTTCATTTCTTGTAGAATTCTTACAGAAGTATAATCAGCCTGCTAATGCTTTGCAGCAACAGGTGAATGCTGGTAAGTAGGCCTACCCCTTATTGATATTTACTGAGGCTGATATCAAGTTGGTTGAATAACTTAAGATTAGTTAAATATCTCATTAAAGATTCTGACATACAAGAACAGAGATGAGGATTTGGTATCAACACACTTGATCAGTGCAGTAATTAACTTCTCTAAATAATCAGGATTGTTGATCAACAAACGGATTGAATAATGTTAAGGTTGTGAAATAATGTGATTATACTGTTACTTTAGCCTTACAAACTGTTACCTTCGCCTAACAAGCTGTGATTATACTGTTACTCTAGCCTAACAAGCTGTGATTATACTGTTACTCTAGCCTAACAAGCTGTGATTATACTGTTACTCAAGCCTAACAAGCTGTGATTATACCGTTACTTTAGCCTAACAAGTTGTCATTATACTTACTAACTAGAGGTGGTTTCTCTGTTGATATGATGTTCTCTATATGCAGGCAGCAATCAAGACAAAACTGTGGCTTTCCTCCAAGCATACTCCAGCTATCTGAGCAATGAAACAGATCCAATCACTAATGTTAGCCAACCTACCCTCTCATGTAAGATACATTATTCCGCTTGATTAACCATTTGTTATTAATTGGTTGCTGATTTCCTTATCGTAATAACCAGTGTAGTCCACTGTAGTCAACTCTTTTTGTCGAGAAATCATTGGCTAGACAATGTTACATGTCCCCACCATTAAGCACATTTGTATCTCTGCTGTGATAGCAAACTGGTTTTGTGTGTCAAGAGGTGTAGCTAAGGTCTTCTTCATTTATGTCCTCATTGATATGTTTGTCTTCTTACAAACTGACAATTCTGAAAAACAATAGAATTAGTCTATATAGTTTTAGTAATGCTTTAGATGTATTTTCAAACTCATCTGAGCTAATGAAAAATCTCACGTAGCACCCAGACCAAGTGCATGATTGGTCATTATTATCATAGGAGATGTCTAGTTAATGTTGCAATTCACTCTTTTTCATTTTTCTTCTTCTTCTTCTTCTTCTTCTTCTTCCTGGCAGCCAAGGCAAAGTTTGGAACTGTTCAAGATGTGGAGTCGGCCTATGAGAGTAATAACTATAATATACAGATTCAAATTAAATTTATGTTATTGTTGGTTTCCTTCAGTAGTTTATTGATTAATACTGAGATGCGGCATTTAGTTGATTGGATATCGATTGTTCTTCAGTTTTGATTTAATTTGATTTTTGTTGTTGATAACTTCATCGCTAGCATATCGAGCATAAAGTTATATATTAGTTGCTGATGCAAAAAAATTCTAGATTTCATAAAGAGGTGACATTGTGTTCATGTTTTACTTCAATGACTATAAATGAATCTTGAATGATTACTTAAGTTTAAAAACTAGTTAAGTTTGCAGTATATGATTTCCTTCACACAGTAATCATTTCAGCTTAATTGTAATGAGTATGGAATGAATAGTATAATTGTCAATTGTGTCTACAAATTTGTTTGAGATTATTATAATTATTAATTAATCATTAAGAATAAAAGTTGTATGTATATTTAATTTTTATCAATGAGCTTACAGCAAATTGAATGGATACTTACCAATACTTGTTTTTCTATGATTTTCTGTGGTCAGTTTTCAAGGACTATTTAGCACAACAAGATGATGGAGGTATTATTTACTTTATAAGATATTCCTGTAGTTTACTTATACATTGAGCACTGATAACTAATACACTAACACTTATGAATAAATCACATCAAGGTTGCAAACAGTACATAATGTAAAATATTTTAAATGAATAAAAAGAAGAAAAAAACCAAAGTTTACGTATAACAACTTTAACCAGGAAGAAATGTAAAATGAGGAAATACAGTTTCAATTAAATTATGTTAAATATTTTACTAGGTTGCATAATTGCCAGATTATCAAAATTGTTGTATTGTACTGCCAAGACAGCTTTTACTGTGAACAAGTAGGCAATTAGAAGGAAAAAAACAAAAATGTGAGCCAAAAAAATTGTTTGAATAGGACTGAATTTTAAGTAGTGACCTGGACTTGGACCTCCAGAGGTCACTGTTTCACATCCCATTTTATTTTATTCAAATATTTCTTTGTGTCTTTTTAAAAACATTTAGTCAACTTCCCTTATCTTTATTACATAGCATTGCAATGGCCATGTGTTGATATAGTGAGGTCAACCTGCTCTGTCGGTGACCTTTTTCCTATTCCTATTTTGGGATTCATTGATCGATTGGTTGATCGATCTGTTGATTGATCCATTGAATAACTGTTGTTTCTAGTCTACAATTATGTAAATTAGTATGACAAACTGCCAACTTTGTGTAAAATAGTATATGTTGACTATGCACTTCAGTTGTTCTTGCTTCTTTGTAGTATTTCATGTGATAGTTTCTTCCTATATTTGAACCCATCACCTTTGCTGTGCTATAAAGGGACAACATTCATATTTAAATGACCATACTTTTTCCTGATGTTTCACTTATGTATGTGATAGAACATCATTAGGTAACATGATAAGTAGAAATCTTGGTTTATCTTTTGCAATCATATTTAACATGTTCTTTCAGTAGTTAGTAGTTACTCATCTAATCAACATTTACCCTCTGACCATGTGTGTTGTGTATGTATTTTAAACAGTTCCGTCTGCCAAAGGATGAATATTTTATGGTTTCTACCATGATTTCTCGAATTGTTAGTCAAAGTAATTCAATGAGTATATTTAATGGTTTGTTTGTTCAATGGTATGAAATAAAGCACAATTAAATCATTCTGTGTATGTTTAATATTTTTAGGAATTGACAGATGTTTGCAGCTTAAATATTTCCCCACTATTTATTGGCTTACATGTATAGGCTGCAGTTAGTGTGATAGGATGTCGACAAGGTATATTTTTGTGTTAATTAGCCTTATCTTTAGAAGTCAGTTCATTCTTTCATCCTCATGAACATAGTCGTTGTCGTTGCTTCCCATTTTTATTGTCATTCACCGTTACTCTTTTCATTTCCTCTGCTTCCATCTGTGCTTGGATCACCTCTGTAAGTACTCATACAGTCAAGGGTAATGTCATTATAGTAATATAAGAATGTTATATCTGCAAAGTTTTATATTTCAAATTAATGAAACCTGATTTTCATTTACAGCAAAATTTCTCCTTTTTTTGTCTCCATTTTACAGATAAAATATTGTCTTCTGTAATAGCTATCTTCTTTTATGTTAAAAACAAACAGATATTGTTGGCTATATAATAATTTGCATGTACTAGATGTTATCATATATTTCTCAGTCTTTTTCAACATTTTTTGCTCTATCTGGACATATTTTGATTCAATTCAACATTTTCTGTGGCCTTTCTGTCAATGATCATTGTAAACTCCACTTATAAAATTGGATACATGCAAATAAATAAAACTTTACAGATGAACCAGTGGCTCTAAGCAGAGTCTGATATGTCACACTTAAAGGGAAAAGAGAAATATCTCAACATAGGTAATCATCCTGTATGGTTTTTAATATATTCACCGATAATATATCTGTTTCATTAGAAGATCATTTCTCAATCAGGACCCAATAGTTTGTAAATCCTTAAGATCTATAAATAATAATAACCTACAATGGAACTCTTCCTGTAACTTTTACAGAGCACCCCAAGATGAAATCAAGAATCAATTATCTTTGAAACATTTGATAAAATATTTTTAAAATATAACTTGGGTTAATAAAACTCTTGTTTCCCCCAATGAAGTTTGTGTTGCTTCAAAGAAGCAGATGTAATGACAATTGCCAGACTAAGTAGTTCAGTCGCTTTCATTGAAAAACGTTTTTACTTTCTCAAGAACTGAACATTGTATAAAGATCTAAACAGCACTGCTGGAACTTAGTGCTGATTGTCCATAAATATATCAACATTTATGTTGTGCATTAATCTGTACTTTATGTGTAAATAACTTAAGCTTTTTCTCTTGCCGATTTTTTCCCATAGATCTGCGCCAAATGTTAACATTCCAACCAACTTCTGCTGTGATGTCACCTGGACCTTTAACGTTCAATGATGGTGTCTCGCCAGGTCAGCTTAGGCAAGGACAGGTTCCTCCCCCGCAGTACAACCAAATCCCTCAAGCCAGGTAGATGCCGCAGAGAAACCATAAACACAATGATGTTTACATGTGTTAAGTGATCTCCCAAATATGATGAGTAAACAGAATTAAGCTAATTGATATATAACAACAACAGTTGCTTTGTCTTAACCAGGTCTCAGTGTGTCATCACAATTGCCAATAACATGAATTTTACTGTAATTACCTCAAAGCTCTCATCTTGTTTGTGAGAAGTTATCAATTGCTTGCTTGTTTTTGTACTGTATGTCCTACAGTAATTCACATCCTGTGATACATACCTGGCAATTGTTTTTATTTTTGCACTACTTATTTTGCAGCATGTCTTTCATTGTGATATAGTTGATGCTGTCAATCACACATATGTTTGTGATTAAGGTAATAAGTTGACACCCAATTTTATGTGTTAACTCATTATTGAACCAAATGTCACGAATAATTGCTGTAGCTATGTTAAACCACACAATGACTTCATTTGTTTTCCTTGCAGCGTTGCTTTCCCCAGAGGTGATAATTCCAGTAGGAATTATGGACAGAATGCTGATCTTAGTCCAAGAGCTTTGAAAGATCCGAAGTCATACCAAGCTCAGTTGATGCAACAGGTAAATATGTAAATAAGCAAAACTTAAAGGAGAAAAGGTAATTATTACAGTGTCATCTCCTCAGTAGCATCTGACCGATTCTGGTCATTGTAAACTGTTGTAATACCTGCTACTTTCCAGCATAATTGACTTATCATAGTATTCATTATTAAATACTAAGTCAACTACTTTTTACTTGAAACAGACGTAAGAAAGATATACATGGAGTGGTTCTTCTTTAAGTACATTAGCTGAAGTGTTTTGACTTTTAAACTTGGCTGGGAATGTTTGGAATTCCTTACACTAGCCTGGGACCTTTTAATCCCTTTGTGTTCATCATGTATTCTTAGTATCAGTATATTCATGTAACTTGATTCAGTCCATGGAGGCGGCTAGAATGAACTAATCTAGTTGCGTACAATTAAGATTTCCGTACATTTGCTGTGGTTGTAGGATGTTATTATCAACTGCTGCTGTTAATGTCCCATTCCCCCTTCTCCCTGCTGGTTAACATAAACTTATGATCTATTTATATATATACTCTCTAAAGGCTGGGTATTTTGTCACAAACAAACAGTGGATGTATGTTTTACATATACTGGATTGTTTCACCATGTACACATATGTGTAAATCTATTAACCTGATTCTCAACAAACAGTGGATGTATGTTTCACATATACTGGATCGTTTCTCCATGTGCACATCTGTGCACATCTATAAACTGCTTTCTGAAGTCATAATTGGGCCAACTTTTCAGTGCAAAGGATTGCTTTAATAATTAGGTTGATGATGTGCAATATTATGAAGTAATTCTAAAAATCCTCAGTTCCTCAGTTAAAACATTCAGTATATTTTTTTGTGCTACATTTTAGAGATATTAAATTTCTTTTGAACAGATGAGAGAGAAGGAACTGAGAAAGAGGCAGGAGAAAGAAGACAAAGTCAGGTATGAAGCAAAGTTAGAGGCAGATGCCCAAAATTATAATCCTTGGGGTAAAGGAGGTGCAGGTGCTCCAATGAGGAATGCTCAAGGACAGGTGTTCGGTAAGTAGTATATGTGAGAGTCATTACCTGTAAATATTTTTTATTTTTTTATTATTGTCATCTTTAATGAGGGTAGTCCTGCTCAGTGCAGAAGCACTGCTTTCCAGAAGAGCCCTCAATACAAAATACATGTACAATAATATGCAGTAGAAAAAATGGTAAACATCCGAAAGCACAAAAAAACGGCAAAAAGATAGACAAACAATATCGGACATCTAAACAAAATATATGTTTTCATATTGCGTTTAAAAATATTAACATTTGGCAAGCATTTCAAATTTGGGTGATGACAGATAGCCACTTCAGACACCCACTACATACTTCAGACACCCACTACATACTTCAGACATCCACTACATACTTCAGACACCCACTACATACTTCAGACACCCACTACATACTTCAGACACCCACTACATACTTCAGACACCCACTGTCAGGATATAGGCATTTCAGCAGCATGCTCCTTGGCATTACACTCTTTCAACACTAACATGTGCAAATCAAGTGTATTTACAAACCTGACTTGTCCAATATTGAAATTCACACTATCAACCAAATGGTGTTTAATATCTGCATAAGTTATGTAGCTAATCCTAAACGCAACACTCTTGAAGAAAGATGTAGTGAGAAATGTCTTTGATTCCTTGCCAAATGGCAAACAAAATTTATGCAGTCGTGATGGTGTGTGCATATATTGCGTGTGTTGGTGCGACACCTGCTTTGTACACAAAATAACTATAAAAAAAGTGTATCTTTGGTCTGTACTTTCTCATTGGTGCAATATCATTAAAAAGAAGGAATTTGGCTGAACCCTTTATTTGGAACATGACATCTGATTTTGACCAGTTCTTAATTTTAAGTGTTATTCTCTTTGTCTTCCAGCTGACCTTAAGCAGTTACACAACCTGAATGAACAAGCTCTACAGGATCCTCAGAAACCTGTGCAACTGTATTCAAACACAAGCCAACCAGTTCCTGGCAATCCCAGTACTACAGGTATTACAGATGTGTCAGTGAACTATGAGGACAATTGAATCAGTTTGATAAGGTTACAGGAAGGTAAACCTTGTTGAGAATGGAAGGATTTAGTCAAAGGGATATAGGTTGTGGCCTATACAAGCAACAAAATATAAGATCTGGGAGGTTGCCAGCTCCCTCACCACAGTTGAATAAAGTGAACTGAATTTGTCACTTAGGAGCAATCTTTAGTTTTTCCCATTTGTAAAATGATCTATCAGATTGGTAGAATAAATTCAGAATATGTTAAAACTGTTAATTGGGTTGCCACCTAATGTCAGATGTAAATCAAAAGCCATTCACAACCCCTCCCCTTTTTCCCTCTCACTGGTATATATGTGGCCCTCTTATAACATAAATGAATGTGGAATATTGGAAGCAACTTCTTATCCATATGTAGGGGATCCAGCCTGCAGCCGTCCCTTTTCCCAGTTTAATAATACTGCACATGAAGGTATCGATATTGACTTGCATTTTACAGATTTATAATTAATTTTCATAATGTTATAGAGTCTAAGCTCGACGCCATCCTTGCCGACGAGAATCACCCATTGTTTCTAAATCTCAGCAGTGCAATAATATCTCGCAGTAGGCGGATGAGGCTTCCGAGTGCAATAACAAATCGACACAAATCTTCCTTTATCCCTCAGTGCATTAAGCTCTTTAATTTTCGTTTCAATCGTTAGTTGCCTGCTTTATCTTCCCGTTCTTGCCATCTATACGGGTGTTACATTTGTTTTATCATCACGCCTTTAAACTTTTATACTTTAATTCTCTGATACTCTCATGTTTGTCATTCTTATATCTTCTTACTCTTTATCATCTTGTATTTGTCTTATATGTACATATGCGAGCTTGTATTTTCCCTTTTGGGATGAAATAAAGTTTTACTTACTTACTTACTTACTTAATATGCTTTTTATGTTTATTATAAAGATACCTCTTTTTTCCCCAATTTTTACAGCTGCCCCATCTGGCATAGCAAGAGCAATCGCAGAGAGAGGTCTCAATCCACCAGCAGAAGAGGCTGTTGGAGGGTCCAGTCAGGTACCACCACCCTCCAATCAAATAACAAGCCCAGTGGATTCATACAAAGAACAACTCAGACTGCAGGTAACTGTGATATATTCTAGTAATATATAATCTCACATTGTGGTATAAATATTATTGCAATCAACATAATACAGTTTACATTCAATTCTGCATGTCTGGTGCATGTCACATGTTCTTGTTATGACTGCTGCACTTGTAATATAAGTAACATGTGTAGAATCGGTATAAAGAGACTGGCATATCTCGACAGAGTTCCCGATGTTAAATACGGAATGTCTTTCCTCGTTTCTCAAAACAGGTCGAAGAAAAGAAACGAAGAGAGGCAGCTGAGAAGGAGAAACTCCGCTTGGAGGAGGAGAAAGAGGAGAGGAGACTAGCTGAGCAACAGGAGAGGATGAAGAGAGAGTTTGAGCAAGAACAAGAGGCTAAGAAAAGAAAGGAAGAGGAGGTAAATATAAATAGAGAAGATGAGCAGAGGGTAGGAGCAGGGGGGGGGGTACGTGCCCCCCACTTTTCCCAAAATAGCAAATGTGCCCTACTGGCAAATAAAATGTGCCCCTTTGATGAATAACTGTCTTTTGGAAATCTTAAGCATTTGTTAATTTTAATATTTTATTTTAATTATTCACATGCCGCACCATAATAGTATTGATAGCATACTAATACATCATATATATTTAAGTGACATGGCCGGTGTGTATCGGTTTATTGCATAACGATTGTTGTTTGTGGAATGAGAAAGTGCCCCTCTGATGTTGTGCCCCCCCCCACTTTTTAGAAGCTTCCTGCCCCCTGAACATGAGACTATCAAACCTATGGTTTCACACTGATTACTATATTATTGCATTAATGACAGAAAACATGAGCTAAATGACAGTACTATGTCCAGGTCCATACCAATACCACTGCACTTGAAACTTTGGCCTAGCTTTATAACTTGGCATGCAGCAGCAGAATTTGGTATTGTGTATAAAACTTGTAATGCTAATTTACAGCCATTTGTAACTTTTCGATCAATAGGAAACTACTCTTGCTTCTTGTCAATTGAGTAATCTTATGGAAAGTGGAAATATTTACGTAATATTAAGCTACATACTGCAACGGTCTGCTTTAATAAACACCCGGTGTATGTATCTTTACAACAGAAACGGAAGCAGCAGGCTGACATGGAAGCTAAGCTGGAGGAGAAGAGAAAAGAGGCAGAGGAGAGGAAGAAAGAGGCTCATAGCATTAAACGTGTAGAACCTACACAGAATGAACAAGCCTACCAGGTTAGAGCACATAACACCTCATGATAGGATTCATATTAAAATTAACCTACACAGAATGAACAAGCCTACCAGGTTAGAGCACATAACACCTGACGATAGGATCCCTATTAGTTTAACATGTCTGCTAGAGACACATTAGAACCTACACAGAATGAACAAGCCTACCAGGTTAGAGCACATAACACCTGATGATAGGATCCCTATTAAATTATCATGTCTGCTAGAGACACATTAGAACCTACACAGAATGAACAAGCCTACCAGGTTAGAGCACATTAGACCTGATGATAGGATCCCTATTAAATACTCATATCTGCTAGAGACACATATTGATTATGTAAGAACAAGATTAGTTTATTCCTTCTATATTTAGAGACAAATATCTCATTCAACAAGAATGAACAAGCCTATCAGGTTAGAGCACATTAGACCTGATGATAGGATCCCTATTAAATACTCATATCTGCTAGAGACACATATTGATTATTTAAGAACAAGATTAGTGTATTCCTTCTATATTTAGAGACAAATATCTCATTCAACAAGAATGAACAAACCTACCAGGTTAGAGCACATAACACCTCATGATAGGATCCCTATTAAATTATCATGTCTGCTAGAGACACATATTGATTATGTAAGAACAAGATTAGTTTATTCCTTCTATATTTAGAGACAAATATCTCATCCAACAAGAATGAACAAGCCTACCAGGTTAGAGCACATTAGACCTGATGATAGGATCCCTATTAAATACTCATATCTGCTAGAGACACATATTGATTATTTAAGAACAAGATTAGTGTATTCCTTCTATATTTAGAGACAAATATCTCATTCAACAAGAATGAACAAACCTACCAGGTTAGAGCACATAACACCTCATGATAGGATCCCTATTAAATTATCATGTCTGCTAGAGACACATATTGATTATGTAAGAACAAGATTAGTTTATTCCTTCTATATTTAGAGACAAATATTCCATTCAAAAATTGATCAATATTAACATAAGGGTTTATATAATCTGATTGTGTGGTACATGTTTACCATAAAGAGGGTAAGATGGAATTAAATTGTATTTGTATGACAAACCCTTTGTAAAACAATCCCCCAAAAGCATTGTAACAAAACAATGATTTCAGGTTATTCTTAGAGTGGACATAAGGAAATACAACTGAACCAGCTGCAGGTTTGGCTTTTCAATGATACTTTTGCCTTAAAAATATTATGTAGAAGACACATGCTACACGTAATCATTAATGTCAAATATGACAATTCACAACTGAGTTATTAAACCAGGTCTTAGAAGGAACACCAGGAATCGTTAGAAGGAACGTTATCGTTATCGTTAGAAGGAACTTAGAAGGAACACCAGTTACTATCTTTAAAAATTAAAAATTAAAAGTATAGTTCAAGACCTTCTTTTGTGAACAGAGAATTAAAAAGTTAAAAAATAGGACTGATAAAAGGAAGCATGTTATCTCTGCTTTTGTTGGTTTGTGAAGGTTTCTTCAGAAATAGGAAGTGTGTTGTGTAAAACAGATATGTGAAGGCTTGTAGTATGAATTAGGTAACAGTGTTTTAGTGCAACCTTTTAGTATGATGTACATAAATAATTCATGATTTCTCAACAGAGACAAGTTGCCTCACCACCAGTGCCAGCCTTAACTAAGAATGCAAAGCAGGTATCGTATTTATCTTTTCCTTAAATTTACTCTTTCGTGATCAGAACATTCTTAGAGCTTGTAGGGACACATTGTCTATTTAATTTCATTTAATTTCATGTGCAAAGTTAAATAAAGAACAATGTTTTGCATGCCTAGTTTAATGAAGTGGTGAATGGTTGATTAAGTTACAATTGCAAAATGTGACATGCTATGAGAATTGGACAGTGAACATCATGGACAAATAATTTGGCATCAAGGCATTTTAAAGAAATTATTGGGTGAGTGGTAGGTTAATGTAGGAAGAGAGAATGGAAAATAAATAGTGCCTTAACAGCTGATACAGTTGCCCCAGTAAGCCCCATCAACATCCTTCACCATAGTTGTAGTATGGTATTGTTCATTCAGTATCTACATTGATAACAATAATTTTCTTTTGATTTCATGAAAGCTGTCTGAGCCTGATGCAAAGCCTGTAGCTGCGGCTACAGCTAATTCTGTAGGTTTATTATATTGTGTTTTGTTTGACTGCACACTCATAACTAGACATTCTTCCTTTATTTCTTGATACTAATTATCACCGATAGGTTAAGATATTATCTTAGTAGTGGATGATCATAATGATAATCCCTTCTGATCCATTCACCTTCCTTCTAAAGTAACTGGTCACACGTGTAGCTTTCTTTCTCACCATAAAGTAATCTTCTCCATAATGATCTGTTTGACTAGTCTGTTTCAACAGATGTAATGCCTTGAAAAAAACTAGTTTTTAAAATAAGATAAAAAAGGGAATCATCAGCACATAACATTGACCTAACCTGATTGAGTTATCTTCTGTGTAATGTAGGAATTATTCCTCCTTTACTTTCAAACCACAATGTTCAGTGAAATGAAACACATGCACCTTCATTGCATAGGATATTCAGATCTGGTCTGTTACTTGCTTCTAACGGTTACTAAATTGAACACTTGTACCTTGCTAATTGAAACACTTGCACCTTCATAGCATAGGATATTCAGATATGTTCTGTTACTTGCTTCTAATGGTTACTAAACTGAAACACTTGCACCTTCATAGCATAGGATATTCAGATATGTTCTGTTACTTGCTTCTAATGGTTACTAAACTGAAACACTTGCACCCTCATAGCATAGGATATGCAGATATGTTCTGTTACTTGCTTTTGAAGGTTACTAAACTGAAACACTTGCACCTTCATAGCATAGGATATTCAGATATGTTCTGTTACTTGCTTCTAGCGGTTGCTAAACTGAAACACTTGCACCTTGCTAATTGAAACACTTGCACCTTCATAGCATAGGATATTTAGATATGTTCTGTTACTTGCTTTTGAAGGTTACTAAACTGAAACACTTGCACCTTCATAGCATAGGATATTCAGATATGTTCTGTTACTTGCTTCTAGCGGTTGCTAAACTGAAACACTTGCACCTTGCTAATTGAAACACTTGCACCTTCATAGCATAGGATATGCAGATATGTTCTGTTACTTGCTTCTAGCGGTTGCTAAACTGAAACACTTGCACCTTGCTAATTGAAACACTTGCACCTTCATTGCATAGGATATTCAGATATGTTCTGTCACTTGCTTCTAACGGTTACCAAACTAAAACACTTGCACCTTCATAGCATAGGATATTCAGATCTGGTCTTTTACTTGCTTCTGAAGGTTACTAAACTGAAACACTTGCACCTTCATAGCATAGGATATTCAGATCTGGTCTTTTACTTGCTTCTAACGGTTACCAAACTAAAACACTTGCACCTTCATAGCATAGGATATTCAGATCTGGTCTTTTACTTGCTTCTGAAGGTTACTAAACTGAAACACTTGCACCTTCATAGCATAGGATATTCAGATCTGGTCTTTTACTTGTTTCTAACGGTTGTTAAACTGAAACACTTGCACCTTCATAGCATAGGATATTCAGATCTGGTCTTTTACTTGCTTCTAACGGTTACCAAACTAAAACACTTGCACCTTCATAGCATAGGATATTCAGATCTGGTCTTTTACTTGCTTCTGAAGGTTACTAAACTGAAACACTTGCACCTTCATAGCATAGGATATTCAGATATGTTCTGTTACTTGTTTCTAACGGTTGTTAAACTGAAACACTTGCACCTTCATAGCATAGGATATTCAGATCTGGTCTTTTACTTGCTTCTGAAGGTTGCTAAACTGCTGCTTTCTGGTTTTGCTTCTGTTTTGAACCATTTCTTGAAAATTGCACATTAACCTGTATAATAACAGTAAGAACCGTGATTGTCATATTGTTTTATGTACTTTTGAGTAGCTCTTGGACTTTTCTTGAAGCACTGAAGACTTGATCAAGTCAATCTTCATGTACTTTACTGCAACACAAATCAGATATGCAATGATTAGTAGAGCATTAATAAAATAATGAGTAAGGCCTCAGTGAATATATTAATCCAAACAAGTCCAAACAAGGATGACTTTCTCTGCACAGTTAAAAAGTCAATTTTGCTATTTACTGACAGTTATTGTTTTGTAAACCACACTACTTGATGTGATCATTAGTTTTACCTTCACACAATATGTGTATAATCTTAGAATCAAAACCAAAAACCAGTGTCCCAGCATGTACAACATTTGATGGCATATTTTTCTCTCTCTTGTGGTCAACTTTTCCTGTTTTGGTTTCATCATCTCTTAATTCTCTAGATTCTCTTGCAACTGAGGGTCAGATAGTCCTGCTAGAACGTAGTTAAAGCAATCCAGAGCTTCCTTTTAATCCCAAGTCATGGAGGATAAAATGCTTGGCATGTTCAATTATTCCTTTTATATTATTAACTATCTACTTAGATTGACAGGTTAAAGTCACCCCCCGTGCCAACTTTGCGGGACAAATCTACCGATAACTCTCCCGAAGATGGTAAGCTGAGGCAAACTCCAAGACAAGAAGAGGGCAAGGTGAGGAGAACTCCCATAAAAGAGACAACTCCAAGGAATAATAAGGTAAGTACATATACAAATGAGAATTTATTATCTCAGTGTGTAGGGTTGAACGTGTTAAAGATGGATCCAACTTTGTAAATTCAAGATGGCCGCCTCATCTAGCCAGGAAGGTATAATAATAATTATAATAATAAATTAGATTCATATAGCGCTTAAAACAGCGTTTCAAAGCCCTTAACAAGGTAGGAAAGAGACAAAGCAAACCAAGGGGGAAAAAACAAGAAACTAGGAATCAAACAGAAATGTTTTAAGTTGTCTCTTGAAAATACAAAGGGAGGGAGAGTCACAAACATGAAATGGGAGTTCATTCCAAAGAGAAGGCGCAGCGACAGAAAAGGCACGATCGCTATAACGAGTGCGGGTATGTGAACCAGGGGTTAATTGTAAATGCACATGATAGGAAGAGCGAAGTTTTACTGTGTTGAGCGACGCAAAGGAGTAAGAAGTTCTGATATTTTGAGGGGCAAGCCCATTGATCGCTTTGGTAAGGTATGGTAATTTTATTATCATTTTTAATTTGGTTTTCTCCTCCCTAATCTTTACCTGTTGGGCTCTAGTGCATGCCCTTTTGTATAATCTTTTAACAATTGGCAACCCACTATAATTACTCCTGTTACACATAGCAACACAAGCAAACATTGCACAACTCCTAAATGCCATAGATTAACTGTTGTATTTGAGTTATATGCTGGTGGTGTATTTATCACAACCTTTGAGAGTAATGGCTCATTCTTGATTGTTGATATTTCGTGTTTGAAATGAAAGGTCAAGTGCCCAGATTTTCCAGTTCACACTGTGGATACTCAAGTAACATGGCATAACTGCATTGCATTGAACCCAACCCATGCCTTTGATTCATCAGATTATTTATTTGCTTATCAAGAGTCAATTATATGAATGAGACTGAAGTTTAGGCTAGTCATTTACTTTCCGTATTCTCTTGGCAGCTTCAGAATAAACATCAACATTTTTCACATTTTATTTTTTGTCAGTCACATGAGGACAGCGATATTCCAGTCATTACCTTACATGGAGTATGTTTTATAACAATATAACTGTTCCTTTTTATGTTGAGTAGTTTTCTACATAGAGACTATAACAACCTCCAATTCATTATGGATATATAGCATAACAAACTTACTGTATTAAATGTTGTGTCAACTTCATGTTTCCAGTTAAGTCCTGGATGATTTGGAAGAGTATTAAATTTTGGCTTATAGGGTGCAAAGAAAGTATAGCATTTCTGATTTGTATTGAATACAAATTGGATGTGGTCCTATTTAATTGAGTGTGCAAGCTATAGGTGCCATGTCCTCAGCTAGCTGGCAGGTCTCCTAGCAACCAAATGATTAAAGGGCTAACTGCTGGATGGGTCAGTTGACAGGCCAAAGGGTTGCAAATTACTAGTTTAAATCTCCTTCTAGCTCAAAACTTTTTTACTCTTTCAAGAAATGTTTACAATTCTTGTGGTCAGTTTCACCTTTCTAATCTGTTGTTGACATTTGTTGATTGCAAAGTCTTTCCATTAGACACCAGCCGGCAGTCTGAATTTGTTTAATATATATTAAATTGAATATAACGTACTGTGATCTAACATGAATGGTTCAGCTATTGCCATCGTTGTCTTGTCTAACAGGTGCTAATTAAGTTACTTTTTTACGAGCTATCACTAGATGGCTGTCCCTGCTAGAGCTACATCATATTGTCTAGCTAGTGCTAACTACCTTCGCTCAACTATAGTACTAGTTAGCCTTTTTACAGCTAGTACCATATATGTTACTTCCTCTTTTTTAAATCTGGTGCATTTTTTTTTCAACTTCATAGCCGTACTTTTCTATGCAGTTTGCTTTTCCTTATGGAAATAGACACAGTTTAGAGAAGTGATAATTTTATGTCAAGTGCAATTACCAAGTTGCTCTTTGTAATTAACATATTTGTATTTGTAGAACTGAATGTTACACACTGTATGTATGTATTTTAGATCCTCCTGCCAACAGGAACTCGCGAAGAAGCCATCATTGGCTTATCAAAGCCGCAAGCTGACCGAAGTCAGTCTCTCAGATTCATATTTTAATGTCCATGGTTATGAATTGTCAATTGTCAACAACTCTGTAACTGGACGACATACATAAGCAAGTTTGTCTTGCACATTGACCATTTGTTAAGTTGAAATATCCTTTCACATGTGTATGCCCTATACACAACTCCCCAAACTATACACTAGTCATGTTATTTCCTGCTATGAGGTTTCACCAGCTGCATTAATGGGACTCTGAAACCTTGTGAGATGCCAAAATTTGCTAGGATGCCGCACTTTGCCCACCTGTGTGTGCGCTATGGCAAGTTATAGATAGACGTTTTAGGGAATATTGACTGATATGAATTAATTACTATTTTTATCCTTTTAATAGCCGACAGGAAGAGTAGACAGACCAATCAAACCGGCTAAAGTAGGCTTAAAATTTCTCTTCAGTTGAGCTTTCATTTCATTATCCTCATTCGAGTGACTTAATGAAAGAAATAACCCAATCTTTTAAATACTAATTCTCTTATTGAAGTGATGGCAAACAAGGTACATGGGAAAATGGGAGACTGGGTGTTATGGTCCAAACTATACCACCAAGATAGTAAAAATCCACTGAAATTATTCTCTATTTTAGGTACCTGTTTTGTCCCTGAAGATGAAAAGAATAGGACAAATTCATGTCTATTCTTATGTCAGAACAATTATCTGGTGTTATCTTGTCCTTTCTCAGTGTGGATATTATGGTGATTAAGTTTTACATTTGTCGAAAAAATGTGTTGCTACTTCCGTCCAAAGTCTGATCAAATGAAGTGTTTACTATTATATCTATGTATGCTTACTAAAGTATGTTCAACTTCCAGCAATATGTGCATGCACACATCAATACAAAGAAAATGTGACTTTTGTACTCTAGGTATCTCATAGGGTCTTTGTAGAAAAATGAAAACCCTCCAGTATCAAATTAAATTGAATGTGATTCAGCTGTAAAGAAACTCTCCATGCCTGAAAGAATCACATTCCATTTGATTGGTGCATTATTCACACCAGATATTCTCATTTCATACAAATTTAGCAGTAATTGATGTCAATTTAGCAATTATTTTGAGAAATGTAATTAAAACAGCCATTGCCCCCTGCAGTGCTTATTAGAGCAGCACAAAGTGGAGAACACATGTTTTATAAAGCAATTTAGAATGATACATAGATAATACATAGATCTGAAACAGAATCTAAGAACAGATGTTCCTAGTCTCACTGAGTATGTATATGTACAGTGGCGGATCCAGGATTTCGCCGAAGGGGGGGCCCAGATGGGAAATGCCTAATCGTCGTCCTGGGGGAGGGGTCTAATGGGAGTGGGTGCCCCCCTCCCCTTTGGAAAATTTCACAAAATATGGAGGTCCTCGGTGCAATCTGGTGCTACTTTTCGTGAAAGTTTGGAGTAAAATTTATTTCCAATAAATCATGTATTCATGGTTTGCCGGGCATATATTTGCAATTTCGAGCAATGAGCTGGGATTTACGTCTTTGGGGAGTAGGTGGTGATGCTAACTACTTTTTACCAGGCTACTCCAGGCCATTACATCTTGGATGCCCCCTTCCAGATGGAGACTATTGATGCAGTCAGAGTGCCCCTCTCACCTTCACTTTATCAGAATGATGGTGTACTCTTTTTGCAAATTTATTTTACAAAAAATTACACGCACAGTGGCGTAACTAGGATTTTTTCAGTGGGGGGGGGCCATGGGGGCTGTTCTTTCTTGCGGGGGGCCGGAGGTTACTATCTAAGCGGAGCGCCACCTTGGTTGGCGCGGAGCGTACAGAGAAAATTTTTGGCTTTACAAACCCCCCAGATGGCCGGAAACGGCACTTCCCGAGTATTCTAAGCAGCATGTACCTAGCCTGAAAATATGGATCTCATGTCTGCAATTTCTCAATTGATGAGAAAAAAACAATCTATGAAATATGGTATTACATATCAGATGAGTTGAGATGATACAAAAATCATAATGCCTTTAGCCCCCAATCCCCTCCCGTCACCACTGTTTGATGCAGGGCCGGATCCAGGATTCTGGAAGGGTGAGGGGTTTGCTCATGAAAAATTCGTTAGCGCATCCTAGCAGCCTACCGCTCTGTAACCTCACCGCCCAAAAAAATTTGAACACCACCACAATTTTGAAACTTTTCGGTCTGAAAATTGAGATCGTTATGCATTTTTGGCACGTGTAGCACGCGTGCACACTATAGTTCATTTGACGGAAAAGACACACCTGGATGACTTGTGAGGATAACCGCTTTTCTGACGTCCTACATGTTTAAAATTGGCGTTTAATTTAATTATTTTTTCTCTCTTTTTTTTTGGCCAAGAGCAGGGGGGTCCGGACCCACTGGACCCCCCCCTGGATCCGCCCCTGCATATATTCATTTGACTCGAGGCAATATATGAAAACCTGATACCTCGGCTCAGTACAAACAGAGCCAATCTTTTGATAGATTGTTGCGCTAGGTGGAAGCACTGAACATATTTTCAGCAGATATCGATATCGCGCAGCACAACAAGGTTCGTGGTATATGGTCGCAATCGTCGCATCGACCATTGCCATGCCATGCTGTGTGACCATTCTCATGATTACTACAGATATTGTATTTTCTTATTCTGCCAGATGCAGACGAGATAATTGTGTAACTCTATTTCCCAAATTATTGAACAAAAATTATAAGTGAATCGCACTTATTTTTATATTTTTACAACATTTTTTTACCCCATTCCCAGTGGGGCCAGTGGGGGGCCAGCATATTTCATGGGGGCCTCGGCCCCCAGGCCCCCCGTAGCTGGGCCACTGATCACGCATGGGGCCCTTTCCCTCGAACGCAGTGAAAAAAAAAATCAGGATTTTCAAAAAGGGGGGGCCCGGGCCCCCCCTGGATCCGCCCCTGATGTGTATAACTGTACTCACAGCATAACATTAGGCTAACACACAATATCGTTAGGCTAACACACAGTATCTTTGGTATAAGTATGCAAAA
This sequence comes from Apostichopus japonicus, assembly GCF_037975245.1. NCBI lineage: Eukaryota > Metazoa > Echinodermata > Holothuroidea > Aspidochirotida > Stichopodidae > Apostichopus > Apostichopus japonicus. Next base: position 6,900,475 of record NC_092569.1, on the reverse strand, counting down.
TGGATGTATCTGGTGGACCAGCGGAAGTTAAGATATCGGTACCCAGGAACAAAGTTTTTAGACTGTTCCCATCACTAACTTTTACCAACATACTCAAATTGTTGATCTTTCTATAGTGTTTAGCTGAATTGTGAGCTCAGTGTGAAATTGGTTGGTGTAATTCTCTTGCCTGCTGTTGTGGAGGATTTATATTTTTTTTGCAGGCATGTGTTTTGTGACTCATCTTGCCAGCAGCTAATTTTATTTGAAAGCCATAAACTCTGTAACCCCTTTGCAACTTCTCTGTATGCACTTGAGCACTTAAAATTCACAAAGAGCATAATTAATTACTTTCATAATGAGCATAATTAATTAATGAGCATATTCAGTGTTATGTGAAATCATTTTCAGTGCATTGTTGCACAGAGAATGTGTAATTATTGTAGACTTGGTTTTCTTTGTCACTGGAAGACATTTGTTTTACATTTTGCTGTGAATTGCACTTTTTTTAGCTGTCATTAATGATCTCTTGTAGGTAAAGAGTGAATGAATCCTACACACATCAATAGGGTATTTATTGCAATCAAGTGGAAACTTCAGATTCATAGTGGAATACAGATTTCAATTTTTTCAAGCAACTTTATAATCCAACTTTATAATTCATCAAAAGTAGTATTTCTAAAACCATGGAAACAAAATATGCAAAACTCTTTTTTTGCCTCTTGTGTTTCGATTTTGGTGGGTTTCATCTTCATTAGCAATTTAATAATGGAGCCTAATACCAGCAAAGTTGACCTGCTGCTAGAGCAGAGCACCATAGATAGATAGTTACCACCAACTGGTATACTCAACATTAGAGCTTGGATACTGCAACATACAGTAGATGTTCTTATTCCTCCAATGAACTCTCAAAACTTTACCTGGCTCATTTGAAAGTCATATCAGTTTACAGATCCTCTGTTTATCATGTTTCCAATTTGTGCACTCTTATGATTCCACCATCTTTGATGTGTTTCAGAAATTAGATATCTGTCAATGACAATAACAAACTATTAACCTTTCCTTAGTTCTTCTATTCAATGTAGCAGTTTAATTTATAGACGTGTATGTTTCACCCATTATATAAATAGGATGTTCATTATCCACATACTATGTTTGCATAATTATCTATAAAGCAGGTTAAACTACTTTGACTGTTTTAAATATTGCAATGTGTATATGCTTAGTAGACACGCTATTAATGACAACTCAAGCTTATATGGGTTTGTTATACAGGCTGTAATATGTTTAATACATGTAAAGCATCTGGTGTGTATTTTATGTGTGCTCATGATCCACATTTTTAGTTCAAAGCTATGGTTTCTTTTCTATTCATTTAAGTGGATATGATGCAATTATTTTGTAAATGGTTAACTTGATAAAGCTAAAGAATAATATATTATTATGTCCTGCACCTCGGAGGATTATTATGTAATGAGAGGACAACATCATTGCTTAGTACAGTGCTTGTTTTCTTGTTTACCATGGACCTGCACAAATACTGAATAGGGACGAGGGGATCAGTATAATCTGGTAATTATTGTAGGTAGTAAAGTGTTAACATGAAGCGGTGTAGTTCAGTCATTACAGTGAGCTGTTGATTCGTACAGTAGTTATGGTTTTCAGGGATGTAAGTCTTCCGTATTTTTACGGAAATCCGGTTTTTTTTGCAGGGATGTAAGTCTTCCGTATTTTTACGGAAATCCGGTTTTTTTTTAATTCCAATAAAGTTCCACAAAATTGTACAAATATCAAAGACACAACGCGGCAAAAATGCCTGGCCCGTTGCAGCGAGCTAACTTCAATTTTCACTCATCGATCAACCAAAATACCATTTCCTGTTACACATCGCATTGCACTGTACAACATTGTGTGTGCCATGTGAACATCGTTGCGTACGTGCGAACTTCAAATCGCCATAGCTCATTTCTGTCGTTGAAAAACCTTGCCTAATTCACGTTGATTCGTAACTGCGGGTGCTCGACATAAGTTTCGGAAATAACGCTTGTGATATTTGTGAGCGGCTAAATCTACGGGATAGGCATATGATAGTCGATATTCGTGATCGCTTTCAAATGTGAGGCTGTTTTTTATTCCGGATTTCGCTGCGACGTATTCGTTACTTGGAGCTAGCCTAACATAACGATAGTGTGTAAGTAGTCAGAACTAGGGATATGATGTGTTAGCGCTAATACTTTTGAGCTAGCCTAACATAACGATAGTGCGTAAGTATTCAGAGCTAGGAGTAGGATGCGTTAGGACGACATTCCCCCGGTTTCTCCGAATAGTTTTCCGGTTTTTTTTGGGGCTGCACTTACATCCCTGGGTTTTGAATACATCTTTTTAGTAAGAAAAATATATATATATATTGAAAAAAAAAATATATATATATATATTAAAAAAAAAAATAAAGGATTTTTTTATTTTTATAAAAAGATGGATGGTTTAAGTTTAACTAGTTACGTTCTGTTCTCTCTTGGTGCTTGCTTAATGTTTGTATCTAGCTTGCTCTGTGTAATCTCATTAGTCCGTATTGTGTGTTGTTTTCTGTTTCCAGCCCTGATTATATTTAAGTCATGATACTTATAAATATCTATCTTTCTACCTTAATGCTCTCAAAGGAAAATACATATTACAGACCATCATCGAGGGTAAAGTACACACCATATTAATATAATAATATCAAAATAATTCACAAGTAGAATCCTAGTTGACCCATCTGCCAGATTTGTCAATACAAGTTGCCATTATTGTATTAATTAGATAATGATTTTGGTTGTTCTAAGATGTGATATAAATAATGGTGATAAATTACACAATATGTACATTTTGATGAAATTTCCAATGTACAGAATGGAAATGGAATTGCATGAGGATTTTGGTGGCATCAGATACTGATATAAAGTTTAGTTAAGTTTAGTGTAATTTTATTGCAAAATCCTTGTTACCCTTGCCCTTCTTCTCTTTATAATGTGCACATTTTTCTAGTTAAAAGAGTTGATTTTGATACTATACTCATTGCTTATAATACAAAATTTGGGGAACATGTTAGTACATAAAGACCTATATTAAGCAGAGACTTCTAATTAATCATGCTTCAGTGACCAAAGAAAACTAGAAAAGCATTAGCAATGGTGTCACAGTCTAGATATTGAGATCATACAACCATGTACTGTACATGTACTGTATATTAATTAAGGACCAACAAATCTAAATGGCATTTCCAGCTGTATATGTTTCCCTTGCACAAAGTTGTCACATTATCGGTCAAATTGCAGCTTTCTCCATTAGTTGCCATGGGAGACAGAAGTTCTACAGGATACTGTACAATATTATCATACACTATTGCCAGGGGAATGATTCATCAAGTATTGCATCACAAAATGATATGCAAAAAACACAACATGCTACAAGGAGTACTACAACTGCAAAGATGTGTAGTGCTCAGTTTTTGTACAGTCTGTATTTTATAAGAGAAAAAAAAATGAGAGCCTTTAAAAACTGCAACACAAAAAGTGAACACTAACTTATTCCCTGACTGGTTATTAACAACTTTTCAACTTGCAGCTGCACAGGCTCTGTTTCAAATGAACTTTTGTTGTATTCCAAGTAACCCTTAGATATGTTTTATGTGTACATTCATTACCTTGCAAAAAAGCATTATATTATCTAGTTAACAGCTGCACAGGCTCTGTTTCAAATGAGCTTTTGTTGTGTTCTAAGTAATTGTTAGATATGTTTTATGTGTACATTTATTACCTTGTAATTAGCATTACATTATCTAGTTAACAGCGGCTCTGTTTCAAATGATATTTTGTTGTATTCCAAGTAACCCTTAGATATGTTTTATGTGTACATTCATGACCTTGTAATTAGCATTTTATTATCTAGTAGGACTGCATCAGTCTAGACAGCATCTGTTTAATAGTTGCATCATGTTGATATTGTGAGGCATCAAGTTAAAATGCAAACTATATCCAATGTTTGTACGTTTAAGTTCAAACAGCAGAAATAGAAAGAGACAAATCCTTCTTGTTCTCTGAAATAGCATTGCCCATTCATAACTTCAATTCCTCAACAGAAGATTGTATGCATGTTGAGGCTAATTCAAGTTGTGTAGAAAATACAAAACTGAGAGATGGTTTTGTATGAGTTTAACATTTCATATCCCTTTGTTATTGTGCACATACATACAGCGCATCGAGATGTTTCTAATGTTTTTTGCGCTTTATAAGAACTGTATATTATTATTATTATTATTATATAGTGATTGTGAAGTATTGTTAATAATTAAAGGATTTCCCAAGACCGGGATCCAACCAGCCCTCCAAACATCCGAACAATGCCGACGGCACTGCCGAGGAGAGACTGGGTAATGTTTGGGAGTACTCTGGACCCAGTGGGCCAGATAAAGCCAGAATCTTTAGCCCCAAGGAGATTCCAGAGAAACATGCTAAGCTTGATGCTCTCGATAAGTTCAGATTACCCAGAGACTCCCCGAAGGAAGAGATTCCTAAGAGAATATCGGAGGAGACGAGACAGTTGAGTCCACTGGAGAAACTTAGGACTCATTATCCATCAGATGATGGCAAGAAACCTGTAGAAGAGAGAAATAAGGGAGAAACAAAATCACAAGCTAGGCCTAAACCTGTAAGTTGGAAGTGACCTCCTGGCAGTGTTAAGTAAGCCTCAAACTGGGGCTATTTACTGTCTAAATGCTAGCTAATTTTGCCGTTTACCAGTACCTAGCCTTAAATGGGCACTTGCACTATTCTGCCAGTAGACAGTAAGGATGTAAACACATGATATAAATTGTTTATTAACAATCTTCAGTCAAGAAATCCTCATGATTGATTTTCATACCTAGCCTAAGCCCTGTTATCTTATTATCAGCATATATTACTACAGTAGGCTGTTCCAATAAGCATGTACAGTAACTGATATGTGTAGTATTCCAGAAAAGTGAAAATAAGAGGTTGTTGTCCTAGCCAGTGTATATCTTAAGCACTAATTGCAATTTTTAGCAAGAGGCCAGAATTGTTAAGTTGTATACCAGGTGGACGTAGTTGTGAAGCCTCTCCCTAGCTGCATCTGTTGTGGTTTCATTGTATGCATCAGGATAGTTAGAAGTAAGATGGAGAATCCTAGATAAAGTCATTTATTTTGAGTCTCTGACTTTAATACACCAGAGCAAGCACCTGGATTTATCATTTAAGATAATGACTCTGCCTGAAATATGTTTTTTGTTAATTATAGTAGGAATCCCATTTGATAATCTTTCACAGATCAATGACTATACTGTGAATATTGTTGATTTCACTGGTATGGTGATCTACTTATAGAGTTCTGGTCAGTTCCACATGGACTGTGAAAGAGCAAATTTCACCTCTCTTCGTGAGGGCATTATAGTAAGGGTATACATTGCATAGTCAATGTCCGTCACGGCAACTGTGTTCTAGTTTAGCAGGTTGGAAGAGCACACAACTTGTTTCCTTGTCATTTGATTGGTGTGACATAATATTTTGTTTTGCTTTTTTCTAGAGTAATATCGCTAAACTCCCATTTAAGTATTAAATATGACTTTTAATTTCTATTGTTTCTGTTTTATCATTGCCTGCTCTGCAAGGCCTTTGATGTTGTTGACTGGCTGCGAGCTGTTGATTCAGAGCTTATCACCTATGCTCCTCCACTAGCAGAGAACGGCTACAAATCATTGAAAACAGTTCGCAGGCTAACTAGGCACTCTCTGTTGGAGTTCTGTCCAGAAATGAAACATGGACACTTGGAAGCCATTCTACATGAAGTAGAAAGAATGCAAACCCCCAACATAGTCCAGGTATGGCATTAGTCCAAGTATGGCATTAGTCCAGGTATGGCATTAGGGTTAGTACACTGTGTGAAAATGTCATTGACTGAACCCGGTTCATGGTTGTGCAAAATGAAACATGGTCACTTGGAAGCCATTCTACATGAAGTAGAAAGAATGCAAATCCCCAACATAGTCCAGGTATGGCATTAGTCCAGGTATGGCATTAGGGTTAGTACACTGTGTGAAAATGTCATTGACTGAGCCCCGTTCATGGTTGTGCAAAGTGTGACGTTTTTGAAAGCAATTTTGTCGAACTAGTATTGGGTATCATCAACCAAGTTTACACTGTTCAAGAATATTGTACTCAGTTACTTTGACCTACAATCAACTTGTTGCTTAGAAACAAAGTTTTCAATATAAGATGCGCTTAACTCCGTAATAAACTTGGTCACGGTGTTCATTCAGAATAGTTAAACTATTATAAATAATTTCTTTATTTACATCAAATACTTGGTCATTTTTCCATTCAAGCTGATCTTCAAGTACCTTGTGGTCTTTTAATTGTGACAATAAGTATATAAGTTATTCAATTTCATTGTTTGTAAACATTAGCAGAGCTGTTTCTAACATAGATTGATTTTTGTCAACTCAGTGATGGATATCTACACAATTAATGCTTGAAACAGCATGTTAATTAATTACTGTAATAATGATAGTTAATAGCTCTTAGTTGTGCTATGCATGTTAGTAATACTGTAACTGAGTACACTTGTTGTAAACTAATTTTGTGAATTTCTTTTCATGCATTCATGACCAGGAACGAGATGACGAAGATTTTGATATTAATGTAAGCTTGTTGTATTTTTTTAGTTTTTCATCACGTTACAGTACCTGTAGTTATTTAAAATAATCTCAGTGTATTCAAGTGAAATGATGCATAACAAACTTGATGATTTAAAAATTTATCTCTTGAAAAGCTGTATAGCAATTATTATTTGTACAATATAGCTATTTTAGTTCTGGACAGTACTGTCCATTCTTTTATTTCCATTTTCACTCCCCCCACCCCACCCCCCCCCCACTTTCCCATGGTGTCAATTGATGGACTAACCCAAGGCCACATTTGTTATAAACAATTCTTAATTCATACTTTGGCCATCATAAATGTGTCCATAAAAAGTGTGAAAGTTACTTTGTTCCGGTGGAGTCCCTCTTTAGGAGTTTTGGATCATCCGAGCTGTATCGCTGTTATTTCAAAATGATTATATTGGAGAATTCTGATGATTGTATGATGTGTGTTTTTTCAATCATTGTTGAATAGAAAATATCAAAGGAAGGGGATCATCTCCCAGTGGAGTTGTTTTCTGAGGATGACAGCTTGCTTGGTGACATGGAGTCTTCTGTAAGGATAGAGTTTAGTTTGTTCTCCATATTGGTTGTTGTTCTTGTTGAACATTGTCACCCTGAACATGCTATGTTGTCAACAGCATGTAGATATCTGGTGGTCTGCAGGCCTCTCTGATTGTCTTGTAGAGTACTTACAGCTTTATGTGGAAACCCAAGTTTGCCGCCTTTTTGTGTTTTTACTTAGTTGATGTTATACGTACAATAGATGCATTGTGGTGTAATCTAGTAGTTACCCTGTGCTTTACTGAAACCTCTAAGATTCTGCAATGATGTAGTTAATACTTTATTCTCTCCCTGGCCCAGTTGTTTTGTACCTGTTCATCCCTATAGCTCATTGTGCTTATGATGTCTCATACCATGTTAAAGTATGAGCATGAGTTACGTTGTTTGCTTGCTTGCTTCCTTCGCTACAGTCATAAGTGATGTTTAATACCTCCAGATGGTAAAAAACACTAATATCACCTAAGTGACATATACCACCAGATGGTAGAAAACACTAATATCACCTCAGTGACATATACCAGTACAATATTAATTTAACTAGGCTTATCCTAGTTTACATATTATATTTACAAAGTTCTTCATTGTGATAGCACCTTCCAATTGGCAGTGCAAAAAAGCATTGAAGTATTGGGAGATGGTCTCAATCACAAGCTTTTGTGATGCCTAATATACTCTTAAATCTATAAAACACATCATTAAGTTGTTATAATACTATGTGAAAGAAACTGATTGGTTCCCAGTGAGAAACGGTTGGGACACCAAGAGGCATGACATTTACAAATTAAGTTAGTGTTTTTTCTTTTCATATAATCTTTGTGAAACCCTAAATCTAAACTAGGTTCAAGATGTCATTTTTAGGAAGTTGCATACAGTTTCACTAATTCTGTAATTGCAATATGGAATAGCAGTTGTATATACATATACAAAGTACATATTCCATGTGTAAAACTATGTGTAAAGTTTTGTTGTCCTGTTACAAATAATAATTGTTGTTTTATTATAATTATATTTCTAATTAATTTAAGAGTATTCTCATGTATAAAGTTCCATGATATAGTCACTAGTTTAAAATTTCTTAATTTGCCAAATTCTAACAAATATGATAGTTAAGTTTAAGAAGCAAAGCTTCCCAGTGTAGCAAAGTAAAGCGAAGCAAAGCTTCCCCAGTGGCGGAGCGTCCATACAGTTAAGGGGGGGGGGGCAGATGCCCCCCCCTGACGGACTCAAATGGACTGCTGGCGCCCTTTTCAGCTATTAACCACTTTTTACTTATTCTAGATTATTGACATTTTTATTGCGCTCTCATCTACTTATTGACATTTGTCACATTTTGTTGGTGTAATTTGGCGATGACACCTATTTTTTCTTCGTTTATCTGCAAATTAGCCAGGCCAGGAAAGGGTCATTTCCGGCGATCTAGGGAGTATCTTTACTCTAAAACTTTCTGTACGCTACGCGCCAACCAGTGGTGGTGCTCCGCTTAGATAGTGTCGAAAGTGCACCTACAGACCATTCTCGCCCCTCCTGACCAATACCCCTAGCTCCACCACTGAGCTTCCCACCATACTTTTAATAAGTATATTTTATAAGTATAAATCAATCCCCCAATTATATTGCATATCCATTTTATAGCAGATCACCTATAGTAGGGGACCATCTACAATGTTGCATACCTTCTTTATGAAGGAAATAAGTAATACCTTCAGTATTTTATGGAAAATCTGTGTTTGGTGTCCCATTTACATGTGGAACACCGAACCCTATTTTGAACAATAACTATTTCCACAAATAATTTTGTCTAAACTTTTGACATGATTTGCATATTTCCAGTCGCCATACATAATCTGAAATTAAGACCATTTGTTATTAGCCTTTTACGTAGTTCTGGAATTCAAAATTTTTCAAATGTCACAAGTTGGCCCCCTTATTTATAGAATCACCCCATATTTATAAAGTAAATTCAGTTTATGACTGTAGATTTACAGACTCCACCTACTAACCTTAGATGTTTCCAACTTGATTCACAATATACCCCAACCCGTTTAGTGAACTTTCAGACATGGTTACCTTTTAGCTAAAACCAACATTTGCTACCGTCAAGTTGTTCCACAATCATCTGCAAGTCATTTTGTCAAATGAAATGACTTTGTTGTTTCATGTGCTAGTTTGTCTCTGATGTCATTTGTGCATCATCACTAATGTCAGCTTCATTAATGTCAGCTTAAGTACATACTCTTGTCTCCTTAAGACTTATGCATTTGGAAATAATTTGAATTATATATGTTTATAAAATGATTCCTTGCAAAAAAGTATTATAAACTTAAGCTATTGTGTTTTAAGTTGCTTACATTACTTGTTTATGCATGCATCATGCTAATTTGTTGTTGTTAATGAATTTCCTGGTTTTAGAAGAAGAGGGTGAAGGTGAAGAAAAGTCCAAGGCAAGATGATAAAGTTGTTAACAAAGTAAGCAATGAGTGTGTGCATTGGTTTGATTGATAGTAAAATCCTTCTTAGTTCTTGCTTTGCTTTCTACACTCTACAGAGTGAAGACCTTAACTTTCAGTCAAATAACTTCTAACTACATATTAAGTTCACATCTTTGCATTCCTTGATATACTGACTTCATTGACTTTCATATCTCTCTGAACCAGGAAGCCTATTTACCATAACTGACAAGAGCCACATTTTGTACTAACTAGATTTGCACGGGTCTTGGCTTTTGCTGATAACCAATATTTAAAATCCCAATATCGGCCTACTGTATATTAATCAGATAACGATAACAATAATTAACCATAACCTAACGTTAGGCCATATCTGTGTACAATACTCCTTCAGTTTAAACTTGTCTATTTTGACCTGAAATGACACTACTGAGTGTTCATTCAGTATTAATGTTGTGTATTGCATGTGTAATAGATATATACTACACACTATACATGGAACCCTTCCAATAATAAATGGGAAGCACAGTTTGATACTAATATATGTTTTGTGCTATGAATATGCTATGATACTGTTACATGGTATTATTTGTAATAGCTATATGGTCATTCAAAGAACCCTACACTAATTAATGGGAAGCACTGTTTGATACTAATATATGTTTTGTGCTATGAATATGCTATTATATAGGGATGCACCGGATCCAAATTTTTGGATCCGGCCGGAACCGGATTTTGCCGGATAGTACTTGAAATCTGGCCGGATAAAATCTGGCCGGAACCGGATTTTTTCATTGCACAAAAGAAAATCATTAATAAGAAGTAGAAGTATGAAACAAGGAGCAAATCTTAGGTGAGGTATACGCATATTATAAAGAAGGTGAAATGAAGACCCCATTTATGAGATTAAATATGACTTGAAGTGGTGTAATCTACATTCTTTAATAAAATAACTACAATATAATTGTTGACAAGCTTGATACAGTATGTAAATTTGTTTGCTGGAAAATACTGCATACTACCTATGAAGTTTGTTTTTAAACGGGAAGCTACATTTCACAAATCTCATACTTTATACTGAATAAAAAGATTATAATTGTTGTAATAACACTACTATCTGGATTTAGAATTGTCTTTTATTATTCATTATTTGGTAACAAATTTTTACACTGCAGTATTATCTGTAAAATAAAATAAAAAAGCATTGTATCTTTCCAGAAGTGGAAGAAACTTCTTATCTATCTTTTATCTATCCTTTAAAATGGAATTGAATGTTCATTATTAGAACACTTTAAAATGATTTAGGTTTTTCATGAACTTTTAGGAACTTTCATGGTGACAAGAGATATCTCTTTCTGTGAGAAAATTAGATACTGTTTTTTCTGTGACTGGCACCCCATTTGGTGGAAACTCTTCTAGTCCATTGCTTCATCTATTTATAAAAGTGCCAAGATTACAATTTGCATATTGCCATGACCACAAACAATGAGTAACAATTGACAGCTTTCTAGACAGGAAATGGTCTGTAGTGGTCCACAAAAAGATCCATTGTTTTGACTTTTTAAGGTCCTAATGCACATGTTTGGATTTTGGACATGTCATTTCATGCAAGTGTTTCTCTCTGACAAGTAGTACTGTTAATGAAAGTTATTTCACTATAAGATTTGGAATATGGCTTCCTCATTTATTTGGAAGCATTTCACTGTTCAGGATCAGGCTGATGAAATTGCAGAGTGTAATTAAAAAAAATCAGACGTATTTAACCATATAAGAGATTGTTTCACACATAAAAATTCAGAGAAAACATGAATGCCAACAATAATGGGAAAGTAAAGATTCAATGGAACAGTATTTTGACTGTTAAGTATATGAATGGTCTATTTTAACTGCACAATATTAAACTGATGAAGGCTGCAAGAAATGATTTCACTGCAAACTGTATTTGTTGTATATAGCTTCATATTCTTACATTAGTTGTATTATTTTGGTTGATCTTTAGAAACAGTGGGTCATACCATTGAGAAAATTAAATTCAACATGTTAAACCTAATTTTTCCTTACTTTGAATGTTTTTATTAATTTTTGGAAATAGTTTACTTTGATTAAAGTTAATACCAACACCTTTTTAAGGAATAATTCAGGCCAGATTTTGAAAAAGATCCGGCCGGATTTTGAAAAATATCCATCTGGAACCGGAACTGGATAATTGCTCAATGTCCGGCCGGATAGTCCGGCCGGACCGGATATCCGGTGCATCCCTACTATTATACTGTTACATGGTATTATTTGTAATAGGTATATGCTATACAAGGAATCCTTCCACTAATTAATGGGCAGCACAGTTTGATACTAATGTATGTCTTGTGCTATGCATATGCTATTATATGTGTTACATTACTATATGCTGTACAAAGCATTATCCATTCCATTATTTGTTGTATTATGGATATATGTCCAATGTTATAATGAAGCCATTCCCCTTATATATTGAAAGGTACTAAATTCTGTGTTGAGATATATGTATGTGTGCTATTCATGTACTTTGCTGTGCACAGTTGGATGTTATTCGATCAATTAAAAATTACTGTAAGTTTTACTCTTCCCATCTCGTGTGGAAATGTAATTATGCCCCCTACTGGTATATATAGTGATTGTAATTTTGTAATATAAATTAATTCCCTCTCAAAATATGTAATGTAATACTTTTGAAAAATATGTAAGAGCCTCTGTCAGTTGTCAGTCATTATTTTACAATTTCTCCCTGACAGACCATTCAAGGTACCAGTCCTGTGGACAGATATTCTGTAAGTGTCAGTTGACTAAATGGTCTAACACACTTTTGGAGTGTCTGCGCACCTTAAACTAATTCACAAATTATGGATATAACAGCACAAATATCCCACATATTTAAAAATTATCAGTTCCTAGCAATCTTATTACTATCATCTTCATTGTAGGCAGAGAGATGCATTTGTGTATGTGCATATCAAGCACACACTATAACTAACAGCTTTTATATGTATGTATTGAAAAGTGTCTTGTTCTCCAGCAAAGCTTGAGATGGGCATTTTTGGAGGAAAAAATGACATTATAGCATAAAAGTATGTTTCTGTGTGGTGAGGTTCATACTTCGTTTGAAGGTACAACAGAAATGAAGCTACATTAGCAATGTATATATAAGAACAATAAATTCTACCATCCTCACTGTGTATACAGAAACGTAGCCAAAACCTTGAGGAGGAGTATACTTCATATGTATTACATAATAACAAACATCAAGCATTGTTTTGTGAGATTCCATATTTTTCTACCCTTGAAGGTCAGTCCTCCTGGTGAAAGCTACACTGACTTTTTGATTGGACTGTCCAAAGAAGTAAGATGAAATATTTACAGACCAGTAACACATTACAATTTCAATTGATTCAATAGTTTAGATTTGTTTGCTTTAATAACCTGGTTTGTGAGTGTCACTGCAGGTGTGACCAACGTGTAACCTTTGTTCCTATTGGGACAAAAGTAAATAATCGTCCTTGTGGAACTGTCAAGCCTGTTTAAGTTCTGTAATAGTAGTTTAGCTTTTAAATAAGTTATAATAGTTTATGAATAATGGAAAACTGACTGGGTAATTTTAAGCAATGGTGACAAATTTAAGACAAATATTAGACAACATGCAAACTACTTCCGTTGCTCTGTTCAAGTATATTATCATAGTTATAAGAAATTGAATTATTTAGAAAAGAGGAAATATTGCGACTTTTCTCAGGATACGTAGTTATTTTCTCATTTATACTTTAGATGTTTTAGAGTTTGTGCAAGCAAACGTCAAAGAGAAAATATGCATATCTATAAAGTTAACTTGTCCAGCATATGTGACATCACTTACTCTCTTATCACTGTCCTGTTGGTATACCAGTGTGGATAAACAAAACCTTAATTTATGCACTTCAAACAAGCTAGTTTACTCTGTGTGGCTTCCTCAGAGTAGAAGCTTCAACATGAGAAGGCCACTTTTTCTTCATGGCAAAAGTATAATGCTTCACTTTTAACCCAAAGCAAGTGTCTCTGTTGCCAAGTGTATGAGAACATTCCATGCAGAGTTTTCAGTTATACAGTGTTTCATATGCATACTAACTTGTGTACTTTGTGTTATATCTCTTGTGAAATGTTACTTGGGTTTAATGTGTCTTTAGTGTTACCTTGGTAACAGTCGCCATGTTGCATTATGGGTTTGTGTTGTTGATTTTGTACCATTTATGTGTCAGCTGTGTGGTAGAAATCCTCAGGGTTTATTATTTCATATGTTGAGAGAAAATTATTAAATAAAACATTCTTTTCTCTGTTTGCTTTGCATTATGATGTTTCCCTTTGTTTACTGTTTGAAAAACTTGACGATTATTCTTTCACAGTCTGAAATGTATAAAAAAGCCCTTAAAATGAAAGTTGTGCAAGAAAAGCATGATTTGGAGGTAGGTTACTATGTGTGCTTGACCTTTCATTGTTTGCTGTGGTTTTAAACTCATATTGGATGAATACACTGCCCAGCCTGTGGATTTATTTGTGTGCCAATGAAATATTAATAGTATTAGTAGTAGGGTGTGAGAGAACATAGACCAGAAAGAACCACTTCTGAAGATGGTTTCTTTGCTTCAAAGGAATTGAAAAGAGGAGTATGCAGTGAATTGCTCTGCACATTTGGTAGTGTCATGACTAATATTAATTTAATAAATTGTTTGTATGAAGTTTGTCTCTCACAAGAGCTATCACTAGATACATTATTGCGGGAGGGAAGGATTGACCCCTTCCAGGCATAATTTGGGGGCTTTGGAATTTGTTGGGAGGAAAACTACAAGTAAAGGAGTGATGCTTCTATGGCAACACTAACACACACCTCATATTCAAGGAAAGCATTTAAGTTTCCACTCAAAGTAGGCTACTCATAATGTAGGCTTATCAGTCGTAGTTTGGCCTCACAGATTGATACTAGTCAAAGTATGCATCATGGACGATGAGATTAACAAGAAACATACATCTTTACAGCAGAAGAGCACAACATGTTCATCTTCTAATTGTTTTACTTCATTAGATTGCATATTTGATCAATATTTATATATGTTATGCACACCATACTGGTAGAAAACCCATACTGCAGTGTAGTTGTATCAATCTGCTCCCCCCACCCCCCTCCATGTGTTTCTCTATGTTTTATTATTTTCCTCTAACATAAAGTAATTGCACTGCTGCTGATGTTACTCACCATGCACTGTTAATTAGGTTAGTATTTGGTAATGACATAATAATGAGTACTTTTGAGTACTTATTGAATATGTTTACATGATGCACACTGATTTTACAATGCTGTAAAATAATAACCATAGCATTGCCTTCTATCTTGGTAGGTATCCTTAATAAATCAAAGCCATTTGTGAACTGAAGTATATGTCACGTCCAATTTAAATCTGTTTTGTTCTTGCAAAAGGATGAAGAGCTTCCAGTCACTGCCAGGAGTGAATCACCACCAGTGCCAGCGGTGTCTAACAGGGAGAGAGATGGCGGTGAGAGGGATGTTATCAGTGCTCTATCAGCCATGAGAAAACAGCTTCAGAGCGAACAACGAAGAGTGCAGAGTCAGTTAGAAAAACACAGAGATGTAAGTATAATCCCAAACCAGGCGCATAGCCAGGGGGGGCAAAGGGTGCGACCGCCCCCCCCCTTAGCATATTTTTTGTATTTTCTTATGATATCGCTAGTAATTTCAAAATAAAAAATGCTTAGATGGAACTTACAAGGCCTGAGAAGTGCCATTTCAAGCGATCTGGGAGGCATTTTCAGCCAAAAATTTCATGCACACTTCACGCCAACTCATGGTGATGCTACGCTTAGATAATTTGCCTACAGACTTTGCCCCTCCATTGGCAAATTCCTCGCTACGCCCCTCTCCCCAACACTAGTAAACCATAATGCCATACCAGAAATGTTCTTAATGTCAGGCAAGGAACATAAAATGAGTGTAGTTTCAATTATACTTAAATGCTATTATAGCTAGGGGATTAACAGTTAGTTTCAGCCATATTACAAATGTATACAGGTTATTCACGTAGAGATGTACATGTAAGTATTACGCCTACAGCAATTTAGTTTCCACCAACTTAAAAATCTATTGTAGATATTTCACATGTCAGTGTGAACTACATATTATAGACTGGTACTGTTAGAATCATACTAAACTCTTCACTGCTGAAAATACAAATAAACACTAACATGTTAAAAACCATTCTGAAAATCTACATGAGATGATTAATATTGAGATGGAACGATGTTCAAAATCTTTTTGAAAAGTCTTGATCAAATGGATGAAAATGTAATCCCCTACACTCTAGTGTTAATAGAATCATACTGAAATTCTACTGAAGACTGTTCAAAAAGAGATGTAAACTACAACTCATAAAACTAGTGCTCTTAACTTCTAAGAAATCACACTGGATTTAAAAAAAAACATTTTTTTTTAGAATTCATCCTGATGCTATATTATTCCTTAAACTTTCCAACCATACCAAAATGACTAACACATATAGAACACATGAAGTTGTCATTTGTACAGCAAATAACTTCTGGCTCTAGTGAGTACAGAGACAACGTAAGGACGAACCAGTCTAGAAAAACACTCACAGGCAAGGAAGAAAAGATGAAGTTATTGCAATGAATTTATATTTGAGGTTAACAATGATTGCTTATATTTGTTGATATGAATTGGTAGTATTGAGTAGATACTGTGAAAAGAAGTCATACCATGTCATTATAGCTTGTCAGTTTACTGAACTACAAATAATCTCTCTTGTCACATATGGACTTGACATTAACATTGTTTGTGTTTTTTTTTTTTTTTTTGAATTCATTCTTGTGCTGTATTTTTGTCTTGGACTATTATTGTTAAGTATTATCCCGCATATTCTCTCATATAGGGTCCTTGATGTGGACTTGAGTGTCCCTCCTGATCCTTTTTTTTTGCTACTAAACTAAACTATATGTAATTTTATGATTTGTTCGTGAATTTGTTCTGTTTCATCATTCTTCCTCTATATTTACCCTTCATTTGACTCTCTATTTACCCTGCAGTACGATCCTTATGTTCAGGCCAAACCACAGGTTGTTTCTCGTCGTGCCAGTCCTCAAGTGGACATCTTTGAGGTTGCAAGACACAAGGGTAGCGTGGCTGTGAGGAGGGAACCCATTAACCATCAGGCTGCGGATGACTTCAACAATCTCAGAAATAGAGGTATTATAAGCTTCTTATAGTCAAACTTACCAGTAAGGTTACTCCCAAGGTATAGTTGGGGGGATATTTTAATAATTCAGACTAATAATCTAAGGGGATATCCTTATCATTTTCTTGTTATACCTGTTCTGGTTTCTAATAAATTAAGCTTCTGCAGGTTCAAAAATAGTTATTCATTATGTCCTTTAAAGTTGAAGGTTTACAGTCGTGTTCAAGTCCAAGGCCCTCTCACATGACTTTACAACTCAACCCTGGTAATTGGTAACTTGTCACACCCACACACCAAAGTGTGCACAATTCAATCAATCTCTCCTGAGGCACCACATCCACGTGTCCCCACATGACCACCATGGCCCCCTCCCCCTTCCCTCCCTCCAATGTTGTTGAGATGAACATTGTTGAATTTCACATGATAGGAATGTTCATCAACATGTTATAATTCTGTAGAACATGCCTATTAATAGAGTACATGTATCCTCATTGTGCAGGTGGAGGTAGTCAGTCCAGACAGAGACTAAGGGAACAGTATCCCAGCGAGCCCCAGTCAAACCTTGCCTTGGAAGCCCAACAGAGGGCACTACTGAAGCACCAGCAGTCACGACTGAATAACTTGAAGCTAGGTAAGCTATCAGTCTGGCAGCTGTGGAATATACAGTCTAGATTGATTAAACTCTGTAGGGTCAATGTCTTTAGATAATGTCTTGATATAGTAGGGAGTGTTACAGTAGCTCAGTGGTTAACGCCGGTGCCTTTCAATCATAAGGTCCTGAGTTGGATTCACTCCAAGATTAATGTATGTCGTCCAGATACAGAGTTGTTGACAATTGACAATTCATAATCATGGACATTAAATATGAATCTAAGAGACTGACTTCGGTCAGCTTGCGGCTTTGATAAGCCAATGACGGCTTCTTAGCGAGTCCCTGCTTGCAGGAGGATCTAAAATGCATTCTAGTTTGGGACAATTCTGCTAATACCACTCTATAATGTCACCTCATCATGCTTGAAAGCACTTCTACTATTAGTATGAATTGTTCCTCATCTCAACAGGAATAAGAAATAAGATTTACATAATGAGGTATAATATCTAGACATTGACAATGGCTTAAGCTTAGTAGTAAGTTTAGCAATTGATGTTATGTTTGTCCTCCTATCTAGTGTCCAGTGGTTATTACGAGCATACATTGTGGCTCTTATACCACAATCCTCCTATTAAACTTATCATAATAGAATCAACTAATTGGAAGTGAATCTATCATTTACTGAAAATGTTCCCTTATCAACTGAATCAAAAAGATTAGTTCTAAGTTTGTAAGGAGATTTTAATGTGTATGATGAATATGCTGTACATGGTTGGTCGTAGTTAAAAGAAAATATTAAAAGCCTTTTAATTATACATATATATATACATATGTGAATGATATATTTGAATATATGGATCATGCAGCCACATATTTGGTATTCTATATAAATTATCCTCCCAAAGTTTTGCCTTCATATAGAAAGTATGTGACCATTATTGTATTTGATATGACTTTCATATTTTTCTCATCTGCATTTCAGTTTCCGACAGTAGAAATAAGGATATTTATTTGCCAAACCTGGATGACCTAGGGAGAGTAAGTAGAGTTTTCAGTTATGTTCAAACCATAATATTTCTGTTACTTCAACTTACCTAGTTCACTTGTCCTTCACTTCAAGCGTGTTATCTGTATATTTATCCATACCTTTCCATTGCAAATCAAAACAGCTAAAAAATAGTATCTTGAACTGATTGTGTACAGTACATAGCATAGTGTACTGTAGTATTATGGTCTACATATACCTTAGTATTTAACAATACATGATTATTGTAAGCTGGTAGTTGGGTGTGAAAGGAGTTTTGCTCTTAAAACATAGTATTAATAAAATGCTATTCAGAAGCTGTACAATGTGAATGTTACATGTAACATTACTGCTCATATATATACATACAAGTTGTATTCCCCTTACAAGAAAGGGTAGTCCATTATGTGTAAATATTACATACCTTGTTCAGACTAAAGAGTTCTTAACCCAATAGAAACTGGACTTTTTCTTTTCAAGGCATCTGAAAGCCCTGCTGTTCCTTTAGAATCGTCCAGTGCTTTCATTGGCATAGAAGGAGGACAACCTAAGCTGACATCGAAGCCGATATCCAAGGAAATATACGACTTTTATTTGAAACCGAGTCCTGAGCCTGCAAAGGTACCGATACTTTGATGTGATATATGCTTTCAATGCACAAGATCTTCAATTGATACTTGATTCATCAAGGTGTTTGCACAAATGGTGGTGATATCGTTTACTTTATAACAGGTAGTAGAGGGTGGTAGATTGCATAGTGGGGCATATATGCTCAACAGAACAAAGGTATCATAAGTTGACTTCAGTCATCCCAGGATTATTAAAGTAGTGCAAAAGGAAATAATCCAAAAACCCCTGGATGGCTTAGAACTTAATTCCACGATCTGCATCCTAAAGAAATGTAGTTTATCAATCAAAGTTTTGACAGCTGTGTACTGTTTGTAGTCTGCTGCCCTGGTATTCAAAGTTTTTGGCTTGGTGACCCCAATTTTCACATTCGTCATCTTGGCAACCCTCTAGTGAAGGATACACAGGGTATACACAATGAAGAGGTATCCCCTTCATCTTTTACATATTTGTAAATGTGATTCAGGGTGTGTAGTTGCAAAATGGTGATATTTTAATACTTTTGTAGTAATTTATGTTTAACATTTTCCCCCTCAAATATCAGCAATTTCTTGTTTCTTCCGAATCTTTTGGCGACCCAAAATATTTTTGGTTTCAAACTGTTTAAAAGGTTAATGACCACCCCCATGACTGTGAATTTGCAAGTAATCCAGGTTAACAGGCCTCTATAAACCAGATATTTGTATATTACCTCTACTTTTATTACTTTTGCACAGCTGGTGGATCCATTTGGTTCTACTTCTAGTTTTGACAATGCCACGGTTGACAGACTGGCCCAGAAGAATCAAGAGAGGAACGACGCCTTGAAAGCCTTAGAACGTAAGATCTGGGTGATTTCATATCAATCTAAGCCAAATACTAGTATTAATGATCCTCATAAAATTACAATGTGTGGCATTTCAAGTATAATTTCTTATTAAAAATTGAGATAAATGGTACGTGCACCACTTTCTTTAGTCAAGGCTGTGTGAACAGAGTAATCTTCTCACATACATACAAAGCTTGATCATGGAATGATGTGTGACATTAAATATTCAATTGAAGAAGTGTTTCCATTGGTCAGGATTTTCATATTCAATTAAAGAAGTCTTTTCATTGGTCAGGATTTTATCATCTAGTGGTCGATGTCGTGTAGATCAACTAGCTCTTTTGCCGAGAGAGTCAATGTGTTTTATCAAGCCTAAGGTTACATCAGTGTACTAGATGTGTTGATGATGGTCCATTGGGATTTCAATCAATTCACAATCATAGTGTTTTGATTCTCTTTAACAGCTGACAGTGAATCATTGGTTGATGCAGATGACATACTCAACCAGTTTCTTGCAAAACAGTCCATAGACAGGTGAGAATGAACAATAATCCATCTGCTTCAAAGACATGTCAACTCTCTGTCAGTGAATAATTTTCAATATCAACTGCTTGTGAGCATAGAGTAAAGGATTCTTGTATCCGTAGAATTGTGATATTGATAAGTCCAGAGAGAGAAACATTTCCATTTAGTGCTAGTTAACTGTGCAATACAGTTATTGGAAAGGTGCAGGGAATGTTCAGGTAATATTTAGTATACGTTAGGTCGGTGATGTGGATCTATCTTGTTAATTAACTGCCAAGTAATTAAACATTTGTAGCTAGTTAGACTGCATCCAGAAATATAAATGTATAATATAACCTTTAGGTTTTGAAATTGGACAAGAGGAAGGTTAAAATGAATACAGGATAATAGAAAGAATGGGTTTAACAAAAGGAACACTTGACCTGCTGAAATCATTGCTGATGTTCAAATCAGACGAGAGTCTTTGGAAATATTTGTGAACGATCGTTCAACGAATTTATTTTACTACCATTGCACGCATCAACCAGATCTAGGGCCAGTTTGCAGGGTCAATGAACAAGGTAGAGTGATAACTGACATCTACTAACTTTACAAGGTAGAGTGATAACTGACATCTACTAACTTTACAAGGTAGAGTGATAACCGACATCTACTAACTTTACAAGGTAGAGTGATAACCGACATCTACTAACTTTACAAGGTAGAGTGATAACCGACATACTTTACAAGGTAGAGTGATAACCGACATCTACTAACTTTACAAGGTAGAGTGATAACCGACATCTACTAACTTTACAAGGTAGAGTGATAACTGACATCTACTAACTTTACAAGGTATAGTGATAACTGACATCTACTAACTTTACAAGGTAGAGTGATAACCGACATCTACTATCTTTACAAGGTAGAGTGATAGCTGACATCTACTAACTTTACAAGGTAGAGTGATAACTGACATCTACTAACTTTACAAGGTAGAGTGATAACCGACATCTACTAACTTTACAAGGTAGAGTGATAACCGACATCTACTAACTTTATAATAACTTTGCTGCTCTGTCAGTATGATTGTATCAGCAAACAGTTCTGATGAACATATTCAAACTAATATTTCTGATGACGTATTCTCAGGAAAAGAATTTGTTCTAATCACACTTCTAAGATTGATCTTGAATCAGCATCTGAGGTCATTTCATATCTCAAAGACATAACCATACTCCTCTTATAACCAGCTTTAATCTTTTTCTATCAGGTAATGTCTTTCCAGGATTTCTCTGTAATATCTCAGTCTGTTTTCTGACCGTTTAGGTTTTTAATGCAGTCTGGGTTTCAAGACTTCGCACATAAGGAAATGCAGTCAGTTGTGCGCACCTGAAGTGCATTTGGTGTAACACTTACATGAGCAATGGCTCAACTGTGTGAATATGAGATTCTGAAGGTCATATTACTAGTCTTCAACTAATCAATGAATTAATCCCTTCTTTACTTCCTTCTGTTTGTTGTGATCACACAAATGAAATTAATATTCCTTATTCTCATGTTGTACTTGATAATTCATCTACAAAGTATACATGTACTATCATTAAAGGAAGTGTCAAAACATTTTGAGTGGTCTAACATGATATCACTTGTAATTCTCTGCATCATGGTTCTTGAAACTATGTACTGTTATAGTCAAGAATTTGATAGGTAAGCCTTCTTTGAAGTAGAACGTTTACGTATAAACGGCAATATCCTTGACATCAAATCCCTTAGCACACACACGCACACACGCACACTTGCACATGTGCACATGCTATCATCATGCTAATTAAATCTAAGGTATTGTGGCCCTGATATTAAAGTTTGATAGTTGGAATAAATTCTTTAACATTTATCTTTATCACTGATGGTCAGTTACGTTCAGTTACATACAAATGAAAACCTTTTGTTGGTTGTTTAGTAAATCAGATCAAAGCTCGGCCTAGTTAGACATGCAGCATACTGCATTACACAACATAAATACATGATGCTCAGTAATACCTGATGACTAAACTATTTCAGTCATATCGCAGAATGCAGTTTTGGCTGTGTAGATTATGGCTGTTTTACTCTCCAAAGCAGTGACTTTTATAGCTTTATAATTAAATTTGGTTGGGTTTTTGAGCATGTTTGTTAGATAACAGCTGTTGTATTCTATTTGATGGCTTGTTCCTACCAGGTTCTTACCTGTAGCTCATAATCTCACTGAATTTTTTATTTTTTTATTATTGTCATCTTTAATGAGGGTAGTCCTGCTCAGTGCAGAAGCACTGCTTTCCAGAGGAGCCCTCAAGAGAATTAAACAGAGGAGGTTACGTATGTAACTTTGAAGTAATCCCCCTGTCAATGTCTTAACATTTTTTGTTGTTTAATGTCAGTAAGGAGTTCAATGCATTCATTGACTTGATATTGACTTGGTATAAATTATCCATGAATTACAGGGTGCAAAGCCAAGGGAACTATAGCTAGTCTTAATATTTTGGGTAGCAAGTTTGAATATTTTTTATATTTTTTTATATATTTTTTTAACTGAAAGTTTATAATTCTGTTTACCAAGGTTACTGTAGATGTTTTTTTTAATCTTTGCAGTAATTTGCCCATTTTGTGATGTTTTATGATCCATGCAATACTGATTACAGCAACTGAAGGTTGTAACCTCTTTTGACTTACACCAAAGACATACCCACACAATCTCTACTGTGCATAACTGCCATAGTTAACACCAGGCGACCTCGACACCATTAGTTATTAGCTTTTATGCAGTTAGTGGTTCCAAATAGAGAACGAAATCAAACTAATATAATTAAAATAAAATAAAACTGTTAGCAAACTGCTTATCCACTAGAGAGCCTGTGTAATAGAATGTGTAAAAGTAAGTAGGCCTGACATTTCGATGCTAGCAGGATCTTCTTCAAAGGCTAAATGACAAGTAACAGTAACAGAAGGGACAAAAACATGCACAGAATACAGACAGGTTAATGAGCATGGTGAACACAAAGACATAGATGTAAGGGGGTTAGTAGACAAGGGACGGAGAGAAGAAAGAACCCAGCAGGGGAAGAGGAGAGGTAGGAGATAAACAGTGGAGGGAAAAAGAGAGGATTAAGGGAAGGGGGTAGGAAATAAACTGGAGAAGGACAAAGACAGAAAGGTGTGGAGAAAAAAGTGTGGAAGAGAGCTATTAGAAGAGGAGTGATGGGGGTGGGGAACAAGGGGTGGGGGAGAAGGAGGGGGGACAGAAGAAAAGTTAGTCATGTCCTTCCTGAATGTTGAGCCCATGAGGTTGAATGGTGCGAAGGCGTTGCATCCACAGCCTCTCTCTGCTGATTCGTACTAGGTCAGGACAGCTACCTAAGGATTCAATCCCCTGTAGGGACATGTCGTTAATGATATGGTTGGGAAGGTTAAAGTGTTCTCCAACTGGGGTCTCAGTCTTCATGGCATTGACTGTGGATCTGCTGCCATAGAATCGCTTCTTGAGAGTGGTTAATTAAACTTAGTTAGTGGTTCCATATAGAGATTGACATCAAACTAATATACATAAACTCAACTCCAATGCCCATTTTCTTTTCTTTCTTTTTCAGTCAATTGTTGAGACCATCGTCAGGAAAGAGTGAGGACCTGAGTCTTTGGTTAAAACCATCAGAAGGATGAAAACCTGCTTTTGATATTGTTCTGATGTTGCTAGGGTGATATTGCTCTGATGTTGCTAGGGTGATATTGCTCTGCTGTTGCTAGGGTGATATTGCTCTGCTGTTGCTAGGGTGATATTGCTCTGATGTTGCTAGGGTGATGTTGTTCTGATGTTGCTAGGGGGACCTAGTATGCCTTTGAACTATCAGTGCACCATCATCATTATTTGTGTGAAGGATTGATAGAGGGGTGTATAAACCAGCTAGCATGGTGTATATAGGACAAGGCTGAGTACACTCTGTAGGGACACCGCAATGTATTTCTTTGCCTTGGGTGCATGTAATAATAATAATATAAGAATTTGTAAAGCCCTTTATCCAGTTAAAAAAAGCTGCTCAGAAGCGCTGCAGGAGCAAAGTACCCAAAATGGACACAACAGTTATTAAACAAATGGATACGCATTCATGAATAAGAACGTCTTGAGTTCTTTCTGGAAAGTTGACACATGCTGGATTGTTTTCAGATGTAAGGGGAGACTGTTCCAGAGCTGTGGAGCTGATCTAGCAAAGCAACGTTCCCTATAGGTGGAAGTGCGAACAGTGGAACAGATAGCATATGTTGTACGCTTGAACGAAGCACCCTGCTAGGTCTGTGTTCTTGGAGAAGCTCTTGAACTTCTCATGTAATGAGCGCATACTCGTGAATGCGGAACATTTTAGCTCATTACGTGTTGTTTGTTCTTTGTTAAGGACAGGTTTCATGAGACAAAGGAACTGTTAGTACTGTGTACCTCTGTAACCTCAGCTAGTGCCACATATATGCGATGTACACTGATTTAGTGTGTATTCTCTACTGCTAGCCATAATATCGCCAATTTTGAAGAAACCTTCCTTGGATCACAATGCTTTAAGTAGTTATCGTCCTGTATCAAATATCAGATTTGTGGCAAAGCTCATTGAAAAAGCTGTTGCCACACAGTTGAAACAGCACATATCTCTGCACAATCTCGACGAGCCGTACCAGTCTGCATATAAGACTGGTACCGTACCAGTCTGCATATAAGACACATAACAGTACTTGTCCGCCGCCTTTGACACTATAGACCATGATGTACTGCTTAAGAGAATGAATACAAAGTTGGGAATATCAGGGATTGCCCTCCAATGGTTCAAATCCTACCTGTCTGATAGACAAAGCCGTGTTTCCATTGGCAACAACTACTCTGATCCTGTTGATTTAGAGTATGGACTGCCACAAGGCTCTATCCTTGGCCCCTTAAAGTTTGTAATCTACACACTCCCTCTCGGTAAAATCATTCGTCGTCATGCCTTAGACTTTCATCTCTATGCAGATGACACACAGTTGTACTGTTCTTTTGACCCAAAAATACCAGGTGCACGGCAGCATGCTATTGAGAGGCTTCAACTGTGTATTGCTGAAATCCAAGAGTGGATGTCTTGCAACAAGTTAAAATTAAATGAGAGCAAAACAGAGTTCATTGTGCTTGGATCACCCTATTTTCTTCAGAAACTGCCACCTGTGTTACTGAAAATCGGTGATGCACATATTGAACCAACACAGTCGGTTCGGAACTTGGGCATAATTTTTGATGCAAATATGACTATGACTAAACAAATATCTAGCCTCTGTCAATCAATACATTTCCAGTTAAGAAACATCCGGAGAATAAAGAGATATCTTGATAAAGAAACTCTCCATCATGTCGTCAGGGCTTTAGTCATCTCTCGTCTCGACTATGGAAATCTTCTTCTTTTTGGTGCTACGGAACATGAATTGGACAGAGTTCAGAGATTGCAGAACAATGCTGCCCGGTTGGTATGCTCCATATCCAAGAGAGATCACATTACTCCAACACTTAAAGAACTCCACTGGCTGCCAATAAGGGAAAGGATTCAGTTTAAACTCTGTCTTTATGTCTTTAAATCCATGAACAATACTGCACCTGTTTATTTATCCAATCTACTGTCACCTTATACTCCCCAAAGAACTCTCCGCTCTACTCATGACATAACCCGCTTGAATGTTCCTAGAACGAACAAGGTCTTGGGTCAGAAATCGTTCAGTGTAGCAGGCCCACAGTCATGGAACAATCTCCCTCGTACTATCAGAGAAACTGACAATATCTCTCAATTTCGTAGTAATCTTAAGACTCACCTATTTCCATGCTAAGTTGTGTCTGTGTCACAAGCGCTATGATCTAGATGGAATAGCGCTATATAAATATTAATTGTTATGTTAATTGTTATGCTAACTTCAGTATCATGTAATTTTGTGGGGACTAGATTAATTTAAAACATCGAATGTGGCATTTTATGGCACTGGAAGCTTGTTAACACATACACCACAACGGTAAGTGGCAAGGGAAATATGTCACTGTGAGCAATTTGTGATAATATTGGCATTTTAGTTGTAAAATAATTAAATATTAAAATGCTTGTTTAACTAGAGGTAAATACATATTCCTCAGAATGATTTTAAAGTGGCTTTGTGCTTTTCAGGGTTGTCTGTGTTACATATCTTACTTGCCAAAGAGTTTTCTGAATTTCTAGGTTTGGACACGAGGGTTTTTTAGGTATGGTCAAGGTCAAGCGCCTTATGTTTGGCCAAAACAGACAAACTCCTTTGTGTATCGATAGGATATGATAGTCTCTAGCAAACTTGACTTCTACATATTTTTCTTGGAGAGAGATTGGATGTGTGTATGTGTTTATGTATGTATGTATGTATGTATTTTAGATCCTCCTACAAGTAGGAACTCGCGAAGAAGCCTCATTGGCTTATCAAAGCCTCAAGCTGACCGAAGTCAGTCTCTTAGATTCATATTAAACGTCCATGATTATGAATTGTCAATTGTCAACAACTCTGTAACTGGACGACATACATTAATCTTGGGAGTGACTGGAACTGGGGGGGGGGATGTTACATTGTGCTTCAGTTTATTATGCTATGTCATGCACATGGTGCTTGTTTTCCTATTACATAATAGCTATCCATATTAAAATTTCTTCTGTTACAAATGGAAGCATTTTGATTTCTCGTCCATAACTCAGAATTTGAGGCATACACCTTTGAACTTTTCACAAAAAATGAGTGTTAAACTACTCGCTCTCTGAGAGTCAACATTATGTGATATTTGATCGCTTGAGTTTATTGTGTGTTTAAGACTAGAAGTGGATGTTTTATCAGCTAGAGTGCCACTTATGTGCTAGCTAACTAGTTGCATAGACAGTTTTATCAAGACAAGAGTCAAGTGTAGAAAAGAAATGTTTAGCGAGTTAGCAAATATGCAGGTACTCAGTAGCTGTTCAAATAAAGCCAAGTTATTTAGTTTTGCTGCATATTTTGTGCTGTATTTTGTGTTGCATTGCCAACTTGTTAGGGTTTGTTAGAGCCTCCTTATCTGACACCAGCAATCATGATTTAGTAATTAAACTCTACAGGAAGACATGATGATTACATGTAATGGCTCACCAAGGTGCCCTCCTCAAGGTATCATCCCACAAAATTGAGATATTTGGTCAGAAAATTATCACATTTCTTGTACACAATTCAAGTCATCCTGTTTGTAAGGATTAGCTATCATTTGAAAATGTATGGATTTGTTAGATCTTGTTAGGGGAACCTCATATGAAGTTATCTTGAGTATTGAATGCATTTTCTTGTGAATTCTACAGAAGTGAACATAAATGACTTCAGGGTCATATAGACCATGTGTGTTTCAAGTAAGTGATAGTTAACTGCTCATTGTTGTGTCTGACAGACTGTGTTGTTATACATATTATCTGTAAATAGAGTTATTCATAGGAAGAAACTGTTTATGTAATATCAACTGTAATGCTTTGTATTGTCTATTATTAATGTAAATTAATTCACAATGAAATACAGCTATTTATTTCACATCATTTTGCTTCATTAATTCTTATCAGTTGCCTGTTTTGGATTTCTTTACAAACATGTGACTTCACAATATGCCTGAACATATCCTAATGATTGACAATATTCACCACACTGCTACAATTGATCGGATCTATTTGTGAAAATGCATTACTTAACATTGGGAAATCCTTACCTTCTATAGTGAACAATATACTTATGCATTTTCCCGCGCCATCGGCGCTCAACTCACACAAAAAAAAAACTATCACCAACTAAACCGTAGCCTGCCAAGGGCAGCCGGTCTAGCCGGCTCCGTCTGACACCAGCAATCATGATTTCGGGACGCGGGTCGGAATAGTTCCCTCCCGATCTTGTCGGCCCATGGTTTCAGCACTTCATTGTACATGCTGTACGTAGGCCCGGGTTTCATATGTACACTGTTGTGCCTAGGCCTTAGGTTAGTTAGCACTAGTAATACTGTGTCTGGGCTCTGGGTCATGTGACCTTAGTTCACGCTCTCTTGAACTCTGCCCTGGTGGATTTGGTGACATTGTTTTTTACTTGCTACGGAAACCTCCATGTTTCTCCCCCTTCTTATCATACATGTATTTGGGGAAGGTATCAATGTTTTTCCCCCTTCTCATCTGTGCTTCTGTTCTAGCCGCAAATGACTACTTGTTGGGCCCAGACCTTGTGCTGGCCCGGTCCCAGGTAGGGGGGAGGCTCCGGGCATTTGCCAGCGAGTGGTCATAGGAGACCGCTGGATCCTAACAACGATCCAGGAGGGGTACTGGCTGGAATTCACTTCCCGGCAACCAGCTCCTTTCCAAATCACCCTGGTCGCGTCAGATCCTGCCAGAGCAAAGGCCCTGAACAGCGAGGTTCAGGCCCTCTGGAAGGGCGCTATCGTCCCTATGTCTAGTGAGACCCTACCCTTGTTCTCAACGACCTTCCTAACTCCGAAGAAGGAGAGCTGTTGGAAACCCATCCTCAACCTATGGCCGTTGAAGCGCTGCTTCTGCCCATCCGTGGTTTGGATGGAGACACTTCCCTTAATCATGAACAGTTTGCCCCCTGGCCTGCGGGCCTGCTCAGTAGATCTTCAGGATGCATATCTTCACATCCCAGTCTTTGCGGACCTCAGCCCCCTCTTGACCTTCCGTTACAACGGGGCTTCTTACCGATTGACTGCCCTTCCAATCGGCCTATCCACAGCATTCTTGAGGTGACTAGCAGTCCAGATTTTCGTCTATCTGGACGTTTGGTTGATTTCGGGGAAGTCTTGAGAAGCCCTTGTTTCCTTTCCGTCTTGGACGTGGCGTCCTTGTTACGGTTGTTTATCAACAGAGACAAATCTTATTGGATCCCTCACAACTCACCTGGGAGCGGACATAGATCTTTGCCGGCGTTGGGCTTTCCCAACCCGCGAGAGGGTGCAGGCAGTTTGGAAAGGTCTGTCCAACCCCGCCCATAACGTGCCCATGCGTGGCTGGCTCTATTGGGCTATCAAGCGAGCCTGGTGGACCTGGTCCCTCTTTGCCGCTTTTCTGCCCAAGGGACTTGACGGTCTTAGTATCCACGGCTCTGCACCTGGACCAGATCTTCCAGTGGTGGTGCAACGAAGCTGTGCAAGGGCGTGACGTTCCCGTCGGCTTCCCCTCCTCTTTACAAAAATTTCAGACTTTGACTTAAATGTTGACCCCAAATGACATTTGACCTTCACTTATTCCAATACGGTTCTTGTATTCACTAAATTGGATCTGTACACCAGGTATGACGTTCCACAAAGATGTACTTTTTTGAGTTATTGTGTTTACAAGTTTTCAGACTTCGACCTCAAAGGACCTTTCATCTTTACAGAAAAGAATTGAGGTTGCACTCAACATGACGCATCGACATAGCAATTAGTTTGAAAGTTAATCCACGATATGAACTGTCTGTGTTATAGTGTTTACAAACAAGTGTCACACACACGTTTTTCATGCAGACTGAGGACCCCATTGTTCTCATCGTACCCTAACAATACCCCTGAACAACAGAATTCGTCTGAGGGCTTGGAATTCCTTTCTTCAAGTCCTCCGTCAGAATACAAAAAATGGTGCACACCCACACACAACTGCATCAATCCCAATTGAAAAGTGGGATAGGGGGAATAAATGACTGAACATGGACAAAACTGAAGGAATGTGCGCGTAGTGCACACCTCGAGCGCCTTGGTGCAAAACTTTTATCGGGTGGTGTCCAAGGGCCCGCCTTAGGGCCCCGAGGAGGACTCACATCTAGAAATCTTCAAGTTTGCTTCTTTTTGGTCCCCGAATTGATATGTCTGTCATAAATATATTTGAAAAAAGTCACATCTGATGAGTGATTAGACTTTAATTAAGAAAGACTTGTCTATTTAACATCTAGGTGTAACTTAGGGCCTTGGTTAATGATTAATAAATTTGATACTTAAACCAAAACGGAAACATTCTGATACAAGAATGTAATCATCTTATTTACAACATGCACCATATGGTATCGTAAGTACATTTAAAAAGCACTGTTGGGTACATTCACTGGGAGGATATATTCGAATATATACACGTATTAATTCGAATATATTCACGCATTAATTCGAATATATACGCCTATAAAGTGTGGGTGAAAGCTATACAAGACATGACAATTATTGTCTGATTTAATACGCATATATATTCGAATTTATACGCGTATGTATTCGTAATTATACGAGGATGTATTATGCAGTGTTTGCCCCATATCGCTTGTCATATACGTATGTGCGTACGCGTACCGTCAGAAGTCCGGCTTTCAAAATTCAGTTCTAATATTTGTCTATGTCAACGGCTACGGGGAATACATCAAGCAACCGTGAAAAGAAAGTTTCAAAATTGACAACGTCATCAGTCCTTATGGTGATTGGAAGTATTGAATCCAAATCACAAGGTAGTTTATAGCAGTCTTGAATAAGTTGAAGGTAAGTTTGATCATGTGAACTGCCGTATTGAGTGTAGCAGCCTTTAATTACTAATATATATCCAACGGTAGGAACGCAAGTGTAGCCTAAATTTAGTGTAAGCTTACGCCCAATTTATACCGTATGCCCGTGCTAACTATTGTAGTATTTTTATGCTGGCATTATGTCTAGACACTCGTTTTTTCCCCAACAATTCACAACATATATACATAGCCTATGACCTTATCATAAACACTTTAGTTCTATACCGTACAGTAGTGTGCATTGTATGCCGTCCATGCCTGCATATTTGGTAACTAGTCAACGGTTCTCGCTTCGCAATTTGACAGTCAATGTGTTATTGTAATTAATTAAATGTTTCATCATTAAATGTTTTTGTACACATTATAGGCATACCACTACACGCTTCCCTTACACACAAGCCAGCGTTTAATCAGAGTCATGATAATATTTAAATATTGCGCGTTTGTGTAGAGGTAGTTTAAGGTACAGGTTTTCATGGAGGACAGTTTTACTGAGCCGACGCAAACATTTTAAGATGTTGCGTCCCGTGGACGCAAGTTTTAAAATCCCAGTAACAATACTGCTTATACCATATTGCAACTTCTAGAATTGTTATTGGTACACAATGTAATTTTAAACTTGCATATAAGTCAATATACTACATAAATACAGGGAGGTTTGCAGGGATGCCAAAGGTGAATTGTACTACCAGGGTGGTGTGATATAACATGAGCATCTACGTGATGAATAACACTTTTGAATGAATAGCACTCTTCTTTAGGGTGTTGGGGGGGGGGCACGGGGTTCCTTTGTATACTTTGGCTCGGTATTAAGTTTTGAACAATTAAAGACATATATTACTGAGGTTGAAAATCTTCATAGCTTATTTTTATTGTTGAAATATAACATGTTCAAACATATGAGAACCCTGTTGAAGATGGTGGAGGTCAGAAATCATCTAGGGTCAACACAGGTCAAAGTGTGTACATCTTGTGAACACCGTATCGTAGTAAGGGTAATATTGACAAGTCTTGACAGGTCTCGTACTTGGCAAATATAGTGTACCGTGTTAATTGGAAGAACACCCTATTAATGTTGATGGAGGTTAAAGATCATCTTGGGTCAACAGAGATCAGATACTTTTTTTTGCATTGTGGATATCGGGAGTTGAAAGGTAATATTAGGTTAAAAGAGTTCCAAAGGTGTGAAGGACTAAAACATGGTATTGCAAGAAATGCTTAAATTTCCCAAAACAAATCAAAAATAAATTGACAGATTTCATACATGGGGATTTGAACGTTCCATATTAAGTAGACCCCTTTTTGTTTTTGGAATAGGTCAAATGTCATCTGGGATCAAGCAGGCACTTCCCAGGCCTTGTAAGTTGCATCTTAGCATTTTCTCTTTTGAAAATACTAGCGTTATCATAAAAACATTAAAAAAATTTTTTTTTTAAATATGCTCAAGGGGGGGGGGCGGCTGCCCCCTTCCCCCCCCCCTTGGCTACGCGCCTGGGATCAAGAGAATGTGTTTCCCGCTTTCACTGTTTCAGTTGCATGACCAATGCCTAAGTACTATGTCATAGTATGGAGATAGCCTTACAAATATGGCATGTAATGTTTAAAGGCAAAACCTAATATACAATCCACATTTCACAGTGTGTTACTCTATGATCAAGCATGTTTTGTTTTTCTTGGTTCCAAACAGAGACAAACTTCTTTGGCACAGAAGAGGAAAAGAACTTCCTTTGAAGAAGATGGTGGATCTTTAGAGTGATGATTGTTTTCTATTACATATGCTTTCTCTGACACTGTCATGATTTGTGCTTTATTACAATAAATTGACAGTACAAAAAGCATTCAAGTCTTATTAACTCTTTTCTGACAGTGTTGGAAGCACCAGACAGTGCCAACCATTCTGAATCTCATGTTTCATTACATTCACAACTCGAATAACCCGTCTAAAGTACTCACAGAAGTTTTCGAAATGCTCTTAGATGTCATGATATTTTCTATAACGTTATAACATTTGTCAAAACATTACTATAACGTCTTTATAACTTTTCCTAAAACATTTTAAAAACGTTGTGCTAACACCGAAATAATGTTGTGTAAAACGTTGTGAAAACGTTATCCTGCTATTCTAGCGACTCAACATGTAATGTTTTTATAACGTTATTTTATAACGTTATCATAATATTTCTCAAAATGTTATTATAACGTCTTTACAACATTTTCTGCAACATCTTAAAAACGTTGTGCCAAGATCGAAATATTGTTATATATAAATTTCTGAAAACGTTATCCTGCTATTCTAGCGACTCAACATTTAACGTTTATAACATTATTTATACGTTGTCATAAAATTGGTTTAAATATTTCCTGATATTTTGCTGGGTACCTATTTCGAGGGTGAAGAATCGTTTGAGTCGGGTATGAAGTTTTAAAACTGTCTAGATTTTTAGTTATTCCTGACTGGTTTTTGACGAATGTCCACCTAAGGCCCACTCTCGTTTTCACATACTGACGAATACTTTCGTCATTGTAGCCACTCAGTAACACCATTTGTCTAAGGTCCATGCGTTTTTGCATAACGAAAATATTACCCTTTGGAACAAGCCGAAGATAACAACCATGTCATCTTGATTTGAGAACCAACTATCTGCCTCTTGAAAACACACAGGATTATGGGAAGGTAACATCTTTATTATTCCCACCTCACCTTTTAATTGATAAATGCAACATCTCATACACGATAACATAACTCGTTGAAACAGAATGGCCAGTGGGTCAACAATAATATACCTGAATAATAGTCTAGTGTTATGATTGCAGAACATTCGATGCGTGTACCTGTTGAGCCTGTAGCTATAGACAGTAGACTGGAGCAACGCTATTTCTCTGCTGAATCGGTGTAACTGTGTCGGTACATTTAATTAGAGCTGTGTGTCAATGAGGAAACAGGTGGTGTAAGTCAGGACATATTGACCATGGGTGTAACTGGTATAAAAATGATGAATAAATCACTCAAATTTTAATTGTGACCGCGAAGACTACAATACCTAGACCAATGTTAATTAATTTAAGTAATTCTTAGTGTTAGCCTAACCATACCTAAGGATTATAGGGAAGGAATCCCAAACCATCATAATGAACTTATATCACCGAGATCCTTGTGATGAACTTATCCCTAAAATATCTAAGCCCATTATCTTGTACAGTACGTGAGTAAATTGGTTATAAAAGTCGTAGCATGGAACTATTTTTTTTGCCAATGTGTGATGTCTTAGTGCCACTTGGGATGGTGGGGGGGGGGGGGTGATATCATTTAATTCTTTTGGTTTCCTTCTCCTTTTCAAACAATCCAATATACAAATATCAGTATTATAACAAATTAAAACATGCAATCACCAGCTCATTTCCACTTTAGACTTCATCCAGTCTTCAGTTTCATATATAAAGAAACGTTTAAAAATGTAACATCTCCCTAAATAAGGCAAAGGTTTCTCTTAGCTGTTGGCGGCTTTGCTCATCACAAGCATTACTCTAGCCTAACTTAAAACTACCTTTATCTGGCTTAGTAATACCTCGTTACATAGTTAAGGTCACATATACTTTTACATGAAAACTTTGGAAGGTACTAGTATAGTATATTCTTAAGTAGTTATACGAGGGGCGTTTAGACCGAATTACTATAAAAGGTCTGTATAGCAACCTTCAGATTTGACAGAATCTTGGATGTTTACGTCCACAGGCCGAGAAGTCCAATATCATTGGGGAAGTAATACCAGACCTTTTGAAAAAATAAACCAAGTCAGAAATTGACACACAAATCAAATGAACTTCACCAAACTGATACACCCTCAGCCCTGGTTTCCATACATTGGAATTGTTAACCCATAAGGTTGCTCGACAAAAGAATGGAGAAGGCATTTGCTGTTTCAGAACGGAAGTTACAAGCCATTCGAAGAATCAGATATCAAAAATTTAATTAATCCATGATATTGTGTCTCATTTAGATTGTAAGGATAGAACTAAAACAAAGAGTCTTTTTCTTGACTTTTCAAGTGCGTTTAATACTGTCTTGCCAAATCAAGTAAGAATGATCTTTAACGCTGTATCAAAGAAACATGGCCATTCCATTGGCTAAGGGAAATAAAGAGAAGGAGCCACATACTATACAACTTGGAAACACTTGAACAATGGCACAGTTGTTCCCTACTTTTAATCTGAGGATTCACACGAGGTTGGGCTGGATATTATGAATGTGCCTGTGAGCGTAAGAAAAATTTCACATTCCGTTTAAGGGGATAGTATAGTGCAAAAGCTTCCAAAACATTTGAAGGATACTTAGAAACTATGGTCAGAGACATTTCACGTAATACACTAACTTGAAAATGAAGAATTGCACACAATTTTCCGTAGTCTGTGTGCTTCATAAGAGTTCCGACTCAACAGATTACGCAGCACTGCATGTGTTCACATTTCATCATATCCCTTGTCAATTTTATACATTGTAGAAAATGGTGCAGGTTCTTTTAAAATTTAATAAGACCAAATATACCACCCTTTCCGCAGCCGGCTCTCCTTGCCCTCTATACCCCTCCCCTCATCATATCCGACCCCATCCATGCCACCCAAGAAAAACAAACTCAAACACGTATAATTCGTCCCCGTTCTGGCGAAGTGACGAATGTTCAAAATGTGAGTTTTGAGAAAACGCTCTCTAAAGATTTTCACATTTTGACTTTAGTATGGCGTAATTGAAAAGGGATCTTTTGTACCGAAAGTTGTCAATATTTTAAATATAACAAATAGACTTTGAGTTCTCATATTTGTTGCTGATCGAAAAATTTCTAACAAAGTAGTAATTTTAGTGTAAACATATTCGTCGTTATGTCATGTCATTTTCAGTTAAATTTAGACATTCGTCACACATTCGTCACTATGCTAGAACTAAATTTGAAGTTTCGTCCTGTCACAGACTAGTATTCGTCACGTTTGTGTAGTAGCCATAGGGTACACCGTGAATGTTCACTGTCACATGGGGAGAGGAGGGAGGGGGGGGGGTAGGTGGAATCACCTTACGTAAGAAGAAAATAATCGAAGGGGTGGCACATTGGTCTTATTGATTTTAAGAAGAACGTCCACGGTTTACTATAGTGTATAAAATAGACAAGGAATTTGCATGGGTTATACGCAGGTATCAACATACGTGTTTTAGTATGTTTTTCTTGAGTGACATGGATGGGGTCGGATATGATGAGGGGAGGTGGTATAAAGGGCAGGGAGAGCCGGCTGTTGAAAGGGGTGGTATATTGGTCTTATTAATTTTAAAAAGAACGCCCACGTTTTGTTGCAATTTATAAAATAGACAAGGAATTTGTATGGGTTCACGGTGGGCGGATGTAAGTGTTTTAGTATGTTTTTCTTGGGTGACATGGATGGTGTCGGATAGAGGGATGTTGAGGTAGGGAGGGCAAGGAGAGCCGGCTGCTGAAAGGGTGATATATTGGTCCTATTTATTTAAAAAAAAAAACACCATTTTCTACAATGTATGAAATAGACAGGGATATTATGAAATGTGAACGCATACAGTTGCAAAAATAATAGTTCCAGTGGCGTAATCTGTTAAGTCGGAATTCTTATGAAGCACACAGACTACGGAAAATTGTGTGCAATTCTTCATTTTCAAGTGAGTGTATTACGTGAAATGTCTCTGACAATAGTTTCTAAGTATCCTTCAAAAGTTTTGGAAGCTTTTCCACTGTACGATCCCCTTAAACGGAATGTGAAATTTTTCTTGAGCTTACAGGCACATTCATAATATCCAACCCAAACTCGTGTGAATCCTCAGATTTAAAGAAGGAAACAACTGTGCCATTGTTCAAGTGTTTCCAAGTTGTACTGTAGTATGTTGTTCCTTCTTTTTATTTCCTTCCTGTATAAATATAAAATTTATAGAGAGGAGTCATATAATACCTCAACAAGAAAAATAACTAATATAAAAGGTTATTTTTTTTAAGATGATAGGATATCATATCAAATACATTTACACAAACAAAAGTTAAGACATAAAACGATATAACAAACAGACTACAACAAACAGTCCAAGAATAAATAATATAAAAGGGGAAAAGTGTTAAGATGATAGGATATCATATAAAATACATCTACACATACAAAAGTTAATACATAAAACGATATAACAAACAGACTACAACAAACATATAAGTGCTCGGGTGGAATGTATAAAGCAGCACGGTAAATAAATGAGTTTCTGTAAGCTTACGTTCGGTATTTTGTGGGGATTTCTTAGATTTCTGCTCTATTTGTGCAGGAGACTTTTTAGTACAGTATACAAAGGGTGATTCTGATCATTGTAAATCTTATTAGCCATTCTTGTAAACTCAGTTCTTGCAGCAGCATTTACTTTTTCTAAAAGTGTATTGTAATCTAAATTAAATATATAGCTGATGTGCATTTAAGAAACTTCATTCTTCTTTCTTTGCTTTTCTTGCAATGTAAAATGGTACCAGACAGGCACTGCATAGATCACATGTGCCAGGGTAGAATAATAGTATTGAAAACATTTTCCTTAGCATTTTGGTTAAAGAAAGACACAACGTAAGCCACACTAGATACTTTGTAATATACTTTTTTTAATACCTTGATATTTTGCAAGAAAAGGTCAAACTGTCGGCGGTGTATACTTCCAGTACTCAGTTTCGAGGTCCTAGCCACCTCAGATCCCTCAATAATAATACGTTGCGATCTTGATAGAATGAGACCTTCATGTTTTATGGTTTTATTTTCAATAAC
Source organism: Apostichopus japonicus (assembly GCF_037975245.1). NCBI lineage: Eukaryota > Metazoa > Echinodermata > Holothuroidea > Aspidochirotida > Stichopodidae > Apostichopus > Apostichopus japonicus. The sequence continues at coordinate 6,862,601 of NC_092569.1, read as the reverse complement.
AAATTCCTTTATTTTGGGGTGACACAATTAAGTCTTGCAGTCACATGTTGGAACTATGTCATTTACAGAACAATAATAATTTCATTGGTCAATTTAAACATAGCTCTTAGGAATTGTATATGATACAACAGTATCATCGGCATATTTTGTAACAGAAATGTGTGAATTTGACCTATTTTCATAAGTTTATATAGTACATAATATAGCAGATAATGGACTCCTCACCCATAAGGCACACCAACCTTTATTTCCGATAACCCTTTATGCAACCTAACTTGTCTGGACCATCCTTGAAGATATTGTGTCAGCCAATGAATAAGCCATGTTTCTTTGATAAATCGTAAAAGATTTGGCAAGACAATATTAAACGCACTTGAAAAGTCAAGAAAAAGACCCTTTGTTATAATTTTTTCCTTACAATCTTAATGAAACACGATATCATGGATTAATCAAACGTTTGATATCTGCAATACCAAGGGCGTAGGAACCGGGGGGGGCTGAAAAATGAAAAATGTGGAGGGGCGGAAGTATAATTCCGCCCCCCGGTTCGCAAGTCAGAAAACCCCTTTTTCATTTCCAAATGAGAAAAAAAAATCTCATTTGGTGCACCAAATTGCATCTTAGGCCAAGTGAAAATACAAAATTAAGTTTACAAAATGGAGTGGGTGTTGAAGTGTGCTATATTGCACCAAATTGCATCTGAGGCCACCTGGAAATGCAAAAAATTCCAAAGGGGAGGGGGTACCCCCTCCCCTTAGACCCCTCCCCCAGGCCGGCGATCAGTCTTCAGCCCCCCCCCCCACTCAAAAGTACCTTCCTACGCCACTGTGCAATACATAGATTCTTCGAGTGGCTTGTAACTTCCGTTCTGGAACAGCAAGTGCCTTATCCTTTCTTTTGTCGAGCAACCGTATGGGTTAACAATCCCAATGTATGGAAACCAGGGCTGAGGGTGTATCAGTTTGGTGATGTTCATTTGGTTTGGGTGTCAATTTCTGACTTGGTTTATTTTTCCAAAAGGTCTGGTAAAACTTCCCCTGTGATCCTGAAATTCTTAGCCTGTGGAAGAAAACATCCAAGGTTCAGTCACATCTGAAGGTTGCTATACAGATTTTCTAATAATTCGGTCTAAACGCCCCCCCCCCCCCTCGTCCTTTGTAGCAAAGTAACTACTTAAGTATAAACTATGCTAGTACCTTCCAAAGTTTCATGTAAAAGTATGTGACCTTCAACTATGTAACTAGGTATTACTAAGCCAGATAAAGGTAGCTTTAAGTTAGGCTAGAGCAATGCTCGTGATGAGCAAAGCCGCCAACAGCTAAGAGAAACCGTACTTCTTTAGGGAGATGTTACATCTTTAACGTTTCTTTACATATTAAATTGAAGCTGGTATTTGCATGTTATAAATTGTCATAATACTGGTATTTGTTTATTGAACTGTTTACATTCACATTGAAAGGAGACAGGAAACCAAAATAATTAAATTACATCTCCCCCTCCCACCATCCCAAGTGGCACTATGACATTACACATTGGCAAAAAAGTAGCTCCATGCCACGACTTTTAAAAACCAATTTACTCCCGTACCGTGCAAGATAATGGACTTAGATATTCTAGGGATAAGTTCATCACAAGGATCTTGGTAATATAAGTTCATTATGCTGGTTGGGATCCTTCCCTTTAATCCGTAGGTATGGTTAGGCTAACACTAAGAATGGTTTAAATTAATTAACCTTGGTCTAGGTATTGTAGTCTTCGCGGTCACAATTAAAATTTGAGTGATATATTCATCATTTTTATACGAGTTACAAACATTGTCATCAATGTCCGTCAGTGTCTTACACCGTATGTTTCCTCATTGACACACAGCTCTTATTAAATGTACCGACACTGTTACACCGATTCAGTAGAGATAAATAGCGTTACTCAAGTCTACTGTATATAGCTACTCGCACAACAGGTACAAGCATCGAATGTACTGCAATCATAACACTAGGCTACTATTCAGGAATATTATTGTTGACACACTGGCCATTCTGTTTTCACGAGTTATGCTATCGTGTATGAAATGCTGCATTAATCAATTAAAAGACGAGGTGGAAATAATAAAGATGTTACCTTCCCATAATCCTGTGTGTTTTCAAATGGCAGTTAGTTGACTTGGTTGTTATGTTCGGCTTGTTCCAAAGGGTAATATTCGTCGTTATGCAAAAACGCATGGACCTTAGACAAATGGTGTCACTGAGTGGTTATAATGACTAAAGTATTCGTCAGTATGTGAAAACGAGAGTGGGCCTTAGGTGGACATAACATTCGTAAAAAATCAGTCAGAAATAACTAAAAATCTAGACAGTTTTAGAACTTCTAACCTGCCTTAACCGATTCTTCACCCTCGAAATAGGTAAGAACAATATTTAACTCAATTTCGCCAAAAGTGCAGATTCGCCACTACGCGAAAACGGGGACGAATTATACCTGCGTATAACCCATGCAAATTCTTTGTCTATTTTATACATTGTAGTCCACCGTGAACGTTCTTCTTAAAATCAATTAGAGTAGACCAATGTATCACCCCTTCAATTATTTTCTTCTATATCCTTAGGTTATTCCACCTCCCCCCCCCTCCCCCGTCTCTCCTCATGTGACTAAACATTCACGGTGTAACCTATGGCTACAACACACAAAAGTGACGAATACTAGTCTGTGACAGGAAGAAACTTCAAAATTTTTTCCCTCTCAAAGCAGCAGTCGTTGTGTCATGCCTGTAATCATACCCAGGCGCGTAGCCAAGGGGACGAAGGGGGCGACCACCCCCCCCCCCTTGAGCATTTTTTTTTTGTATGTTTTTTTTATATCGCTAGTAATTTCAAGCTTAGATGCAACTTACAAGGCCTGGGAAGTGCCATTTCCAGCGATCTGGGAGGCATTTTCAGCCAAAGTTTCCTTGTACGCCTAGCGCCAGTATGTGGTGGCGCTACGCTTAGATAGTTTTCAATGCAGAATCTACGGCTCTGATAGTTTGCCTACAGGTTCGCCCCTCCCTTGGGCAAATTCCTGGCTACGCGCCTGATCTAACATTATGTATTAATGTAAACCTCCAGAAGGCCAATGTTATTACAGTGATTGGTAACATTGTTTATGTCCGAGTATATAGATGTTCACATTATTACGTTTATTACTAAGCACTCCTGATGGCAGTCTGACAGTCACAATCCCTTCTTCCCCAGTAACTATGTCAGCGTTAATTTCCTGTTCAAGTATTGTTATCCACGCTGCAGTTTTGACTTTACAAAGGTACCGTGACGCTTAGAGGGCAATATCATATTAGGTTGTCGTTCATATTGAGTTACAGAAAACAGTTCAATCACGGAGCTATAAACAGAGCTCCATAGTTCAATAGATCTAATGAAAAGGTTTAACAATGCAAGTGTGGGGATCGTTCAAGTTAGCGCATCAGTGATTGGTCGGTTAACAATTTGATGATATTCAGTGTATCCACAGTAAATTCAGAATTCCACAATAATGTGTACAGACTGACAATGGAACAAGCTAAGGAAAGTAGACCTCCTTCGCGGAGTTCTACAGGTTCGGGAGATATCATATTGACCAAGCAAGTTACATTACTGGACTGTACAGTCTTAATAGCTGGTACCGTGATAGGATCCGGGATATTCATATCACCAAAGGGAATACTAGATAATACAGGCTCTGTTGGCTGGGCCCTGATTATTTGGTGTGCATGTGGTATATTTTCGGGCGTAGGTGCACTCTGTTATGCAGAACTAGCCTCGAGTATTCCTGAATCGGGGGGCGACTATTCTTATCTTCGTCATTCCTTTGGACCATGGGTTTCATTTCTCCGTATCTGGACCGGACTATTAGCCGTCCGAACCGGAGGCGCCGTTGTTGTGTCACTTGTAGCAGCGAAAAATATTATTCTTGCTTTCGGAGGTAATTGCGCTGCCGACAGTACGTCCACTGCGCTATTGGCGTTTGTCATTCTAGGTGAGAATTCTCTTTGTGGTTATATTTCAATCATGCAAACAGAACCTTATTTGCCTGCAAATACGAAGTTTTGTAGTGCGCATACAGTGATGACTACGGTGTGTAACTCTGGTTGGGTTTTGTCATATAGGGTAGTATTAAGAAACAATAGATTTAACTGAAATAATCGAATTGTTACGAAACTGCTATTTGTGGGAAACATTACCAGTAAAGATGCCTCGTTGGCTATAATTTATGTGGCACAATTATTGCCCTATCTATACATACTGGATATTTCTTTACAAAGATTGTATATACTTATATTAAGAAACTGGATGGTGTTGATCAATATAGGATGGGACTGATGCTAATAATGGAGTTGATACTAAGGAACTTAGATGAAATGCATTTTGTCCAATGTGGCAGAAACACAAGGCTCTGGTTAAGCTGTAATATAACAGTTAGCCTAGCTTTGAGCAGACTGGCTACTAGGCAGTTTGTGACCCACTATCGGTCGTTCACATACACTATGAAGACCTAACTATGTTTAATATGTTTAAGAGCATACCTGCTATGAGCGATAAGTTCCAATAGTTTGGTTCTAGGTAGACCTATGTATATAGCTAGACAATAAAAAATTAAAACAATTCAATTACAATGGTATCATACTTCAAGCTTGATAGTTGTACTGAGCCACGATCCGTTGCCTATTTGAATTGGGTTTGGAAACAATACAAGCGCAGTTAGTAAATTGTATGTATCACAACGTAAATTTCCCACTACATTTGGAGCAAATACCAGCATTGGTTTGGATAGAAGGCGCTTATTCGTTTAGTCAGCACCCTACCTTCCTAGATTGTTTTGAACTGCATGAGTGCTTTAATCGTGTAGACGAACCGTATTTTCGAGATGAAATATTGGCTACATAACCCGTATAAAGGCAAACATCTAAAAGTACCTATATTATGAACATCTTGACTTAAAGGCAAAAATAGGATAGGATTTTATATTTTATATTTTAAAAGGAAGGTTTTTCATATGTTCTATATTATTGATCATTGAACAAGAGTTCACGACTAACGATCAGTTTAACATTTTCTTATCGATTCGGCGGACGCAAACGTACTGTACTAAAACCGGCAACACGCTGCCAGACTAAAAGGGAACTTACTCAAAAGACTTCTTTTTCCGAATTGCGACTGTATACGAGTCTCTACGACTAATTAAGGTTTTTTTTCCAGTTTCGGTTGGGAGGAACTCATTCATCTTATATACCTAGGCTATACATGCAATTAATGAATTTTTCTTTCCTCCATATAGCAAGTATTTTTTACTTCAACTGCTGGAGCGTAAGTCTGAGCCGGAGCATTCAGGTGGTTTTTACTGGAGCTAAAGTCCTTGCTTTGATGATGATTATAATTTCTGGTTTATGGGTGCTGTCAAGAGGTATACGAATGTATATAGATAGTATTTGGATTCTAAGTCTTTGTCATTATCATCCAGTTCTATTGCATACTATCTGGAACTTAAGTAGTCCATTTGGTTTTCTCAAAAGCGGGAAGTTGTAACCCCACACGCACACGTCTACGACCTAAGGGGGAATCATCATCAATAAAGTTATTCTTTAATAGAGAAAGCGCTCATATGAACTTTTGAATGGTATTTATTTATGCCACCCACTCAACCCTGCATGTATTTAACTACAACCTGTCGTCTCAGAATTTACCATTACTTTTATGATTTAAAGCCTTTCCCTTCGGCGCTGAAAAAGTCACCATTGGATCTCGGTAAAATCTAAAAGATAACAAATTATATATATATATATATATATATATATATATATATATATATATATATATATATATATATATATATATATATATATATATATATATATATATATATATAAAACAGAAGGCTTTAGGCCTGCTAGCTAAATTTAGAAATGTTGATAATCGAATTGATGAAGAACGTCTTCAGTTATTTGCTCAAGTTATACTTTACAAAGTTAATACAATCACTTCTCATTCATTTTTCACTTTCAACTGACTTTCAGATATTTTGAAGAAAGTAAAATGAGAAATACCTTCACTGTCGTGTCTCGACATGTACAATTATTCCTTAATAAAGAACAGTACTGTGAACATGCTGGGGTAGGTTTTGGAGCATCGTATTCACGTGGGGTTCATATGATTACGTACAAAAATGACCACGTCCACGTCCGGGGATAGTTAACCAACGAATTTAGGGAAGCCTGTAGCAGGGACGTAGCCAGGGGGGAGCAGGGGGAGCGACCGCTCCCCCCCCTTTCAGTGTCGAAAAAAATGTTTAAAAACTGTTGTTTTATTAGCATGGTATTTTGTGAGTGCTCTTTTGATCTTGAATACTTGTCTGCTCCGTTAACTCAATAATAATCGTAGTAACATTCACGCCTACTGATTCAACTACTTACTTAGTTTGGCAGATGCAATTAGCTAAATTTAGCCTATAGCCTATTACAAGCCTACAGTTGGCCACTGCGTAATAAAATACATATTGCCTAACCGCACTCTATGGAATGTCACGAACCGTATGCACAACAACGTCGACAACGTTCGTTCTCATCCTTTCTATGATTCGTCCTAAGTTGTTGCACGAACAGCATGTTATGAAGCTAAGCTAGCAATCGTACGTGATACGCACTTCCTATAAATAATTATTACACTGCTAATACACTGCGATAACGATATTTGTTTTTAGGCCACTGCATATCTGGCTATATTCCAAAATATGAAAGTTTATATTGTCCATCAGTTAAGTTGGTCAAATGTATTAAAGTCCAGACATTGGACAATAAACAAGAATCATCCTACTTGAAAAATTGTAAAAGAGCACTATGTTTGTCTTTCTGATATATTATGTAAAAGAACATGTAAAAGAATTCAAACAGGAAACAAAATCTGCTGATAATATGATATCATATGATCAGGGGCGTAGCCAGTATGTAGCACTGTGGGCCCGGGCCTACACTTTTGTTGGCCAAGTTATCTTTTTTTTAAAACACCCATATTTCAAATCCATAAGCTTGCTGGACGAGTTTAAGAGTCTAGACAGGAATAACTATTGAAATGAACGTAGCAAGAATATGGCTTAATTAGGTGACCTAGTCTTCTAATTTAGGCTGTCATTTCTATCGCGTGCCGTTTCATTCAACGCTCTACCCGCCGAAAAAGACTATAGGATCCGATCTTGTCAGTGTTGTAACATCTAGTTAAGAACCTGTTTACGCAGATAATATTTCAGTTGAGAAAACAGTTGAGAAATTTGCATCAGATGGCAATCGTCGGATAGCTCTCGCCTTCTCTTATTAGGCTAACTTAAACATTTACAGTTGTATCAAAGACAATTACTGGCTATAGTTGTATCTAAGACATTTCTGGCCTATCTATATATGTAACTACAAGTATCAGCAGTTGAAAAGTAAGACTACTCTGTACATGTACCTTGCTAATTTTAAATACATTATGTATTATTGAATTATGTACTATCTAAACTCGTTTGTTTTTTTGGTTGAAAAGTGATATTGAATGAGGTGTCTCAAGTTAGCAAGAGGCCATGGAACCAGCATGAACACTCGGGAAGGGCCATTTCCGGCCATCTGGGGGGTTTGTAAAACCAAAAATTTTCTTGTACGCTCCTCGACAACCGATGGTGGCGCTCCGCTCAGATAGTCGTGCCTAAATTTTTAAAAATCGATATCAATCGCAAAAAGTGCTCCCCCCCCCCTTTCAAATTCCTGGCTACGTCGCTGGCCTGTAGAGAGGGACAATGTGGCATTTTTATTCCCCACTTCCCTCGTTGTTCTCAAGAAATATAATTTGTATTTAAAGTTATCACAATCCGGCCTAAATCGAGGAGTTCATCAGTTTCATCGACGAACATAGGAAGACAAATATTAAAAGCGGGTATTAAGTATTAAATACTTGTTCATTCTGAAGTCCAATTAGCGGACATTTTGTAGTCTATCTTGTTAAATGATGAACATAACATTAAAAAAAAATACATGATAAAAGTACTAATGTGTTTGATTATTTGGCATTAACATTTCACTATCAAATGATGTGCATATAGTGTATATACGTCGTTCCTGCAACATATCATGGAAAGTAAGAAATTTTTGCAATCACCTCAAAGTTGAATAATTTCTATACACCAATCATCTTTATAATAAATATAGAAAGCTGTTTTTTTTTTCACTAAGTGATATAGAGTAATTTTGATTCATGTTACCGTTGTATGTGTTCAGAATCACACAGCACGTATTATCTATTCCTATTTACATTGCAGGTAACACTGACAGCTTCCATGAATCTTTCGATACGGAGAGTGTGACGTGGATTAGATTCCCTAGAGCCTTTTATTCAGGTCTATTTGCTTATTCTGGATGGTAAGAGAATAACATCCGCGATACTTCAGTTTGCCAATCAATTTCAGTATTAAAAGTCTTCTTTATTATCTACAGCACAGGCATATCCAAGAAAATACAGTTTAGGCTATTAACTCAGTAAGTGGTTATAATTGTCACACATTACACTTTTACCAGCGTTTTATGCACAGTACAGGTTTGCATTCAAAGGAAATACAGTGAAGGCCATTGGCTCAGTAATGGTTCCTTGTTACGCAAAGAAATACACTACGGTGTAGGCCATTGGCTCAGTAAGTGGTCCCTTGTAACGCAAGGAAATACAGTGTAGGCCATTGGCTCAGTAAGTGGTCCCTTGTTACGCAAGGAAATACAGTGTAGGCCATTGGCTCAGTAAGTGGTCACTTGTAACGTAAGGAAATACAGTGTAGGCCATTGGCTCAGTAAGTGGTCACTTGTAACGCATGTAACCCACTGTGGCAGACGGAATCCGAATAAAGGACACGAATACAGATGAAGCACCCATTTAGATAGAACAGTTATACATATGCAGAATATTAACGAATAATATATACTACTGTACTTATATTTCTAGGAGTTTCCAAAATCTTGATATTAACATCAAAAGAATCATTTATATATATTTTCATACGTAACATTTTGAAGTCTCTTTACACAACAGGCAATATCTGCCACAGGTCACAGAAGAGATATTGAATCCAGGTCGGTGAGTATAACGCTATGACACTTAATCCCAAATGAGATACCTGTAGGGCAGATTTATCTCCTATCACATGTACTGAACATTCACGTTCACATTATTGCAAGCTGATCGAGCATACAGGCCTGTAGACACGAGAGTAACATAACCGAAGTTAACTACCGGGGCAAGATGATAACGAGGTGGTGTAGGATAGTTTACTAACACAGTAGGCTAACAGCTCATCTTTTTCTGTGATGACATCATTCTCATGGTCCACTTAACTAGTTTTGTCACGTTCCATAACAATTGTTTAGTGAATTGCTTTGTTCAGACTGTTTATGACGCTCTTGGTTATGCCCGAGTCGTTATCCGAGTATATCTGTGTAAGATAATAAGGTGCACAGATTATTTTAATGGTAATTCAAACAAATGACACTTGCTTCCTCACGTTTCCCTTGTAGGAATGTTCCCCTGTCAATAATCATCGCGACAACTGCTGTTACTGCCTTGTACCTTTTAACCAACCTTGCCTACTTCGCTGTATTGTCTCCATTTGAGTTACTGGCTTCAGAATCAGTAGCTGTGGTATGTATTACTATGATAATTGTACAATGCAGAAGCTAGATACAAGTATTTGGATGATTATTTGGGGGAATCGAAGATTGATTACGACTGCTAACCTTGACTTGACGTTTTACTTTCTTGGGAAATTATGTTGCACTTCAGGCGCGTATCCAGGATTTTCTCACCCGGGGGGCGCGAATTACCATCTAAGCGGAGCGCCACCATCGGTTGGCGCGGAGCGTACAAGAAAATTTTTGGTTTTGATACCCCCCAGATCACCGGAAATGGCACTTCTCGGGCTTGAAAATGAGCAACCAGATGTACACTTTTGCCTGAGAACCGCAAGTATTTCCCAAAAGTTTTTTCCATCCATAACCTTTTTGAAGATTTTCACCAGTCACACATCATGTTCGACCTGATTGCATGTCCTATGGATGATTGCTTTTGTAGGTGATTCTACATCACGGCCCACAATATCCGAAAGCCCCACTTTTGAAGATTTTAAGCCGATTATTTGTTGAGAATTTGAAAATTCCCATTTCTCGTGAATAAAAATCACTTGAAAACATACCCATGATGTTGCAGAAAATTCAATCTATGGACAACCAATATAGAAAAACCTCCTTGAACCCCTAATAGACAGGTCAAAATTGCACGAGTAGAAGAAAGTATGATGAAGAATGTTGGTGAGGAAATTTTGGAAAATTCCGACACAGTTAATTGATTGGTGTATAAATATTGCAACCTGTTATAATGGCTATTATAAAACTTGGTTTCGGAAATGAAAAATAGCAGATATTTCCGATATGAGGTATATCGAAACCAAACACTACACACATAGGCGTAGGTCCTGTAGGAGGCGGGGGCTGATATTGGCATCGATATGTTGAACGCGCGCGAAGCGCGCGAAAAATTTCGGCTTTTTTTCGCCCCAAATCCCAAATCCAATTTGGCTCCTACGCCTTTTACTACACACATACACATTTTTTTGAGGCTGTTCATCGTGGAACATGCATTTCAATGCTCACTGATATGATGTTATATCTGCTCTTTGCTTTACAAATTCGAACAGGCGTGTAGCGAGTAATTGCCAAGGGAGGGGCGAAGCCTGTAGGCAAACTATCTAAGCGAAGCGCCACCATGAGTTGGCGCGAAGCGTACAAGAAAAATTTTGCCCGAAAATGCCTCCCAGATCGCTGGAAATGACACTTCCCAGGCCTTGTAAGTTGCATCTAAGCATTGTCTATTTTGAAATTACTAGCGATGTCATAAAGAAAATTTGCACGGGGGGGGGGGCGGTCGCCCCCTTCCCGAAATGCGTCATGTTCCCCGACGACTCGGTCGAGTTCAAGACCAGCCACAGTTGGTTCCATATAGCACAATTGTACTACAATTTATACAATTGTTTAAGGCGTCCATACACACACACGCGTTATGATAGACCATATATAGTATTTATATAGATACATTAGTGAGAGATGAAAAATGGAAACGTCAAAAATGGAGTTGTCGGTGTAAGGGGTAGGGTGAGGCGCACACCCCCTCCGTAATCATTGATCTGTCACTGGCTACCCTGTGTATATAATAGGGATCAGCGCTTTAACTATGACTGTTCCTCTTTCTCTTCACGAGGTCTTGGCTCTCTTCTACTCCCTCCTTTTCTCCTTTTTCTCTCTTTCTTCTTTTTCTTTTCCCTTCCTTTCTCTCCTCCTTTTCTTTTTTCCCCCTCCTTTTCCCTTTTTTCTTCTCTTTTTTTCTCTCCTCTTTTCCTTACCCGGGGGGCGCCCACCCCCAACGCCCCCCCCCCTGGATACGCACCTGCACTTAGATACTGAGGAATGTTAAAATCATAGGCAACAACATGTCACTGAAAAAGTTCATTCATGTATCATTTTTACAGATATCAAGCCATTTGTTGAAAAATTGTCATACACGAGTCAAAAATTCTGAAGGCCTTTTCAGTATTTCCCCATCGACACCCCCTCACAAATCATAGTGGTCTTTTATTGCGAAATTGCGTAATTGAAAGCATTATTACGAAGAAAATGACGTCACAAAGGGAGGAAACAGAATTGGCGAGAAAATATATCAATACAGATTGCTACAGTTATTAATGAAATTTAAGGTTGTGTGCAATTATAACGATAGTATACTAAGCTTATGAAATTCGTTACCAGAGATTATAATATGCCAGAAAGACATATTTTAAAGTCATCAAGATTGACAACAAAGTTTTGCATGCATAAATCGTGAATAATTTTCATGGGCATTGTGACCCTTCTTGTTTAGTCCCGGACATTCAACAGTGTAAAGTCGACAATTTATTGGACAAAATCTCTGAGGTTGATAAAACTAGTAGTTAAATAGTTGTGAAAAAATTTGAGTTTGAGTGAACATTATTTGAAATTCTAGCATATTTTGATGACCAATATTGATGACCTTAAAATGGGATTTCGTCATTCCATTACAATTGGTTCCTTTTACCTTTATATATTGTTTTTTTCTTTAAGACTTTTGGCCAGCGTGTCCTTGGACCGATCTGGTGGATTTTGCCTATCTTTGTTGCCGTGTCCTGCATAGGTTCAATTAATGGAGGAATCTTCTCCACAGCGAGGTAAAACTCTCTGTTTTGTTTTTCGTTGCCCAGACACCACATGTGTCCGTGTCATCGTTTTAAAGTTGTGCTACTCGTGTAAATGGACGTGGGTGTTTTGGAGCAGTGGTGATTTTGTCCTTCTAAAAAAAAAAAAAAATATTAGAAGAAATAGTTCGTTGCAATGGGCAAAGACCAGACATTTTTCTGGTTTCCAGCCATAAAAGTATTTATAGTGTCGTCCGTCCTTCATACCTCCACTTCATGAAAGGGTGTGAAGACTCGCGCGAAAAGAAACGTTTAATGCCGGTAATCTGACCTAGTTTCGAATGAGGTGTAACAGAATTGTTAGACACCACCATCGATCCCAGAAAATACACACACAGCTTGCTACCGTCGGTAATTAGACACTAGTGTACAGTCAATACATACACCTACTGTCAATATCCACAACACGGTGTACATATAGCAGCGATGGACATCTCAGGTCTAGATGAAAGATTACAAGGTATCACGTTTCATTACTGTCTGCATTTTGTGGCGACACGAGAAAAACTTCACTTGCAAGCAACAGAAAGTTAACTTTTTCAGAACGCCTGGGGCGAGTCTACAATGCCTTTAAAGCAGCATTTTGCGTTTGGTCGCCGTTTTCTATTTTTCGACATGTCCATTGAGTTTTTGACATATATCAATCACAAAACAGAAAACTAAGATACAGCCAAGTTTTTCCCTGCCAACATCGTTAATTTGCGAGTATTTAAGGATATTTGCAGAGAATGAGAAAAGTATCCACGACAAAATTCCACATTTAAAATTAATCGCATACAGTACCCCAAACCCACTAGTTTGAATTCAGCCAATCAGAGATGCAGGTTTATTTATGAGCCGTTGCTAAAAAGAGATTCAAGACTTTGCGTTGGCACAACTAGGGAGTTGTTATGGAACTCCCTGGTACAACTGCCATATCGACTGTACACAAATCAAGCTTGGTGTTGGATTACGTATTGGTCAATGACGTCCGTAGTGTTGAAATATTCATATTATGGGCGAGGTTAACTGGGATCCCAACGGAAAATATCTTGGAGAAAAACAAAGTTGAAAGTTGCAAAGTTTTCGACTTTTATGCCACCATTTGAAGTAAGATTTAAATAGATAAGCTAGTTATGTATGTCGTTATATGGCATCGTGGAATCAGTGAGGTTGAGAAATATCATAGTAAAGGACGCAAAATGCTGCTTTAAGTGTTACGAGTTCATATACTCCGGCCAGATGTAGTCACCAAGTTTTTAGTCTTGTCTTTTTCATTCCACTAGAATGTTTTTCGTGGCATCTCGTGAGGGTCAATTGCCTGTTATTGTCAGTATGATACACATCAATAAGAGAACACCCTTACCTGCCGCTGCGTGCATGGTAAGTAAAGAGCATCATATATCATTGAATAAGGGTACCAGCGTATATGGTTGTCACAGATCCTCGTTTTATTTTACTTTCGAAATATATATTTTTATTAAATTATCGTATTTTGGCTTTGAATATCAGTATTCAAGAACATGTGAAGGTAAATACAAGTATACATTTTTGTGTCTTTCCCCAGAAAATCCGCAAAAAATGTACCCTACCCCCTCCCTCACCCCATAAAACGGAAGGTAACTGGAAGTGTTATTATTCAACACTTACTGCGACATGATGCATGCTTGTTACATGATATGAACTATCCAATTATTAGGATTTCCTTTATCTTCGAGTCATGAATGAACTTCACGTTTGTGGTTGTCATTGCTTGAGTTGGCAAGCTATATCTCTATACGAACATAACAGCAAAAATATCAAAGTGGACGTTTGATCACCTCATCATAAAATTCATTCTAATATGCAATAATAAACAATCAAAATGACGTTACTTCAAGAAATATGATAATATCTCAAGAAAACACTTTGCGATATTTCAGAGGAAACGTCCAGTTTCATTTTTATGTTAGCGTATATATACCACGCAGAGAGGTAACATTTATAGCGGATGAATTGAAAAAACTGTCTTTTAAAATGTGGGGTATTCTTTCATAATGTTAATACAACAAAAACTATTTCATCTAAGTTATATATCTGAAAAATCTTAACGTATTACCATCATAAAGATACATTTTTGTGTTCTTTATCTCTTGATCTGAGATTCGGTTTCGTTATGAATAATACATAATGATATTCCACAGGTCAGCAAATCCAATCACGTGACTATCGCAACGCTATGTACAGATATACAAAGTATTTCATGTACAATATACACGGGCCTACGGTATATATACAGCTATATAGAGCTATATAGAGCTATTAACAGCTATATACAGCAACAGTTTATACAGCTATAACGGATAACATGATTGATATATACAAACAGATAATGTTTAAGTTTATTTTAACTGAATCATTCTGTGTAGAGGTGTTTGGTATCTGTTCGCAATTACTACAACCCTATCATAAACACAAATCTATATTCTCATACTCATTGCAGTGGCAATATATTTGTCTGCCCCACCCCCCCCCCTCTGGAGAAGAATGTACTTTTAGAACATTGGTTCTGCATACCCCCCACCCCCTGGACAAGTTTTGGGCCCCTCCAGCCTCTCCCACTTAAAAAATCCACCTATCCCCTGATTCAGCTTTTAAAAGGAAAAAAAAAAATTGTATATAAGGATAACTATTAGTTGTACTTGGTCTTACGTAGCTTCCGGTTTGCGTGTTGATGCTAATGACTGATGACGTGTATTCGCTAATTAACTATCTTAGTTTTTGTCGATGGTTAGCTATTGCCATGACAGTGATGACTGTGCCTTACTTCCGGTGGAAATATCCAGATCTAAAGAGACCATTTAAGGTAGGTGGACTATATAGACGGTATTTATCTATATGAACTGGATCTCAGGGAAGGGGAGAGGTAGGAGGAGGGGAGGGGAGAAGGTAGGGGAGGGGGGGTTAGGAGTGAGAGTTGAACATTGTGTTTCAACATATATAGAACGCTTCCAGAAGGATTTGCCATATGTACAGTACAGTATAATTGGAATGTACCAAATTGGGTTTTATATGGGCATGTTGGTATAAGGGCTAACCTAGGGACGTCCAGTCATGTTCCATGTGGGTAAACTATGGGCTCTACATGGGCAAATAATGTGATAAAACCTTGTTATGAACTTCTGGGTTCCACGTGGGCTATAGTGTGGCTACAAGTGGTCAAATTAGTTTGGGGTAACTCTAGAATGACTGATTGGGTCTCATTTGGGGTTTTATACATTCATGAGGAAATTAGTGTGTGTTTACCAAGGGATGCCCAGTTGTATTCCACAGTGGGTTAATATGGGTTTGACATCGGTACTTAATGAGGAAGAACCATGTGGCATCCACCTGATTTCCGCGTGGGTTATGTGGGTTTCGAATGTGTTGAGAAGTTCAAACGGGCGCCATATACTAAATCGTAAACAAGAACTCTGAGTAATGGCATATTGCATCAACGTCATACTTACATGCATGGTAGATACATTTTGATGAGTAGATGCGTCCAATTGTTTTTCGAGTTCCCTAATGTTTTTAATATTAATGATTATATCTTTACAACCTTATATTTGATGTTCTTCATACTTGGTATGATTGTCGGTTAGTATATATGATATGTACATTTATCATGCTTATAAAATTTAAAATTGTCATTAGTATTCATGATTTGACTGGGTTTAATAGTGAAAATGGTTTTGTAAACTAGAAATCTCAATAAGGACATGCAGGTTGGATCAATGTCATACTTATATGGTTGATATGCCATGGTAAGTAAACGTGATTTTTTCTTCTTCTGGGAGACATATCATGATTATCAATGGTGGGCGTGTCTTAACATATCATTCATCGAGTATCGATATCTTCACAACCTTTGTTTTATATCAACCAATTTGATATTCACCGTGGCGTCGGGGCGTCTCGACGCAGTTGATTGGTGTCATGGCAGTTTGCGGCTGTCTACGACCCGACTGCGATCCGTTTCAAATGGATAGCCAATGAGGAAGCTACAGACGACAGCTGCAGAATGTCAAAATGGCGGCCCCATGGACTGATGAGCAGGGGATCAAACTGTTGGGTCGAGTCGGGTCAGACTAGTGTGCGGCTAATCGCCAATACTGACTGGTTTGCAGATTTTACGAGCGGCGATACTTACCTGTCTCCCGCTCCATATCTGCACTTTCCCATCTACCTATGTACACATTGGAACGTTTAAGCACTGCGCTCTCGCTCCCTGGGCACCGTTCACTTATATACTTCTCTTTCCGGATCAACCCCAAGGAAAACGCGGGGCTCACTCGTCCGGCACTAGGGTAGGAAAGGGTGGGCAGGCAATACAAAAACGAAGGAGAAAAAGAAACATGTGAGTTCCGCCGATCGGGGGAAAAAAACAGCGAGGAAGAGGAAAGTTTGTTAAAATAATATTGAAAACAAAAGTATACTTACACAGTGCTTCTTATTAGTGACGGGAAAAGATATTCCAGAATACGGAGATCCAAATCCAATCACGGAAATCGTATACAAAACGAAATTTTATTGACGAAAATGCGTAGCGTTCTTCTTGAATTGTAGACCCCGAAGGAGGAGTAATTTCGCGGTGACAAGGAAGCCAGGGCGCAGTGCTTAATATGTTCCAACGTGTAGTTAGGTAGATGTGGAGAGTGGGAGACAGATAAGAGAGGAGCCAAGTAAATCCGACGCCGACGCGACTAAGGCGACCACGACTGTCAACGACAACTCATTCCCGACGAGTAGACGGGGAGAGTCGCGTTGCAGTCGGGTCGGTGCAATTTTCACCGAACTGTTGACTACAGAAACATACCGACCATAAAGGTCCTTTCTCAGATGCAACGCAAATTTGAGAACATAAACCATCCCATGCCCCCCCCCCCCCTCCCTGCTTCTTACACTAGTCTACGATATGCATGGACGTTGGTAGGTGCTTCTGATAGCCGGTGTGGGGTTGCGGTTAGAATCATAAAATTCCAACTAATATCAGAATTTTCCAACTGCACTGGGTGGATTTTTAAGGAGGGATGCTATACCGCAAGTTGCACATTTTCAGTAGCATAACACGAGTGGGTTGTTAATTCATTGCACCTAACATGTGCTATACTATATAGTACTTAGTAAAACACCAAGGTGCTAAATCGAATGCCAATTGGCCGTATTAATTTTAAAGTTAGTTTGTAGGATTTTCAACTGTATTATCGATTGTACAAGGAATTAGAAACAGGATTCGGTTAATTGTAAGTTCGAATTTCCCATAAGTTCGAAAATCCTGTAATGTTGCAAGCTTAAACTTAGAAGTATTAGAAATAACCTAATATTAATGACTCAGAAATCAGAATTATCCTTTCAAGATCGCGATCAGCCTAAATAATTTTGAGATGTTGCATAGATAAAATTTTCCAACTGTCATGTTGTTGACCACCAATTATAGGGGGTGTGACAACCCCCCGCCCCGCCCCTACATCTCTGATGACATGGCTAAAATTCTGCTTGAAGTAATTCCCTTTTAACCCCTGTGCTAACATTACGTTACGCCTTACGCCGTGCCTTAAGCATATACCCATTAGCGTAAGGCTAGCTAGCAGTCTTGGGACAAAAGAAGGCCTACATATATATATGGTCAAACTGTGCATGTAGCCTAAACGTGTGACACATACCGGGTTTCGTGAGAAATAGTCTCATACAAATCGTGATGAAAAGTCAAAATTGTGAGTAAGCAATCTACTTTATTTGTCTTTCCGCTGTCCCATCTGGGCCACCGTATGCTCTTAAACAAGTTGTTGTTCGATTCAACCTGTAGCCTTTATAATAGGCCTATGTAAATGTGTAACAATAATTTATTTTGGTCCTATTATTTGCATATATACCGGTAGAAGACCTCTTCTGGGCACCCACAAGATAGCTGCGCTAATCGCTCTCCTGCTATGTTCCCCTCCCCTCCCCTGCCCTCACCTCCCCCGCCCTTCACGCTTTGATAGTTATATGCTTAAACGCCTTGATATTCATGTCATTTGAGAAAGAAACAAAATATCTAGAGAAGTTGAGTACAAACGTGAGCTAAATTATCTGATTAGGAAGTCTCTCCATGCCAGACTATTCTACCGATTAGGCTGAGTTGGCCGTTAACGTTCACACACGTGCACTCCAAGTTTGCCACTCATATGTTCCTCGTCTACAGGTACCACTAGTGCTGGCCATATTATTTGCTCTCTGCGCGGTCTTCATGGTCGTTGCATCTATTCTTTCTGCTTTCTACGAGTTTCTCATCGGATTACTCATTACTGTAGCTGGTATACCTGTTTATGCTGTCTGTGTTTGGTGGCAATCCAAACCAGCATGGTGGAATCAAGTCATGGGTATGATATATTATACATTCTTTTAAATACTCCAAATGTCTCTGTCGTATGTGTGCATGTTTGTATCTCATCTTCCTACACGTAATCCATAGTAAGATGATATTTTGTACTTCACTACTACATCGGAAATGTGAGGGAGTGCGCGTGTGATTGATGTGTGCAAACGCAGGGCCATTGAACACGACGCCTCCTAAAATGGCAACTGCATTACACATAGGGGTGGTAAGAAGAAGTAGGCTATAACTGTCCCATGTTAGATGCTTAAGTCATTCTGGAAATTTGTGCCCGAAAAGACAATAACATATAAATAAACAAAAATGACAATAACTATAAAAACCAAATGATAACATTGCAGTTCCAATGTAATTACCATATGTGCTAAAAACACGTGTATACAGAATCTGTTTACAAGGCTAGTAATACGCGTATCGCGAACGCATTTATTACACACGTACAGCTAAATAGTCTCCTATGAGAGCCTTAATTAAATGCCGAAATGAAATGAAACGAAATGAAATGATTCGTCTCTTATGCATGAATGAAGTGCCTTTGCATATATATATAGAGAGAAAAGGGCTTGTCATTGCGCGTGGTCCCTATATAGGGAAGTGTTCGGAAAATAAGGAATAAGATTACGATTGGTTAGTTTACACTATACAGCGAATACAGGCATATGTGTGTATTTGGTCGATCGAAGCTTGTTTGTCTGAACACGAGCCGTTGAAATCTCCAACCCTATTGTTTTCAACAGACACACATGCCTTAAAAAATGATCCAGGTCCCTAAATGCGACTTTGTTTCTTTCACTAAAGTTTAAGTTCATTAATAAAATGACAATTGTTGAAACAAAATCGAATCTACTTTATAGCAATAGTGTTACAGGACAACGCCGCGCGTATGGAAAGCCGTTTTCACATTTAATAAGGAATTTCAGATATCTCGAAATAATTTCAGATATCTCAAATTAAATTACAGATATCTCCAATTTATTTAAGATATCTACAAATAATTGCAGATGTTTTAAATTCAATTTCAGATTCTCGAAATACCAGAGAATTCGAGATATCTGAAATTGAATTCTAGATATCTGAATTGAATTCGAGATATCTGAAATTGAATTCGAGGTATCTGAAATTGAATTCAAGATATCTGCAATTCTATTTCAGATATCTGAAATAGAATTTCAGATATCTCGAATTCAATTTCAGATATCTGAAATAGAATTGCAGATATCTCGAATTCAATTTCAGATATCTCGAATTCAATTACAGATATCTCGAATTCAATTTCAGATATCTGAAAATTCCCGATTAAATGTTAAAATGGCTTTCCATACGTACGTCATTTTAACATTTAATCGGGAATTTCTGCATATGCATTTCAGATATCTGGAATTCAATTGCAGATATCTCGAATTCAATTTCAGATATCTGGAATTCAATTTCAGATATCTGGAATTCAATTTCAGATATCTGAATTAGAATTTCAGATATCTCGAAATCTATTTTAGATATCTCGAATTCAATTTCAGATATCTGAAATAAAATTTCAGATATCTCGAATAAATTTAAGATATCTCGAGTTTAATTATAGATATCTGAAATAGAATTTTAGATATCTAAAAAAGAAACAATTTAAGATATCTAAAATTCCCGATTAAATGTTAAAATGGCTTTCCACACGCGCGAACGCTTCAAAGTTTATGTCTGTACTAATTTACATAGAACAAGATTTCGCGCTACGGAGGATTGTAACACCACATGCGTCAAATTTCACTAAACCAACTTCATGTGGTGTTTACAAGCAAAGGGGTGGTCTCTCACATACACACGGGCACACGCACGCCATAATAATCGCATACAATTCCTTTACTTTCAACAACGAGTCAAAAGCAACATAATTCAAATGAAGTACATTTCCCTGGTAATATACGGTAAGTAGTAAGAGAACTAGATATTTTCCCATCGTTTCACTGAATTCTTCCCTTTCTCTCTTGTAGAAAAATCCACAGTTTGGATGCAGAAACTTCTGCTGGTTGTACCACAAGAAAGAGCTACCTACGTTAAGAACTTCTAATTGACAATCAGACTTGAAAGAATGGAAGCACGAATATATACCACAGCCTGATTACCGTGAATATGCACACGGAGATAAAGAAATCACATCATTATATCATTTTCAAAATTAACCATATAGGCCTATTAACAGAACTTGCCCTGATACAAGTTCTGGTAAATTGGAGACAAATGTGAAAAAACATGTTGATAACCCTTCAGATGGCAGAGCAGCAAACGGAGACCCCTTGCATGAGGCAAACTTGAATTTGTTAGTCTTCCATAAAGACGCCCTCACATCCTTCCTCTCCCACACATTCTCTGACAATCTACGTAACATTAGATTGAAAATAATTCATTCATTTTACGTGAAACTGCACGAGTAGGAGAGAGGTGAGGTGATTTGAGGTAAGGCAAATATTCACCACTGGTGTACATTGCTGTGAAAATGGATTTGTATGTACTCATGCAAGGGTGCATGCCTCTACCAGCCCTACAGCTAGGAGCTACCAGGATTTACCAGTGTTTACAAGGGTGAAATAGTAAGAGAAGTTTTTGTTCCGTTGTGTCATACTACAGTAGTCATGACGTGGGTAATGAAACATCGCTAAAATGCATGGTTACCATTTTGTATTGTTTAACATGTACTGTTGTCTGTATTCTTATGTTTAATGTCAAGCAAGGGTCGCATTGAAAATAATACCCGAGTATATGCACTATATTTTACCATTATATAAAAATCACTATCAGTTATTGTACCGACTGTGGCCGAGTAGATAAAAGCTGTGTCATTTGAAGCAACGAGGCTTAGCACTTGGGAGGTTCAGGGTTCGATCCCCCGCCGGATCATAGTAAGGTGGGTTTTTCATCCAATGGTATTTTATGGTATTCCTATCTGCAACGACTTTCTAAGTGGAAAAGATTCCAAATTTGAGTTCAAAATGTTGAATTGGAAGCCACCCAATGTGAAAGTTGTAATCCATAAGCCCTTGCCGGCTTCTCCCACATTGGTGGTGGCTTAAGTGTCGTAAATATAACTCTCTGATTATTATTATTATTATTATTATTATTGTTATTATTATTATTATTATTATTGTTTTACATATTTGCTCCATAATTGAAGGTTGATGTATATAGTTTAATAAAAAGTCCAACATTCAATTGTTTCATGTAATTTACGATTTATTTATTTTCTGCTTACAGAATCAAACAAGGCAATGAGATAATAAATACTATGAGATCCGGGCAAAGAAGAAACAGCTCACACATGAAGCATTTACATGTACACTTCACACTCTGCTTGCTTCAGGATTTTACATGGTTACTATAGTTTGATTCAGTACAACAGGTTACTTTAACAGTGTACAGGTTATCCTTAGAATCAGACATTCAGTATCTTCTCACACTTAAGAGATATAACTGATAAAGATTAAAAAAAGAGTTGGTATGATAGAAACAGAGTGAACTTCTTCAACATTAGCCATAAATTAAAGAAACCCCCACAAAGACACATATTACAGGAGAAGTAAAACCAAACCATGAACCTTGATCTACGTGATAGAAATACACAGAATGTAAATGAACTCAACATACCTCTAAGAAAGTTACATTTATTGCATTTGTGAAGCAACAGGCAAGCTGAAAGATTCAACTTGACCTTGTACATGACCTACATAAGTCTCTTTCTCCAAAGAGCAAAGATGGTCTGAACAGCTTCCTCCATTTTTCTTGATGTTTGGAAGAGGTCCTGTGTTTGCCTGTAGATTTCTTATTAGGCAACATAGGTATAAAGATAATGAAACCTTGCACACTCTCACTTTTACAGAGTAGTTTCTTTTCATTTTTAAAGGTAAGGAGATCCTTAAAGATCCATAAATATTTACTGTGATGAATGTGATTACTTATCTTTCTGGCAGAGTAGAGGTGTTTTTGGTACCACTTGGATGTAACAATGTCTACCAATCACTTCAGTTTCCTTAAAACACACATCACACAATGTCTACTAATAATTTCATAAAACACAGATCTCAAATATTGCATGTACTGGAACATGTTTTGTTGTCTTGGTAGCAAGTAAACCTACCTCATTCCTACACATATCCCGCAACTACAAGTAACAATAATCTGACCGCCTATCCATTGATTCCTACGAAAATTTCATTGGCAAATTTGGCAGTAAGAACCAATTTTTGTCCCTTTTAATGCCCATAGCATAAGAGGTAAGGATATTAATTACCATTTGCAGCACATTTTAGCACCATAAATTGCCTGTAACTTTGCATGTATTACATGAAACAAGCTTGGACTTGATTGTCATTGACTGCATGCAAGTTAAAACTGACCGGTGGATGGAAATCATGGCCATTTTTCCGCTGTTTTGTGGAATATTTACCATCTGAGTTTCCAGTGACTGAATACTGCAACACCAACTTACATATTTGATTTGCATATTCGCAGGTCGTTTAGGCTTTAGTAAATAGTAATGAAGACATTTTTGGCTAATATAGAGTGAAAGGGAATAAATTGAAGATACATTATAAAATATAATACGATAATTATACTACACAATTTCAAGAGCTAAATTTGTGAATAAAGTTTGGCATACATGTATATAAAGAATATAAAATTCCAGCTGTCGAAACTACTTTGAAGAATCAGAAAGTAGTAGGATTGTTCATGGCTGTTGCGAATGTGTTGAATTAATCATTTTCTATGCGAGCAATGTCCAAATGCACCCACAAAAGAAACATCACACAGATTGAAATATCCATCTACAACACATTCAACAAACATACAAAACAATCAATGTTAAATTTTATTTATAATTCACAGATACACCATCCCATGAAATGATTATCAATGCTTTACCTCGGAGACTCTGATAGAGATAGTGTAGCAGGTGCCTGTTACTATTTTCTTCCTCGTGTGTTCACACTCATTCACTTGTATTGTTAACTATGTCATGTACATAGGGCATCAATTTTCTCATACAATGGACGTCTGTTGGGTGAGAGTAGTGGTTGACTAGAGAGAGACAAGGAGTCTATCTGAATGTTTATCTCTAATTCCAGCTTCTCCCTTTGTTCCCCTAAGTTATTAATTATCTGAGCTTCGATGACTTCTGAGTATCCTGTTCCCCCTGTTAAATGGAAGATCTGCATGACATACCAAACTAGCTCCCAAACCCAAACCCGCTACAGAAGAAGAAGATACTGTAAGCTGGCTAACTAGATAAACAGAATAAGTTACATAGACTATGGGTGGAATAAATGAGGTACAGTAATTGTATAAAGTTTTTGGGAATGATGATGGGACGAAAACCATGTTCAGTTGTTGCACTCAATTTTGCATTTCCCCTTTTAATTTAGAGAGGGCACTACATACAGCAGCATTAGGCAGATACAGTAACTTCCTACTTTTCAAAAAGGCATGAGTATAAAGCAAATCATCAGTTACACATACGATTTCTCACTTAACAAAGTTACACTTCTGTTATACTAACCCTCTAGATTGGATTACAATACACCACACACCCTGGCACCTTTCTCTACAAATTTAAAACTTGGAAACATTTTCAAACTTGGAAACTTCCTCACTGCTGAATCCCCGCTTTATCTCTCAGCAAATTCAACTTTGAAAGGCAGTGGACTTCTGACAAGTCCGGTACTTGCACGTGATATGTCGGGTACAGTCTTGTCTGCTATCTTGATTTCGAACATTTTTAGAAGGCGAGTAATCCAAAGGAACAGTTCAATTCTGGCTATTTGCTCCCCGAGGCAAATTCTTTTCCCTGTAAAGAAAGGAAGACACATCAAAATACACTTTGTACTTTACTGAAGGTAAATTTCTTAACTTGCTTACACCATGTCAAGGATCTTTAACTGTTAAGTGCAGAAAGAGCACCCTTATTAAATAGATTGCTGGTTTTTATAAACAGAATTGGTAAATTAATTGAATTTCCAAATGTACAGTACAGTACAACATCACTATATAACACTTAGTAAATATTACAAAGCAACAGAAATATCAAGTAGTAGGTTGATGGTTGTGTCAATAAAGAGAATTCTTGGTGAAATAAATAGTAAATACCACATGCTTTCCTACCTACAGTAACTGCCTTATTAGTTTTCCGACTGCTTTGATGGTAATAAAATTGTCAAAAATGAAATGTTCCCTCTTGAGCTACATCTACTGTATGACCTAACAATTTTTGCACATGAGTTTACTGATGTTTAAATGAATGAATGAATGAATTTGTCGCCAACCCTTGAACTAAACATGGGGCATCAACATGATAAATATGATATGTTAAACCACTTCCCTCTCACAGACAGTGTATAACATTTACCAGATTTCTGACATCAATATTTCAAGACTTTGAATCAGATTTTCAGTGTAATATATCAGCAACTTTTCCACCTGTGGTTCAAGTGCTACAATAGAAGGTATGACCACTAATGTGCCATGATAAGTTGTGAATCGGATTTTGTATTTCTGAAAAAGTTCTTTATTTTTAATTTTTTATTATTATCATTCCATCAAGAATCCAAACAATGTACAATTCACATAGACATTATGATCATTAGTCAATTTTATCAACAACAAATCATTAAACTTCAAATAAAGATTTCAGGTTATGCCATCTGATATCAAAAGCATGTTGCTTACAATTAGTTTTATACATAAACTTTTCTTTTAGATAAAAATTCTTTAAAAGTTTTTTCTGAAAAAGTTTATCATACAGTATAATCTTACCAACTCCAAATGGCATCATTTCTTCAATGGCTTTATAATTACCATCAGCAGTCAAAAATCTCTCTGGGTTGAAATTTTCAGGGTCTGGAAAGATGTTAGCATCCATAGAAACAGCCCTTATGTTGGAGGTTACAATGGTTCCTTTGGGTATCAAATATTGTTCTAATATTACATCTTCGGCTGCTTCATGAGCAACTCCTAAAGGAAGAATATCCCCTAATCGTAGGGTCTCCATTATAAAGGCATTAACGTAAGGCAGCTTGGTACGATCTGCATAGCTAAGTACACAGTCTTGACTGAACTCTTTGTCTAATTCTTCATGACATTTCCTCTGCTTCTCTGGATGAGCAGCTAGATAGAGCACTGCCCATTTCAAAGTAGTCGAAGTTGTCTCTGTTCCGGCCAGGTACAAGTCTCGAAGAAGCCAGAGAAGGTTATGCATCTTAAACTGCGTTTTCGTACCGGCTGACAAATGTTTCTGCAGTTCTGCTAGATACACATCCAAGATGTCTTCGTGTTCCGAATTTTCGCCTTTCTTGATGTGATCTTGAATTTGCTTGCACCAAAGTCTTTTCATGACTTTGTAATTATTTACGATCCTCTGTCCGGGTCCGATACGAAAATGAGCAAAAATTGGGGTCATGCTGTTCAATGATCCAGGTCCTGCGAGTTGAAAATGTTTCAAAACTGTAGCAACCTGTTCCTGAAGGTTTGGATCGGTATATTCAAGTTGTTGGTTGAAAACCAGTTTGGAAATGATGTTGCAACTTGACATTGAGAAGATGTAAGACACGTCCAACACATGACCCTGTCTACAAATTTCTTTGACTAACTTGTCTCCTTCATTTCTTACAACTTCTTCAAAACCTTTCTTCCCTACTCCAAAGTTTCGAAACATGTTCAAAACAAATGTTCTGCATTGCTTCCATTCCTCTCCATTGGCAAAAGTCAAACCTAAAATGAAACAAAACAAACAAGGATTTCATTTTCACTTCATGTTATAATTATGCTGTGTTGAAAATCTGGTCGGCCAGTAGAGCAGGTCTCTTCCTCAAGTCCAATTCCATTTCTTATTACTGTAGGTATTATGCCTATACTGATGAAAGCATCAAGGGCTGAGAAAAGTGAGAGACTGTTAAAATTCTTTCACCAACTCAGTCCTCATAACAATAGGCTGCAGTAGTTTTGAAGGAAACACTAACAAATGGTCTCGTCATGTACAGTACTGTATTTATTGCTTGTTCACCTATGCATCGACCATAAACCAAAAGAAATATTTGTTATTATATTCCACTATCCCAGTGAGGGATTCAGGCTTGGAAATGAAAGCATGCTTAATTGCAGAATATCCCGCAACTCGTGAATCACACAGATTATGACCGGTAGTCCCTTTAGTAACCAATGTGTTGTTGTTATCAAAAAGGACTGCGTGTGTGAATTAGTTTAGTATACTTTAGTAGTAAAAAAGGATCAGGAGGGACACTCAAGTCCCCATCAAGGACCCTATAGGAGAGGGAAAAAAACTGAAGACACAAACAATCAGACCCGATTACAATGCTTAAAGTGCTTTTCCAAAGCATTCTTAAACCCATTGACACTACATGCAAGTACAACTTTCTCAGGCAAACCATTCCACTTATTCACAACCCTATTAGAAAAAAAGTTATGCCGAATATTAATCCTACTTTGTGACTTTTGGAGTTTAAGACAATGACCTCTGGTACAACTACTATAAGCAAACATAAAAAAGTTGGTATTTGGATAAATTTGTCAAAATTGCAGGGTATTCTGCAATTGCTCCGAAATTAAACCTGAGATTTAAATTAGGCTAGAAACAAAAGTAAGCTATACAACTACAGTAGAACCTTTAGCCTACCTTTGCCTGGCCCCAATGCCTTTATGTAAACCAATGGAGCAGCACGATTCTGAAGCTTCGGATGATGCCATGCTTTCTTTATTAGTCCATAGCTATTCAAAACTATCACTGACTGAAAGCCAAGCTGAAAGCTGAAAATTTGACCATATCGTCGCATCCACTTCATCATCAGTTCTTCTGGTTTATATCCTGCCCAGACCAGATCTGGCAAGTTACCTATGACAGGCCAAGCCCATGGGCTAGGGATAGAACGTAATCCATCTTTTCCCTTTTCACTGACATCTTTCTTGCAAAGTAAAACTAGACATATGATGAAAATAAATGATACAAGGCACGGAACGAACAGGAAACTGATGCTCATTGTGACTGCTGTGTAGTTTTGGACATCTATTAAAAGTTAAACTGATGTTTTAAGTAAGTATCCGTTGTACTTATTTAATGAGGCCTATCCACTGGAAATAGTTGGCTGGGCCACGGCAAGGTCAGGTGAAGAAGACAGGTTGCTTGTGTTAGTTGTGTCACACTTGTCTGGGCCTAGGGTATTTCCACAGATTCAAGTTTCATGATCATATACCTGCAGAGACTTCGTGTAGTAAGAAGGCTAGTTCCGCGATGTCCACATTTGAAATCACATTCACAATATTTGAATAGGCTTACAGGTAGGCCTATTGCTCAATATTCCTACAGATCTAGTCACTCAATAAAATATGTGACCTTAAACAACCTATTACTCATTGCGGTCCGCAGTCAAAGGAACATAACCTGGCTAAGACAAATTAGTGGGCAAACAATAAAGCCTACGACCCTCCCTGTTCCATTTAAACTTAAAAGTGTCCTGGCACTCAACATGCACAGTACGAAAACGTACAAATATATGCAGGGTCATTTACCAACCTGAAGCTATCCCAGGATTCATCACAGGATTCATCTCAGGATTCATCACACGATTCATCACACGATTCATCCCGTCGGTATTCGCGCTATTATAAATGCATAGCCAAAGGCCCCATAATCCAAACGGTTGAAATTAGAGTATGTTCACAACGTCTTCTTTTCATCAAGATTTGCCTACAGCATAAATGTCAACATCGGTAGCATGACCGCGCTCTGAAAAGTAAACTTTCCGTTGCTTGCAAGTTAAGTTGTCTTCTTGTCGCTTCAAAATGCAGAGAGTAGTGAAACGTGATACCTTTTTACCTTGTATCTGGACCTGAGATCAGGGAGTTCCATAACAACTCCCCGCTGAGATGTCAATCGCTGCTATATATGTACACTGTGTGGTCACTGGCGGATCCAGGGCCTTTGTTTGGGAGGGGCCAAAGTGGCATTAGAGTGATATGGGGGAGGGGTCTAAGGGGAGGGGTGCCCCCTCCCCTTTGGAAAATTTTCTATTGCTGAATGCCCTCAGATGCAATTTGGTGCGACAAAAGTGTACAATGGTGATGTTAATTTACTTCTAAAAAAAATGTTTCACAGGTGTAATTTTCTAAAATATTTATAAAACAAAGTTGGGATCATCTTTCTCAAGAAATTTTATTTCTCATAGGTTATAAATTTCTTACAACCAGCCTGTAACTGCAAAATGGTGTTAAACTGTAAATCCTCATGCTCATACATTTACATAGCTCCCAACTCTTGAGAAGGCAAATGCTGGTCCATGCCACGAATCGCCGTCCTGGGGGAGGGGTATAAGGGAAGGGGGTGTCCCCCTCCCCTTTTGAATCTTTTTGGAATCCTGGTGATGCCTACATGTAAAATGGTGGCACTTAGAAAGGCTTTTGTCACCCAAAATTTTCTGAGAAATATGCATTTTTTTTGTGTGTAACATCAATAAATTGAATAGTAGGTGATAATTCATTCTTTCCCGTGGCATGAAAATGTTCGCTGCTCGCCCCAATGAAAAGAATTATAGGCTAATTTGAGGTTCAAATGATGCTGTAAAGGAGGTTTTATACTCTATTATGCTAAATGCTAAAGAAATGATGGTTGCTAAGTCAAAATTTGATGCAATTTTTTTATGTATACTTGACAATTACAATGCGGTTTTTCGGACGCTTGTGCGGGTCAGCGGGTTTGGGTGTTAGAATGCGGGTCTAATTCCCGCGAATTGCGGGTCAGTTGGGAGCTCTGCATTTAATTTTAAACCAGAAAACGAAAAGGTTTAGACTAGTCTACCACTGCTATTCCTCTCGATTTTTTTAATTTCCAATCATATGATTTAGCGGATGTTCGGAAACATTTTTTGGCTCACCTTTGGAGGGGGGCCCCCCTTGGATCCGCCAGTGTGTGTGGTGGGTATTGAACGTAGCTGTATATGTATTGACTGTACACTAGTGTCTAGTTACCGACGGTAGCAAGCTGTGTGTGTATTTTCTGGGATCGATGGTGGTGTCTAACACTTCTGTTAAACCTCATTCGAAATTAGGTCAGATTACCGGCATGAGACGTTTCCTTGTGCGCGAGTCTACACACCTATTAATAGTAGTGAGTACTAACATGTAGCGTTACAATATATGCATACCCGCTGTACCTTTCCGTATGCGCACGGTATACACGTCTGTACAGGCATATCCTATATTATAGCTACTTAGTGATAGTACGTACGCCCATGCAACAATGAATCTAATTTTATTATCAAACCAATAACGTACTCAGCCCGTTTTCCAAGCACAGTTTGCGTAAGACACCATATCTGTACAAACTATTGCTACGATTTTCTTAAACGGCAGCCTAACTTTCCGCGAAGCCAACCTAAGTTTTCGTGACAAACAACCTACGTTTAAGCCGCTGCAAAATAACTTCTCGAGACGGCAACACAAGTTCCTGCAATGGCAACATAAATATGGTTCAAACGGCGCGCAATATTTTAACCTAACGTTCAATGTTATTGTTTACACCACTTGAACACATGACCAAAAGTCATATGATCGTAAATGGTGTTGTCAATTGATACAATAAAACGCTATACTACAATAAAACGCTAATGGTTGCTACCTCATTAACTTAATTAGTCCAATCTAACATAACAAAACATATATAAACAATACTTCTGGTAAATATGAAGTGTTCTTATGAAGTTCAGTTGATATTGTTATGTGCAATGCTCAGACAAAAAGAACCTGCAAGGATCTAGCAATAAGTTAGAAGTTATGAGAATGGTTTCGTAGTTTGCTTGTATATTGCACTGTTATGCTAATTTTAGTTATATGCCCTCACAAGTTCCTTACTTTGAGGACGTAGAACTATCAAAATTCTCCGAAATGATCTGGAAGATTGTTTTGAGCGTCGTTTGCACCGCCATCCTCGTACACGGAGAGTTACAGAGGGATGGACCAGTGCCAGTCGTCATTTGGCATGGGATGGGTTCGTTCAAGTCCATTGAAAATTATTGTATCCCACTCCTAGCCTACCTACAGTAACAACTATTAATTAGCCTTATACCTAAGGCTAGGTCAGGTCGTGTTAAAAGTCTTTCTGTCTTAGCCTAGCTACTGTAGTGTCGTAGATTACTAATGACACTATAGGTTACGGCGTTATGTGACTGAATTGGTGTTTTACTGTTAGTGTTGCATATGCTTTATAGGTAAATTCTTTGTAAGTAGCTATAATTAGGCTAGAAATAAATCAAGTTTCCAACAAAACAAGATAACATGTTCACAGACATTTAACTTCTTAAGGTTCGTATTTTTAAACAATGTTGATCCTCTCAGATAGTGTTTCCATTATTTGCAATTGATACACAGAGCTGTATAACTTTCCAAATAACATAAAATCAAGCTTTTGTTAGGTATATAAATGAAATTTGGATACCAATCGTCGTAATATGTTTGGGTAAATACTGCCCATTTTAGAAGAATTGAACAGGCAACCATTTCCCATTGTCAAATTAATTCTACATATGCTTTTACCTCTGCAATGTGTTACCCTATCTATCTTTTACATGTTTTCATAACATTGTGGCTATTCCTCTAGGCAGCATGAATGTCAGATGTCAAGCAATGTGTGCAGGCGCGTAACCAAGTGGTGGGGGGGGGGTGGCGAAGGGGGCGACTGCCCCCCTGTGCATATTTTATTGTGTATGTTTTTATGATATCGCTAGTAATTTCAAGCATAGATGCAACTTACAAGACCTGGTAAGTGCCATTTTCAGTGATCTGAGGGGCATTTTCAGCCAAAATTTTCTTGTACTTAGATAGTTTTCAATGCAGAATCTACGGCTCTGATAGTTTGCCTACAGGTTCGCCCCTCCTTTGGCAAATTCCTGGCTACACGCCTGAATGTGTGACCCTATTATTCACCATTGTGGCCAGATCCATTGTAATGGATTTAATTAAATACTTATTGAGTAGGTGATCTTTATGATATGTTCACATGTGAAGCACCCCAAATTTGTCGCAAAAAGTCTGGCATGAAATCTGCACAACCGAAGGAATTTTGCATAATCATTTAGCTTCTTGGCAAGCTCTCTCTATCTTATTGATATATGCAGTATCTATATATAT
This sequence comes from Apostichopus japonicus, assembly GCF_037975245.1. NCBI lineage: Eukaryota > Metazoa > Echinodermata > Holothuroidea > Aspidochirotida > Stichopodidae > Apostichopus > Apostichopus japonicus. Next base: position 6,830,758 of record NC_092569.1, on the reverse strand, counting down.
ATATACAAAACTTGACCTCCAGGAAGATCAGAAGAGCTCTAAATAAATATGATCTTCAAAAATATTCCCCAAAATATGACTCAGACAAGTTCAGTAAACAAGTAGTAGAGCACTTTCAAATAGAGCATCTATAGATGCAGGTAATAAGTTGCTGCTTCAGACTCGCTTAATTTTTCAATGCCACTTCCATACCACTTTTCTCAACTATCCATGCCATGTACAGTAGGCTAATGAGGACAACTGGGTAACCATTCTGTACGTAATATTTGCAAGTCGGTACCCAGAGCTTGCAATTTTCAACAAGGAATGCCACCTTATGTTATTCACCTGGCAGCCGGATGAAGAACATGGGCAGTACTGTTCATTTTAAGGTGTTACCTTTTCTTAATTACCGGCAGCCATGGTATTAGTGTGACTGTTAGTCCTTATTAAATCTGCTGTATTCCCATCTTCACCAGGCAGCTAGATGAAAAGTGAGCGCTCTACCCCTTATTTGTCCGCTAATATGTGAATAACATCAGGCGCGTAGCGAGGAATTTGCCAAGGGAGTGGCAAACCTGTAGGCAAATTATCAGAGCGGTAGATTTGGCACTGGAAACTATGTAAGCGTAGCGCCACCATGGGTTGGAGCGAAGCGTACAAGAAAATTTTGGCTGGAAATGGCACTTCCCAGGCCTTGCAAGTTGCATAGAAAGCATTTTCTATTTGAAATTACTAGCGATATCCCCCTCCCCCCTTGGCTACGCGCCTGAATAACATCATGTATGTTGTATACAGTGCATATCCAGGACTCAGATGCCAGCTGAGTGTGACTTTTCATAAACGTACATTTATAAACAAATGTGATAAACAGTTACACACCACAGGAAAGATGTAGAAATCTAACTGGGCAATACTTCCATAGCCTTCATAGTTCATATTGAAAATGCAAAAAATAGATCATACATTGAGATAACACAAGTTAACCAACAAAGCAGGAATGACTGAGTAATGATTGACCTAGTTTAACACCATCACATAATCATCATTTGACTTGTGAGGACCATTGAGGGACTCAATTCTTCAGATGGGCTAACTGTAACTACACTGCTATGATAACATCATAACATGTGGACTCCACAGTGCGCTATAATTCTTACTGTACCTTGGCCTACTTACCAATAAAGTTGTCTTATTGTTTGAAATTCTGTTTTTTGGCCTAATTTCTGTTTTAAGGTGACAGCTGTTGTAATCCACTCAGCATGGGCTCAATTAAGAGTATGATAGAGGATAATGTCCCCGGTGTCTACGTTCACTCTCTCATGATTGGTAATGGTATTGTTGAGGTAAGCACTAGTTATAACTTGGAGTTAACATACTTCTAATCTTTGTAGATGTTTGTTCACTCTCTCATGATTGGTAATGGTATTGTTGAGGTAAGCACTAGTTATAACGTGTAGTTAACATACTTCTAATCTTTGTAGATGTTTGTTCACTCTCTCATGATTGGTAATGGTATTGTTGAGGTAAGCACTAGTTGTAACTTGTAGTTAGCATACATCCTATCTTTGTAGATGTTTGTTCACTCTCTCATGATTGGTAATGGTATTGTAGAGCCTTTGAGGTAAGCACTAGTTATAACTTGTAGTTAACATATACATTCTATCTTTGTAGATGTTTGTTCACTCTCTTATGATTGGTAATGGTATTGTTGAGCCTTTGAGGTAAGTCACTAGTTATAACTTGTAGTTAACATATACTGTACAGTACATTCTATCTTTGTAGATGTTTGTTCACTCTCTTATGATTGGTAATGGTATTGTTGAGCCTTTGAGGTAAGCACTAGTTATAACTTGTAGTTAACATATACTGTACAGTACATCCTATCTTTGTAGATGTTTGTCCACTCTCTTATGATTGGTAATGGTATTGTTGAAGTAAGCACTAAGTAAGCAGTAAGTACATTTTTCTCTTCTTGTAGGACACTACTAATGGGTTTCTTCTGAATGTCAACAAGCAGATTAAAATGGCATGTGACATCATAGCCAATGACACCAAGCTGCAGAATGGATATAATGCCATTGGATTCTCTCAAGGAGGTCAATTCTTGTAAGTTACTGCAGAATTTTCAGACCTGCTCTCATTCCACATCAGTTCAAGAGTTTTTGTCATCAGTTAAATGTTAATTGTACTCAAGAGCCAGTATGTTGAATCACAGGAGAAGCAAATGTAATGTTCTTTACTAACAATATATTGGTCTCATTGAAAAAGGTGCATATAGAGTTCTGTTAAGTACAAAATACTGTAAATTAAATCATGAGAATTTTCTTTTGCCAAAATTCAAATGTGTAAAACAGTGCAGGCTTTCATACATATACACTGAGAGGTTGTTTTATATGGGGTATGTTGAATCACAGGAGAAGCAAATGTAATGTTCTTTACTAACAATATATTGGTCTCACAGAAAAAGGTGCATATAGAGTTCTGTTAAGTACAAAATACTATAAATTAAATCATGAGAATTTTCTTTTGCCAAAATTCAAATGTGTAAAACAGTGCAGGCTTTCATACATATACACTGAGAGGTTGTTTTATATGGGGTAATGCATATTGTTTTCTGTGGATCAAAGTGTGATACTGTTACCAAACCTACTGAGTTTTTGCTCAGAATAAGATAACAGTTCATCAAGCTAAAGACATTAACAAATTTTCTCACCAAATCAAAATATGTAAAAGTTTAGAGTGTCTGAATATTTTTGCTCAAGTCATTGCTCGTTTGTCCAATTTTAACTGTCCGTCCATCTGTGTCTCAGGTTTCAATGTGTTCTTATTTTGATCTCAATTCCGTTAGACTCTGAAGAAGATTCAAGATTTTGATCTATACATATTTCTTACATAGGCTTCTGGCAGTACAGTTTACTCACAGTTTTTTCTCACTTCAAATCAAAATATAGTAATCAATGAAAGATTCATTGGCCAGACACTGAAATAATCTGGGCAATATCTTTCATTATTTTAAGAAAGAAAATGACTAGCTATAAAGTTATATGTATTGTAATGGGAGTTTAGTATCAGTGCAACAGTATGTTTGATTTAGCTTATACAGTTTGGTATGTTGTAACTACTTAGTATTAACATGTTGTTAGCAACAACAATTAGGCCTACATTGCTTAGCCCCAAAAACTTCCGGCACATATTTGGGCACCCAAATTTAATTCCCACCTCAATTGCATTTTGTGACACATTCTTTGGGCCTAAATTCGTGGGGCCCAATATTTTTTGGACCATTTGGAGCCACAATTCTTCAGGTTCAAGGATTGGGGGGCAAAAATATTTTTGAGCCAGTTTGTTTGTGCCAAAATAATTTTGGAACCATTTAGGGGCTATTGTCATGTTATGTCACTAAATAGACTTTACTCAATATGATAACTGTCTCCTGGTACCTTCCTTTATATGTTGCTGCATTAGTCCATAGATAATCCTCTTCATTTTGGTGTGCACATGAATATTAGTATGTATGGCTCACCACACTATGAATATGTCTTTAGACATCGGAACCACTAAACGTTTCATTTTCTGGTTTAAGGCTATGAATTTTTGGCTCTTACAACATTAGTATGGTTGCTGTGTAAAAAAAACTGGCATACATGTTTGGACTTGTACAGCAATTTGACCATTTGCAATGTTAACTATTAAAACTGACTTTTGAAGAAAATGAATTCTTTGTATTTCAGACGTGCTGTAGCTCAGAGGTGCCCATCACCTCCCATGCGTAACCTGATCTCTGTTGGGGGGCAACACCAAGGAGTGTATGGACTTCCACACTGTCCTGGACAGAGCAGCACCTTGTGTGACTATGTTAGGAAGCTTCTTAATGTTGGAGCTTACATCAAGTGAGATTTATGTTATTGATAAAGACCCGATTGTTAACCATTTAGCTGATTGTAGCCTAATGCACTGTCAATCGAATCACATGTTCCAGTTTATTCTGTTTGTTCTTGTTTCTGACATAAGTAATTTGATGTTCTTTTTTCATTTTAAGAAGTATTTCTTTGAGAGCTCTTGTTTATTTCTACAAATGTGTCCAGACAATTTCGTGTTGATTTGTAACTGCTATGTAACATTTCATACCATTAATTGGTACAGTAGTTTATGGAGACTAGTAATGTACCTGTTTCAAAATTGATATGCTTCCAAGCTATAAGTGACATTGGTGCCATCAAATGCAAATACCTTCTGCCACTGGTACCTTTCATCCCAAATAATACTCTCTACATACTCTAGTAGTAATAAGTATGTGGGAATGCTTATATCATTTCCTACTTATTTTTCTACATTAGTTTGGTCTGTTTAATAATTGTAGACATTCCTCCAACAAATAATTCATTGTTTGCTTTCTTTACCATCTTACTTCCAATGGAATTCCTGATGTTTGCAAACATTTACAAATGAAGATACATTCAGGACAGGTTAGTATTCTTCAAGTTTCATTTATTTTAAAGTTTATGGTCTCTCTGTTGGGAGTAACATAGCAGACACTGCCAGTTTTGACGTTATCCACATGTATGGCATGTTGAGATATACTCCTATGTCATCAGCAATAACATTAATGGTATCAAAGATCAATTAAAAAAAATTGTCAAGTTGTATTCGTCAACTCCCGTCTAACAAGTGGTAATGGAAACATTCTTTGCAAAGTCTACAGCACTGTTATTAATATCAAAGCCAGTTTTCTAAACACATGATGAAGCAGCTTCATGCATTTGGTCTTCAATTTATTGGACATTAAAAAAACCAAATACAGTATGTAGAGTTACCTTTGCGTTTACTTGTTTCAGCTTCTTAGAACCTTCCATATGTAGTATTTATCACATTCAATGCAATATTTGCAACCTTTTCACGATCATTTAATAATGTTAATACGGATCTTGAATGAAATGTGTGGTTGTGGGCTTCTGATATTTACATTGTTGAATATAAATTTATCAAACTTATGTCACAAATTTTTCAAACGTATCTGTCAAATTTATTTAAGAAAAGTAGAAGCTTCTCTGGATCTGTTTTTCTGTAATAAGCTTTGAAATAAGGGGTTAATCAACGGTCTAGCGTGCGTTACTCACAGGATTAATGCACGATCGGGGGATAATGCAAGCGATGCACGAGGGCGGAGCCTGAGTGCATCCAGCGATAGCATTAACACCCGGAGTGCATTAATCATGTGAGTAACGCACGCTAGACCGTTGATTAACCCCGTTCATTCATACACTACCATTTGTGTGGGGGAAAAATCATAAAACAAAACATTTTTGGTTACATATAACCAAAGATTTATTAAAGTGATGCCCCGTAATTTTACCGTGCGTTACTCACAGGATTAACCACGGTCAGCTGACCTGAATGGACCAATAGGATTTAGGAATCTTTACTAAGTATGAATGAACGCTGTATTAAGCGCTATATATTTATTATGATTGATATTAAGCTATAGAAGTGTTTGCTATGTTATATATTCTGGTTTATATGGCCTGTTTGGCAGTGGTAGATCAACTCAATTATCATTTTCATCATATCATAGTATTGTACAAGCTGAATACTGGCACGATCCTCTGAATGAAGAAGAATACCGGACAGCCAGTGTATTCTTAGCAGACATCAATCAAGAAACGGTAAGTTTTCATCGTAGAGCAGGGGTGGGCAACCTACGGCCCGCGGGCCACATGCGGCCCGTCAGTGATTTTTTGCGGCTGTGAGATGTCTCAAGAAAAAGAAAAATCAATCTATTTTACATCATCACAAAAAATCAAGCTAGCTACTTAGAATTTATCGGCACTAATGATGCTGTCATGTAGGCCTAATATCCCCATTAATTATCAACTGTAATGTATTGACATTATGTTTTTGTGAATGCAGATTAAGTACACACACCTATTGCTTGAAAGGTTTGAAATCAACAGCAGGTCGTTGGTTAGGTGCGGCCCAGGCAATTTTTTTCACTCCTTATATCTGGCCCATTCATCCAAAAAGGTAGCCCACCCCTGTTGTAGAGAGAATGCTCGAACTTATGATATTACTTCTTGGATCAATGCAATCCGTGTGAGAGAAATATTAAATCATAATTGAATTAATATTGTCAGTGACAGTAGTCCTGTGATTAACATGCTTGTTACTCGTAAGGGGGATTGAGTAGTGCTGTACAGTACACAAAATATTAAGTAGATAAAATGTTAACACGTTTGACATTGGTAGTAGCTGTTTTATATTAATTCATATCACCTATAACAACTTTAGTAAATGATAGTAAAACCATGTAAGTTATAGAAAGTGTTTAACATCTGTAAATATTTTTCTCTTTTACCGTAGACTGTGAACAAAGATTACAAAACAAACCTGCAGAAGCTGAATAAGTTTGTAATGGTCATGTTCTCTGAAGATACAATGGTACAACCAAAGGAGTCAGAGGTAAGGGTAGCTGTAATGTTAACAGTTTGATGTGAGCAAATCATACAGCGTGTTGGTATGTTAACATGCATTGCAGGAGATGAATAAACTCCGTTTTTTTTGGGCTCGTACTGAAGTATTTTAGTACACAAACAATACTGTGGTTCCCGTTTAGTCGAAAGAGACAGTAATTTAGAGAAATTTAATGTCAAAGTTAGCAGATTCTCACTGACCAGAAACATGATGTGTAAAAGCTTGTGAACGTACAGGTCACCGTGTGATGTCAATGTGTGGAGTGTAAAACAAACGCGAAAAACTAAAAATGGACTTTCCACATAGTTCTTGTAAGAAAGTGAACCATTTATTAACTTCACTCTTACAATAAACATGCAGCTACAAGAGAAAGAAATATTTGTTAGAATTGTTCACACATTGGTTATGCATTTTGGGTAGCAATTCTTCAATTAAAAGTAAAATTATGATTAAAAATACTGCCTCAACATCTGGTTATTATTTGTAAGATTAGTTGCTATTATAGGCCAGTATACATACTGTGCCGTACGATATCGAGGTCTTGTCCCAATTGAAATGCCTAGCTTGTGAAAGATATCAACATCTCAGATATTTCTTCATTTGTTGTTGCAATTAATCGTGTTTGCAGTTAGTTTCCAGTCAGTGGAGGCAATATTAATCCACGAAATATAAAGCTTTGGGTGTGTGTCAGTCTCGCTGCCATAATGTAAGGCTTTCAGAAAGTCACAACTCCATGAGAGCAGAAACACAAGTTAAGGGAACACCACAGTAAAAAAACAGCGCCTGATAGATTCCATATTCCATATACAAGTTTCAAAAGTTAAAAAATTTGAAAACATTTACCGTTTCAGTACAATATACATGCCTTCAATGCATATCGTCCTTACGTGTCAGTGTGCATCACTAAGTTAGCTCCGTGCGTAGTGTTGTTGGTTCTGCTAAAGAGAACTAAGTCAAGCAGGGCCTTATGTAGTAGTGTACAACTCTCTTTTGTAACATGATCTATATTTTCCTGCACCTATGGGGTAATCACGGCCGAAGATAAACAATTGAGTATGCACATTAGAATAACAAGGCAATCGTGGCTTGATGAGTTAAGGCATATATCAAAATTAGGGAGACTTAGAGGGCCTCTATGACTGAGAAATGTAAAGAAACTTAAATTTCGGTTTTCAGAATCGTTTTTGCAACCTCCTACTTCACAATTCGATGGCATTTGAGTTTAACAGTATGACAGAGTGTCATATCGGCCTAGTGTTAGTAGTGTAATGTTAGTGCTGCAGTGAATAGCTTGATCGAGAGTTTTCCTCAACCAAATCAGCACAATGATATCACAGGGGTCACCTACAGTCAAGTGAGCGCAATAGGAATTTTTGCGAAAAGAGCAAATTCCTTGTCCAAAAGTGCTAGATTTGATAAGGATTCACCTAATCCCAAAAGAAAATAATACAATGTGCCATACATCAATGGCAAGTTACAAGTACAAAGATTCTATGTGACATAACTTTGAATCGATTAGCCTATGTCAAAAACCTCCAGCTGTGCATTTTAAAATATCAATGAAGCAAAACCACATAATGGGAAACAGCTGGATTTATGAATATTTACAAATGTAATACTTCCTTCTTGTGACTTGTTTCATGTGGCATTCACAAGATTTCAAAGAGAGGTGGGGGGGGGGGTCGTGGGGGGAGGGTCAGATTTTCTTCCACTGACCTTTGTGGAGGGACCAGAGGCAAAAGAAAGAACTTATATAGGAGAGGGTGAGGTCTTCGCAGAGGGGTCTTGTGGTCCTTCCTAAAATTGAATGGTTCGACCTGAAATGTTGCACTTTGAGACATATTTAGGCTATAAATTAGGACTATAATAAAGTATAAATGCAACAAGCTGCTGCCTTCATCCCTTCTCTTGAATTGATGATATTATGTTTTATTTTTCTCAGTGGTTTGGCTTCTATAAACCAGGACAAGCAAAGGAACTCTACACCTTAGGGGAGAGCGATCTCTATTTGAAGGTAAATCTATCTTACAATACCTGACAACTCTCACTGTTTCACTGTAAAACTCACAGGTTTATGTACCATCCTTACGGGAGATCTACATATCCAGTAATACACAGTAAAGCAAATTTACATGAACCTGTGGATATTTAATGTTAAAAGTATAAGGTTTATTTGACAAAGAGTGTCTTGTAAAATCTCCAGGTTTTTTTGCTCATGGGCATCTCCAGGTTTAGGTCTGGTCTTAATGTGAGGCAGCTGGTCACATCTCATTTTAATCCTATCACTGAATTCAATCTCAAGTAACTAGTGTATTTTTCTGTGTAAATTCTACAGTACAAGGTGTTTTTTTTTTATGTACCAAAGAGATGACCATTGCTTAGCCTAACATCGCAATCTGTCATATGGGTATGTAATTCTTAATCAGTATTGGGTTATCAGTGTGGTAATCTAATGAATGGGGAATTATTTTTGGAGGGGATAAGAGAGGTAAGGCAGGGGAAGGATATTTGCCTTGCAGACTTGCAGACGTCTGCTGTTGTACTTTATCTTGGGTCATCATAACTCTCCAATATTTATAACAGATCCTATTTGTACCAAAAGTAACATAGAATTTGTTCTTTATTTTGCCCATCTGTTTTGTTTTTTTCTTGCAGGATAAGCTTGGTCTGCAAGCAATGGATAAGGCTGGGAAGCTGGTATTCCTGAGTTCACCAACAGATCATCTTCAAATCTCTACAGATTGGTTTGTTACTAACCTAATCCCTTACTTCAACTCAACCTCAACATGAAGAACAGCATACAATGTATTCTACTCATGATACTCTAAAGGAGACTTAATTTTAAATCTTATGCATTAATTATATAGGCCTGGATAGATTTAAATCTAGAATTTTTTCAAATTTTTCAAAAAATTTGGTCATTTTTGTGTAAGAGTGTAGGGCTTTCATTACTTAAAAGACTCACTGAGCCAAGAGTTAAAAGGAAAAAGGCTCCTTTGACAAGGAAATAAGCTTCAATGATTGAACAGTTGTAGAACTATTGGTTAATATCTTCTAGTTACCAGCATATATCTTATAAGCAGCTGGTTGTTGCAGCATTTCTTCCCTGCCTTTCAAATATACAAGTGAAATTTTAGCGCCTTAAGTCGTGACTCGTTTCAACACGGCTGGTACAAAGCCTTGTTTACTTTGCAAATGAGAATTGGGAACTGAAGATGTTATTGTTAAGATCTGTTGAGGGCTAATTACCCACAAATCACACCTTTGTGAACAAGAAGAAAACCAGAATTGATGCAGAACCTGGCTCTAGTAAGATGTGAGGAAGTGTGGTCGTGAACCGTAACTAGTCAGTTACATGACGTATGTTAATACCTTACGTAACATGTTTACATAGCAATTGTTCATAACTACAGGCTTAAGGCAAGCAGATGCTAAAGCAAATAAACTTAAGTTGTTGGTGTACTTCTATGGTCTGATATTTTGTTTCTCTCACTGTACCAAATATTTGGATTACTAGTAAGCGTACAAAAACATGTTTGTCTTTGTTTGGATGAAAGAAAAAAAAAGAAGATTCCAAAGCAATATCTTCAGACTAAACTACTATGGGCTGGTTATTGGTATAATTGTGTCAAATACTCAGTTTTTGATCAGATTAAATCTTATGGAAACTGCACATTGCATTGGATTTTTTGTGATAATTTCAATAACTATGTAACATCATAGCTACAGTGATTGATGTGTTCAGTGTTGTGTGTACTGTGTAATGTAAATGGGCTGTAATCGTTCATTGTAAACCATGTAGATGTCAGCAAAGGGGGTGCAACAACAATTCTCTATTGTAATTAATCTCACTACTTCAAGATTATGAGACTTCCGCAAAACATTTCGAACATAGCTCTAATGGATATGTCGCATTCAGTTCAATTTTCTTTGAGGGTTTTTTTTTTGTATTAAATCTGGTTCCCTTATTGTCTGCAAAATTATTTCGGATTATGCTACTTATAAAGTTACAGATCAGGAGTAGTATAGTGTGGCATACTAAGAAATCTCATAGGTTGACTTATGCAAAGTTAGGTGCAAGTATTAAATGGCTTGGTAAGTGTCACAAAAAAATAAAAATATGATTTTAAATGTGATGATATGGCAGGACTACATAAACTATATCATATTTTATATCTAAGTGTCAGTGTAATGTTTAAGATACCTTTTTTTCATATTTGGATATACTTTTTTTCATATTTGGATTGCATCATTTTCAACTACAACAAGGTTTGTGTAACATTTCATGCATTTCTGGTAAAAGCAAGTTTGTATTTTGTCTAATTTTGTTTTCACATTGATCAAATATAAAAGGGGACACTGGCATCATTTGTTTATGTTGTATTCAACTGTGTGGGAGGATGTACACAAAGATAGTTAGTTTGAGTTGATGTAATGACTGACTTGAGTTTGATGAGTCTGCTTGATGTAATGTTGGCTTTTGCTTAACCATTGTCACCTCAGGTTAAATGGTTATGTTTTGTTGGAGAGGTATCATACAAAGATACATATTCATAAGTTAATTGTTTACAAATCCCATCGTTGTTGCCACGTTATAATTGTGTATGTACAGGTATGTATATTCTAATGGTTAGGCTGAGAACACATGTATGGTAGGCTGTAATTACATGAGGAGACAAAGTCTACATACAGATACCTCTGAAGTCTGTACTGTAGTAATCACTAACTTCATTGCAGAATTGCAGATGGCGTGACCCATGTACGGATTGGATTACAATTAACTTATGAATATGTATATATCTGAATATAACAAGAGGAACAGCCAATGGCCTCCAGTTTCTACCTAAATCATACTTGAACCTTCTAGAACAAAGGTGTAGGAAAATATGGAAATGTAAGAAAATCAGCAGATAGTCAACAAATACATTGGAAGGACTGAGGAAGGGATTATCATAGCAAGGGATTATCATAAGGAAGGGATAAGCATAGCAAAAATAGTCCCTGCATACAAAGTGAAAGTAAACTTCCCAAATTACTTGTAAGACTTAATATTCTTGAATGACTTTATATCAAAACAAATGATAAAGGAGTCTGGAAGCTTAACATGTCTTTATTATTGGTTGTAGGAGATGCACTGTAAACAACAAAGGAATTCCAAATAATAGAAGCTAAATCAAAGAACTTCAGTAAATTTATTCTTGGAAAATTTATTAACCTCAAACTTGTGTTTATATGCAGAATATTCCAAAATGTTATTAACATGTATGGATTATACAAGTTATTTCAACACTAATACCAAAGATCTCAATGGTTTAGCCCATAACAAGTAGCATTAGCAATATCTGTAAACTATATCAGTATGCATCGCTGTTATGAAGTTAACCGATGTGATCAGGCTTGAAAATGTGCTTATTGGTGTTGACCTAGCAGTAAATGATACAGAGATTACAGATGCAAATTACAGTTTCACACATTGCCCAAGGAACTGAGGAACCTGTTAAAATAAGCCTAAACCAAATTAAAGTTTTCACATGTTAAAACTTACAGGTTGCATTTAACTTCATTACCCTACTTAAATTAAACCTGTTGCAGAAATGGGAATTCAGCTGAAAAAGCAGCTGACTCTACAAATCCATGTATAATTACAGAGCAAAATCAATGTTTCATCAAATCTCCCCACCACCACCTCCCTTTCCCATCTGGTCCTTTCCACACTAATTGTATTGCACTATGATAACAGTTAAACACATATACCATACCACAGATACCAAAGGATTTCATGGGTAACATGTGCTTCTGACAAATTCAAACCAATTTAACAATATCATGCAAGGAATACTCTCAACCTATATTAATTATGGTTTATTTCTATTTTGATACCCAGTCATTGTGGAGAATCAAGTCAAATACATAAATACTTCCTAAACTTATCAAGATGCAATTCAGCAACCCTAACTACTTCATAAAATAACACATTTTCTACTCATCACATAAAATACAACTTATCTTTGTTTAACGACTTCTAGACAATTCCTTTAATTTAAAGACTAAAAACTACTCCTTGATAGATGAAGACTAACCGACTCCAAGGCAGAATTGAGTGGGGTAGAATAGAGTGGGATAGAATAGAGGGGTAGAATAGATTGGGGTAGCTACAAGGGAATCATAAAAACAGAATGAAGCTCAAGCATGGGCCTCCCTCCTGTCAGAGGGAAGGGGTAGTTACATGAAATTCTTAATCTATTAGACAGTCCTTGTCATCCCTGACAAAGCACTCTGAACTGACTGGCTGCTGATTGAACACTCAATGCCTTAACCAATGTATGTCTATTTTACATTCCTCCCAAAGCATTGGCTTGATGTTTCTTCTCAGACTTGCTCGTGGTTTCGGTAGACAGTGCTGTGAGTCGCCAAGTGTTCCTTTCTTCTCACAGCAGCACAGGTTTATATGAAAGCTTGACCTCAATGAGGTTGTTTTCTCCCGAATGGCAGTTGTTAGCTTCACGATGTTGCCTTCTAGTAGTAGTCAGTTGTCCAAGATCTCTTCTCACCCTGCCAAGATGTATAAAGAAAACGTTCAATGGGAACACATACTTATAGCTGCGATATCTGTCGACAAAACTCTCCTCAGAATCCATTGCAATAAAATAACTCATGACCTTTAACCTCTTGCTCTCTGAAGTGTTTTGTACTATTCAATTGACTATTCAATTCAAATGACTATGACTATTCAATCAAACAAATGACTATTCAATTCAAATTCATTGCCCTCACACTTGTAAGACCATAACTGAACAAACCACTGCAAGATGAAACTTAAAGGACACCAGATAAACAGGAAAACTATTATCAATGGTTAGTGTTCGATAATCGGTTAGACAATCGGCATCGGGCCGATTATCAGACAATCGGTAAATAATCGGCATCGGCAAAATCCATTGCGCTACCGATTAGTTGGAACCGATTATTACGTTCCACATAAAGGATTGTATTTTCCGCGCTTTTGAAACACCACAACTACAACGGGAGAAAATTTTTTGATCATTCGATTCAATGCTATTCATAGCCGGGGAAGGTGCGCTAATCTACCGTGTAACGGTATCGTAAGTCCCTCGCGCGAGTTTGCACAAATGCTGTTCGATACACTATCCAGTTTTGGCAGTTAACATCATGCTGTATACCCGCGTAACAACACACAGTATACCCGCGATAAGCTTAGAGGAACGACGTATTTTTTTTACTTCGCTTGTTGCATCTAACAGAACCACCTGTCATCATGTTAAACGATTGATAAGAAAGAAAAAATGTCTATACTAAATATAATCACCAAATCAGTATACTTTTGAACCACTTTGGCCGTTTCACCGTAGGTGAAAACTGGAAAGTGAAAACAATAACATTAGGCTTTGTTCATTGTGAGAACTACGTACATTAGGCTAGTCTGGCTAGAGAACGGTTAAGCTTCAGAACTGTTAAGTTTGAAAATGCGCCCAAGATTTTACAAATGGCATAAAATGATGAAATTAAGGCTCCAAATACACCTAAAAATCCATAAACACGTTTGGCGACATTCCTCAGAAGTTCTACTGCATAACAGTATTTTGTGATTAGGCAAACATTCTTACGCATATTTTTACGAAAAACCCGAAGCAACTTTTTTCCTATGCCGCATGTACCACCATACGTGCTAACAGTAACTAAACTCCTTACCGCAACCGACTAAAAGCAAGTCTGATTTCCAGTGACACGCCGCGACAAAGTCAATGGGACTTTAGTGTGTGATTTCTCCCACATGTAGTTAAGTCAATGGAGAAGCGCCATTGACTTACTGTGTATGATCGTTTGAAACAAGTTCGTTCGATCGTAAGTTTTACCGCGCAGATGGTAATTGAAAACTTGAAGCAAACGTTCGGGATTGTTTTATTTTTCATAATAAAATAAAACTGTTAGCAAACTGCTTATCCACTAAAGAGCCTTTGTAAGAATATGTTAAAAGTAATGTGGCGTTACATTTCGATCCTGCTAGGATCGAAACGTCAGGCCAACTTACTCTTAGGCCTACACATTATTTTTCATATCAGAATTCAGATCATATATTTCGATATCAGCTAACGAAATAACGAATATTTTATTTACGTGCGATATACTTTTTACTTTATTTACGTTTGAGTTGCAACACTGATAACGGTTTTCATAGCAGTTGTAAAACCTGTCCCTAACTTTTTTGTTTTTCATTTCGTAGCCAATGGCTACTATTTTTCCCCTTCTGTAGTCTGTACAGCACTGTCATTAGCCTTACTGTGTTGTGGCGGGATTGCAATATTGCGACTCCTCGTTATAATCGTACATCGCCCTATGTATGTATTACAGTGTTCTTTACTTGCTCCAATAATCTTTACTGTGAACAGTTAAGTCGTTCATTTACATCTTTGATTGTATTGGCCTAGAAGTTTATAATCATGCATAACACTTAATCATACATTAGGCCAGTTCCACGAAAATTTTGAAATAATCGGTAATCGGCCGATTGTCACAGGAAATAATCGGTAATCGGTAAAACCGATTATCATACAATCGGTCGAACACTATCAATGGTAGCTCACTCACCATATGTAGAGAAAAAATAAATAAATAAATAAAGTCAAGAAAGGAAAAAAACACTTTATGGTTTAAGATTCAAGCTATTTTTCAGAAAGTTTTGTACGTAGCTTCTGTATTCATGTTTGACTTTGATTTGTGTGCCCTTCCTGACCTCCCAACTTTCATTTACATACTCATTTACATACTTTGCATTAACATTCTAGTGGTTCTGAAATGTCTAATGCCGGGTAATCTGACCTAGCTTCGAATGAGGTGTAACAGAAGTGTCAGAAAATACACACACAGCTTGCTACCTTCGGTAATTAGACACTAGTGTACAGTCAGTACATGCAGCTGCGGTCAATACCCAAAGCACAGTGTATAAACGATACAGTGATGGACATCTCAGGTCCAGCTAAAGATAACATGGTATCAAGTTTCATTACTGTCTGCATTTTGTAGCGACAAGAGAAAAACTTCACTTGCAAGCAACCGAAAGTTAACTTTTTAAAGATGGCGGCATGCTGTTTAGGGCGAGTCTTCAATGCGGTTAATATGCCAGTGGGGTACAATGCTATGCGAGTAGTGCAAAATACTGAGTTAGTGCATGAGTGATCGACCATATTTGCACATTATAGGGCAAGACAGATGCTTAAAAGTTGGCAGGGACACTGCTTGGAGAGCAATGAACACACTGGATTAAGTATAGAAAGAAAATAACAGACAGTAGATTTCAAGAATGTTGTTAGTTCATTCAACTTACCCCTGCTGCTAAGACCGCTAAGGCCTTCTCCTTCTTTTCAATATTAATGGCCAAGTTTTGGCTGCGAAACACCAGTGTCTTAGTCTTCTGGATGACTTGTTGATAGGGTGAGACGTTCTGAATGCCCATCACAACATGACCCTGACAGACAGATAAAAGAACAGCATGAACAGGAGTGGGTACATAGTGACAATCCTTACTAAAGGTATGTCTTTTATTCTAATCCTCAAACCCATTCTTGTCTTACTCTGTTTAGCAGTAAATCTAATAATATGCATATTTTAATACTGTAATACTCTATGTGATATTTTAATACTGTAATACTCTATGTCATATTCAGTTACACATCATCAATACCAGTGCTTTGAGAGCATGATATTGGAGTACAGTTAAGAGAGGTATTAGCATTAGGAAATTGTCCCAACTGGCTGTGTAAACAAAGGCTCCAAGGAAGAATATTTTAATTACCTTAGAAGTTCATGTTTACCACCAATGCTGCCCATAACAACACCCTCAATGCCACTTCTCCCAAAGATACCTATTGCAATATATCTCAGGGCTTGGATTTAAATTTTATGAACCAAACTTTGAAACTGTGTTAAAGTCAGTAGGTCTAACATCTACAATAATTATTCACTAACAGTGATCTCAACAAATGTCAACAATTCAACAAACACTAGATTTATAGTATTTTCAATACTAAGCTCTCAATTCCTCCAGGACAGGCAGTTAATACAAAACTGACTGATTCCCTCATTTTGTCACTATCACAGCCTTTAAGATGACTATACTGCCGTACACCATATAAATTATGCACGACATTGCAACGTCACTTTGAAATGAACCACAGAATACTGCATTACTAACAATAACACTCTAATCAAATTATAACCAACGATATGCACTGGCAGTCACATCTCTGAAAAGATTGTACTCTCCTTGATGAAACTATTTCTTGAAGCGCTTCAGTTCTGGGTTACTCACCAACTTGGAATCTATCTTGGCATCTAGAGGGGCATCCCGAGGGGCATCTCTGATGAGGTTCACGATCCACCTCTCTGCCTGTTCAGAGGCCATGTTGAGCTTCTCTGCAAGCATACTGCACAGTAAGCAAAGATCACAATGTGAATATAAAATACACATCTCAACACATCTAATCCATCTGAAGAGCATTACACTAGATATAACAAATCAGGTAACTGCAATTTGATGTTGCCTTACAAGATTTCGCTGAAACACTGAACTGGATTGGATTTGAGGTGATAAAACATTGCTTATTTAGCAAACAAGTAATGGCTAATCCCTGAACTCACTAAGCAGCATTGTTACCAGCATCAACATACCTTTGATAATGTACATATATCAGTTCCACTACATACACTAACCTCTAATGTATACACTGGATTGAAGTATGTATTTATCAAAGTCTAACTGAACATACATTTTCCAGTCTTTATAGACAAATTCTGTCTGTCAAAACATCCCTGAGGCTTACAGAAACTAACAGTATGTGTATATTCCTCTCTGATGGCTGTTCCCTCTCCTCAGTGGCCATGCAACAACTTTACAAAATCACTTTACATGACATTTTTTGCTATTACTATTGCCTTGCACAAATGTATTAATACACAAATGTATTAACACACAAAAGTATTAATATTCTGTGTGCATTCCGCTCCACTGGATGTTAACTACCGGCTGTTGCAGACTGTGACCAAACTTGTAGTCTGTGTATATCTTAATATTTACAACTCTAGCCAAAATGTCCTATGAGACAATGCTCCACAACCAATGGAAATGACTGTAACATATGCAGGCCCACTAAAAGTGAGCAAATATGCCCTATTGGCTATTGCTTTCAGGTAATCTACACAACCTTCCATACATTATTTTACCAACAAAATAATAAAGGTTACACCAAAGCCTACAGCAACACTCAATACGTACATCAACTAAACACTAACTTTGACAATACGAATCGAATACTAATTTTGTGAACATGTTTTACTGAACAGTGATGTTGGGAAGTTGGGAACAAATGCTATAAGAGTGAGACTAGTATAGCCTGCACATCACACTGATCCAGAAATGAATGTAATCAATATGCTCTTACTCTATGCTGATGCAGTTGTGGATCCTGCAAAAGGTCTCAAAGATCAGATGTCTTGCATTTTCAATGAAGTCATCTAATAAAGCCACCAAGAAGAAGTCATTCGTCAAAACCTGCCAAAAAATAAATAATACGCAGAGCATTACTTTTCATTCAGACTTGTAGCTGAAGCATATGTTAGTATAGGCTCATTAATGTGTATGACAGAAGACCATACATGGGACACAGTGCAACAGAAAACGCCAAGGAAATCAACAAATTAGTAGCAGCTACATTTCTTGTTCAATTTTCTTCATGCTAAAGAAAGTGCAAAAACAACATGTGATACCTCATGAGGACTGCAAAAGAAATGATTTGTGTACTTTTCATACCTAACTCCATTGGTCTTATTAGTACAAAATAAAATCATTATTTCTAATGCAGGTTGTTCTCAAATTTCCTATGAGGGTTAGAGTCTCAGAGAGAAATGTTGGTTAAAGCACCTTGCAGGGGTAGACCTTTCACTATACTAGATGAAGAACAAGATGGGCAGGTTGGGCAGCTTGGGTACTCAAGCCTAAGGCCTTAGGAGTCTTCATACCTGATAATATAAGCTTGTGGGTGGATTTTCTTGTTTTCTGTTGGACCTATTGCATTCTTTCACCGGTTGTCTTTGGTTTGTGGGCTCTCTATTAAGAACCCCTGTTCTACCAGATTACAGTCATTTTACGACAATGAACTTTTCATTTTCACATAAAAACTTACAGTATCATTACTTCACACATCTTTGAGCAAACTGGTTTTGGGAGTAAAATAACATAATTTCAATTTGTGTGAAAACTGGTTTCTTTAAGAAAATGAAAACAAAATTATATAGATAAGCTATTAAATTGGTATTGTGACTGTTTTTCCTCTTATCTGGTTCAACAGCAAGCCTTAAACTGAATTGTAGCACACAGCACTCTATAATTTCTTCATTGTGCAAGGGCCGTAATGATTAACATATGTCTGTAAATTTGGATGCTTTCATCTCCCTTGATTCGCCTCAATTTGTGGATAACATTAACAATGTGAAAACTACTAAAATATTCCACAGCATGCTTTGTGCTTAAGCTGACAGCAATAAATTAACATTACAATTGTATACATCTGCAATGATGTAACTGTTTAAGTGATTTGATAAACAACCGACGGTTGGACATATTTACCGTTTCGCATTCTCTCAACTTCTGCTGAGCCATGTCAAAATCAAAGTTGACATAGAGACACTCTATAAACTCTGTAATAGGATCTCTGTAGGTGTAAGTTTCCTTTGGAGAAAGAAAGAGAACAATGTATCACAAAATTTAATGGAAAAAACAATGATATTTCTCTCTGATTTTATTATCATCCTTTAAAGATAAATCTAATGGTCCGGTCACACTACAGCGATATTTTATCGGAAAACGGTCCGATTTTTCCGATTTTAGGCCGAAAAGTGAGGTTTGTGGTAGTGAATGTAATGAACGCAGTGGATTATTCGAATACCTACTCCAAATCTGAGGGGTTCTGGAACGGACTACATTCTGAAGTGACGTCACATCGAAAAACGATAAAAATCGTAAGAGAAATCGGATAGCTTTCCGATAAAAGGAAACGGAGTCAATATCAAAAGTTAGGAGAGGGCTATTCCACATCGGAATGGCTCAACAGATAGCAAATCAGGTCCTTTATCACTGTGGCTAGAAGACCCGAACGAAAAACTGGCAGTTTCAATTCCTCCGGGAAAATCGGATAGTATTCCGATAAAATATCACTGTAGTGTGACCGGGCCTTTAAACTTGATAGAGAAACTTGTGTAGTATTATGTTGAACCTAATCAGTAACAATGAAAACACTGTTAAACCATAAATACAGATTTCAGCAATAGACCTACCATGCAACTGAAGAAATAGGTAAGCATTACTACCCACATTATGACTTATATACCACTTGGAAAAAAGATTTGGTCAATGGAGTAACAAGGAAACCCAAACTACTGACAAATAACAACCTTCCTAAGGTTAGCAAGACATGAGGGTACTTCCTTGCAAATTTAATATGTGACAGACTGTCTTTAAGAAACATTCAAGGATAATGTAAACTCTTCAACTGCATCTGTGACATAGAAAAGTTGTCAGTTAATCACACAAATCTGTGGATCTTTGTACAGGTTTTTACTAACTTAGAATACTTAGAACCTTACTTAGAATAAAGAACTGCATTGAGTAGTATATGCTAATGGAAGGAGATTGTTCTCCACGGGGGATTAATGTAGCCGTTATCACAGAATATCTAAGTCATAATATTAAACTTTTCTGTATAATCTTTGTACAATGAAGAACCATAAAGCTTTGCAGGATTTATCAAGATAGACACATTACACTGCTTTTGATATGTACATGATCACAAATTTGCCTTCTCAGGGCTTTTATTATCCATGCTCAATTAGCAATAACTACACACTGGAGACATATTATGAGTTAGTCTATTTTAGATTAGGTTCCCGCACGGAATTCCTGCATATACAGTCAGAACAAAGGTTTTTAAGCTTAATCACCATAGCTACAGATGAAATTAACAATAGACCAGCACCGGTGTCAATTGTTCTGCAATTTCATAAAAACTTGTAGATTATCCAGTACAGAAGGGGTCAGACGTAAGCATTTTCAGTGAGTAAGGTGAAAAAAATCTGGAAAACGTTGTATTCAGTATTGGCAAAACAAAATCCCATTGACCTAATCGTAAGGTTAAGAGTTTGATGGATACAAACGAGTTGTAATATATATACCTGTTGTATGACTTTGACAAGGTCCTTCAGGACTTGTTGTCTCTTCGTCTTCAAGCTTTTGTTGGTGATAACTGCTGTAGTCAGATAGCGTAGAATGTGTGGGCATGCTGTCTGAATGGCATTCAAGTAGCTGGATAATGGGAGTCGAACAACAACAAAAGAATGAATTTCGGTCAAATACCAAACTGAATACTCAGGACAGGTGAGTATAAACCAGGGTTGTCCAACCTTTTGCAGAGGAGGGCCACATGGAATGATGATGATGAAGGAGGGGGCCGCATGAACCCTACACTCGATTTTTTGCGCGAAGCCCAAGGCAACAAAATGTGAGCACTTCGCGCGGAGTGCACTGATTTATTTTCCTTCCTGATAAAACAGATGAATAAAGTCCAGCCGCCCCCCCCCCTCCGCTGAGAGAGTGTCACACAAACTGACCTGTATGCAGTTTTTTGGACCCAGAAGGTTCGAATGATTGATTATATAGCTTCAAATTGTTATCAATAAATCTGCTCACTCAAATTTCGCACCGTAGAGCATCTCTGGCGGGCCGGACGCAACCCTGCGGCGGGCCGGACTGTGGCCCGCGGGCCGTAGGTTGGACAACCCTGGTATAAACAGTACACTACAAAAAATGTTCTGAACACATCATAGATACAACTCAAATTAATGGAATGAATATTTGGTAAGGTACTGGTGGCAGAGGGGGTACAGAGGCACTAGTGAGAGGGGGTACATAGGCACTAGGGAGAGGGGGTACAGAGACACTAGGGAGAGGGGGTACACAGTCACTTCCTGTACTGAGGGGAATAAACAACTGGTCTGTAAATATATTAATTCAAAAATAGTGGAAAAAATTTGTGGTAAGAGCAGGTTTACACTCCACCAACTCAGCTATCCAGTCATTCTTTGCTGGGGTGGCGAGTCAGAAGTATCTAGAACACCATGTCACCCTAGGATCACATACAACACATACAACAAATGAAGCCACAAAGGGTTTATATCTCAACTTGTCTGTTGTTTCTTTACCAGATCATTATCATCTTAAGGAGCAAAATATCGATATAAGTATTACGCATTCATTCAAACATCTGTAGACTGCATAAGGCATTTCATGGGTTGGTTGGTTATGCTCTGACAAATACATCACATTTGAAATATTATCATTGTGAAACGTAACGAAAGACAATTTTTCAGCTGCTTTGAAGTTTGCTTCATAATAACTGCACCGTCCACCTGAGAATTTTGTGTTTTCACTCTACATCAGATTATTCTTTGATTTAAGCATCAAGACTCTGAAATTGGAAGACCAGATCGATGCCAAGGCACCGGTATCTAAACAGTTCTTAATATTACATGGACAGCAACAATGCATATCTAAATGAATAATACTGACTGTGCTTGGTAGAGGAACCTCTCAATGATAAACTCTCGCCCCTGGGGATGATTGAAGTAAACAAACAGACTCCAATGGATCAGCCAGTTCCTCTGCTGTAACATCTGAAGAGGTGTTGTAAACGATTGCTGGCAAGAGAGACAAAATTAAGGAAACAGTTCTCTCAGTGAGGGGGTTCTCATTTCATGCTTTCACTCGGTTATCCGAAAAACTAGAACGCTGGAAAATACTTTAAACCTCATGACAAAAACAGGCAATTGATATGCAGTCCTTCAGGACTTTGAAACTTAGATCGCTGTTAACCCTAAATATTCTTTTAACCTACACAAAAAAACAATACCATCTAAGTAAGTGACCCTTTAAATGATTCTCCCATCAATCGTTCTGCCCATGTATGTTTCAATTCCAATTTATACACAGACATGATACTAAAATTAATATAAAAAAAATTAATAAATAAATAAAAAACTTGCACAGCATAAAGATGAATTATGGTCCAAAACTTACATTGGAGTCTATCACTTCTTGTAACCTCTGTAGGTCTTCCAGTGATGCATCCCAATTCTGCATGAGAATCTCTGAAGCAAGTTTACCCCACAGAGAACTGATAGCCCGCTTGTCCTCTGGTGGGACCTGACAAACAAATAAAAGCCTTTGTTGTTTGAAGGAAGTATCTACCATTGTACGTGTATAACAAATAACACTCATTTGAAAATCTACAGAGCCTATGATGACAAAAGGTCCTGAATTGGTCAGAGAGATAAGGGGGGGGGGGCAACTTACGTAGCAATTTACAGCATTATTAACATGTGCTTCAGTGTAAAGCAAACCTATCACCATCCACTGGACTGTGCGATGGAGATTACTTGTGAGGACATGTATTCATAAGGGATTTATCATAAATTAACATGTTTATTCAAACTCAAATACAAAGACTTGGGCAAGTCTAAATATAACTTCAAGCGACTTATCCGTGATTTTATTACAACTTGTGAACACTGTCGACATTCACTTTTTAAATATGAAAAGAAAAACAGAGAAAGTAAACCTTAAATTACCTCCTAGTTGGCACTATGACATCACAGATTGACAAAGAGTGCATAAGATACCTCAACAAAGGAATAATGTTTATCTTCAAAACATTGCAAAACTAATCATCTTTATACATGTACATGGTAATATATTCAGGTAGATTTTAGTCATATCCTTCAATACATGGAGTTTAACAACCTGAGTGGTCAGGTAACATTACCTACGGACTTACCAGAACTCTGTGGAAGGATAGGTATTCTGTTGCTCCAGTGTAATTGCCACATTCATATTGGAATTTAGCATAGGCGTAGAGAGTGTCCAGCATTTTCAGCTTAAACTGCGAATGAAAAGGACAGTCTCAACTCTCAATGTGACTAGGGTGCAGAGAAAGTTAAATCTCTCCAAAGTTGCCAACAGCTGCTAAGAATTCTTATAAAATAATTGGGGCAACTCCAGACACAAAATTATAAACAAAACATGTTTGCATGCAATAGACAAGATGATTTCATAAAGTTTCCCAACATACCTATCAACTATATGCATAATGAAAAGTGTGCACATTGTGTAAATCTGTAGTGATTCTGTCAAACACTGTATTATGTATTATTTTGTATTACATGTTTTATTTTGTATTATTGTATTTTATTATTATTATAATATTATTTTGTATTACATACAGTATAATGTATTATTTTGCAATCATGTATGGCATCAAAGAGACTATGGTCTCATTGCATAATGTGTCAAAGTCACCAGATTTGAATAAGCAATTTGTCAACAAAATGACAAAAAATCATAGTTTTTGAGTAATTATAGTTATGCTGCCAAGCATGATTGTCCTTTAAACCCAATGTATGCATGCTATGCATAAGGATAAAAGGCTGCGAACATCACCAAAATTACACAATCTTATCAACGACTGTGTGAAAGGCATCCCATATACTCACATTGTGTTCCTTTTCTAAAAACTGGAAGAGATCCCTGCCGTCTCTCGTACTTTCAATCTGTTCCACGACAGTCTGATCCTCAAAGATCTTGATGATGGGCTCAGTCTCACTCTGAAGTTGTTTCAACTGGGTCACAACTGAAGAACGCTTATCTCTCAGTGCTGTAAGTACATAGATACATAAAGAAACACTATACATAAGAATCATGGAGACATTCAGCACAAATTATATAAATCCTACAGGCAAGCCTGATGATGCAGAAAAGAGTCCTACTACTGCAGTTATACCAAACAGACCCCTCCAATAATATCACAGCACTCTTCATAACCATCATGAACGAATGAATTTAACCGAAAGTAAATAAGAAAGCACCCTTCTCCTTCTTGTACAGTGCTATCCATTTCCAAGAGTACAGTATTTACTGTACACTATGCAGCAAATTACATTGTTCGCTATTTGGTTATAAGTATAAGTAAGACTTTATTGCTCCATAAAATCGGAAATTTCGATACTCGCACAATACAAAAAAATACAAAAATATATATAAAACTATATTCATATTACAATTAATAACTAAAGAAGGTAAGTGAAAAGTCACACACAGATTTGAAGGAGAAAAAGGAATATTTGTTTTAATGTGTTGGTGGTTAAAGGTTCCTGGCTAATTGTATTAACAGAGCAACTACATTATCATAGCTGAAAGTCTTCCATATTATCAAATCAAACAGATTGCATCTTGTTTTGGCAAGTACAGTAATGTAGAGTACTCATTAAATACTCACTTTTGGGAACTTCTTGGTTTGGATAGAGTTGTCTGAAGACATCCATAGCAAAATCAACCTGATGAAAAAATACAAAGATAAGAAGATCTGAAACATTCAAAAAGTCAAACTTTCATCTGAAATATTTCATCATCCATACTGAGTGAATATTGATTCAACTTTTGGAACAGAAGCTAAAACTATATAGACCTGTGACTTTTCATAAAACCAGAATGAATACTAGCGCTCATACAAATAAAGCCTTACCCACTGGATAATGTAAGTTTATGTTTGCTTTGGTATCTTTGAAGTGAGGTTTGTTTGGTAGACAACAAGTCAATTTTTACAGTTTGAATTGCACTGAATGTGTCAATGGTTAACCTATTTGTTGTTTTGCTAATTATAATATTATTCATTATACTAAATGACTGCTCAATACTGTACGTGGCCCTGTGAATATACTAAGTGCTGCTGAAATAACAGGCTTCAAAAGCTGGATACTTCTTAAGAACAGATGACCACCACTTGTCAATCCTCACTTCTACTTCAGGCAAAGATTTATCCAGTTGAAGAGCTGAAACTTGAAGATAAACACTGATCTTTTTCAGAAGGTGTTAAACCAATTTTCATTGCCTTTGTTAGTTTCTTCAAGTATTCACCAGTGAGAGAAATGCCCTTGTGCCTAAAGATCCACAGCTGATAGCAGTTCAAGCACCTGCTTCTTGAGAGGGAGGGGGGGAAAGTTTCGCCTGTAGATACAGTACACTGCTGCATCTTTGTAAGCATTCTTGACCTTTGTTAGGAATGCATGCATCCTTGAAGACTCCCATCTGAAGAATGACTGTTTCTCATTTTGTTCCAATGAATATTTGAGAGTGTTTCAACGAGTGATCATCACTGATAACAAGCTCTGCCAGCTGCTTTGCTTTCAATACAGATAGTTTTTCATGAGCTTTACGAAACATGCCAGGATATGCCTTAATAGTTCTGTTAGTTCATCATGTGCTCTGTAAACAAGTTTTGTAGCAAGTAGCACATGTTGGTGATCCCTACTTCTCATTGGAATAAGAAAGGACTGATTTAGTATGGTGGCTTGGAGAGGTTTCGGAGCAAAATGAAGTGGCTATGTACATGCAGTTCTGTTGCAGGCATGCAGTTCCTGTTCCAAAGCAGAGACGTGCGCAAAGGGGAAGGCGGAGAAGGGAGGCACGGTCCCTACCTCCATCTTCACCGGAGAGAATTCTTACATTCAGTCAGGGAGGAATTAGAGTTCAGTGGTGGATACCCCCAAAGTGGCCAGACTTTTTTTCTTATCAAGGAAAAGGGGGTAAAAAAGGTTCTGCTTGCCCCCTTGGGCCCCTGTGAAAGAACGTTATTGTAGCTATGCCCCTGAATCAGACCGATAGCTCCTTGATCTTGGCCCATGGACCTTTCCTTAAAGGTTGAAACACCTTTCATTAATCAGTCGAGAAAATCTAGAATTTCCCCCTTTCAGGTTCAGATTGTCCTTGAATTTTGATCCAAACACATTATACCAACTGAGGGTTTGTGCTGAGCTTCTGATGAAAACCATTGACTTCCACTGGCCAATCACTTCCACACAGAGAACAATTTCTAGTGAACAAAACAAACAAAATTCTCTACTCACCATGTTAGTATTACTAAGAAGCTCCAATTTTCCTTTGAGCATGTCACCTTCATTGTAAATCTGTTAATAAAGGTAAGTCCAAAAATTAACATTGCTCCCTCTTTTGAAAGATGATGTAGAATGAATCTATCAAATATCAATCTATCAAATATCAATCTATCAACATCAATCAATATTGTGGAGTGTTAGCTCAGTGGTTAATGCCGGTGCCTTTCAATCATAAGGTCCCGGGTTCGAGTCACTCCAAGATTAATGTATGTTGTCCAGTTACAATTGTGCTTTCAGAGGGCTTTTAAGCACTTGCTAGGGCGAATCGCCTGTCGCCCCCCCCCCCTTATTTCTGACCATGTTGCAATGTAATGTAACGTAGGCCATACAGATATTATATTTAGTACACTGGTAGTGCGAACCATCGTAGTGTAGGCAATGCATCAGTGCCCGTGCACGTTACGTTATATGATTTAGCTTTACAGCAAGCGAGCTAAATCTGTATGACTGTATAGAAAAACATAGCTACGGTAAAGTTAACGATCGCTAATATAACATTTGTAAGCTTAACATTTGCAACTATTTACAAAATGTACATTAACTCTGGTCAGAACCAGTAGCATGGTGGGCTCATATTTGACGCACTTTAGGATTTGATCAATGAGATCTATCAAGGAAAAACCCAAATCACTCAACTGTATGCATTTTTTATATGTGTAGTTCCTCCGAAATGTAATGATCTCAAAATATTTATTGTTCTGTGCCTACGCAACGTACAATTGAGCAGAATTTGACCATAAAACGTCTGCCGTGTCAAGTTCTTTCACAACCCAAAATTGACACATTCGTCGATAAGCTAGCTATAAGTATACATCCATTGACTCTGGATGCTGTTTGCTATGCTCTGAGCCTCTAAGCTCAGACAGGTGAGGTCCCAGAGAGCAATGGTATCATCTTGAGGTAATCTGGGTTATTTTTAGGGGGCAAGATAAATTTCCAAATGCCAAAATTACGTGTAAAACTGGGGGGAGGGTGATAAAAGCTTTAAAAAAAACACACTTTGATCAGCACATACCTGAAATGGATTCAAACCCATGAAATATGCAACTCTGCAAAAAGTTTAGGTTGCCTGCTTTATCATTGCTAGTAATATTTGATGGTGCGTCAATTACGAAGGTGTGTCAATTATGAAGCTTTTAGTTTTACTTTACTTTTTAGTTCAAATGGTGGTGGCAATTTGAGCAATGAAACATAGGCCTTGCATCTGGAATGCTATGGGTATGCACCCAGTGTCCTAGGACGGTTTCAGTTGTTTTCCGCATACGTTACTTTCCGCAAATTACTTTCCGCTGAAAAAATTCTTCTGCGGAAAACACTTTTTTTTCACTTACCTGTACACTATATTTTTCCTCAATTTTAGGATACCAAATTCAGGCAGGATGATTAAAATAACATGAGAAAGTATCAAAGAACGTTGATAAAGGATGGTTAGACTGAGTTCATGTCAGAAAAGTTAAGCTGCTTATAATTTACAGGAGGCTTGGGGTGTTTGTAATTAGGGATTATTAAAGAAGTATGAGGCGGTGGGCGGATAAAAGGGCAAAGGGACGCCCGCGTTATGAAGGATTGAGTATCTAATAAAGTATTAAAACTGCGATCAGCATAATGATGGTTTGAAAAAAAGTTGTAAAAGGCAGTATCTTTTTGATTTTCGCTGGAAATGGCTGTATAAGGGCTGTTTTAAGACCCGAACACGCATTTTGCACCACCTTTCTTACGAGTTACATCTAAAATCATGGCCGATTTTAAAAATTAAACTTGTGCTTACAGCCTAAGCTAGTGCTTACAGCCTAAGCTACAACATTAGCTATCCTAATAATAATCTAGTCTCGAAGCTACATTTTATCCTGTTACAGTCAAATCCTATCTTCTCCATCCTCCTAAATCCTTCCATGTGCCTAATCATTTCAGTAAGTCATTCTGTTCCTCCCAAAAAAACGGTACTTTCCGTTGAAAAAAAAGTTGTTTTCCGCTGACAAATTTGTCAGCGGAAAACACCGTTTTGTTTCAGCGGAAAGTAACGTGTGCTGAAAATAACGGTATCCTAGGACTTGTCAGCTACTGTACAATGTGTGTTTTATCCTGGAGAACTCTTTTACCATGTGAATTCAAACGGTCTCACGTGTGAAGTGTTACTGTTAGGCCTAGTTACAACTCAGGGATGAGACTGAGCCGGGGAAAAAAAATCTGAAATTTATTGATCGCCATCCTGGGGGAGGGGTTTAAGGGGAGGGGGTGTCCCCCTCCCCTTTAGAATTTTTTTGTCAGGTAAGGAGGGCTTAAATGCAAAATGGTGGACTCTAGATGGAATCTATCACATCACGTAACTCGCCAAAAAATTGTGGAATTTCTGCTTGTATAATTTATCCATTAGCTTTTTTGAACCAAAAAAAGGGCTTTTTTGCTTGCTTTGTGCTACTTGATTCCACCACTGGTCAAATTCGGTGTTCCTTCCCTTCACAGTCCAGCATGTTCGGCAAAAAAAAAAAAAAAATTAAATAAATAAAAAAATAATAATAATTAAATAAAAAAAATAATAAAAAACGCGAATTACGAGAAAAAACGCGAAAATGAAAAAAAAAAAATCTGAAATCCGCGTTTCCGCGGAAGAGTCTCATGCCTGTACAACTAACTTCAATATGCAACTTAGCTAGGTTACGTTCATTGTAAAAATGGATCTGACTTCCAATTCCACAAGGTCCAGGTAGAATTTATGAATCGTGTACAACAGGCCTTACTTTTAGATCTTAGCCACACATTTCCTGTTGGGATGTGCAGTTGTTACTGCAACTTGCAAGTTTAAGGTTTGCTGAAGTTTGGCTCATGCTATTTATTGGCTCCATACTATCGTAAAGCCAAGCTATCCACATACTGTGAAAAAATAGACATTGTTCTATAAAATAATGACAATGTCTGGACATAAGTTTAGGCTAAGTGTTGCTCAGTAGTGCACCTCACTGACAATCTTATTTTACACCTCCATGTCGTCTAGCATAGGGCTTCAGGGCCTTACTATTTTGAACCTAAATCCAATTTATCAACCCTGCCCTACTAACATGGTGCGTCCTGGCATGTGAGGAATCTTCCACATAGGCCTAAGTCTAAGAAGTCTCTAGCCTAAATTACTCTTCCGCTGTCTTGTACACTTTGTATATGCACAACACACGTGCGGCTATGCCAATACATCCTACCGTACAAATCTTGTATCTTAGCTTAGCCTAGCTTACAAAGGTCAAAATTGGGGAAAACATATGCCCGGCATAGATTATATCGTTCAGTTGTGCTCTTTGAAACAGACCTGTTTGGCCGAAAGGAATTCCAATAGTGGGAAAACAAGATGACGGTCAAGATATTGACCGATTTTTCTAGTCAAATCGTAGTCAGCCATGGCTAAAATTAGTGTTTATGGAGAAAAGTTGGACGGTAATGTACCGCGAAGTAATGAATTAATACATGTGAATGTACACATATAAACGAACACCTATTCGCTCTCCGCTTCTTCAATATTGGCTACGTAAGTCGAGCCCTCTATTATACCTTGGCAATGCTGGAGAGTTTCATGTAAAGTCAGCTTAAAAATGACTTGAGCAAGAACAAATAACATTCGATATCTCACCACTGCCACGTCCCCTTTGTATGGATTACCTATCCCCTGGCCGACAGACAAGAATTCTGGATTGGGGAGGGGGGGGGGGGTGTAATACTTGAATAAGAGGCAATATATTTGTGTCCTTTACTAATTGTGAAGTTTTTTGGTACACATATTGGTGTCACAAACAGGCGCGTAGTCAAGGGGGGCGAAGGGGGAAGCCGCCCCCGGCCCCCTTGCGCATATTTTTGTATGTTTTTATGACATCGCTAGTAATTTCAAAAGAGAAAATGATAAGATGCAGCTTACAAGGCCTGGGAAGTGCCATTTCCAGCGATCTGGGGGGCATTTTCAGCCAAAATTTAATCGTACGCTTCGCGTCAACTCATGGTGGCGCTACGCTAAGATAGTTTTCAATGCAGAATCTACGGCTCTGATAGTTTGCCTACAGGTTCGCCCCTCCGTTGGCAAATTCCTGGCTACGCGCCTGGTCACAAATGGGTGTGGAATCGGTCCCTGGGGAGGGGGACCTACTCTTAGTTCCAGCCTTGCTACGGGCCTACCTATATTTCCACCGTGCACTGTCTCCAATGTGGTACGTCACAACTAGCACCTTTTTATGTTGTAATATTCACTTATTTGGCTTTCATAATTCATTATCTCATCCTTATACATGTTATATACTGCATTGTGGTGATGAAATATCTTGTGCGCTATCGAAAATTTGTGCAACATGGTTCTGAAAAGCTACCCACTCATATCTTTTGCGGCATTGGACTGAAACTGGTGGGTTATAGTTGTCTGCGCTGTGTTGTAGTACTCGTAACAGTGGAAGCAAACTTTTTTATGGTGGGGGAGAGGGGGGCAAACATTTTCGGTGAGCAAAAAAACCCACCTGTATAAAGTGCACACCACGGCAAACTTCAGGGGCTTGGAAACAACTCCTACCACCCCCCCCCCATCTCCCCATCCCACGATTCATCGGTGAACCAAATTTTAATTTTTTAATATTTAAATTTTTACATGAAATGGAATAAAGGGGGGAAAGCTTACCGATTGGGGACAAATTTAGTCCTACACAGACTAGCTGCGTGACGTCATCATCAATTAAGCCTGTTTGCATGTGTGCAGTGCCTTATTGTAAGTACGATTTCTCAAGAATCGAAATTAAGAAGCCTAACATTGGTTTTGGTGGAGGTTATAGGTCAGCAGTGGTCAAACTTTGAAATCTTATGAGCACATTATTTCAAGAAGGCAAATTAGGAGCAGTCTCATGTCCTGTCGGCGGATGCCCTTTATTGAATAGGTGAAGCAATCATTGTCTTTGGTGAAAGTCATTGAAACCCTACAACCGTTGCCTTTTTACACTTTTGTACGGTACTACTCGAATCGTACTTGTCCTCAGCGAGTACTAAATACTTCAAATCGATTATGAGTACTTAGCATGCATGCAAGAACCAACATAAGAATGATGAATACGAATACTTTTACTGCAATATCAATTGCAAACAGTACCCGGCGGGGTTACCACTCGAGTACATGATATTTTGTGATTACTACAGCACCGTGCAAATATTTTGTTGGGTTTATCGGATTCGGTGACTCGACTTGAACACGGATTGTGATGACCTCAGTATCGACTCGAATCCTAAGGACTCGCTCTTAATTGGACTTGGTCTCGGTCTCGAATCCTAAGGACTCGGACTTGAATTCGGATGTTGTGATCCGACCGATCAGCACTGGTTACTTAGTGGGACATACATGGGTAGACGTACCTCAATAATACGGGGACGGGTAGACCTATACGCAAAATACAGGGAGGGTAATAATGTGTGAATATGTGGGAAGTTTCTAACCAAAAAAAAAGTGGGTTACTAAATTCTCCTAAACCGTAAAGCAGGCTGGACTTAAAACTGGTTGGGTGTTTGCTCAAACACGGATTAGTGAATCTCTGTGCGGAATGACGTCACAAATTTAAAGGTCAGAGGTCAAAAGTCATAAATAAAAGAATCTGGTATTTTTTTTTTTGCTATGATATTCATGGCAGAAAACGTAAAATAGCTGAAAGTACATTCCAATGTAGAAATGGTGATTATCAACGTTTGAAAGCGTTTTAATTTACAACAAAAAAAAACATGAAAAGTCTTGATATCGTAAACTTCACTCTAACTCATAAGGCATATGTACTTTAAACTAGGTTGGTGTATTACAACATACCTCCAAATTGATGACAAACCGAGTTTAGAGATGCGACATACAACTCCGTGGATTTTCCTCTTCTATAGTTTTGCGTTAGTCGATGTTATGTTTAATACAGATGACAATTTGTGATACGAGATGGTTTGAAACCAACCACACATATTCAATGAATTATTATGTAATGTAGAAGGACTGTATGCAGTTAAACATAAACGCATCCATACCGAGGCTTTGCATCTTCATATATATATATTGTACACTATTTTTAGCAGGAGGATCCCATTTAATTGGGAGCACCCTGCAGTCAAAAGGCAATTACAACTGATCATTTTTTTTTTACCACGCTTGGTATCTTTATTGGTAACATTCTTGTGCCAATTCGAACATATTTAAATACAATAAGGTCAAAAACCTTTTACAAGTAATGATAGGTACATACAAAAAAACACGATGCATCGTAGTTAACTGAACAGTATATAGTGCAATTATACTAAATGAGTCTTTTAACTGCTCGTAAGAAATGAAAGCTTTGCCTCTTTGCTTGAGTTCTTTCTCAAGTTTAATAGCAATTTTTAACTTATATAGAAAATCTCGACATCTCATTTCCGTGTTTGATTTTTTTTTTACTGAAGATGAAGTACTTGAGATGAAAACTTAAGAAATTATATGGGTGATTCACAGAATAATGAAACCCAAAGCAAATGTCATTCTTCGAAAGTATACATTGACTGCCAAAAATAGCTTGCTCCATATCTAAAATAAAGTCCGATATAATAGGGCAGTCCCAAAACAGATGTAACAGGGTCTCGTCATAGCGGCCACAAAATTGACATCGTGGGTTTTCGTTTTGCCCTATTTTATGACGGCAGTGGTTTGTTCCAATAATGCGATGAAGGAAGCGAAATTGGAAATATTGCATCTTGGAATCTCTGACAGAGCGAAACGGGGCTTGAAAAATATTCTCCCATTGGGTGGCTGTGATATTGAAATAAAGATTCCATTTGGCTACAGCCGCAGGAGGAGTGCTAACACGAGTAATAAGGCTATTATAAATATGTTTAGAGACAGAGGGAATAAACTGGGGATAATCACTAGAGCTATCAACAATATCCTTGTGAACCTTCACCAGTCCATCCTTCCATGCTCTAGGGATAGAGGAAATAATTCCATAGTAAACAGTAAATGGGCAATAATCTAATCTATACTTCTCTTTGAAACGCAGTATTGACAATGGACGATAGTCATTGTCAAACTAATGTTTCACCTGCCTAATCCCTCTTTGGAACATTGAGTTGTAAAATACCATCTTAGTAATTTTAGTAAACGAATTGTTCCAAATTATCTGTTCACCATAGTTGGAATCATTTTAATGATAAAGATGGAAAACTTTGGACTTGTGTGGACTGGGTGTCCAATCCAAGACAACTCGCGTCGAAGCCACATAAGAGCAGACTCGAGTCCGGATATCTGTCCGAATTCAAATGCAATTACTATACGGTATAACCATATGCAGCTCACGTGGAATTTCTAGTGTAGAGTCGCTTTGGAGAGGGGGGCCTATTTTTTCCCCTCAAACTTACGCCGAGTGTCTGCTTTCTTATATATATTAACTTTTTACTCTGCTATATCCAACATATGTAATGTTGTTGAACAATCATGATATTATGGAGTATAATCAGGCGCGTAGCCAGCTTTCGACGTGGTGTGAGGGCCAAAGATAAATATCCCCCCACCGCCCCCCCCCCACCCATTGAAGATTCTGAGAATTTAAGTTAAACCCAGTAACGTGTACAGGAATTTAAAGTTGGGGTACTAAATTCCGACAACTGATTTAGGTAGATGCATGAACTTTTATTGAAGAGCTAGAGGTGGGTCCAGGATTGTATGAAGGAGGAGTTGCGTCCCTTGGGTCGTTCAGATGTTCGGGGGGGGTGGTCTTGCCCTGGGGAGTGTTCTGAGATGTATTTACTTTTATATTTAAAAAAGTCAATAATCGCGAATAAGTAAAAAGTGCTAAAAAGCTGAAAAGGGCGCCAACAGTCCATTTGAGTCCGTCGGTCCATGGTTGTATATAAGGTGCGGCCCTTGGGTCGTTGTATAGATGTCCGGGGGGGGGGGTGGTGGTCTTGCTCTGGGGAGTGTATTCTGAGATGTATTTACTTTTATATTTCATGACATTGCAACCCTTGTTTGGATTCGATAAGACTTCTAAGTTTCTCGATGATCCGACCAGGACAATATATTATACGTGTTTGTGGCTCAATGAAGCAAAACAATCACGTAAGGTCAAACGATTCAGTGCACAAATCTGTACTTGTTAGACAGATCTTTATAATGTATTGTGAATTGTATTGTCTCAATATTTGTATTTCTCGAGTCCGTATTCGGACACGTAATCGAGTTCGGGTACATTTTGTTCTATACTGGTACTCATTGGTTTGGATAGGCCTACTGTGTCTACTAATGACAATAAAGTTGTTGTCTTCGGTAAAATTTTGATAACATGATTTTCCAGGGTAACACTTCAAAGTTTGAAGTAACGATGAATTTGCTGCATAGGTTGTACAGAAACTGCATTATAATATGACGTTATAAACTTGAAAGAGTTACTTAGGGTAGTTGGGTCGGTGTATAGAGTTAGCTGGATTCTCAGAGAACTACAAAATATGTCTTTGTCGAGTGAAGAGCTCTAAAATAAAACTTAGATACAGTACGTGACAACTATTTCTCACTATACTTCTTAGTACAATCCTTCCCAGGAATTCGTATCAATTGAATTGTATATATAATAAAACATGAATCCTAAAATTCGGAGTTTTTTTTTCGGAGTTGTTAAATCATAACATATTCTGCTATAAATTAAATATGGCGAGATTTCAGCTGACGTGATTCGACAGCTCAGAGCTCCAAATTTCACAACCATAGAACATTATAGGGAGAACCAATTAGGCAAACAGTTGCAATTATCATTTGAATTTTTTTTAGAAAATGTAAAGGTCACACCTTTGCCTTGTCGATCTACTAATTAGCATCTTTGGTAAACATGTTATTGTAATTAAACACTATTTATAAGTAGGTACATTTTATCCACCAAATCCACATGCAGTTGGGAATAAATTAAAACTATAATTAGCACACACTCAAGTTATTACAATTTACAATTTTCGTTTTGCTCCTGGAACCTTTCATATGCCATCAATCACTGTGAGCTTATCATAAACACCATTGAGCACAAGCTCAAATTTGTTATGTTCAAGCAGGGAGTTGTTATATATGGAAAGTAAGGCATATACACATGAGGATTACCTGTATTTATGTAGTGAAAAGATTAAGGGAAAATTCCACTTCATTTTTCATTATTCATAGCAGAGGAGATTTCACTAAAGCTGCTAAAATAGCTGTATACTTATTAATCTTTAAAAATCATAAATAAAAAAGCAAAGATGATTGGTGAGAGATGTGGCACCTAATTCTATACGTTTTAATAAACAAAAAGTATGATTTTCTCCCATATTATCAACACAAGATTTCGCATTTTGATAAATGTTGTAAATGATATTCAGATCCTTCTCATTTCTATTACTAGCAAATAATTTCAATGAACAGAATGTCCAGTCAATAAGATCGAATTTTTTGTTTACATTCAATAAACGCACAATGCACCCGTTTCTCTTTACTTACTTATACTTAATAATCAATGACGGAATATGGTACAAATAGATGAGCAAGTATTTAATGGTTTACTTCTAAAACCACCTATTGCTCATCTCCAAATAATCTAATACAGTCAAGCTATCTAGAAATACGTTTCACTTAATATGGAAGTAATCAGTTTCATTATAGCCTACTACAGTGATACCTGTGTTATCAACATTATCACGTGAGCCTTTGTTCCAACTCAATTGAGTAATGCTTGTGTAAAATGTAAAAGGGATATGTTTATTAAAATGACTTATACCTCTTTAACTGTAAAAGTAATTGCTTCTTGCACCTTGACTATATATTCTATGCACCTCCGTACTCTCATTAATTTAATACGAAGCACTTTATACATTCTGTTATACGCACTCGGTTAAACCGTGTTATCTATAAGTACACTCAATGTATAGAGAGCCAGCTAGCTATAGTATATATAGAGAGGACCATATTCAAAAAAATCGTGATTAGCTTTGCTACATGGCAGTTATTCTTACAAATCCAATAACATATATACAGGTCTATTCACTGCAGGATATTTGTTTTTCTCTCGACGGTTCTTAAAGGTCAATAAAAAGTGATAATAAATTAATAGTTTCACAGTAACTTGAGACTCATTCAGTAATAATGAGTGGACTTACAACAAAGTACAAATTATTAGTCAAAAGAGACATATATAGCCAGGGAAGCCAATTCCTCACCCACATATCATAATCCATATTTTTTTTCAATAAAGATATCCTCCCACAGTCTAAAGTAATCCCGATTTTGTTTTTAAGCCGGCCACTGAAGGAATGACATTATGCTCTTTACAGCAGGAAATGTAATCTTTTATTGCAATAAGAATTATATTCAAAAGCTGAGCGAAGTCACCACCAAATATAGCAATTTTGGCATTTGAAAGGTTAATATTTACGTCAGCTCTATACTCCAGATATTTTGTGGGAGACGCCAAATATACTTTGAGCACAGTAGCAATAGAAAATAAATGTTGAATGGTTGCGCATTAAGTTGTATACGTTTGAATGTACCATATTTATATTGTACATGTAGGAATTTGTGGGAATAATCCTATGAAGTAACTGATATTGGAACCAACGAAGTGTTACATTCATGGTATACACTTAAATGGTGTAAGGCAATATAAATACCATTCCTCCCTTGAAATACTTTTCCACTACCTCAGACTGGATTTGTTTGGGTGTTTCAAAGGTTCTATCAATCATTTGTAAACAGATTTGCTGCGATAGCATGATCGCTCCTTAAGAACACGATTAGATACAAATTATCGGGTCGGCATGTACACTCATGTACTGTATGTTCTGAAGTAGATCTGGCCACGAAGACTTAATGGACTTTACAATGCCATAATATTCTAAACAGTGTGATGGAACCTGAAAATTATTAACAAATTCCTTGAGTGTGAAGAAGTCACCATTATGGGACACGAGGTCATTAACAAAAAACTTCTTTATCAATCCAATAACTGTAACAAACTGGTTTTTTCCAACCCGAATTAAGAGCCATGTTGTTCCATATAGGAAGACTTGAGAAAATCTCCGAAGGGGTTCGAAATTTTCGCTACTGCCCCCCCCCCCCCCCCGTCCAGAAGAAAGGCGAGAAGAACAACTTATTTTTAAGCCTAAACAGTAACTAACAAAATCGACCTGTTTAAGAGCACCTTCTGAATAATTGTTGATTATCCGATAACGACAAACACGATCAGCTTTATTAAGCCAAAACAGATATAAAATGGAATTCATCCTGGTAATGGCAATGTCTGAACGTAATAGTTAAATAAGGGGAGAATTAGCGGCTAGACAACTGTAATACAACCTACTACGGTTAAGTTGGGCTTTAGCCAATCCTTGATTAAGCTGTTCCTTTCTGCTAAAGCATCTGCGTAATTTTTACTTATCATACTAAACATATCTACGTTAAAAGTAACGCCTATAGTATATAGAATAAAATCATCACCGCAGTTCCATTAAATTATATATTTTCACTTTTAACACTCATGGAAGACCATCACAAATATCCGATAGTACTATATAAGAAAGACTTTTCTACGATAATCTTCAAGCCAGACAATACCCAAAATAGTTTTTTGATTGAGAAGAGTACTAATGATGCTACCTCTATTAAATAAAGAAGTTTGTTCAGACTATCTGTTTTCGAGTTGGTTACCATCAGGATAGATCTCTAGAGTAAAGCAAAATATGTCACCGAAACAGAACATTGTTTGACACAGGTGGCAAAAGCCTACAGTGGTATGACGACCTTCCTTACTGGTTGCACTGTTCTGGAATTTCCAGCTCGTTACAACTCCCCCCCCCCCAAAAAAAACACAAACATATATATATTTATATATATTATATATATTTATATATATATATATATATATATATATATATATATATTTATATATATTTATATATACATATATATATTTAGTACCGAAAAACCTTTTGCACGGAATATGATAATTCGGAGTTTTCCAAATATTTTGAAATAGTTAAGAATAGACGCAAATAGATAAGGTACGTATTTTGTCGCAACCAAATGTAATTTAATTTGACGATACTGCCATTTTTACCTTCGGAAACCACGGCATGCTTATTTATAAAGAAACAGAATGTACTCTTATTTCTCCTGTTTAATTTAATAACACTAATGCCGGTAGCGTTTGATGACGCTCGTTCGTACAGAAACCAAATATCTTTTTCCAAACAACTTAACGCCAAACCAAAATTGATACACATGTATTGATATCATTGCAAAGATACGAACGATATGTTTCCTTTTAGGATTTTAAAAGTTTCAATTTCGTCGACACATCTCGTGTTACTTATGAAAAACCTTTATAAAACACAACAAAGGATCACCTATCTTTGCTTTTATGATTTGTTTAATTGTCTTGACAACAAAGTTACTTATTGAGAAAAAGTAGGTCTTTGAAGATGTAATACAAATATCTTCCGTTGTAATTTTCTTTCATTTCATAATGCGTACAAATAAGGAAAAAGGGTTAATTAACGAAGATTTACGTAACTTTCAGGAAACGATAAGTGAAAAATACCCTTTTTCATTTGTAACACGACGAAAGAAACAGACCACGAAAGAGGTGGACCGTGGAGATAGGTGGTAGGTGGAGAGAGAGAGAGGGGGGGGGGGGTGGAAGGAGAGAAGTAAAATCGAATGAAATCAAATGATTATGTGAAGATTGACACTGCTTTATGCCCTAATTCAGCTTGGTTCGTAATATGGTTGATAAATTAAAGTCAGGTCTCACTTCCTTCCAAACGTCCATCAAATGACACAGGTTACTTATAATAATAATAATAGTAATAATAATAATAATAATAATAATAATAATAATAATAATAATAATAATAATAATAATAATAATAATAATAATAACAACAATAATAATAATAATAATAATAATAATAATAATAATAATAATAATAATAATAATAATAATAATAATAATAATAATAATAATAATAATAATAATAATAATAATAATATTAATAATAATAATAATAATAATAATAATAATAATAATAATAATAATAATAATAATAATAATTTTTTTTCTACCACTGAAAATTGTATTGTGTTCACGAAGTTTCCGTGCATCGTTAAGCAAACAATTCATTACTTGTTACAACGCTTTGTTTATACACGACATTGCAAAGCACATTTTACACTTTAACGAAAACAAACAGCTGATGCCAACTTTGTCGTGATAGTTCGTTATGATTCAAAAATAGTTGAATAAATAACATAAATAAACTGATATTACTTTGGCAATACAACTTTCTTTTAAAACAAGCAAATTGTCAGCACCGACTCTAATTAAAGTATTCTTGCTAAGGGATCTTCCGTTTCCTTTAGATTACCTTGAAGTACAACTATCAAGTGTGTTATTGTTATATATGTTATACATATGCTATATTTTTAAAACTGTTATCAACTTTAATGTCAGCTGAATAATACAACTTTGAGATGAAAGTATAGAAGAAATTGAACATAATAATTTTCGCCCTATAGCCTAACCATTTTTATTAGAGAACACATTCGACAAACTGGTACCGACGATACAACAACTTAAATCCCTAACCTTAACCATCATGCCAATGCCATTCAGTAAATTGCCCGTAATGTCGTTGGTTTGGTAGTCTTCTTAAATATTATGTTAATATAAGGATTCCATGCTCTTTTAGGAGACTTCAAGCTTAGAACCACTAGTCGGGTGAAATTAAATTCAGCATTTTTCTCAAATTTTGTAACTGGAAAACATATCACAAACCTTCTGGGATCACTATAATGACAATCAGTGGTAAGTAGCAGGTCCTCTTCATCTTGTTAGTGGGACACCGATTGGTGGAAATATGTTGAAATGATTACACCGAAGCTTACAAAGATGTACTGCATGCTCTACAACACGGTTATATATCAAAAATAAATTTAAAATATATAAATATCATTATAAAGTGTGATTATTAAGCTCATCATACCAAATGTAACTCTTTTGAAAACATCAAAAGAACCTTCTGCAATCGTCTGAATAGTCTTTTGTGTTATATTATAAAACTGTTATAAATGCAATAATGACAATAGTAAGCAGTATAGGAGAGACTTAGAAGATATTAAAACATGTGTGTCAATAGCATGTTTAATTATTAGCAGATTTCATTGAGAAGTAATTCATGTATTCTTCCCAATATTTCCCCCTTTTTTTGTTGTAACCATTTGATATGAAAATTGTTCCATCAGTTCCTCTGGCAACCATGAAAAACATTCAAACAAAAATAGAATCAAATTTCACCAACATATACAAAATGTGCGCCTAGATTACTATGTGTCTGTCTTTGTTGTCTCCTTTTAATGGGAAATTCGATTCCATCGAATGCATGAAACGTATGTAAATAAACATATAGACTTTTCGTGTTATTATGGACAGGTATTAATATGACATTTACTTGGAATTGGTTTCTCACCTTTAAATATTGGGATATAATCCTAAAACTGCATACACCATAGAAAAACAAAAACAAAAAACATCAATGTGCCGTGAGTGCACAAGGTTTGGCTATTAGATCCACGTTTATAGCTATAGGGGGTCTGCCTAACATTTTGAATTATTTCATTGGTTAGCCGGAAATTCAACATGATGTATTGTTGTTGTATAAATAGTGTTCATATTCACCTTAGTTAAAGAATGACTACTGACTATAGCCAAGTAGGCTAAGACCTAGCCTGACTTAACCAATTTTCAGTAAAAACGGCAAATCTGAATATCGCAAACAATTTGTGGAAAGTTGATTGGAATATTTCGTCTTTAGGCTTGTAGTAAAGGAATATCAAATTGGGATTTTTCCTAACCACTTAAGTATTTGACCAATCTAAAATATGGTATTCTAACAGTGATAAGGATTTTGCTTCGTCGATCCCATTATTGTCTGACTGAATTGCCTTATTTTTCACTTAGCCTTAGGCTAGGACCATTTGCATACATTTTGAAAGTTTCATATTCAATCACAAGAAGAGTTTATCACTTTCTTGATATACATGGCATTGTAAAGTTGCGAATTGTATTATAGCTAGGTACTTAATCCCCAGTGAACCGTTTCTGCAGGTTATATCCAGTATCTTTAACTAAGGTGACTCTATATATGATATCCATCCCTTTAGTATTTGAAGTTAATAAAAAAATAAAATAAAATAATAATCAATAATCAATAATAAATAATAATTAATAATAATAATAATAATAATAATAAAAATAATAATCATCGTCATCGTCATCGTCATAATAATAATATTAATAATAATAAAAAATAATTGTTATTGTTATTATTATTATTATTATAATAATAATAATAATAATAATAATGATGATGATAATTATAATCAGGTGGCT
Organism: Apostichopus japonicus; assembly: GCF_037975245.1. Lineage (NCBI taxonomy): Eukaryota > Metazoa > Echinodermata > Holothuroidea > Aspidochirotida > Stichopodidae > Apostichopus > Apostichopus japonicus. The sequence continues at coordinate 6,788,825 of NC_092569.1, read as the reverse complement.
CATAATGTAACTTAGGTTCATTTCGATCCGTCTTCTACTTTCCGAGCTTCATGTTCGATCGTTGTACACGTCCACTATACTGGATGCATGACGTTGGTTTTGATATTTTATAACATTTACACATATTCTTAAATGATTGCCTATTGTTGTTAGGTTATACTGAGTTTATTACTTCCTCTAACTATGACTAATGGTACAATTGACCTCGTTAAATTCGTGTTCATAATTAGACCTACTAAACCAGTAAACAAGGTGAAGTATTCTCCTGCAGTGATCAGCTGACAGTAATAAGAAACTTAAATGACACTGCCGGTCAAATGATGTAGTTTCGCAAATGAAAAACATAACAAACACTGAGTGTTTTCATTGTATAGCCCTACAGATGGGATATTCGGCCGTATGGAAAGCCATTTTAACATTTAATCGGGAATTTCGGATATCTCGAAATAATTTCAGATATCTCAAATTAAATTACAGATATCTCCAATTTATTTAAGATATCTACAAATAATTGCAGATATCTTAAAATCAAATTCAGATATCTCGAAATACCAGAGAATTTCAGATATCTGAAATTGAATTCGAGATATCTGAAATAGAATTTCAGATATCTCGAATTCATTTTCAGATATCTAGAATTCAATTTCAGATATCTCGAATTCAATTTCAGATATCTGAATTAGAATTTCAGATATCTCGAAATCTATTTTAGATATCTCGAATTCAATTTCAGATATCTGTAATAAGAAATAATTTCAGATATCTAAAATTCCCGATTAAATGTTAAAATGGCTTTCCATACGGCCGGCCTAATCAATCACACATACATTAGTTTATCATTACGTTGGCCGAGAAATTCGGACATCACGTTGAGTACGCGTTTATAATATAGGTTAATTGTACACTATTTTAAGGTAAAATACTTTGAATACAGGGCGGACATTAACTATCATTCATCAAGGTGTGTTGGGAGGTGTGTGGGGGGGGGGGGGGTGATTTGCAAATTCTACTGTGTTCTTTGTAAAGAGGGAAATGATGTGATGAAATAACTAGGTTCGCGGTTACGCTCACGTTTATAAATCACGAAAGATCAATTCGTGACAAGGGCGGCGGAAGCACTTTTAATCTGGGGGGGGGGGGGGGCACCGACATCAAAGGGCATGCACTTTGCAGAAATTCGATTGGAGTGATGCAGCCTTATACCCTTTATAACTCTTATTGTATTATCTTATTTGCGTATACACATCACTCCATCAACGCCCCCCCCCCCCCCTCAAGGAAAATATGCATACTAGCACTGCAACATCCAATGTGCAAATTGGGAAAAAAGGAACAAGTTTTCTTTTGAGACAAAATGAGGTGAAATCATGCTAGTTGCTAACGTAGGAATCTTCCGAATTAGAGTTTATTTCTTGTCAATATCTTAACAAATTTTGTCCATTCGAAATAGCTTTGAGTTTCACCCACAGAAATTCATTAAAAGTCAGGGGCGTAGCCAGGATTTGCAAAGTTGTATGCACGACTATCTGAGCGGAGCGCCACCATCGGTTGGCGCGGAGCGTACAAGAAAATTTTTGGTTTTACAAACCCCTCAGATGGCTGGAAACGGCCCTTCCCGAGTGTTCATTCTGGTTCCCTGGCCTCTTGCTAACTTGAGACACCTCAATTTTTATGTAGAAAAAGGGCACATTTTTAACCTGAGGAAAAGTGGGGGGGGGGGGCACGTGCCCCCTGTGCCCCCGGTTCCGCCGCCCTTGATTCGTGATAAGCAGGATTCCCCGTTTCCGAACGTTTTAATCTTCCTAGACACATTCTCAAAAAATTGGTATGTATTTTATCCTTTATCTTAAATCCTTAACTGACCGTAAACCTACAACTATAGATTAGATTTTTCTTATTTAGTCTCACATCACCGGTCTCAAAAAAGACTTGGAACTCCCAAACAGCTATCAGTTTCCACTAAGGAGGTTCAACAAGGATGGCGTCGCAACGGGAATTGTCTGCGGCTGTCCTTATCATGGTTTCAGGTGTGAACTAGCAACCCTACTAGAACCTCCTTGGGTTCTAAGAACATGAGCAATCCGTTCTTCCATACGTTTTGTTCCTTAATATGTCATGGTTTATTTCGGTATTAATTCCATCGTGTCACTTTTATTTATCTATAGGGTCAAACTTTCTTTGTGTCATACTTTTCCATTCCACTGCCAAGTAGTGCTGGAGAAGGCAGAGTGGGGGGGGGGGTGGTAGGGGGGGGGTTGGATGGCCGAAAATTCAATATATTCTCCCGATGGTGAGGAGGTGCAAATGTGTGAACTAATTGGGTTGTACATCTTGTCCTCTCTATAGAGCGCACAGTCAAATCGGAAGACGGGCTTGCCGTCGTCAAAAACCACCAAGAGAAGAATGCCCAATTTTACAAAATCCTTGCAGCTGAGGTCGGTCTGAAGATAGCAGTCCAGTCTAACTTGTCGGTTATTTAACTTTCTAGATATACCACTGAATCTAGAAAAGGGCAGATACAAGCCGTTTAGAAAACCCAACGATGAACCACTCTACATAACTACTGGTTTCAACACCATCTACCTACCTCCATCAGTAAACGAAATTCATGAAGCTTTAACGATAATACACAGATATACAATAAAACACTAAGATCCAGCGGATTTCATCGAGAAAATGGGAAAATAAACAGAAGAAATCAACAAGAAATATCATCTGGTTTAACCCATTATACTACAGAATAGTGAAATCAAAGACCATCTGGTATAACCCATGATACTACAGAAATAGTGAAATCAAATGCCGACACTGATTTTCGCCATCCAAAGTCAGTTAAAACCGAAATACAATGTCTAACTCGAGTTAAAGCATGATCTCAAAAAGGCCACATAATAAGTCAATGCTAATGTAAAAGTTGATATTTTGAGACTAAAAAAAGTCAAACCATTGACTGGACACAGTCGCAATTTTGAACATAAAAAGTCGTCTATAGCTAGAAATATTAGTTTTTGAAAGGTAACACGAGAAGTGTCTGAACAAGCTTTATCCTATAATGAAAACGTCTTTCGTCTTTATGTATAGTGAATCAATCACCTGCATAACTTTTCAGTTTTGCGCCAAGTTGATTTGCTTTTTTGAGAAAATCTATACGAGGTTGGAATAAAATGTCTGAAACCAGAGACACCGCGATCAGACTTACTAAAACTATTTTGAACAAAAGTCTATTGAAGAAATGCTATGATATAGAAGGAACACAACATCAGAGCGGTTAAGTGTCATCTTGAATTAATACAAGGATATAGAAGGAACACAACATGAGAGAGGTTAAATGTCATCTTGAATTAATACAAGGATATAGAAGAAATACAACATTAGAGAGGTTAAATGTCATCTTGAATTAATACAAGGATATAGAATGAACACAACATCAGAGAGGTTAAATGTCATCTTCAAGTAATGCAATTATGCAAGGATATAGAAGAAATACAACATGAGAGAGATTAAAGGTCATCTTGAATTAATACAAGGATATAGAAGAAATACAACATGAGAGAGGTTAAATGTCATCTTGAATTAATACAAGGATAAAGAAGGAACACAACATGAGAGAGGTTAAATGTTATCTTGAATTAATACAAGGATATAGAAGGAATACAAAATTAGATAGGTTAAATGTCATCTTGAAGTAATGCAAGGTTATAGAAGGAATACAACATGAGAGAGGTTAAATGTCATCTTGAATTAATACAAGGATAAAGAAGGAACACAACATGAGAGAGGTTAAATGTCATCTTGAATTAATACAAGGATATAGAAGGAATATGACATTAGAGAGGTTAAATGTCATCTTGAATTAATACAAGGATAAAGAAGGAACACAACATGAGAGAGATTAAAGGTCATCTTGAATTAATACAAGGATATAGAAGAAATACAACATGAGAGAGGTTAAATGTCATCTTGAATTAATACAAGGATAAAGAAGGAACACAACATGAGAGAGGTTAAATGTCATCTTGAATTAATACAAGGATATAGAAGGAATATGACATTAGAGAGGTTAAATGTCATCTTGAATTAATACAAGGATAAAGAAGGAACACAACATGAGAGAGGTTAAATGTTATCTTGAATTAATACAAGGATATAGAAGGAATACAACATCAGAGAGGTTAAATGTCATCTTGACTTAATACAAGGATAAAGAAGGAACACAACATGAGAGAGGTTAAATGTCATCTTGAAGTAATGCAAGGTTATAGAAGGAATACAACATCAGAGAGGTTAAATGTCATCTTGAATTAATACAAGGATAAAGAAGGAACACAACATGAGAGAGGTTAAATGTCATCTTGAATTAATACAAGGATATAGAAGGAATACAACATTAGAGAGGTTAAATGTCATCTTGAAGTAATGCAAGGTTATAGAAGGAATACAACATGAGAGAGGTTAAATGTCATCTTGAATTAATACAAGGATAAAGAAGGAACACAACATGAGAGAGGTTAAATGTTATCTTGAATTAATACAAGGATATAGAAGGAATACAACATCAGAGAGGTTAAATGTCATCTTGAATTAATACAAGGATAAAGAAGGAACACAACATGAGAGAGGTTAAATGTTATCTTGAATTAATACAAGGATATAGAAGGAATACAACATCAGAGAGGTTAAATGTCATCTTCAAGTAATGCAAGGTTATAGAAGGAATACAACATGAGAGAGGTTAAATGTCATCTTGAAGAAATGCAAGGATATAGAAGGAATACAACATGAGAGAGGTTAAATGTCATCTTCAAGTAATGCAAGGATATAGAAGGAATACAACATCAGAGAGGTTAAATGTCATCTTCAAGTAATGCAAGGATATAGAAGGAATACAACATCAGAGAGGTTAAATGTCATCTTAAAGTAATGCAAGGTTATAGAAGGAATACAACATCAGAGAGGTTAAATGTCATCTTCAAGTAATGCAAGGATATAGAAGGAATACAACATCAGAGAGGTTAAATGTCATCTTCAAGTAATGCAAGGATATAGAAGGAATACAACATCAGAGAGGTTAAATGTCATCTTGAAGAAAAGCAAGCATATATAGAAGGAACACAATATTAGAGAGGTTAATTGTCATCTTGAAGTAAGTTTACCTAACACTGTTGGAAAGAAACGATTTATATCAAGATACTTGTAAAATATTACCATCTGTTTTCTTCTAGTTTACTCCTAGCCTATCATTATTTATCAAACCAATCAATAAATTAATTAATTTATCAATCAACCAATGATAATATCAGCAGACTTTGAGCCCTGTCTGTTTCGACTGAGATACATAATTACAGTCAATTAGTGCATGCAGTTATCGTCATATGAAGATGTCCGTGATTAATTTGGGCTACTCACAGAAGTCACATGATGCTAATTCCAATTACGGTATAATCAAAACAACCAATGACAGTAGTAGGCCTAATCTCTCTTGTTATTCTGTTACGTCACGACTGCCGCATATGGACGATGCGAACATACAATCAAGTGTTATTTATTTATTTTGCAAGAAATAATACCTTCAAGTAATATGCATTTCAAAATTTATTTATTCTGCTTTCATGGCTAGATAACCTAGATATCCTAGATAACTTATCAACTTATACAATTATATACAAGATATATCTTTCCATGCATGCATCCATCCATCCATTAGCCATCATCCATCTATAGATTGCCAAAGCAAAGAAAATGATCACGTTGTATAAATACGTGAATGTCGAATCCTTGTATTCATTTACGTTAGCAAATTTGGGCATTTCTTAATATTGTTCAAGTAATCGTTTGCTTATTATTTACATTCTTTAAAATTATATTAATTATATATAAATTATATATATATATATATATATATATATATATATATATATATATATATATACAGGGATGTGCACAGGATTTAGTGAATGCCGGGTATACTGATCGCCGTCCTGGGGACAGGGACTAAGGGGAGGGAAATTTGAGAAATTTTTCGATTTTGGAAGGTGCTCAGATGCCAAATGTTGGCACTTGTGTAGCTTTTAGAGCACATACACAAGTACTAGTATTGCTAACAATTTATATTTGTTATTCCTTTTAGTGAAATATGATACGTACCTGGTTATTAGTTTGTTTCAAAGAGATTTTACAAGGGACCGATTGAGAGCCGTAAGTAATGTTTCTCGCATGCGTAACTGACGATTATTTGTCTGTATGATTTTGGCATAGGCTAGGCCCAATTTATGTTGAATATATTGTTAGGAATTTCGGGATTTTAGATGAAAATAGTATTGGGCGGGATTCACGATTTTTAAGACAGTGCTGGGATGTAATTTTTAGTGCTGGGCGGGGCCGCCCAGTGCCGCCCAGCGTGGGCACAACCCTATATATATATATATATATATATATATATATATATATATATATATACATATATATATATATATATATATATATGTATACATGTAATAAATATGATATAATATAATCTAATATATATATCTTATAGACGCAAAATCTTTAACATATAAAAAAATATAAACATTGACTGTAAATAAGGTGCGATTCAGTGCACACCTCAAACCTAACTAATCCCCCCTCCCCCCCCCCACTATCGGGTTAATATCATTAAAGGTTACATGATTTGCTGGATTTTTTTCTCGCTCAATCATTGTTTAATATCTGGTAATTAATAATACTACCTATCATGAATTAGGTCGAGAGTCTGCATAGCAGGATTTCCTTAATCTTTATGTTCAAAAACTACCAAGATCATTGTTAATTTTGTTTTTAAATGTTGTATGGAGTATTTACACATTTAAATGACTGTACTTGAGCGAGCTCGTGATATAAATTTGTGAACAACATTAATATGAACAGGAAATACAACCTTGAAAGTTACAGTAATATTCTTTTAAATGTGTCTGAAATTTAAAAGCAAATCCGTAAAATTTAAATCATGCTACGGCAACACGTGAAAACGATGATGAAAACATCCTTATTTACATTGATTTTTCAAACTGCTGTTGCATGTGGGTTTTTTGCCATATTATGTTCCGATGTTTCCATGAATAAATAATGTCTTTATATGCTGTCTTGACTTCACGTGATTTGATATAAGCAATCTGTGCAGGCATATTGTCCGCCCGTGAAAATGCTTTTCCCTTCTTAATGCAAACGCCTCTTAATTAGCCGAACATATGGCATTAGTACCTTTTGTACAGTTACACAGTTGTGTAGTCGTTCTATATAAGTGTGCATATACAAAAAAAAAAAAAAAAATCTTGAAAACTAACAGTGAGAAGTATTAAATAGCGTTTGGAGATTGTTTTGTTAATTGACATGAACGGCTTTAGCAATGATAATAGCCTTCAGAATGCTTCATATAGTCCCTACAATAGTTGAAACCTCTGTCGTTGACAATCTGTGGATTAATTGAAAGTGTAATTGAAAGAGTTGTTGGAGTTAATCCGGCCAGAACACCGGGTGGTTTACACTCATAACGCCGTATTTACTATACAACTAATCCACTCAGCGAACGGCGAGCAACATTATAATTATTATCTCGAGCAGTTGCAAGGAATGAAATTGATCTGCCATATACCAAACATTATCCCTAGCAGCGCAGCTAGAATTTTCAATAACACTTGTACTTTTGCGAGAAAAAAAAACGGTTAGAACTCATACCTGCAAAATGCAGAGGCTTAACGATCACACTGGCTAAATTGCAGACTAGTCTATACATGCCTATATGCTTAAAATTCGGACAGCTAATCAGGCGTACAAAAATCAATCGGAAGTATCCGATTTAAATATCTGAAATAACATGTCAAGATTTCAGCGCAAATTTCCAAGACAAAGTGGTGCTGATTTCGCTCTTGGCTGGCTGCTCTGCTGTTCAAATATAAGGTTAAAGAAACATGTTTTGGCATAGTCATTTGAATTTAATGAAACGATAAATTAAAAAAAGAACGTTGCCTTACAGAAATAATGTGTAAACTATATTGAGTAATATTATGTGAAGGACTGAAATATATTGTAAACCGGAATAATTGTAGATAGAACTCACACGATCTTCCTTTATGTTATTTTGTTGGACTAAGCATTACGCATAATATGATGCAATTTTGGAGGTCTCTCAATCACCAAATGTTATGAAGCATAAAACAATATTAAGTAGTGTGACGCCATGTGGTTTCTACATTGATTACTTTCATTACTCATTTTAACACACAAGTTAAAGGGAATAATACAAACAAGTATATATTCGAGAACGTTATGTCTCCCCTTATTATCCAGAGACAATGGAGCGTGATCAATTAGACAATGCGATCGATGTCTCTGGGAGGAAACAACTCTGATAAGGTGGCAGTTAAATGGTTATTCGAAGTATGAACATGTGTGACCATTAATTGACTTGCTATCATATTTGGGGTAACACATGATGACCTTTACATCCGGTATAGGAGGGCGTTGTGGTCAAGTGGTTAAGGCAGTGGACTTGTGATCTAAGGATTACAGGTTCGAGCCCTGGCCAGATCATTGCGTTGTGTCCTTGGGCAAGGCGCTTTATCTCCATTGCCTCTCTTCACCCAGGTGTATAAATGGGGACCTGCGAGGTAACTTGTAAATATAGTTGCGTGCGCTGGTTTGTGGCTGCACCCTATGGGAAGTCCCCCGGGGGACACGTGGTTGTGGTGCACTGTGGTGCCCCAGGAGAGATTGATTGAATTGTGCACACTTTGGTGTGTGGGTGTGACAAGTTACCAATGACCAGGGGTTAAGTTGAAAGTCGTGTGAGGAGGCATTAGCCTCATACAAGACTGTAAACCTTCAACTTTTTAACTTTTTATAGGAGTGTGGGCCCAATTGAAAAGTTCGCTTACTTAGACATATAGACTTCTGAAACTATCGGTGACACTGAACGTTTGCAAGGGAAATTGACATTAAATGTAATGAAAACTAATTTGCAAGATATAACGCTGTTTTCAAGGGGCTTTTCTTATAATAGCAGACAAGTTAATATTTACTTTAAAGTATTAAAAAGTATTCCACGCTATTGATTGAAACATCATCTGAAGTAATTTCTTGTCCCAGCTCACTCGATATATTGTTTATAGGATAAAACTGGCTGGACCATCCTTTACTCATGTCATCACCATGGATATTCTTCAAAGTTTTACTTTCCTATTATAATGTTGTTGTTCATTTAGTTTTGAAATGTGATACTTCAAGAATATTTACTTGCCTATCAAAATTGACTTCTTTGTATAAAAAGGTATTTTTGCTTTGTGGGGAATGATTTCGAATATTATTAAGAAAAAACAAAAATATTTACAACTTAGTTTGACGTGATGACATCACTAATCGTTGCCAGATAACATTCATAAAATATCGGCAGATTTCAAAGCTTAAAGTCTTTACTATAAGAAATGCTATGAGGATGTGTTTTAGACCTAAAGAAACAGAAAATTCCAGCAATTTTGTTAAATATAAACTTCCGACACCGGAAGTTAGAAGTTCTTTCCAGTATTTTGATAGCATTGAGAGTTCTTTTTACAATGACAAAAAAAGAGGAGTTTTAGCACATGCAGCCACCCCCCCCCCTTTTTAAAGTAGCTTCCACAGTTTAGTAAACGGTTCATGGAAATTCGACTAAATTGCAAGAAACGTTATACCGTACACAAAATAATACAACTTACAATTGCAAAGAACTAAGGTACTCTTCCATTTGTTTTCATCGGAATTAACGTTAACTTTAAGCTAGTTATTCACTACTATGTTCGAGTTTAAACAAAGAAATATGCAAACATCTTCTTTAAACCATCAATTAACATGTAAAACGCAAAGCCAACTCTTTTATTTGTTGTAGTTTCTTGTCGATATATGACTACTATACAACCGATGAACTGCATGGTGAAGATGTCGAACATTGACCAATATATTGTAAACAAAACTGTTTTCAGTTTTTTAATTGTTTGCAAAATGTTTCAAAGTCGACATAAGAAATGACAGAACTGATCTGGGACACGATGGTCTTTTTGTTGTTACTCCCATGCAGTTGTTAACTGCATCGATTCTGCACTGTAGAGACCGAAGATGCCATTGATGTGAGGGGAGAAGGGGCGATTAGTAGCAATTCATAGGTCAACAAAGTCAACGTTTTTCGTCTCTCGACTGAGTAATCGCACGTTAGCCTCTTCTAATGGTGGTAGACGCACTGGCTACAGAGTCATTAGACGGTTTCAGACCAAATATCTTGCGTAATCCCTGCTGGAATTTCCGATATTTGAAGGTATAAATGAACGGATTGATCCAAATGTTACAAAAAGCTAGGAGTACACCGAACACATAGACGTTTCCGTTGAAGTCCAACTGATATATTCCCAAGTTATAGCAAAGGAATGTGACTTGGTTAGGCGTCCAGCAGACGGTAAAAATAATCCCAACCAAGAGCAATGTCTTGATAACATTTCTTCGCACTCTTTGGTGTAGTTCAGACTGCTTGAGGTCCGATCCCTTGGGACGGCCGACCACCGGTGGTTCCGTGTTTTGTCTATCATTGAGCTGTGAGTCGTCCTTTGGCGGTTGCGATGAACCATGCTCGTCTTGGCGCTTCTGATTTGAAATCTTGTTAGTTTCTGTCGTTGTCAAGCTGGGAGAGATCCTAGTGTTAAGCTTCATCACGATGCCAACGTAGACAAAGACCATAACCATGATAGGGATTAAATGTTTGATCAAGAAAATAAGTATACCCAAAACGGCTTGAAGAAGAGGACTTCGCCAATCTGGATAACATGACGTTTCTGTCCATTGATGAACTGCTGGCCAATATAATTGTAAAATAAATCCAAAAATCCAGGCGAACACAGCAGCAACTTTTGCGCTGTGCCAGTTGACACGGTTGCGATATGTCACAGGTAGTACGAGAGCCATGTATCGCTCCAATGTAAGGAACACGAGATTAGTTGTTGAAGCTGCCAAGAGTGCCCAAAAGACGTAATCGGAGGACCAAAAGAGACATTTTAATTTACCTACACCGAGGCTGCTCTGTCCCTGATCGGAGTTCTCATCTCGATACTTGCTTATAAGCAGAAAGATCGAGGAAACCAAATCTATAAGGGACTGGTTCCCAATAAAGAGGTTCGTAAAGTTCATTAATGAACGAACTCTAAGAAATACGTATATAACCAGACCGTTGCCAAAGACCCCAAGAAGTCCAAAAATGAGATACATTATTCGGAGGAGATCTTTCGCTGACCAAATATTGTTTTCGTTCGAAACAGGTATTGTTTCATTGGCATCCATATTTTAAAATGCAATTTACGTCTTGCAGACGCTCGTCGAAAATCCCGTAAAAATATTCTAAAATCCAATGGTTTTAATCTCGTATAAACGTACGAGATGTTCTAATAAGCTGACATAGATGGAGTGAGTTGCTAGCATTTAATAAAATAACAATTTTCCTAGACCCCCTTTTACCCTTTAGAAATATTTGCAATTGCTTGTAAACAATCACTACGTTTTCACTCTGAGAACACCATTCGCTTTCAACAGAATATATGTTTTAACAGCTTCTTGTCACGCAAATTTCCTGCATATTGTCATCGGAAAGAAAACTGCGTTCCCAGGGATACGCTGATGACGTAAGATCTTATATCAAAAGAAACAGAACTCACAACAGCCAATTAGAATACTGAGTAATATAACGACGATTGCGACAGTGACTTCACACTTGCTAATTACATGTATGTATATATATATATATATATGTATATATATATAAACATTGTACATTGCGCGAACTCTTGTAACTTAAAGTAAATTCCATTCTAATTACCAATTCTATAGCAATTTTTAGAAAGACTAATTTGAAGCTATTCAGTTAAGCACATCGTTATAAACGTTTACAATTGTACTACATGGTCGAGATTGCATTGAACATAATACGGTAAACCTAAGAACTAAAGTTAAAGCTGAAGGTTTAAAGTCTTGCTTCACGGCAAAGGTCTTCTCAAACGACTTTTCAACAATTAATCCCAAGTGATTAGTTAATTGTCTCACACATACACCCAAGTGTGAAATGTTCAAAACAATGGCCGTCCGGAGCACTAAAGCTCAGACTCTCACATCTATATTCTATAGTGTGTAGCCACAACTAACTATCTTTTACAAGTGATACATCTCAGGAGATGTGGAATGGCTCTGGGATGAAACAACTTTTAAAGGGTGGCAGTAAAATACTCTGAAATACGAACATGAGTGATAAAATGTATAATAAAGTGTCATTGCCAAGGACAACGTAAATGATCGGTCAGGTCTAGAACCTGCATTCTTTACATTGCTAGTCCATCGACAATTTGACAACTACGCCCTCGCTATAGGAAGAGGAAAACACGTTTGAGAAAAACAGCTTTATGGGATCATGATCATTGGTTAAAGAAGCAAATGTCGTAAAGGTTTGTAGAAACTATATGATCTTAACGGCTCATCCATGACGGCAAAAAGATGTGAATGATAATAAAAATTTCGTTTGACTGATTAACCTCTTGATTTGTCGAAACTAATACACAGATTGATCAGACCAATTGAGGTGTAAATACAACCACCAACTCGCAAAGTTTGAGCTCATCTGGTAAAGCATGTTGATAATGCTCTGTCATAAATGAAACAAATACAAAGCATACAAAATTTTGGAATTGCAGATCTTACTGATTAATATTTCCATTTGTTTGGTTGATTCGAGAAAGACCTTATAGGTATCAAATGCGATCAGAGATTATTATTATTATTATCATCATCATCATCATATTATTATTATTATTATTATTATTATTATTATTATTACTATTATTATCATTATTATTATATTAACTGATATTATTAGCGCGTATTCAAAGTGATGTCAAACATCCGAATTTCTCGGCCACCTTAATGATAAATTAATGTATGTGTGATTGATAAGGCCGGCCGAATATCCCATCTGTAGGGTAAAATACAATGAAAACGCTCGGTTTTTGTTATGTTTTTCTTTGCGAAACTACGGTCATTTGACCGGCAGTGTCATTTAAAGTGGCCATTACACGAAAATGTCAACATCCAATCTTTTTGGGATCCATCTAAGCATGTTCTCTTGAACATATATCAACCATTCTGCCAGCTAAAAACTTGATTTTTCTAGTCGAAAGTTGAAAATTAATTTACCCTCTCGACGGGGCTTGAAATGTTCGCTCGCCCGAAAGTGTTCCTAATCTCATGACGTCATGATGACGTCATGTTAGGAACACGATTTGCTCTCGCTGCTTCCTCCGAACATATATACACGTACGTACACATTCGACAAGTATACATACTACTCACAAAAAATCAATATCAAGTCAGTGCGAAATCAAATCTAAATTTCCCGTGGAATGGCAGATCTAGACCCAAATGAGGCAACCGAAGTTCAAAGTGATAGTGGTTCTTTCTTCATCAGGCAGTGAAATTGGGCTAGAATCAGAGTGCCCTTTCTCATATTCGAAGCAGAGAGTGAAGGCGATGATCATGCCCATATTGAACCGAACGTTGAGGGTGGACCTGAGGTGTGATTGTTAGTGTTAGGCATAGAACCGTATCAGTTCAGGCCTGTTAAACGAGCCGAAAATGAAGCTCCACAACATATCGAAGAAGAATACCGTTCGGAACTATTGCAAGGAACATACAACGTGGTAACGAAGGAAAATATTTTTCAAAAATCCAGTCCATTCTGTGCATGTGTCGTTGGAATTCGCGGAACTGCCTAAACCGTATTGTGCGTTGTGTTTCGGTGACTTACACCCATAGAACCCTAACAACCCATATGTACAGTGTGTTGGCTATGTATTGTGCTGCCCCGGTGGCGAATTTTTTTCCCAAACAGGTTTGCAATTGCGTGGTTTTCCGCCAATCAGATTGCTCGTGACGTCAGCATAAAAAATGGGCATCGCTTCGAAGTTCGAAGACATGCAATGAGTTACACACTGACACTTAATTAAGTCTAGTTACGGGGTTTCTCATCAAACGCCTAACTTTACTTTTAATGCTTGAATCACATGTTGACCTTACTTATGATGCATACGCTACATTCTATTGGGTTCATTTTTACGTTATTCAAGATTTGTGAGCCGTTCTACTACAATCGGAATTCGTTTCGTGGAATGGGTAGGCCTACACTAAAATCAACTTCACGAGTCTTGAATGAATATACGCAGTTTAGTGTACAGTATGATATTTTCCGTCACTGCACTGTGTACACAGTTATAATACATATAGGCCACCAGCGCATGTGTGATGTACCATGTACGAACATTTCACTGTGCGATGTTATCGATTAATACCTTCAAATAAAACTTCGATCAAAGTAGATGATCATACCATACTCAGGCGCGTATCCAGGATTTTCTAACCCGGGGGGCGCGAATTACTATCTAAGCGGAGCGCCACCATCGGTTGGCGCGGAGCGTACAAGAAAATTTCTGGTTTTGATACCCCCCAGATGACCGGAAATGGCACTTCTCGGGCTTGAAAATGACCAACCAGATGTACACTTTTGCCTGAGAACCAAGTATTTCCCAAAAGTTTTTTTTTCCATCCATAACCTTTTTGAAGATTGTCACCAGTCACACATCATGTTCGACCTCATTGCATGTCCTATGGATCATTGCTTTTGTAGGTGATTCTACGTCACGGCCCACAATATCCGAAAGCCCCACTTTTGAAGGTTTCAAGCCCATTATTTGTTGAGAATTTGAAAATTCCCATTTCTCGTGAATAAAAATCACTTGAAAACATACCCATAATGTTGCACAAAATTCAATCTATGGACAACCAATATAGAAAAACTCCTTGAACCCCTAACAGACCGGCCAAAATTGCACGAGTAGAGGAAGTATGATGAATGTTGGTCAGGAAATTTTGGAAAATTCAGACACAGTTAATTTATTGGTGTAGAAATATTGCAACCTCTTATAATGGCTATTATGAAACTTGGTTGAAGGAAATGAAAAATAGCAGATATTTCCGATATCAGGTATATCGAAACCGAGCACTACACACATAGGCGTAGGTCCCGTAGGAGGCGGGGCTGCAGCCCCCCCCCCCCCCGCAACCAAATTTTTCCCATTTTTTTCGGGCACCTACTGCATGAAAGAAAAATAAATAGCAACGAATAGCTTAAAAATGATCTCCTTGGTAATTAAAAGAAAGTTCTAAGCTTGGCCGACATTACTACTGTAAAAGACATAAATGGATCTGTATGCTATTTCTCCATCTACATAAGACATTTGGTTGTTTATATTAGCATCCGGCGGTATACTGTGCAACTTTGACGGACCGTAAGGTACACGATGCCATGCAATGTAATGACCGATGCTTGCTTATATGATATTGACATCGACATGTTGGACGCGCGCTTTGCGCGCGAAAAAATGTTGGCTTTTTTTTCGGGCGAGTCGTTTCAGCCCCAAATCCAATTGGGCTCCTACGCCTTTGAATACACACATAGACAGTTTTTTAGGCTGTTCATCGTGGAACATGCATTTCAATGCTCACTGATATGATGTTATATCTGCTCTTTGCTTTACAAATTCGAACAGGAGTGTAGCGAGTAATTGCCAAGGGAGGGGCGAAGCCTATAGGCAAACTATCTAAGCGAAGCGCCACCATAAGTTGGCGCGAAGCGTACAAGAAAAATTTTGGCCGAAAATGCCTCCCAGATCGCTGGAAATGACACTTCCCAGGCCTTGTAAGTTGCATCTAAGCATTGTCTATTTTGAAATTACTAGCGATGTTATAAAGAAAATTTGCTCGGGGGGGGGGGGAGTGCGGTCGTCCCCTTCCCGAAATGCGTCATGTTCCCCGACGACTCGGTCGAGTTCAAGACCAGCCACAGTTGGTTCCATATAGCACAATTGTACAATTGTTTAAGGCGTCCATACACACACGCGTTATGATAGACCATATATAGTATTTATATAGATACATTAGTGAGAGTGGAAAAATGGAAACGTCAAAAATGGAGTTGTCGGTGTAAGGGATAGGGTGAGGCGCACACCCCTCCGTAATCCTTGATCTGTCGCTGGCTACCCTGTGTATATAATAGGGATCAGCGCTTTAACTATGACTGTTCCTCTTTCTCTTCCCGAGGTCTTGGCTATCTTCTACTCCCTCCTTTTCTCCTTTTTCTCTCTTTTTTCTTTTTCTTTTCCCTTCCTTTCTCTCCTCCTTATCTTTTTTCCCCCTCCTTTTCCCTTTTTTCTTCTCTTTTTTTTCTCCTCTTTTCCTTACCCGGGGGGCGCGCGCCGCCAACGCCCCCCCCCCCTGGATACGCACCTGATACTAGTGTGCTCAATATGTCTAAACCAATTCCAAACACATCTACATATATTAACGAAAAGCTTCGGGTAATTTTGAACGGGCATATCTTCGTTGCAACGAATGGATGTAGACACTTTGGTTACCTGGAAGTAAAGGTTTCTATCGTGATGACGTAACTTTTCCGACCAATCATGAGCGCCTATTTACACGCAATTGCAAACCTGTTTGGGAATAAAAATTTCGCGCCCCGGTGTTGCTAATGAGAGTATATCATACATGTACAGTACAGTATGCTGCGTAGTACTACTACTAGTAGGGTTGGTTGAATACTGAAAGTTTGGCTCGGGTTTGTAAACTGCATTATGCAGCCATGTTAGGTAGGTATGTGTGTCTTTTTATACTCATTATTAGGCTAGTACTTAGGCCTGGAGTTTGCAAATCAATTGTCTGAAACTGTGAAGAATGTTTCATGAAACATGGAAGGTGTAAATTCACAACAAATGTAACCATAAATGTACATTGTATCACTGTTTGTTATTGTGGACATCATGGGCCCACATTAATACTTTGAACTTTCATAAAAATTAAAAATAAATCAGTCAGTACAAATACATGGCCTACATTCAACAGGTTCAATGGTGCTGAGGGTTCCTAGTAAGACGTAAGCGAATCGCCACTATGGTTGGCGCGCAGCGTACCAACTAACTTTTAGCTAAAAAGGCCTCCTATAGATCGTCGGAAATGACACTTCCCAGGCCTCGATTCGAGTATTCCGGCCGCAAGTACTATCTAAGCGGAGCGCCACCATCGGTTGGCGCGCAGCGTACCAAGAAAATTTCAGATTTCAATACCTGCCAGATCGCTGGAGATGGCACTAGCAAGGCTGGATAACAGCCATCTAGTTGCGTGATTTCGGGTGAAAATTACAATTTCGTCACTCAGGAAATCTGCAATAAAGTTCATGCGGCCTTAATTTTTGGTGGATTATTTCTGTTATTAGTGATTCCAATTGACATGAACATTAGAACACAGTGCAAGTTGACAAATGATGCGGCGAACTGGAAACCCCAGCCCCATTTTTGCCCTATGTTTCAGGATAGAAGACCCCTCATTTGTTCGAACCCATGACAACTAACAATCTGTGAATAAATTTACTTCGAAATGGGCACATTATATTGCACCAAGTCGGTCAAGGAATGACTCCAGGGCCTCAGATATAGGCCTACAGGAACGATTTCACAAAATGTCCTAACGAACTATATGTCAAACTGAAATCAAAGATTGCGTCTGAAACATTATTAGGGTGATAGACTGATTCTCAGCGATAGTATTGTCTCCTTTCTTGATTTTTTTAGCGGTTTTAAGAGCATCAGGGTACGTCCCAGAAGTAAAAACCCGGCCTATGCGCTATGTCACGTCCGGTTTTTCAGCAACTATTGCCTACTACCGGTCCGCGGTCGAAGGGTTGTTCATGAGTGGTCATCATGGAGATTCGAGACCATTCAGACCAATGATATATTTTTCGTACATGTAATTTTTTTTCGACACCCAAATTCCCAGTTGGAGGGTGACTGGAGCGGCAAGCTTTCATGGGGAGGGGGGAGGGGCTGTCGCCCCCACGCCCCCCTTGGCTACGCCACTGGTTGTACGTGTGGTCCTGTGTTGGTAACATTGTTGCATGTAAGTTGTGTCGTGCAGTGTTTCTTGGTTTAAATTATCCTTTATTCTATTTGCTTCGGGTTTATTCTAATTAATTTGTCACAATAACGATTGATGGCAATGGACATGTATCTGTGTTGTAGGCTTAAAGCCAAACCATTTCATGTAAGTTGTTTTCCCTTAAACTTCCTTGATGCACGAATTACATCATTCAGTGTAATTTAAGAATGATGTTGTCTATGGAAAGTACAGTTTTATTTTAATGTCATAGAATACAAGGAGAATATTGTGGTTTTAGTATTTTGAATGTGCTTTAACTGTTTTTATGGATATTTGCAGTGAGAATTCTGTTCCATGATTATTGATTTTGTGAAACGTTATATATTGTTGTAGCTATCTTTGATGATTTTCATTATTGTGTATCATTGAATCCATTTTCCACATATGACCCTTACCAATGATTGTTTTTAATGATTGTTTAGTCACGGGCTTGTTCAGATTGTCCAGAATGACTGTCTAGAACTGATATTGAATAAACTCTGTTCAATGGTTTAAGATTTGAACTACGTTGTGTGCATTTTTGGCTTTGTGACTGTTTTAAATAAATCTCTGTGATATTTAATCACCCTTTAGAATATAATCTGTTCAACTACTTATTTTGACCCATCCCTATCACTTTCACTCCCTCCCCAACTAAAAATGGTTTCCTGGAATACGAATATTGCAATAAATAACTGACCCAGCATATTCCAGAAATAAATTGGGGCACTTAGATTTTTCACAAGAAGATGTAACGCATCCCTTCTGAAACTAACCTCATAGCTGATAACTACAAAATAGGGCAATGAAGCGGTTGTTAATTTAGATGATACCGCAAAAACTCTTCGTCTATAACGACTTCAGTGTAGTAACGCTAATACTACAAGGCATGTACTTGTGCTCGGCCGCGCTTTCTCCAAAGGATCGCTACTTGACCCACTGGAGGTTCCTGTTCCCTGATCTGGTCCTCGGAGTTGTTAATGTGGGGTACTTGCCATGAAGAACGACTCTTGTCAGGAAGAACGACTGGTTTATGTCGACCCGTTAAAGGCTTTTTGTTTGATTTCAGTAGAAAGGAGGGATCTTAGTCTGCTTCCGTGAAGTGTTCGCTACATACGGAGCTGCATACTGGCTAGGCCCAGTAAAATCAGCGCTGGTGTTCTGCACTCACATGGTCATGATTGCCGTGTTTTTTCGTCCTTCGGCCATCCATGAAGGCAATTGCGTGGGTTATGACATTACTGCAGCCCCAACAACTCAACGGACCGGCTTTTTTTCTCTCGGATAGTTTACATGTTGTAAAAAAAAACTTGAAATTTCTAACGATATAGCGTAATACATTGGTTGTTCTCTCTGCAGTGTAAATGTGCGGTGTATGTGTGACGGTATGATCGTCGCGCATCCGGTACATGCCTGTACTTGGCACTTGTGTTCCTAATATGACGTCATCGTTGTGTTGTTATGAAATCTCATTTGTCAGAGGGTTGTTTTCGGATGCAAAAAGCGTTCTATGTTTAAAAAATTCTAATTAGTCCTTGAGGTTTTAAATGTGATGATGAACATGGATTTTCTCATAGATTCAGAGGAAATTACTCTCGATTAGTTGGATTTTACATGTCATGGCCTCTTTAAGTTTGTTATTACTGTCAGCTCATCAGCACATTGTTTACTGGTTTAGTAGTTCTAATTATGAACACAAATGTAACGAGGTCAAGTGTACCATTAGTCATAGTTAGAGTAAGTAATAAACTCAGTTTAACCTAAAAACAACAGGCAATCTTTTTAAAATACATGTAAAAGTAATAAAATATCAACGTCAGGCGTCCAGTATAGTGGACGTGTACAATGATTAAATATGAAGCTCGGAAAATAGAAGGCGGATCGAAATGAACCTAAGTTACATTATAGGCCACCTGATTATAACAATAATAATAGTAGTAATAATAATAATAATAATATTTTGTTTTCCTCCGTTTATTCATCGTTTATCATCAAAGCAAACAGAAATTTTCTTTAGATTTGTAACATAGCTTCTTCATTTTGTTTTGTTTGTAAGTATATATATTACATGGAACACCACTTTCAAGTACATGTGCAAGTATATAGCAAAATACTAGGGTAAAGGAAACGGAATCGACATGGCTTAATTGAATAAATCAGGACATAAGGAAAAGGCGTGCCATAACTCCACAAAAGTAACTTTATGTTTTCTAAAGCTAGAAGTTCTTAAATAGTTGAACCTTTCAATACAGAAAATGAATTTGAATTTAAAGAAAAATTCATTGGTTAATGGATTTCGTTCATTCCTTTTGCAATCATCAATATAGTATTTCATATGAAGTATCAGAAAGTTGTAATAATAATAATAATAATAATGATGATGATGATAATTATAATCAGGTGGCTCATAATGTAACTTCGATTCGATCCGTCTTCTACTTCCGAGCTTCATGTTCGATCATTGTACACGTCCACTATACTGGATGCATGACGTTGGTTTTGATATTTTACAACATTTACACATATGATAAAATGATTGCCTATTGTTGTTAGGTTAGACTGAGTTTATTACTTACTCTAACTAGGCTATGACTAATGGTACAATTGACCTCGTTAAATTCGTGTTCATAATTAGACCTACTAAACCAGTAAACAAGGTGAAGTATTCTCCTGCAGTGATCAGCTGACAGTAATAAGAAACTTTAATGACACTGCCGGTCAAATGATGTAGTTTCGCAAATGAAAAACATAACAAACACTGAGTGTTTTCATTGTATAGCCCTACAGATGGGATATTCGGCCGTATGGAAAGCCATTTTAACATTTAATCGGGAATTTCGGATATCTCGAAATAATTTCAGATATCTCAAATTAAATTACAGATATCTCCAATTTATTTAAGATATCTACAAATAATTGCAGATATCTTAAAATCAAATTCAGATATCTCGAAAAACCAGAGAATTTCAGATATCTGAAATTGAATTCGAGATATCTGAAATTGAATTCGAGATATCTCGAATTGAATTCGAGATATCTCGAATTGAATTCGAGATATCTGAAATTGAATTCGAGATATCTGCAATTCTATTTCAGATATCTCGAATTCAATTTCAGATATCTGAAATTCAATTTCAGATATCTAAAATAGAATTTCAGATATCTCGAATTCATTTTCAGATATCTAGAATTCAATTTCAGATATCTCGAATTCAATTTCAGATATCTGAATTAGAATCCTTAACTGATCGTAAACCTAAATATATAGATTAGATTTTTCTTATTTAGTCTCACATCACCGGTCTCAAAAAATGACTTGTGACTCCCAAACAGCTATCAGTTTCTACTTTGGAGGATGGATGGCGTCACAACGGGAATTGTCTACGGCTGTCCTTATCATGGTTTCAGGTGTGAACTAGCAACCCTAGTAGAACCTCCTTGGCTTCTAAGAACATGAGCAATCCGTTCTTTCCATACTTTTTGTTCCTTAATCAGTCATGGTTTATTCGGTTTAATTCCATCAGTGCCACTTTTATTTATCTAGGGTCACACTTTTTTGTGTCATACTTTTCCATTCCATTGCCAAGTAGTGCTAGAGAAGGCCGGGGGGGGGGGAGGGGTGTGGATGGCAGAAAATTCAATATATTCTCCCGATGGTGAGGAGGTGCACATGTGTGAACTAATTAGTTTGTACATCTTGTCCTCTCTATAGAGCACATGTGCACATTCAAAACTGAAGACGGGCTTGCCGTCTTCAAAAACACCAAGAGAAGATTTTACAAAATCATTGCAGCTGAGGTCGGTCTGAAGATAGCAGTCCAGTCTAACTTGTCGGTTGTTTAGATATACCAATGAACTAAGAAAATGGCAGATACAAGCCGTTCAGAAAACCCAACGATGAACCACTTTATAACTACTGGTTTCAACACCATCTACCCACCACCATCAGTAAACGAAATTCATGAAGCTTTAACGATAATACACAGATATACAATAAAACACTAAGATCCAGCGGATTTCATCGAGAAAATGAGAAAATAAACAGTAGAAATCAACAAGAATATCATCTGGTTTAACCCATTATACTACAGAATAGTGAAATCAAAGACCATCTGGTATAACCCATGATACTACAGAAATAGTGAAATCAAATGCCGACACTGATTTTCGCCATCCAAAGTCGGTTAAAATTGAAATAGAATCTCTTACTCGAGATAAAGCATAATTTCAAAAAGGCCACATAATAAGTCAATGCTAATGTAAAAGTTGATATTTTGAGACTAAACAAAGTCAAACCATTGAGAGACACAGTCGCAATTTTGAACATAAAAAACGTCTATAGCTAGAAATATTAGTTTTTTAAAGGTAACACGAAAAGTGTCTGAACAATCTTTATCCTATAATGAAAACGTCTTTCGTGTTTATGTATAGTGAATCAATCACCTGCATCATTTTTTAGTTTTGCGCCAAGTTGATTTGCTTTTTTGAGAAACTCTATACGAGGTTGGAATAAAATGTCTGAAACCAGAGACACCGCGATCAGATTTACTAAAACTATTTTGAACAAAAGTCTGTTGAAGAAATGCTATGATATATAAGGAATGCAACATTAGAGAGGTTAAATGTCATCTTCAAGTAATGCAAAGTTATAGAAGGAACACAATACTAGAGAGGTTTAATGTCATCTTCAAGTAATGCAAGGATATATAAGGAATACAGCATCAGAGAGGTTAAAGGTCATCTTGAAGTAATGCAAGGTTATATAAGGAATACAGCATCAGAGTGGTTAAATGTCATCTTGAAGTAATGCTATGATATAGAAGGAACACAACATCAGAGAGGTTAAAGGTCATCTTCAAGTAATGCAAGGATATAGAAGGAATACAACATCAGAGAGGTTAAATATCATCTTGAAGTAATGCAAGGATATACAAGGAATACAACATCAGAGAGGTTAAATGTCATCTTGAGGTAATGCAATGATATAGAAGGAACACAACATCAGAGAGGTTAAATATCATCTTGAAGTAATGCAAGGATATAGAAGGAATACAACATCAGAGAGGTAAATATCATCTTGAAGAAAAGCAAGGATATATAGAAGGAACACAATATTAGAGAGGTTAATTGTCATCTTGAAGTAAGTTTACCTAACACTGTTGGAAAGAAACGATTTATATCAAGATACTTGTAAAATATTACCATCTGTTTTCTTCTAGTTTACTCCTAACCTATCATTATTTATCAAACCTATCAATAAATTAATTAATTTATCAATCAACCAATGATAATATCAGCAGACTTTGAGCCCTGTCTGTTTCGACTGAGATACATAATTACAGTCAATTAGTGCATGCAGTTATCGTCATATGAAGATGTCCGTTATTAATTTGGGCTACTCACAGAAGTCACATGATGCTAATTCCAATTACGGTATAATCAAAACAACCAATGACAGTAGTAGGCCTAATCTCTCTTGTTATTCTGTTACGTCACGACTGCCGCATATGGACGATGCGAACATACAATCAAGTTTTATTTATTTATTTTGCAGGAAATAATACCTTCAAGTAATATGCATTTCAAAATTTATTTATTCTGGTTTTATGGCTAGATAACCTAGATATCCTAGATAACTTATCAACTTATACAATTATATACAAGATATATCTTTCCATTCATCCATCCATCCATTAGCCGTCGTCCATCTATAGATTCCCAAAGCAAAGAAAATGATCACGTTGTATAAATACGTGAATGTCGAATTCTTGTATTCATTTACGTTAGCAAATTTGGGCATTTCTTAATATTGTTCAAGTGATCATTTGCTTATTACTTACATTTTTTAAAATTATATATATACATATAAATATATATATATATATATATATATATATACAGGGATGTGCACAGGATTTAGTGAATGCCGGGGGGTATACTGGGGGGAGGGACTAAGGGGGAGGGGTGTCCCCCTGCCCCTTGAGATTTTTGAAGGTGCTCAGATGCCAAATGCTGGCACTTGTGTAGCTTTTAGAGCACATACACAAGTACTAGTATTGCTAACAATTTATATATATATATTTTTTTTAGTGAAATATATTACGTACCTGGTTATTAGTTTGTTTCAAAGAGATTTTACAAGGGACCGATTGAGAGCCGTAAGTAATGTTTCTCGCATGCGTAACTGACGATTATTAGTCTGTATGATTTTGGCATAGGCTAGGCCCAATTTATGTTGAATATATTGTTAGGAATTTCGGGATTTTAG